>NW_024061932.1:0-1204375 GCF_006381635.1 Hibiscus syriacus | reverse complement strand
TATACATGAATATTGCTATGTTATAGAAAACGAAATATGCATCATTATGTAGGAAAATAGAAAGTTTCTCCCCTTGAAAGGTTAGAAATGCAAAGTTAAATATGATGTCGAATTGGATCATAACACAAAGTCTCTGAAAACATTCATTGAAACCGAATTCATAGCACCGCCAACCTTCTCATCCTGTGACAGAACAACATTGAAGTCACCCCAAGACACACTGGACAATCTACATTCTCCAAAAAGGATAACAACTCCCCAAACACAGCTCATTTTCTAAATCCACACTCGGACCATACACATTTATGAACCAACAAGTCCCTAATAACTCTTCCATAATTCCTTTTACTGCCACAAATCTCCTATGAATGACCTCTTCCTGAACATCAAAGTCCTTTTCATTCCATAATGAAATTAATCCTCCAGCAGAACCTTCAGCTGATGATACTGCCGAACCAGTCAAAAACTACCCTCCCATTTTTCTCACTAACGAATGACTCACAACTTCCATTTTCGATTCTTGGATAAATAAAATTATAGGCTTCTTCTCATCAACAAACCTCCTTACAGCTCTAACTTTTACCCTCCTACCCAAACCCCTAACATTCCAAGACATTAATTTCCAATTGATCATCTACATCATTATGTAGGAAAATAGAAAGTTTCTCGCCTTGAAAGGTTGGAAATGCAAAGTTATCACAAAGTCTCTGAAAACATTCATTGAAACCAAATTCATAGCACCTCCAACCTTCTCATCCTGTGACAAAACAACATTGAAGTCCCCCCAAGACACACTGGACAATCTACATTCTCCAAAAAGGATAACAACTCCCCAAAAACAACTCATTTTCTAAATCCACACTCGGACCATACACATTTATGAACCAACAAGTCCCTGATAACTCTTCCATAATTCCTTTTACTGCCACAAATCTCCTATGAATGACCTCTTCCTGAACATCAAACTCCTTTTCATTCCATAATGTAATTAATCCTCTAGCAGAACCTTCAGCTGATGATACTGCCGAACTAGTCAAAAACTTCCCTCCCATTTTTCTCACTAACGAATGACTCACAACTTCCATTTTCGATTCTTGGATAAATAAAATTATAGGCTTCTTCTCATCAACAAACCTTACAGCTCTAACTTTTACCCTCCTACCCAAACCCCTAACATTCCAAGACATTAATTTCCAATTGATCATCTATATCAATCGAAGACCTTGTAAGCCTATACCCCTTAACTTCCACCCTATAATTCTCTCTCCTTAACCAGTGAAATTGATCTGTTCATGAATGCTTTTTTCCCCTCTAAATGTTACCCCCAACAATTTACTTACATTCCAACACTCGAGTGCCTCTGCCCCTCCCTCAGCCTCATTTGTATAGACATAATCTGAACTAGTAACAGCATAACTCTTACTTCCCCCTCCTTGATCTCGAATAAACACGATTATAAGTCTCTTTTCGCTTTACTAATGAACACACTCTTTCTAGAATTTATGTGTTGAGACGACGACACAGGCCCAAACTGTAGGGGAGCCAGAATTTGACTTTTTTGTCAATGTCAAAGTTGACGATCAAATTCAACGATCAAATCTGGTTAAATTCAATGGAAATGTCAATGATTATGCCAATGGTCAGTCAAATTCATCGAGTTGACTCTATTCAAGTTGACTCAAAGAGTTGACTTAGCTCGACCCGGTTCGATATGACTGGACCAGTTCCAGAATATTCTTAGACTGGTAGACGATTCCCACGTGCACTGTCGGCGCGTGCAGCGGTTACGGGGGCCAAATTGAACGGTTGATTCTCTTATGAACAACTACACACTTAAAACAGCCCGCATCAACCAAAAATTCGTCGGAACATGCTATAATCGCAAGAAAAGCCTTTGACAACTTACCTCAACGATGATCAACGACAGATCGTCGACGAGGAGTGAAACCAACCAAGTTTTGGTTGTACATCATCGAAAACGATGATAGGAGTGACGGTGAGATGGAACAGTCAGTGGATCGACCGAAAATCAAAGAAAATAGCGACCAGGGTTCGTCATATCCGATGATGCTTCGAAAGACGATTCATGACTTTTCGTGGCATTGTTCTATGCGGGGAGGCTCAAGTTTTGGTCGGCGGCAAACACACTACTGGCAGAGACGGGCTGAACGGTGGGAAATTCGGGGAAGAAAGTAGCGACTAGGGCTTGGGATTTTGGAAAATTAGGAATTGGGGATTTTGGGGGAAATTGGGGATAAACTAGCTTAAATGGTTAGGGTAGGGGTGACCTTATCCCCTGAGGTAGGGGTTCGAACCCCGCGGAAACCACTCTATTTCTTTTTATTTTTTTCTTTGCATATAGAAAATTGGTAAATTTAGGGTTAGGTCCCTGAATTTCTTGGACCTTCTAAAACGGGTTATAAGTTTCAAAAACTCTCACTTTTGCCCCTAAATTTAACTAACTTGGTTTTAAATTTTTATTTTTACTTTTTAATTCTATTTTATTTAAATTGGGTTGTGAAAATTTAGAACAAACAAAGAAGTACAAAAGTGTTCTTGAAAGCAAAAAGAATATTTTAGAATGTTGACTTGATTTTTTCTCAATGTGATTGTTTGGGCTTTCTTTGAGATATATTGTCTTCACATATGACTTGAAATCTTATTTTTATATCCCTTCATTCAATTCTAGCCATTTGGGTTGTTGTGGGAGTTAATAGAGCTGTCATAATGAAGTTTCCCGCAATAAATATTGCCTAGACGCCTTAAGTATCGATACTCGTGATTGGAGTATCGATACTACCTACATTTAATACAAAAATGTAGTCTTTGGGGAAATGGAGTATCAATACTATTGTTATAAGTAATATCGATATTGGATGAGTATTGGTACCAAAATGATATATTGAAATTTGACATTCTCAGAAACATAATGGAAGTATCCATACTCCCACTTGGAGTATCGATACTGGTATCATTGCTGACATAGTATCTATACCAAAATAGCTTATTGGGATTTACAAAAAAACAATGAAGTATTTGTGTTGTTATTGGAAATATCTGTAATGTTGTACATTTTAAGCTATTAGCATCGATACTGCATCGATACCATATGAATAGTATCGATATTGTTTTTGCAGTATCGGTATTGTTGGGCTTAAATATAATTCTTGACACGATAAAATTCGAAACCCTTTGTAAATTTGTTTTAAAATTATTTCCAATACATGACTCAAATTTTCAATAAAGTAACGAGTAAAATGGAGTTTTTGTTCAAAAAGAATTTATATATTCGAATAATTGAATCAAATATAATTTTAAAATTTTATTAATGACTTTTTTATATATCAAGATATCAAAGTATGTTCAATATTTTCCAAAGTTACACGTGTCTCCCTCTAGTGGAAAGAAAATTAAGAGCGCTTAACGATGAAAAAAGGGGGTTTGAACCCACATACATTGGGCATAAAATAAGTTCAATTAATGGGTCAATGTGATTATTTGGACTAAAGTAGACTATATGTAGTATGTATGTTGTATCATATGTAATCTTCATTTCTTAATATTACATAAATTTTAAATTGAATTCACATATTAAATTAAATTCTCATCTTAACATTAAAAAATATATTTTATTTTTATCTTGACATATTAAATATATTTTATTCTTATCTTAACTAAAAATATATATTTTTTTCTTATCTTAATCTAGAAAAGTATATTTTATTTTTATCTTATTTTTTTAAATATATATTTTAGTTTTGTATTAACTTATTACATATACTATATTCTTAACTTAAATTATTAAATATATTTTATTCTTACCTTAAACTATTAAATATTATTTATTATTATTTTAACTTAAAATATACTCTATCTGTCCCATTTAAAACGCCTCTTATTGACTTTTTTGGGTCAACTTTTTTCTATTTTGACTGACTATTATTTAAAATTTCTTGATAAAATTATAAATATATATTTTAGAAATCTTTAATCAATTATTTGCGAAATATATATTTAATAATTTTTTTATTTTTAAAAAACATTTAAAATAATTGTAATGCCCTGAATTTCAGGTTAGGAGTTTCGGGCTAACCCGATATGGCCTTGGATTAAACCCATTAGCTTGTAGAAAACCTTTACTTATTGGATCAAGCCCATTTAGAGTTTAAAATGGGGTGTTTGAAACAAGAAAAAAACTTGAAGGACCAAGGATAAAGTTTACCCATTTTTGTTATGAAATGATGAAAATCCTTAATTATTGGATGATCTCGCGTTATTCCCCTTTTCTTTTTTCCTACTATTCTTTGTCATCTTCTTCTCCCAAAAGCTTTCATTTTCCTCTTTGATAATCTAGAAAAAGGTGGAAACTTGATAAACAAACAAGCTTAGTTTGAGATTCTAAAGGTTATAATCATATCATACTCATCTCAAGCTTCCTTTTAGCCCTTAATCTATACATTTCATCAAGGTAGCCAAAAGTGGGTTTAAGTAGGGGTTTTAGAAACCTAAGTGATTTTAGCTCATTATTTTTAGATTCAGACCTCTAGATACGTTTTAAACTCCATTCTAAACTCTCAAGCAATGTTGGTAATCCATGTGTTTAATTCTCACTTAGAGAGAGAAGTTGTAGAAAACTCCAAGAGGGGAATGAAAAACTCATACTTGGTTGAACCTTAAGTGTTTCCAGCAGCTTAAGAATCCAAAGTAACTCACTTATAACTCAACTCTACCACATGTAGGTCATTATATGTGTTTGGGTAGATTGCATGAGTTGTGAAGCATGTTCATGGTAGAATTCAAATATAAGTGTTTTCCAGTATGCTTGTGGAATCTTTATGACCCCTATATTCATACATAACTCTTTAATAATGTTTGGAGACCTCAATATGATGTTTAAGAGTATTGGGGAGGCATTTTCGTGCCCAAAACATGGTATTTCTAAGTAAGAGTATCGGTACTGGATGAACAATATCGATATTGTTCTTCAGGTGTTTAAAACAAAGAGGTTTTTAGCTAGAAGTATCAATACTAATTCAATGGGTATCGATATTGTAGTTGAGTTATTGAAACTCATAGGGTTCACTTATAGTAGATACCAGTATCCAAATTCATATCGATACTCATGGGAGTATCGATACAAAGGGTAGAGTACCAATACTCCTCAATAGGGGTATTGATATTTAGGAATTTTTCAAAACATCGAAGCTAAATTTGGTATTGGAACTAAGGATAGTATCAATACCACATACCTGAAGTATCGATATTCAAGGAGTATCGATACCAACCCTTTATTATCAGCCTTCAATAAGTCAGTAGTATTGATACCCAAATGTTAGTATCGATACCCAGAGGTCAGTATCGCTACTGAGGAGCTTAGTATCTGTACCCATGAATAGTTTTGGGTAAGAAACCTAAGGTTCTAAAGGTTAGAATTGAGGGACCTGATAACATTAGAACGTCATGAAATAAAACTACAACTGAGAACAATAATAAACACAAAACAATTAGAAACAACAATAACCAAGATGAAGTAAAACTAGCCTTGTTTGATGTTCGGGACATAGTCAGAACACCTGATTTACTTTAGTATATACGATCATACAATTGAATATCCTAGTCAATGCCAAGGCATTTATCCGCCAGCTGGGCATATATGCTCAAAGACTCAATACAGTAAGTTGGTTGGGTGTACGTTTCTGATGCAACTTCAGATCTCACCCAACTACCCAAGGGTAATTTAAAAAAGACTAGAGGGGTGTGTGAGCTCCGAGATGTAGAACCCTTAGCCGTACCATCCTGTCTACATCAACATGTTAGATTAGTAATTCCATGTCTTCATACTTATGCCTCTAGCATGCACATTTAGTGATTGCATGTAGCATAGTACATTTATTAGTGAGACATTGTGCTCGTAAGCTTAGTGTTCAAAATGTGTTTCCGTGCGTAGGTTCTTAGGATATCGATTGAGGAGAATTATCGTCGCCATCAGTTCAAACTCAATAGAGACTTTAGAGTACATCTTGATTATTATTTAGAGGGAATGTACTATTATAGACCCTATTATTATTCAATCGTAATTTTGTTTTGTATTAAACTCATTATTTTGTTATTTTAAATATTGGGAGCTTCCCCATATTTGTAAACTGAATTATTACATTTTATTTATCTCGGAGTAATTTTTTGGCATGGTGTTTTACAATTGATTTAAAAGGAAAAATTTTGGGTTAGCCACTTCGGTGGTTCCGTGTAACATTATAATTCATGGATTTTTGGGTCGGACTAGATTAGGGTGTTATAATAATCATGGTCAAAGTTTAAAAATTTTGAATTTTAAAAAGTTAATAAGGGGCATTTTTAGTAGGACATAAGTAATATATTATATTCTTATCTTAACTTTTATAAATATTTTTTTTATCTTAACTTATTACATATATTATATTATTAACTTAAATTATTAAATATATTATATTCTTACCTTAAATTATTAAATATTATTTAATCTTGTTTTAACTTAAAATATATATTTTATTTTTATCCTAACTTAAAAACATATATTTTAATTTAATTTTAATTTTAAAAAATATATTTTATTTTTTATCTGAATTTTAAAATATTATAAGAATAAAATATAAATATTTAAAATAAATTAAAAATAAAATATTTTTTTTAAAGTTAAGACTAAAATATATATTTTTTAGTTAAGATAAGAATAGAATATATTTTTAATATTAAGATGTGTATTTAAGTTAATATAAATATAATATTAAGAATTTAAGATTACACTAAAATACAAGATATATATCACATGTACTGCACCTTACACCAAATAATTAGGTTGGCCTAGTGATTGAGCTTGTTATTTATCGTCTAAAAGATCAAAGTTCAAGTCCCACACTCCATTTAAATTATCTTAATTTTATTTCCACCATAGGATGTCATGTGTCATCATGTAATTGGCATGTCACCTTATGGTGGAAAATAAATATATTTATACTAATTTATGACCAAACTGATAGAAATAGTGGTCAAATGTGTATTTATACTAATTTTATTAACTGATAAGTAAAAACTCCCGTCAAACGTAACGGTAAGTGACTTAATTGAATGCATTTAAATAGTTGTGTGACATGATTGATAAAATTTCAAAAACGATGGTCAAAATAAAAATGGAAAATAATTAGGTGGTCAATGATATAGTTTAACCTAAATATATTTATATGTATTATGCATGTATAAATAATTTGTAATCTATTAACAAACTAAAAATAGAATATATGTAGACCTGACAAATTTGACTCGTACCCAAATACCCAAATCGATTTCCTCAATCGGAGACCCGATATATAACAGAATATGATCACCCAAAATTGATTCAAAATCTGAAATAAATCGAATCGAACCGAAATTGGCTCGAATTTTAGTTGAACTGAAAGTAACCCTAACCGAAAGCAACCCGAACTGAAATCAACCCGAATTGAAATCAACACGAATCGAAATCAACCCGTACTGAAAACAATTCTGACCAAAAGCAACCATAATTTAATTTAGCCATATCCGATTCGACCCAAACTTTGACTCGACTTTAACCCGATAATTGAATATATGTGAATGACTAATTTATTATTATTTTCTATTTTGTAATTATTTGATAAATAGTAAAATGATGCATGTTTTATTCTCGTTTTGTATTATACTACTAATTAACCATCACGTTTAGTAATAGTTAAATTAAAATATATTTAATCCTCCAAACAGATGATAACACATGGCATAATATGATTTAAGGGTTAAATATTTTTAGTTTATTAAAATTATGACTAAATTGATAGAATATATAAGTAACAATGACAAAATGTGTACTTATACCAATTTTATTAACTGCTATGTCAACACTCTTGTCAAATGTTAATGGTAGGTGGCTTAATTGAATGCATTTAAATAGTTGGGTGACCTGATTGACAAAATTTTAAAATGAGAAATAATTAGGTGGTCAATGATATAGTTTACCCAATATATACTTATTTGTATTATGCATGTATATGTAATCTATTAACAAACAAAAATTAGAATATATATAGACCTGACAAATTTGACTTGTATCCAAATACTCGAACTGATTTATCTTATTTGAAACTCAATATAAACACGGATATGATGACCCAAAATTTACTCGAAACATAAAATAAATCAAATCAAACTGAAATTGACTCGAATTTTAGTTGAACCGAAAGCAAACCGAATCGGAATCAACATGAACTGAAAATAACTCGGACCAAAAGCAACCATAATTTAATTTACCCATATCGATCCAACCCGAACTTCAACCCGACTTTAACCTAATAACTAAATTTAAGTGAATGAATAATTTATTATTAATATTATTATTATTATTATCTATTTTTAAATTTTATAAATAGTAAAATGATGTATATTTTATTCTTATTTTGTATTATACTAGTAGTTAACAATTACATTTAATAATAGTTGAATGATTTAATATAACATTTCCTCATTTAAAAGATTATCTTTATATCTAATCCAATAACTTTTAAGTTATTTAAAATTTATTTGATATGAAAGATTATAAAATAAAATTACTCATACCCAAATTCTGGATTATGTGATTAACTTTAATTGGCATCAATTAGATTGTGAAAGGCTTAATAGATAAAGGGAATTAATACAATTAGGGTTTATATTTAGACTAATCTACTTTATTCCTGTTTTAAAAAAATAAGTTATTTAAGAATTAAAGTATTTGGTTTTAAAATAAATCAATAAATAATTTATTTTTATAATATATAAATAATTATGTTGTTTATAATTTAAAATTAAAATATTATCAGAAGTGTGTTGAACTATGTTTTGATATAACAATTTAAGGCAAAATGGTTTTTGGACTTTAATTGAATTTACAAAATGTTTTTGGACTTAATTGAATTTATTCAAAGTTTTAAAAGGTTTCAAAAATAATTCAAAGTCCATTAAATACGGATTTGAGAAAAAAATGCTAAAGGGTGTCAAAGTGTATCCATGCACCCCTGCAGTGCATCCATGCATCCCTGCAGTGCATCCATGCATCTGCACTAATGCATCGATGCATCATGCAATGCATCCATGCATCCAAACATCGAATGCAATTAGTGCATCGATGCATCTTGTTATGCATCGATGCATCCTTGCTATGCATCCATGCATCCTGCTATGCATCCATGCATCAAGGCTGCAACGGCTAGTAACGGCTAGTTTATTTGAATTTAATGAAGGGGTATTGATGCACCTTGATAATGCATCGATGAACCATGTTATGGGTAGCCTTTTTGAGTAGAAATATCATCCCCAAATGACTCAAAAACATTCCCAACGGCTATATACAACATCAAACACATTTCAAGCTATAAATACAAGCTAAGGACACTTGAAGAAGTAAGAGAACAACTATCCAAGCAATCAAACACAAGAGAAGAAGTTTTTCATTCTTATTTTCATTCTCTCTTGTAAATATTGTTCTTGTGAGCTAAATTCTTATAAACACCTACCTTTGAGAGGTTTATTTGTTTACTTATTTTATCCTTTTGTAAAGGGGAAAAGTTATAGCTAATCCCGTGTAAAAGCTAGGGAAAGGTTCTAGTTTAGCCCGGAAAAACTAGGGAGTTTGTAAGGTTACTCTTTGTCCTCAAAAGAAAAAACAAATTAGTGAATTTGTTGGAAAATCCTTGGTGAGGAGCTAAGGTAGTAGATGTAGACTTTGGTTGAGAAAGTCGAACCACTCTAAATCGTTGTGCAATTTCCTATCTTTCAATCTCCTTACTCCATATACTCAAAAACCGATCCCAACCCTCTTTGCAAGCAATTTCAGTTGTCGATTGGAGCGTCTGCAAATCCTAACAAATGGCATCAAAGCCTAACTCGTTAAGAAGGTTTAACCACCTTGAGACGATCCTAGAAGATGCTCTACCAATTTTTGACGCAACCGACAAAAAGATGGCTTTTTCCTCCGGTGCTTATTACCTTGAAGATTATCCTATTATGGATTCACAACCGATCAACAAGCCACCCTTCTTCAATGGAGCAAATTATTCACATTGGAAGAATAAGATGATGTACTTTATTCAATCCTACAATCTAGGAGCTTGGAACTCAATCATGGATGGTTACTTCTCTCCACCCGGCAAGTACAACGATTGGAGTAGAGAAGAGCAGAAAAATTTCCAGCTTAATTCTAAGGCTATACATATTCTATTATGGGCTTTAGTCCCAAATGAATATGGAAGAATATCATCTTGTTCCAGTGCCAAAGAGATTTGGGATAAGCTCCAAGTCATTCATGAAGGAACCGATGAAGTGAGGGAATCAAAGAAAAGTCTTCTCAACCATAGCTACGAGAACTTCAAGATGAAACCCGATGTAGACATCAAAGCTATGACGGATAGATTTTATGTGATTATCAACGGTCTCAAGGGATATGGAGAAGTAATCCCTAATGAGAAGCTTGTGAGGAAGGTGATCTACTCTCTTCCAAAGTAGTGGCAATCAAAGAAGACGACCATTATTGAAGCTAAAAACCTAAAGTCTCTCACACTCGAAGAGCTAATTGGTTCCCTTCTCACTCATGAGATGATGGTGAAGGAAGATGAAGAAAGGAAAGAGGAGAAAGAGGTAGGCATTGCCTTCAAATCCACCAATGAAAGCTATCAAGAATCAAGTGATGAGGTGGATGAAGAAGACGATGAACAAGAAGAAGAGATGGTCAAGCTCTTGAAGGAACTCAAGAGATTCATGATTTACAAGGAAGTGAAACATGAATCAACCAAGGAGAAGAGTCCCCCGGTGTGCTTCAATTGTCAAAGAAAGAGCATGTCAAGTATGAATGTCCTCTTCTAAAGAAAAAGGGGAAGAAGACATTTGTTGCATCTTGGAGCGATGAAGATGTTTCCAATGATAAAGATGAAGTAGTCAACCTATGCCCCATGGCCACTCAAGAAGAATTAGAGGTATCTTCTAACTCAAATGAATTTAATTCATTTACTTTTGATGTTTTACAAGATGCTTATAATAGGTTGTATTTGGGATTTGAGACCATGAATTCCAAATATACGAAATTAATTTCAAAACTCAAAATTAAAGATAATTTGATTTTGAAAGAAAAAGTTGATTTTGAAAATCAAAATGAAATTTTGAAAAATAATTTTGAGATTTCAAAAATCAAAATAAATGATTTAGAAAAAGAAACTTTTGAGTTAGGAGTTAAGGTTGAAAGCTTAATAAAAGAAAAAGAATTAATTTTAAAAACAACCTATTGTGTTTAAATATGGAAAAATGCTCACATTGCCATTTTCATGGTCATAAGGAACATACTTGTCCTTTGAAGAAAGGAAAACATTTTAAAATTAGGCAAGTATGGGTTCAGAAAGGAACAAGGGGCATTGAAACTAACGTTCAAGGATCCAAAGCAATTTGGATACCAAAATTGAAATAAATGTCTCTTGCAGGTGTGTGGGAGCAATGGTGATGAATATGATGATATTCAAGATGCTCTAGCCATACATGAAAAAGGAATGGGTAACCTCTAAGCTTAATGCTTTTAAGTTTGGTTATATGGTTGCTCATTTGATTTTAAGCATGCATGAGTTTTGGTTTTAAATTATTATGCATCATTGTTTTAATCTCATGTATGTTGAAAAGATGATTATGATGAACATTTTAAAGTTATATTAACTTTTCAGAATTTTTAGTTCATCATAATGAATTTTGGTCAAAATTGGTTTTAATGCAAATGATATCTCTCTAAAAATTGATATCAACTTTTCAAGTACCTTGATTTTATAAATTTTAAATTTTTGACCTAAATTTGAATGTTTATGCATGTGGTTTAAATGAAAATGATATCTCTCTAACAATTGATATCAAAAATTTTCAAATGCATAACATTTTTATAAAACTTTATGCATATGTACTTAATTTCAACTATTGGTATTGCATAAAGTATTTTAGTCTCGGATATATTGAATTTCATGTGCTACTAACATGTTTGTTATTCTTTGTTGAAATTCAATTTTGTTTAAGTGTCAAGATCCTAAAAGCATAATTTTGTTTGGAATGCTATTATTGAGGGGGAGCTTTGATTTTTCAAATGATTTTTAAATGTCAAATTTACTACTTACTCTCCAAAGTTATTTTGAACTTCAAAGATTGAATTATTTTTGATATCACAAAAAGGGAGAGAAGTTTGGTTTGAAAAATTCAATTTCTTAATGAAAAAGGGGAGCTTAACATTTTCATATATTTTCCAACAATTAGTATCTTTTTCATTAAACATTTTATTAAGGGGGAGTTTTGCCAAAAACAATTTTTCAAATGTTTTGTTATATCAAAAAGGGGGAGATTGTTGAACTATGTTTTGATATAACAATTTAAGGCAAAATGGTTTTTGGACTTGAATTGAATTTACAAAATGTTTTTGGGCTTAATTGAATTTATTCAAAGTTTTAAAAGGTTTCAAAAAAAATTCAAAGTCCATTAAATTCGGATTTGAGCAAAAATGCTAAAGGGTGTCAAAGTGCATCCATGCACCCCTGCAGTGCATCTATGCATCCCTGCAGTGCATCCATGCATCTGCACTAATGCATCGATGCATCATGCAATGCATCCATGCATCATGCAATGCATCCATGCATCCAAACATCGAATGCAATTAGTGTATCGATGCATCTTGTTATGCATCGATGCATCCTTGCTATGCATCGATGCATCCTGCTACGCATCCATGCATTAAGGCTGCAACGGATAGTAACGACTAGTTTATTTGAATTTAATGAAGGGGTATCGATGCACCATGTTATGGGTAGCCTTTTTGAGTAGAAAAATCATCCCCAAACGACTCCAAAACATCCCCAACGACTATATACAACATCAAACACATTTCAAGCTATAAATACAAGCTAAGGATACGTGAAAAAGTAAGAGAACAATTATCCAAGCAATCAAACACAAGAGAAGAAGTTTTTCATTCTTATTTTCATTCTCTCTTGTAAATATTGTTCTTGTGAGCTAAATTCTTATAAACACCTACCTTTGAGAGGTTTATTTGTTTACTTCTTTTATCCTTTTGTAAAGGGGAAAAGTTCTAGCTAATCCTGTGTAAAAGCTAGGGAAAGGTTTTAGTTTAGCCCGAAAAAACTAGGGAGTTTGTAAGGTTACTCTTTGTCCTCAAAAGAAAGAACAAATTAGTGAATTTTTTGGAAAATCCTTGGTGAGGAGCTAAGGTAGTGGATGTAGACTTTGGTTGAGAAAATCGAACCACTCTAAATCGCTGTGCGATTTTCTATCTTTCAATCTCCTTACTCCATATACTCAAAAACCGATCCCGACCCTCTTTGGAAGCAATTTCGGTTGTCGATTCAAGCGTTTGCAAATCCTAACAAATGGCATCAGAGCCTAACTCGTTAAGAAGGTTTAACCACCTTGAGACGATCCTAGAAGACGCTCTACCAATTTCCGATGCAACCGACAAAAAGATGACTTTTTCCTCCGGTGCTTATTACCTTGAAGATTATCCTATTATTGATTCACAATCGGTCAACAAACCACCCTTCTTCAATGGAGCAAATTATGCACATTGAAAGAATAAGATGATGTACTTTATTCAATTCTACAATCTAGGAGCTTGGAACTCAATCATGGATGGTTACTTCTCTCCACCCGGCAAGTACAACGATTGAAGTAGAGAAGAGCAGAAAAATTTCCAGCTTAATTCTAAGGCTATACATATTCTATTATGTGCTTTAGGCCCAAATGAATATGGAAGAATATCATCTTGTTCCAGTGCCAAAGAGATTTGGGATAAGCTCCAACTCATTCATGAAGGAACCGACGAAGTGAGGGAATCAAAGAAAAGTCTTCTCAACCATAGCTACGAGAACTTCAAGATGAAACCCGATGAAGACATCAAAGCTATGACGGATAGATTTTCCGTGATTGTCAACGGTCTCAAGGGATATGGAGAAGTAATCCCTAATGAGAAGCTTGTGAGGAAGGTGATTTACTCTCTTCCAAAGGAGTGACAATCAAAGAAGACGGCCATTATCGAAGCTAAAAACCTAAAGTCTCTCACTCTCGAAGAGCTAATTAGTTCCCTTCTCACTCATGAGATGATGGTGAAGGAATATGAAGAAAGGAAAGAGGAGAAAGAGGTAGGCATTGCCTTCAAATCCACCAATGAAAGCAATCAAGAATCTAGTGATGAGGTGGATGAAGAAGACGTTGAACAAGAAGAAGAGATGGTCAAGCTCTTGAAGGAACTCAAGAGATTCATGATTTTCAAGGAAGTGAAACATGAATCAACCAAGAAGAAGAGTCCCTCGGTGTGCTTCAATTATCAAAGAAAGGGGCATGTCAAGTATGAATGTCCTCTTCTAAAGAAAAAGGGGAAGAAGACATTTGTTGCATCTTGGAGCGATGAAGATGATTCCAATGATGAAGATGAAGTAGTCAACCTATGCCTCATGGCCACTCAAAAAGAATTAGAGGTATCTTCTAACTCAAATGAATTTAATTCATTTACTTTTGATGTGTTACAAGATGCTTATAATAGGTTGTATTTGGGATTTGAGACCATGAATTCCAAATATACGAAATTAATTTCAAAACTCAAAATTAAAGATAATTTGATTTAGAAAGCAAAAGTTGATTTAAAAAATAATTTAGAGCTTTCAAAAATCAAAATAAATGATTTAGAAAAAGAAAATTTTGAGTTAGGAGTTAAGCTTGAAAGCTTAATAAAAGAAAAAGAATTATTTTCTAAAAACAACCTATTATGTTTAAATATGGCAAAATGCTCACATTGCCATTTTCATGGTCATAAGGAACATACTTGTCCTTTGAAGAAAGGAAAACATTTTAAAATTAGGCAAGTATGGGTTCAGAAAGGAACAAGGGGCATTGAAACTAACGTTCAAGGATCCAAAGCAATTTAGATACCAAAATCGAAATAAATGTCTCTTGTAGGTGTGTGGGAGCAATGGTGATGAATATGATGATATTCAAGATGCTCTAGCCACACATGAAAAAGGAATGGGTAACCTCTAAGCTTAATGCTTTTAATTTTGGTTATATGGTTGCTCATTTGATTTTAAGCATGCATGAGTTTTGGTTTTAAATTATTATGCATCATTGTTTTAATCTCATGTATGTTGAAAAGATGATTATGATGAACATTTTAAAGTTATATTAACTTTTCAGAATTTTTAGTTCATCATAATGAATTTTGGTCAATATTGGTTTTAATGCAAATGATATCAACTTTTCAAGTACCTTGATTTTATAAATTTTAAATTTTTGACCTAAATTTGAATGTTTATGCATGAGGTTTAAATGAAAATGATATCTCTCTAACAATTGATATCAATATTTTTCAAATGCATAACATTTTTATAAAACTTTATTCATATGTACTTAATTTCAACTATTGGTATTGCATAAAGTATTTTAGTCTCGGATATACTGAATTTCATGTGCTACTAACATGTTTGTTATTCTTTGTTGAAATTCAATTTTGTTTAAGTGTCAAGATCCTAAAAGCTTAATTTTGTTTGGAATGCTATTATTGAGGGGGAGCTTTGATTTTTCAAATGATTTTTAAATGTCAAATTTACTACTTACTCTCCAAAGTTATTTTGAACTTCAAAGATTGAATTATTTTTGATATCACAAAAAGGGGGAGAAGTTTGGTTTGAAAAATTCAATTTCTTAATGAAAAAGGGGAGCTTAACATTTTCATATATTTTCCAACAATTAGTATCTTTTTCATTAAACATTTTATTAAGGGGGAGTTTTGCCAAAAACAAATTTTCAAATGTTTTGTTATATCAAAAAGAGGGAGATTGTTGAACTATGTTTTGATATAACAATTTAAGGCAAAATGATTTTTGGACTTGAATTAAATTTACAAAATGTTTTTGGACTTAATTGAATTTATTCAAAGTTTTAAAAGGTTTCAAAAATAATTCAAAGTCCATTAAATTCGGATTTGAGCAAAAATGCTAAAGGGTGTCAAAGTTCATCCATGCACCCCTACAGTGCATCCATGCATCCCTGCAGTGCATCCATGTATCTGCACTAATGCATCATTGCATCATGCAATGCATCCATGCATCCAAACATCGAATGCAATTAGTGTATCGATGCATCTTGTTATGCATCGATGCATCCTTGCTATGCATCGATGCATCCTGCTATGCATCAATGCATCAAGGTTGCAACGGCTAGTAACGACTAGTTTATTTGAATTTAATGAAGGGGTATCAATGCACCTTGATAATGCATCGATGCACCATGTTATGGACAGCCTTTTTGAGTAGAAAAATCATCCCCAAACGACTCTGAAACATCCCCAACGACTATATACAACATCAAACACATTTCAAGCTATAAATACAAGCTAAGGATACGTGAAGAAGTAAGAGAACAATTATCCAAGCAATCAAACACAAGAGAAGAAGTTTGTCATTCTTATTTTCATTCTCTCTTGTAAATATTGTTCTTGTGAGATAAATTCTTATAAACACCTACCTTTGAGAGGTTTATTTGTTTACTTCTTTTATCCTTTTGTGAAGGGGAAAGGTTCTATCTAATCTCGTGTAAATGCTAGGGAAAGGTTCACGTTTAGCCCGAAAAAACTAGAGAGTTTGAAAGGTTACTCTTTGTCCTCAAAAGAAAGAAAAAATTAGTGAATTTGTTGGAAAATCCTTGGTGAGGAGCTAAGGTAGTGGATGTAGACTTTGGTTGAGAAAGTCGAACCACTCTAAATTGCTGTGCAATTTTATATCTTTTAATCTTTTTACTCCCTATACTCAAAAACCGATCCCGACCCTCTTTACAAGCAATTTCGGTTGTCGATTCGAGTGTCCGCAAATCTTAACAGTGTATCGTAACCGTTTTTCGCCCGGGCGAGGAAAAGACCGATATCGACTCGGGGATTTTCTCTTTGAAAATCGTTTCGAAATGCTATGATTCGCCACCAATCATTTAAGGTGAGATTGAAACACCGTAAAAACCTAGTGATTTTAATAAAACTTTTTATTTAAATAAAATACCAAGTTTTAGGGTATGCGAAAATCCAAAAAACAGGTTCGGGAGTCAGTTACGCGTGGGGAAGGACTAGCACCCCCACAAGCGCCCAAAAATTGGTACCTAGTTGGTTATCCTATATTTAAAATCGGAAATTTTGAGTTCGATCTTTATTTAATTTAAAAATCATTAGAAATGCAGAGTTTGAAAAGGGTATTCGTTTATTGAGACCGATAGCATTCGCCCCCGAGCGTAAATATGGGAGATCAATTATTATGTCTAAAAACCGAACATGGCCTCGTTTTAAGAAAACATGATGCGGTTTTGAAAATGATGTCCACTTATTTAGAGAATCACCAGTAGTCACCCCCTGAGCATGATCGTGGGAGATATACTATTAATTCCCTAAACAAGTGAACAGTGCCTTAAAGTTAAAATAAAATGCAATTAGACAAAATTTTATTCAATCCTAATTAATCTAAGGTAAATTAAGGTTTTTTTAACTTAAGGTATCAAATTATGAGAATTAAGGAACCTAGGGGCTCAAATCTAAAAATGTAGGTTCTAATATTAATCCTATTTGATTTTAGTTAATTATTGAATCGAATAACCGAGACGGTCCCTCGAGACTAAAATTATGTCAAAGAACTAAAGTACCGGGCTCTAAAAGATTTAAAAGTCTAACGACCTAAATAAAATAAAACAGAACATAACACAGTGTAAAATGGCTTTTATGCTAAATTAATTAATGACTAAAATAATATTTATCTCATTAAATAAAATCTAAAATACAGTGTGATGATATGCAACATACATGCATACAATAAAATAGACATACATTAAAATAATATAAAAATACTATAAAATTAAACCTACTGCTCATAACCCAAATATTATACTCATTAATGCCACTAGAGACTAAAAAACAGAGAACCAAAATCAGGCATGCAACATATAAATTACCCATTAGAATAAACAAGTGTACTAAGTGATTAAATTGTCATATAACCAAAATTACAGAGTACATTCAAAAATAAACATAATTAAAAAATATAAATTTAGGACAAAAATAAATTGCGGTAAAAATAAATAGACAAAATTATAAACATGCAAACTTCGACCTAGGGACTAAAATGAAACATGAAAATATTAAAAGCAAAATGTCTAAACAACAGGATTTAAATACATTACCATTTTGGACTGAAATTAAAATGCGAAGAAAACATGGAGACAAAATTAGAAACACAAAAATGACGATTTAAAGATCAAAGCGCAGATTCCTAAAACTAAGAGGGCTTAAATGAAAGATACTGGAAAGTTAAATGGCTCTTAAGATGAATATCCCACACACGAAACAAGAAACCCTAAACACCCTAAACGATGCCATTTTAGAATATATATATATATATATATATATATATATATATATATATATAAATTATTTAGGAAACAAAATAACCTTAGACCTATTTTATTTTTCTCTCAGCCGCAACCCCCATTTTCAACAGCTCTCCCTTTTCTTCTCTCTTCTTCTGTTTTGGGAAGCCAAAACGAATGGCCACAAAGCACCATGGCCATCGTCTACCACAAAACTCCAATGAGAAGTTAAACACCCTTTACGCCCTTCTATGACACCAATCTCCCAAGATCGAACCATTTCCTAACCCTAAAACCCATTATCAAACCTAAGATAAATCACCCAAGGCCATAAACGGATGACACTTCGACCTCTAAACGCCACTGTCGATGGTCATGGTCACCCATGATTCGACCTAAAGCTGAAATCTTCCTTAATCTACTACTCTCAACTTCTAAACCAAACCCCAAAATAGAGAAAGCAAGCTCGAAGAATGGAAAAGAATTTCGACCCCTAGCTTCTATTTCGGCGAGAAGAAATGATAACTAATGGTAAAAAAATAAACTCTCTTCTTTTCTTTACCGTTTATTTCGAATGGCTGAGGATGATGTTTTTTTTACTGTTTGTTTCTCCTCATTTTTTTCTATTGATGGGTTTCTGATGCTCACCGTCGAATTTTTGGTTGCTTTCTGTAAAAAAAAACTAAGGGGAGAAGACATATAGCTTCATGTAAAAATAAAGAAGAAACAACATCTATTTTTCTGTCTTTTCTGCGAAAATGGATGTAGAACCCTCAATACATTGCTTTCTAAACAAAATCCAATGGAGAGTAGAAGCCTTGTCCTTTTTCTTTTCGAATGGAAAAGATCAGAACCCCTATCCCTTTTCGGTTACAATTTCTTTCCCAATGGTCGATTTCCCTTAAATTGTTTTTTGTGTTCTGCCCTCTTTTCTTTTTTTCTTGAAGAACCGAACCCCCCATTTCTTTTCGTTCTTGATCACTGTCCTTTTATGGTTGCTCGTTAATGATTTGGTGATAACTTTGATCGATGAAATCTGGTTGTAGCAGGTTGAATCCTGAATTATGGGATTTATTTTGTTTTTTTCAGTGTAGTGGTTGGCTCATTATTAATGATATTTTGTCCCCTCAACTTTGTTGTTGTCCCCTCCACTTTGCTATTTGTTGATGGAATCTTATTTTTTACAGGGTGTGGGCGACTGGGTGTTGTGGAGCAGGGTATGGGCTCACTCTTGGGGTGTAGGAATTGGCAAGACCAATGTAGCTCAATCAATTAGATGCGTGAATCTTTATTGGGGCATGGCATCTGCAGCACTTGTTCAATATGAGAGGCATGGGTGAAGCGCGAGGGTTTATGAGCAACAAGAGTATGGGCGTTGCTCGGGCGTGCTGGCCTCATGTAGGAGCTGGAACTGGCACAAGTATGGGTCTACAACCGGGTCTGGGTTGGATTGCTGTTGATTTTTTGGGCTCCAGAATTTGTTGTAATCTGAGTTTGTAAATTAGTGCCAACCTGGGCCGTTGTAACCTGTAAACAAATAGTTATATTAATAATAATAATAATAATAATAATAATAATAATAATAATAATAATAATAATATTTAGGACGAAAAAAAAACGAGTGTCAACAGCTACCCCTCTTTGTCCTATTTTTGTGTCAACAAGAATAGGGCAAAGACAAATAAACAATGCGTTTTTTTCGTCTGGTCAACTTCATGGTTTGAAATATAATGAGGGATCTGTTCCGCTGTCACTCAGAGAATATCAGATCTGGGGATGTTGATCCATTCTACTATTCTTCAGGGAAGATTGAATCAGGGTAGACTTGTTCCGCTGTCTCTGAAGGGAATATCAAATCTTGGAAGATAAGAATTTGTTCCGCTTCTTCTGAAGGGAATATCAGATATGGAAAATGATGTGATCCATTGAATTAGGGAAGATTCATTCCACTGTCACTCAGGGAATATCAAACCTTGGAAAAGAGAGACTTGTTCCGCTTATGTTGAAGGTAAAATCAGATTTGGTGGACTTGATCCACTCAGTCGGGGCAGACATGTTCCACTTACTTCTGAAGGGAATATCAAATCTTTGAGACGAGAGACATGTTTCGCTTACTCTGAAGGGAATATCAAATCTTTGAGAAGAGAGACCTATTCCGCTTACTCTGAAGGGAGTATCAGATCTGTGGGAGTTGATCCATTGAATCGAAGCAGACTTGTTCCACTTACTCTGAAGGGAATATCAAATCTTGGAGAAGAGAGACTTGTTCCGTTTACTCTGAAGGGAATATTAAATCTTGGAGAAGAGAGACATGTTCTGTTTACTCTGAATGGAATATCAGATCTGCAAATTAAACATTACCAATTGTTAGTATTTGTTCGAAAATTTAAAAGCTCATAATTGAAGATTTGGATCAATTTTTCTTGTGTAAATTTGTCATGCATCCATCGAATTTGGGAGTCTTTCTCGACTTGAGTGTTAGTTGAATCTCTCACTTTTTGGGATTCTGAATCGGTTACTTTTTTCAAAAATTTCCTTTTCTTTTTCAGAAAATATTTAAATGAGAACTTTAGAAATTATTTTCTCATTTTCCAGAAAATCATGCGAAAATATCCTACCTGAAGGACTTATGGATAGCCCAAAGGACTTATCATCTTGCTCGAAAGGCTTACAGATTACCCGAATGATTTATGCATCATGCTCGAAAGACTTACTGACGACCCGAAGGATTTATAAATTTTGGAAATAGTTTACTAGGTAAGAAACCTTTCTTACTTTTCAACAATTTCAAATCTCAGATTTAAATGAGAAACATTTCTCATATTTTAATAGACATTTGAAAATCATCCTGCCCAAAGGACTTATGGATGGCCCGAATGACTTGTCATCTTGCTCGAAAGACTTACAAATGATCCGAAGGATTTAAGAATCATGCTCGACAGACTTACTGATGGCCCGAAAGACTTATAAATTTTGGAAATAGTTTACTAGGTAAGAAACCTTTCTTACTTTTCAACAATTTCAAATCTCATATTTAAATGAGAAACCTTTCTCATATTTTAATAGACATTTGAAAAACATCCTGCCCGGAGGACTTATGGATGGCCTGAAAGACTTTCATCTTGCTCGAAAGACTTACAGATGACCCGAAGAATTTAAGCATCATGCTCGGAAGACTTACTGATGGCCCGAAAGACTTATAAATTTTGGAAATAGTTTACTAGGTAAGAAACCTTTCTTACTTTTCAACAATTTCAAATCTCATATTTAAATGTGAAATCTTTCTCATATTTTAATAGACATTTAAAAAAAATCCTGCCCGAAGGACTTATGGATGGCCCGAATGACTTATCATCTTGCTCGAAAGACTTACAGATGACCCGAAGAATTTAAGCATCATGCTCGGAAGACTTACTGATTTCCCGAAGGATTTATAAATTTTGGAAATATTTTACTAAGTAAGAAACCTTTTTTACTTTTCAAAAATTTCAATTTTCAAATTTGAATGAGAAACCTTTCTCATATTTTGATAGACATGTGAAAACATCCTGCCCAAAGGTCTTATGGATGGCCCAAATGGTTTATAAATTTTGGAAATATTTTACTAGGTAAGAAACCTTTCTTACTTTTCAAAAATTTCAATTTTCAGATTGGAATGAGAAACCTTTCTCATTTCATTTTTTACTTATAAAATGACTTAATGATCTGGCAACATGCCCCACTTCCAAGTAATGTTTCCTCTATGGATTGGGCCCACCCCGTTCTTCAGGTTTTGCCTCCTTAAACATGATTCCCTGTATTTGAGGTTTGAATTCTATCTTCCACTTGATGGGATTTTAATACCATAAATCTTTTTTCTTTGGAAGATATGTAAAAACCAAATGTTTATGTGTGAAATGTGAATGCAATGCAATGCATTTTTATGCAAATGATGTTCTCATGCATGTGTAAATGCTGATTCAATTTTCCTTTGACTCCAAGGTGGGGAACCATGCCTTCTTCCTCTTGATCATTATTCTCTAGGGTTTACGCAGATATCAGTGTAGCAGTTTCAACTTCTAAAGATTTGCCCAATCATCTTGTGGTCTTTGTTTACTATCTTCATTTCGGAGGAAGTGTTTTCTCTCTCGAATTTTGTTTTAGTCAGTAATATGATCTTGACGCCCCCTTTCCGTCCTTGGCTCAATTATGCTTTCATAGTTATTCTTCCAGGACTCTGCCATTGATTGATGTTCAACTGGTTTGCTTTACAAGGTAAGCTATGCTCAAATTCACGGTCTGCCCCCGACACTTCAAGTTGTGAGACTCATTCTCAATGTCTTCTTGGTCTGAACCTTGCCATCTTAACATGATCAGGGTTTCTGGTCATGCCCCATTGTGGGTATTCATGGCTCCCTACTTGGGTGCCCAAAATTCACCATTGACTGGTCGTATCCTTGCGTTATTTCTATGCACTGGGATATGTGCCCCTTTCAAACAAGGCGATCATCTGCTTCTCGATGGGTTACTGATAACGTCACGGGGAAGTGCTACGAGTTCTATCCTTCAGTCCTTCTGATCCCTCGAACTATTTGCTTTTTAGAAATACTTCATTGCTCTGGAATCGTTTGTTCTTTTTCTCTGATTGAAGCAGAATGAAACTCACCAGCTTCAAGGACCTTTTTCACTTGAGATTGTCCTCTTTGAAAATGTTTGTAAAATTTGTGAATAAGTTTCAAAAATGTTGTCATTTTCTTCAGACTCACAATCAAAACAAATTGTAAAACAAGAGTTCACTGAATATCTGTAGACACCCATTTTCTTAAAAGATATAACTAGCAAGAGTTTCTCTCCTAAGAGGACTCTTCCACCACCATATCTTTTAAATCAACAACTACACCAACAAACGTGCAAAAACCGAGCAAGGAGTCTAGTTGCATTAGGATTCCATTGTTAATAGGATTCTAAGAATAGTTAGTTTTTTTCACTATAAATACATGTAATCCTCCCCATTTGTAAGACAATTTACAGACAAAATACAAAGGAAACCATGGAAAATACAAAGGCAAAGCTATTGTAAATGATTCGAAAAGGAAATAAAAGGTAGCATTTTTTTTGATTCGTTCATTTCTCGCATGTGCACGTTATTTTTCTTGAGATTTGGTTTGAATAACCCAAAACGTGGGTAGCGTCGATGACCAAAAATGGGAGGGGTTTTGAAGTTTCGAACCTAAATCT
The DNA here is from genome assembly GCF_006381635.1 of Hibiscus syriacus. Taxonomy (NCBI): domain Eukaryota; kingdom Viridiplantae; phylum Streptophyta; class Magnoliopsida; order Malvales; family Malvaceae; genus Hibiscus; species Hibiscus syriacus. Next base: position 1,180,714 of record NW_024061932.1, on the reverse strand, counting down.
ACCCCGAGGCGTGTTCATTTTTTTATCCCCCTAAATCAATTTTTTTTTTTGCTTAGAAATTTGTCAATCGATTTGTTTTTCCTTTTGATTCAGTCTCTTACATTTACGTCTTAATTATTATTATTTTATTTATTCAACTTTACTTATACGCACATTTCCCTTATTACTCATTTTATTTAATTGCTTTGTTATTTTTCTTTTCTTTTTTTTTCATGCAATATTTTTTTTACATTTTATATATATATTTTTTACTTTAGTATATATTTTTATTTTTTAGATTAAATATATATATATATATATATGTTATTTTTTATTATATGTTTTATTAATTTATATATATATTTACTATTTTTTATGTTTTTATTTATTATATATATATATATTTTTACTTTTTTTATTATTTTATTTATTTGTTTTATTCATATATATTTTTTCTTTGTTTTTTTAATATTTTTAATATGTATTTATTTATTTTACTTACTATTTTATCTTTTCTTTCTTTATCTTATCTTCTATTTAATTTGTTTTTTCTTTATTTTATTTTTCTTTATTTATTTATTTCTTACCTTTTTATCTAACAAGTTTATTGGCTCTCTTAAGGGTACACCTTTAAAACTATCTAAGGTAAGTAATTGGGATCGTATTTTTACCTTTTAATTTTAAATTACAATTTTCTTAATTTAAGACAACTGGAAATTATATAGTACCGAAAATGCAGTTCAAGGGTGCTAACCCTTTCTTGACTGTAACCAACTCCCGAATCTTTGGTAAGACGCAGATCAGGTAAGAAATAGGGTATCCGATCAACCCATTTGTTTTAAAATAAATGATCGGTGGCGACTCCTAATCCATTTTCCTAAGTCGAAGCCCAATTCTGGGGCCCAACCGAAAGACGGTTGCGATAGCTTGGCGACTCCGCTGGGGACAGGTAAGTGAGTCAGGCTAAGGTAATTTCCAGTTATGTTTTTAATGAAAAAGGTAAGTTTATTTTAAGGTAATATTTCGATCTTTATTACTTACTTTTGATTATATTTTTTCACGTAAATAGTTGTACTGACCGTTTTCTAATGATTTTAGCTTTCCAAACTCTTATCATCTAAAGGCTCTATACCCGAGTTCCGAACCCGTTTTAAGTGGGGGTGAAAGTGACGCCTTCGTGTGAATTTATTTACCGTGTGGGCCTAGCAAGTAGCCTTCGGGATACATATACCTTGTGCCTTCGTGTGAATTTATTCTCCGTGTGGGCATAAGGGAATGTTTTCTCTCGAGTTTAACTTAGTCCACACAAGCCTGTGATGGGAGAACTCGGGTACCATTTTTTTAGAACCTAAACCGGGAGACCGTGGAGAATTAGAGCCCACCCCAAAGTCTCATTTCAAGCCCTATGTTGTTTTTATTTCATGCTTTATTTTCTGTTCAAAGCATGCGAACTAGACAAATATGCGGTTAAGATTTGTTTGAGATTAGCATGCGGGATAGAGATCATGTCTGGGTTGGAATAATAAGCATATGGGGTAGATATCATGTGCGGTAGGACTTTTATTTTTATGATCGCTTTTTATTATTTTTCACCTCACTAACTCTTTTCATCTTTCTTTTATTTTATTTTATTTTCATCACTTGCATCATTTAAAAGAGGTGTTGATCCACCAAGAAACGTGTTCGTTAACCATAAATAATTTGCATCTATAGACAAAGGTGTTGTAATACAAGAGATTAAAAACCTCGAAGTGCGACTATGGTCCGAGAAGACTCAGAAAGAAAAATGGAGACAGTCTTTAAGAAAGTTATGTGTCAGAGCTGGTTAGCTATGCATCTATCAGTCTAAAACAGAACAATGTGCAAGAACTTCGATACATCTGGGACAGTTGGAAGAATTATCAGAAACAGAAGTTCAGTCAGCGGTATAGTGACATTGCACTTTTGCTTCATGTTAAGACCGATGAGCCCTTAATCAGAGCCTTGGTTCAATTCTGGAACCCGAGATACAGTTGCTTCACTTTTAACCAGGAGGACATGGTACCTACTATCGAGGAGTATACTACACTATTGCACTGCGAAAGCATTAAACTGGAACGAGCCTACATCAAACACATCATGAGCCAGCCTTTCAAGAACGGAATGGCTAAGATTGCCTGAGTTGATGAAAAGTGGGTGACTGACTGACTCCGACACAAAGGTAACGGGCAAGGAATTGAGTGGATCCACATAAGGCAACTAATGAAGGACCACCCTGATGAATGAAAGACTATAGACCTTTTTTGCACTAGGTCTGTATGGCTTGATCATCTTTCCGAAGGTTTTGGGATGCATTGACGCAGCTGTGGTAGAACTGTTTGAGTAACTTCCGAAACGAGTCAACCTAGCACCGACCATCTTAGCTGAGACCTTTCGGTCTCTCAACCATTGCCGAAGAGCTGGCGGAGGTAGATTCATTGGATGTGTTCAGCTTCTTCAAGTCTGGATTCACAGCCACTTCTGGAAGACTAATGGGGTTGCCTACCGCCGATTTAGCACTACGTATTCACCTTTGAGAGAGTTCATCACCATAAAATGGCATGGAGGCGCTTCAAAAGAGAAATGGATGAAAGTCTTCACTCATCTTCAAGACCGAGATATTGCCTGAAGAGCCCCCTGGTTGTTCCTCAGTGATGTTCTTTTTCCGGTGTGAGGACTCTGACACTATGACCTTACTTGGACTTTGGGGTCAAGTTGGGTATGCTCCATTGTTAGCACTTAGATAGTATGGGGCACGTCAGTTTGTCCCAGCAACATGCGGACTAGCCAAATTAGAGTTTGAGTATCACGGTGACAACTATAAGAAGATGATCAAGGAAGCAGTCGATTCATGGAAGAAAATATTCTGGATGGATGTGGTAGCTTCCAGAAACATGCTTACTCCGGACTATGTGGAGTGGCGAAGATTGAGAAAAAATGACAATATTCCGGTGCCAGACTGTGAGGACACCCGGACCATGGAAGAACATCTCAGGCCCGTCCCTTCTGAACCTTAAATAGCCAAGACAAAGTTTGAAGCTGTGAATAATGAGCTGAAGCAGAAAGTTAAGGAACTTGAACCTGAGCGCTATCAGTGGAAGCTAGATGTCGACACTCAGAAAGATCGAGCAGACAAACTTGAAAAAGAACAGGAAAAAGTCCGTTTTGAGCTCGAAGACTTGAGAAATGGGTATCAAGATAAAGTTAAGGATAACTCAAAATTGAAAGTGGCTTCTGAATACTGGAAAGACGAAGCTAATAGCCTAAAAAGAAAGTTCGAAGGGCCTGATGAAAGAGACTGGAAGGAACAAATGAAGACTGCCCAGAGGCGCTTAGCAGACAGTCAGCATCAAAACCAATGCTTGAGAATTCGGATGGCTGATCTGGAGAAACAACATGAGAGAGATGGCAAAACAATAGCTGAGTTAGAAGCTATTGTAGATGGATTCAAAAAGCAAGCGAACGAGCTTCAGATAGTGCCCTTCGACAGAGGTTTACAGTGGCGCTTCCGTTAGGAGCGAGCACAACAAAGGGTGAAGGCTAGAAACGCAGTCATCCAAGGCTTCCTGGATCAAGTACAGAAGGCAGCTCGTCATCTACACGACCTGGCAAGGGAAGCGGGAGTGGTCCGACAAGGTATACAACCGGTAACAGATGAAGGCAGAAGACTTGTCAACCTACTAGAAGTTGTTCGGGGTTTAGAGGATTTAGTCCGAGTATACCTTTGATGATTTTTATGTCTCTTACAAGATAAAACATTTTTGTCCCAATAAAGATTATTTATAATAATGGAAATGTTTTCATATCGATGCCTCGAATATTTCATGCATTTTGCATTTTGCATCTACATTTCATTTTTAAGCATTTTCATAAACATGAAATTAAGTCATGAAGGATTCGATGAAATGGTCTTAACCACATTACACCACATTGAAGATAGATTGTAACAATTAAAGAAAAAACGGAAATCAATACAGTGGGAGCCTGATCAGTTGATTTTGGAACAAAGCCTTCTAGGATGATCTAAGAAAAAAATCCTCATATCCTAAGGGCTACGATGTTGAAGCTGTTAGATGTTACCACATAAGAAGCCCCAAACATTCCTCTGAAAACTGTAAGGCGCTTACCGAAGAAGGAGGCATGGCATATACCATTTGCACTTAGAGGATTGTTTTGTTTGAATACATCTTTGATCTTTCATGTTTACTTAATCTTATAAAGGATTGAATTTATGCTACTTTTTAAGGTGGAGCAATTGAACAAATTTTAATCTTTAGTTCTTCGAATATTAAATGAATTAAGGATTCTTTTAATTCTTCAAGAATTATAGATTTCTGACATATGGCAAGATTAGACCTTTCTTATCCCGTCTCAAACCCCATAACAAAATACCTTGATTCTTTACCCAAAATAATCCATGGTCATTACCAAAAAGACCAAATTTTGACATTACCTCCCTTTGAAATTCTTGAACATTACCTTTATCTTTTTGATAGACCCACACCTTTCTTTGAGTCAATAAGATCACATCATTGTCTTTTTAGACTCAAAATTGACATTTTTACACCATTAAAACCCACAACATCAAGTTGTTCATTTGAACATGAACATTCTTCCAAAGACACAACTTGGGGCATCTCGCCGAGAGCCTAAATATTGAGATATGTTGGGAGCAAGAAGCAGAAAAAACAATTCATTCGAAATAATTCTATCATGCATTAATTACACTGTTTTCATGTAAATAGAATTAATCCTGAATACCTATCCCCCTGGGGATACCTCTTCTGTGAAGACTTACATGTATGAGATGATGAACGGCTTTCTTTCTTTATCCTTTCACAACAGGAGAAAATATATATCCCTTGTGTCCCCTTTCGAGCCTATAGTATTTTTTTCTGATTCAACCCTAACCAAGGATCACCCTCCATAATGGGGGGCAAGGTGGAGAAAATTTGCTCGCATTAGTGAAGACATTGATTCAGATGAGATACCGAAAGGTGAACCAAATGCCAAGTGCGAAGATTCAATTAGAACAAAAAGGGCAAAAAGAAAAAGAAAAGAAAAAAAAAAGGAAAAAACAAGAACGAAAAAAAAAGAAATAAAAATCAAAAGGAAAAGGGACAAAAAGCACATGAAAAGATTCCCTAAAGAAAAATGGCACATCAAGCTTCAAACTATGAGATTCATCAAGCACAATCATTCCCGAATCACTGAATCACTTCACTCGAAGATCATAGAGCATCAAGAGAAAGAGACATTTTGAGCAAGACAAGATCAAGGGCATCAGAATGAATTAATCCTTGGTTCAATACCCTGAAACACTTGTTTGGGCCTATTTATCCTTTTCTTTCATAACCATGAGCCTTGACCTACATTACGTGCCTTAAAAGTCCATTCTAATTATACATGGATTTCTAAACAGAAGAGACTATCTTCATATTTCATCCCGCCCATCAGGATTAATCTTTATTTGTAAAAAACAATGTAATTAATGCATGGTAGAGAAAAATAACAAAGGGGGGTTCAAGACGTAAATTCTGAAAAATGTTTTGAAGCCAAAGGAGGGTTCGAGTTGAAAACCTGAAAAGGTGGCTCGAATATAAAAATTGTGCAACTGAGGCGATCACAAAAATTCCTTGATACGGCAACGCACAATCCAAGTGTGACCACGAAGGTTGGGAGTCAGAGAACACTTCCAGTAGAGGAGCATGCAAGATATCCCATCAAACCTTTGAGCATCAAATGCCAAACCTTTGGCCAAACACAATAATCTGAGACTTTTTTATCTTTTCCTTACTTAACCATTTCCCAAAGATAGTTTTGATCTTGACACTTGTCAAATAGATATAATTTGTTGAAGGATTAACATTCTTTGATATCCGATGAACTCCAGTTTTATGATTCGTCTCAATTGTAAAACCGTGAAAGTGACAATATTTTCAAAACTTTGGATCAAACATCTTTCATAACTCTTTCAATTGATATTTTCATAACTTTGAAAATAAAAGAGAAAGAAAAACATTTTTTTCAAACAAGACAATCTCTCTAAAATGGATCTTGGTAAATGACATGTGACTCTTAGACACAAAATTCATGCTCAGAATCAATGTTGAAGCAAGAAATGAGGAACATTTGGGGCATCTTTTAAGATTCAACATGAAATGTTGGGGCATTTTTGGATATTGGGGCATCCTTGGGGATTCAACATCCTAATGCGAATTATCAGACCTTATGAAGGCATTTCCTCCACATGCAGGAACAAGCAGGCAAAAATTAGGCTCTATCCAAGAGATAAATGACATTAATTCATGTTGCATGAATTTTAGACATACTTAAGAGCATCACATTTATCATTTTTAGTATACATAATTTTTGCAGCTTTTCAACTTCAATGCGAAAGATACCTGATTCAAAAGAGTTTGTAAAAATTGATGGTGGTTGTTTAACTCAGTAGCAATGAGCTACACCTCAACTAATTTGACATATTGAAAGATCAGATCATAGAATCAACTTCAGACGAGTTCGAGAGCTAATTCAGAAACGATCCAGTTCACATTTTCAACTTGGATTTCAACTTCACGACGAAGGATATCCAATTACTGGCTCAACTTCACAGCGAAGGGACCACCCACGGTTTCAACCTCACGACGAAGGGAATCGTGCTCACCATTGTCTCTCTTGAGATAGTTTTTCAGAAAACAAAGTTTTGTCTCCCTTGAGACCGTTTCTCATGAAACAACATATATTTTTGAGATCGTTTCCCTTGGAACGAATTTTTCGCTTTCGAGACAATTTCTCTTGAAGCATCATCTTTGAATATGTTTTCCTTGGAACTAATTTCATCTCCCCGTGAGACAATTTCTTTTGTAACTAAGTTTTGTCTATCTTGAGACAGTTTTTCTTAAAACAAAAATTTGTCTCTCTTGAGACCGTTTCTCATGAAACAACATATATCTTTGAGATCGTTTCCCTTGAAACGAATTATGTCTCTTTCGAGACAATTCCTCTTGAAGCATCATCTGAACCGTTACACTTAGCTCAGTCACATGCTTGGGATGGTCGAGAAGCATTTCTCAAATCAAAAAATAGAATGTGCACATCAGATTTGAACATTTGAAGAATTCGAGATCAGGGATCATAACTTGAAGATTCCAGAACTAAGATTCCAGAAAAGCAACCGGAGATCGAGATTTCTCTCGTGAGCCCAAAATTAACATATGTTGCATATGCAGTTTAGGCATACCTAAGAGCATTGCATCCATCTCATCACACATATACATAACTTTTTCAGGTTTTAGCTATAGTCAATTTCAACTCTGCAACAAAGGATATTGAGCTCAAAGCTACACAACCAACTGGAGAGTAGATTTCAACTTCGCGACGGAGGATATCTAGCTCGAAGCCAAACTTCACAACACTTGGATTTCACCTTCATGACGAAGGATATTCAAGTCAAGGCTCAACTTCACAACGAAGGGGTCATCCATGATTTCAATTCCACGACGGAGGATATCGTTCCCACACATCCATGATTTCAACTCCACAACGGAGGATATCTCGTCATTCAAGACAACACAAGTTCAACTTCACAACGAAGGGACGACTGGTTGTCAACAAACAACTTCCCAATTTCAGAGCCAATTTCAACTTCACAGCGAAGGATATTGGACGCAAGACAACACAAGTTCAACTTCACAATGAAGGGATGGCTGGTTGTCAACAAACAATTTCCCAGTTTCAGAGCCAATTTCAACTTCACAGTGAAGGATATTGGACTCGAAGCAACACAAGTTCAACTTCACAACGAAGGGATGGCTGGTTGTCAACAAACAATTTCCCAGTTCTAAAGCCAATTTCAACTTCACGGCGGAAGATATTGGACTCGGAACAATACAATCCGCAATGTCAACTTCACGACGAAGGGACGGCTGGTTGTCAACAAACAATTTCCCAGTTTCAGAGCCAATTTCAACTTCACAGCGAAGGATATTGGACTCGAAGCAACACAAGTTCAACTTCACAACGAAGGGATGGCTGGTTGTCAACAAACAATTTCCCAGTTCTAAAGCCAATTTCAACTTCACGGCGGAAGATATTGGACTCGGAACAATACAATCCGCGATGTCAACTTCACGACGAAGGGAATCGTGCACACAAGCAGCATCCATCTTTAGATTGGATTTCAACTTCACGAAGAAGGATATCCAACTCAAAGAAGGGGTATTTGTCAACAAAGACCTTCGAGTTCGACTACGCTCAGCTCCAAAGCACATCATTTACAGCATAGCTCAAGGCAAGAAGGGCTATCTGTCAATAAAATTAGCGAGTTCGATTCTATTCAGCTCGATAACACCTCAATCACACTATTGTCCGGCTGCAATCGAGGTTTTCAAGCCGAGAAAAAGATCTGGGTTAGTTGTGCCTTAGTAGCAAGAAGCCTTTTTTCCATCAGCATAGCTTAAGTCGAGAAAAGCTATCTGTCAACGAAGACTTTTCGAGTTCGGTTTCATTCAGTTCAAGGGTATATCAACCACATTGTGGAGTTAAGGGATCACTTTCCAGTCAAATTTTTAGCCAAGGTCTTTAAACCGAGAAGAAGACCAAAGTGGACTACGAAGAAAAGCCACATTGTAATTTAAATCATTTCAAGATGGACTCGACTTCGTGACGGAAGAGCCATCCGCAACTCAATTCGACATGGAGTTATTCTTCAACTCCACTGAACGAAAATTTGTGTCTTTTTATCTTTTTCCTATTTTTCGTTCCACGAAAAAGGAAAAAGAGGGGCAGCTGTAGACACCCATTTTCTTAAAAGATATAACTAGCAAGAGTTTCTCTCCTAAGAGGACTCTTCCACCACCATATCTTTTAAATCAACAACCATACCAACAAACGTGCAACAACCGAGCAAGGAGTCTAGTTGCATTAGGATTCTATTGTTAATAGGATTCTAAGAATAGTTAGTTTTTTTCACTATAAATACATTTAATCCTCCCCATTTGTAAGACAATTTATAGACAAAATACAGAGGAAAGCACGGAAAATACAAAGGCAAAGCTATTGTAAACGATTCGAAAAGGAAATAAAAGGTAGCATCTTTTTTTGATTCGTTCATTTCTCGCATGTGCACGTTATTTTTCTTGAGATTTGGTTCGAATAACCCAAAACGTGGGTAGCGCCGATGACCAAAAATGGGTGGGGTTTCGAAGTTTCGAACCTAGATCTACCCCGAGGCGTGTTCATTTTTTTATCCCCCTAAATCAATTTTTTTTGCTTAGAAATTTGTCAATCGATTTGTTTTTCCTTTTGATTCAGTCTCTTACATTTACGTCTTAATTATTATTATTTTATTTATTCAACTTTACTTATACGCACATTTCCCTTATTACCCATTTTATTTAATTGCTTTGTTATTTTTCTTTTCTATTTTTTCATGCAATATGGTTTTTACATTTTATGTATTTTCTTTTTTACTTTAGTACATATTTTTATTTTTTAGATTAAATATATATATATATATATATGTTATTTTTTTATTATATGTTTTATTAATTTATATATATATTTACTATTTTTTTATGTTTTTATTAATTATATATATATATATATTATTTTTACTTTTTTTTATTATTTTATTTATTTATTTTATTCATATATATTTTTTATTTTTATTCTTTATTTTTTAATATTTTTAATATTTATTTATTTATTTATTTTACTTACTATTTTATCTTTTCTTTCTTTATCTTATCTTCTATTTAATTTGTTTTTTCTTTATTTTAATTTAATTAATTTATTTATTTCTTACCTTTTTATCTAACAAGTTTATTGGCTCTCTTAAGGGTACACCTTTAAAACTATCTAAGATAAGTAATTGGGATCGTATTTATACCTTTTAATTTTAAATTACAATTTTCTTAATTTAAGACAACTGGAAATTATATAGTACCAAAAGGGCAGTTCAAGGGTGCTAACCCTTCCTTGATTGTAACAGACTCCCGAATCCGACACATATTTGGTAAGACGCAGATCATGTAAGAAATAGAGTATTCGATCAACCCATTTGTTTTAAAATAAATGATCGGTGGCGACTCCTAATCCATTTTCCTAAGTCGAAGCCCAATTTTGGGGCCCAATCGAAAGAAGGTTGCGACAATATCAAATAAGTCAAATTTTCTTTTAATCCTTCAAAAATTATATACATTTGAAAAGTGTAAAGATAAATGCTGATAAAAGGCTTAGGCTGAAATGGTAAGGTAATGTGTTTCAGGTTGGCTTCTTGCCTCCTTGATTCTGGTGTTTTATTGATCTGATGAGGCAACCATTATGTTTCCCTTCTGGAAATATTCACTGGTTCTCAACCCTCGTGAGCGCCTTTGGACTGTGCAATGCTTTATCAAAAGATGTATAAGATCACCCTTATGTGCAGTGATTGACAATCTTCATAATCGAGTTTCCTTTTCAGGTTTTTAACTCGAATTCTCCTTTGGTTTCAAGACGTCAACTAAAATTTTACATCTTGAACCATCCTTTTATTGTTTTCCCTATCATGCATTAAAGATTTTATTTAAAAAACTATTTACAAATAAAATTAACCCTGAGGGGCGGAATGAAATATGAAGATAGTCTATCCACTTAGAAATCCATGTATGATTAGAATAGACTTTTTAGGCACGTAACGTAGGCTAGGGCTCATGGTTATGAAAGAAAAGGATAAATAGGCCCAAACAAGTGTTTAAGGGTTATTGAACCAAGGATCAACTCGTTCTGTTGTCTTCAATCTTGTTTTTCTCGACTTGAATCTTCTCGCGTGTCTTTTATTGGTGTTTTCTGATCTTTCGGTGAATTGATTCTAGATATTTGAACCGCTCATCTTGAAGTGTTGGATCTGTCTATTTTCTTCTTTATTCTTTATTTTTTTCTTTTTTCCTTTTTCCTCTTTTTTCTATTTTTTATTTATTTCTTTTCTATCTTTTTCCCTTTTTTGCTATATTTTCTCTTCTTTCTCTTTGTGTTGTCAACTCGATTTTATCTTTTAGCGCTTGTATTTGGTCCACCTTACGGTATCTCGTTATTTCTCATTTCATCATGACTTGCTTCTGTGGCGAAATCTAAATTGATAATCTTCACTCATGCGAGAAGATGTCCTTCACCTTTTCCCCCCAGTGTGGAGGGATGATCCTTGGCTAGGGTTGAATCAGAAGAAAAAATATTATAGGCTTAAAAGGGGACAACAAGGGATATATATATATACATATTTTTGAAAGGATAAATGAAACAAAGTCATTCATCATCTCATACATGGAAGTCTTCGTAAAAGAGGTATCCCCAGGGGGACGAGTTTTCAGGATTAACCTTATTTACATGAAAACAATGTAATTAATGCATGATAGAATTATTTCAATGATTTCCTTTATTTATACTTCACCTTGCTCCTAGTATGCCCCAATTATTCGAATTCTAAAAACTTGATCCGCAACACTCTATCTTGTCTTTCTTGTAGGAAAGGTCCTCATCATGCCCCCAGGATTTACTGAGGTTGGGAAACGAATGTTGGTTCTATGTCTAGGAAGGGAAATGTGTGACTTTAAAGTCGTTATTCTGAAAAAGGTAATGTTATTGAAAGGTTATTTCTGTCTGGGAAGGGGTATGGAAGGTCTAATCTCGCCCCTTTTCAAAGATCTATAATTAATGAAGTAGAAAAAGAACCTTTAATCCATTCAATATTCAGAGAATTACAAGATTAAAACTTGATTTATTGCTCATAACCTTATAAAACGACATAAGCCCAATTAACAAAATATCTACTAAGGAAAGAAAAAAAAAACACGTTCAAACATGACAAGGCCAGTGCAACACTGACCCCTAGAATGTCTCATTACGAGTTAAAGGTCAATACCCCTAGGTCAAACAAAATTTGGGTCTTGCTTCTCCGTGCCCCAAGAATTTCGATAATGCCTCAAACTTCAGACGGGGCTAACATTACATTCATAACTCTGAATCTTTTTTTTTAAGGATTGTCACTTCATCTTACCCTCAAAACGTTTATCACAAGACTCTCTGCAAGCTATTCCCCGGATCCGTGATTAATGCATGTTGAAATGTAATGTATACCATGTAATGTACAATGTGTATATGTTAATGCAAAAATGAAAATATGCATATGCAAAAATGCAAAAATGGGAGTGCAAAATACGAGATGCAAATGCAACCCGATATTGATTCCAAAATAACTTAGTTTATACAAAAAGTACTCAACAACACACAACGTCTAAACACTTAGGAAAAGAGAGTACACCAACATGGAAACTAAACGTAGAATATTGCCCTATTCGCTAATCTCTCGAGCTCTATCATCAATCCCATGATGCGTCGTTCTTCTTCTGACTTTGGGATCACAAAAACTCTTAGGGCTGCCGCTTATTAAGATAACTTGTAGACTTGGCGAGCAACACTATGGGTCTGACTCTCTGCTCTCCCCATTGCTTCATGTTGACTCTTAATGGTGTCTTGAGCCTACCGTAGCGTGGTTCCAAGCTTTGTATTAGTCAATGGTTGGTTCTCCTCTAACTTTTGAATTCGTTGATGGCATCTCTGTACTGTAACTTCTAGCTCAGCAATCTCAGCTTTTAAGGCCTCATTTTTCTACATGGCTATCTATTGTGCAGATGAGTGGATGAAACCTGCTTCTTCTAGCTCTGCTATCCTCTTCTTTAACATCTCATTTTCTTTTTGAAGATGGAACCCCTTGATGTTGTAAGGGTTATGAAAAGTCTCATCCAAACTAAGCAGATGTGCTTCGAAGCTGCTCAATTTGTGCTCGCCTCTGCGCCAATTCCTGGTTAGCCTCATCTCTTTGCTCTCTCAATCTCTGACCATGCTACAGGGTTCAGATAATTACCTTCTCTGGAAAAACTTATTCTTCGATAGTTACAAGGCTGTCTCTGAACTGCGTCTACCCATACTTGGACCAAGTCTGAACACTGATTGCATTCTCAGTCCCATCGGAAGACATTGCTGCCTTAAGCTTTTTTTATAATAACTAGGTAATCTGGGAATCAATACTGTTTATGAAATGATGTGATATGACAATAATACATGAAAAAATGCAAAAAGAGCATACAAAATAAAATTAATATTAGTAGAAACAAGACAACAAGAATCAAGTTAGTTGAAATGATTAGTCAAAAAAATCTTAAATATGACTTAAAGTTGAGACTAAAAAATAAATCATACAAAGGAAATTAATGGTCCTAACTGAATGCGTTCTAATTCTCCTAGGTTATCCATATGGCTCTAGCGGGGTAGGCTTACTAAATTCTCTATATGAGGATGGGTTCTAGCAAAGGTTCCCAAGCTATTTTTACAACCTTCTAAGGTTGATCCGATTATGGCCCATTACAGACTTGCGAATTTGGTTCAGCTCAGGGGATGACACCACTAAAAGCATACCTCGGAACTGATATCCGGATAGGCAACTTAGGGTGCTTTCCAGAGATACTTTGCCAGACCCACACAAGGAAGCCCAATGCTCCTCGTGAGGTGTGACGTTACTCCCTACTTAGGTAAATCAGGATTGAGCTCGAGTGTAGAGCTATGATATGCAACAATCCTAAATATTTCACAGAAGTGTAAGCATTAACCGAAGAGAAATCTATTTTTTTTTCTTTTTTGAAATAACATAATGAATAGTAAATTAAATAAGATCGAACTTGTAATTTCCAAAAGTGTAAATACAGGGTAACCAACTCGTGGCTTGACTCTCAATTTTTTTTTAAAAACAAAAGTCCCAGCAGAGTCACCAAGCTGTCGTAACCATTTTTTTGCCAGGGCAAGGAAAAGACTGATATTGACTCGGGGATTTTCTCTTTGAAAATCATTTCGAAATGTGAGGAGTCTCCACCAATCATTTAAGGTGATATTGGAACACCGTAAAAACTGGGTGATTTTAATAAAACATTTTATTTTAATAAAATACTAGTTTTAGGGTATGCAAAAATCCAGAAATCAGGTTCATGAGTCAGTTACGCGTGGGGAAAGATTAACACCCCACAAGCTCCCAAAAATTGGTACCTAGTTGGTTACCTTATATTTAAAATCAAAAATTTTGAGTTCGATCTTTATTTAATTTAAAAATCATTAGAAATGCAGAGTTTGAAAAGAGTATTCGTTAATTGAGACCGATAACATTCTTCCCCGAGCGTAAATACGGGAGATCAGCTATTATGTCTAATAACCGAACATGGCCTCGTGTTTAGAAAACATGATGCAATTTTGAAAAGGATGTCGACTTATTTAGGGAATCACCAGTAGTCAGCCCCTGAGCATGATCGCTGGAGATATACTATTAATTCCCTAAATAGTGCCTTAAAGTTAAAATAAAATGCAATCAGACAAAATTTTATTCAATCCTAATTAATCTAAGGTAAATTAAGGGTTTTTTTAACTTAAGATATCAAATTATGAGAATTAAGGAACCTAGGGACTCAAATCTAAAAATGTAAGTTCTAATATTAATCCTATTTGATTTTAGTTAATTATTGAATCGAATAACCGAGATGGTCCCTCGAACGTTTACGCGAGGGCCAACTCGAATTATCTCCTAAATTAAAAGACTAGTTTGAAATCTAGCTAAAATGGAAGCTCTATTTAACCTATTTAATTATGTCAATATAAAGTTTTGATCGAAGTTCGGGGACTAAAATGTCAAAGAACTAAAATACCGGGTTCTAAAAGATTTAAAAGTCTAACGACCTAAATAAAACAAAACAAAACATAACACAGTGTAAGATGGCTTTATGCTAAATCAATTAATGACTAAAATAATATTTATCTCATTAAATAAAATCTAAAATACAGTGTAATGATATGCAACATAGATGCATACAATAAAATAGACATACATTAAAATAATATGAAAATACTATAAAATTAAACCTACTGCTCATAACCCAAATATTATACTCATTAATGCCACTAGAGACTAAAAAACAGAGAACGAAAATCAGGCATGCAACATAGAAATTACCCAATAGAATAAACAAGTCTACTAAGTGATTAAATTGTCATATAACCAAAATTACAGGGTACATTAAAAAATAAACATAATTTAAAAAATATAAATTTAGGACTAAAATAAATTGTGGTAAAAATAAATAGACAAAATTATAAACATGCAAACTTTGACCTAGGGACTAAAACGAAACATGAAAATATTAAAAGCAAGATGTCTAAACAACATGATTTAAATACATTACCATTTAGGACGGAAATTAAAATGCAAATAAAACATGAAGACAAAATTGGAAACACAAAAATGACGATTTAAAGATCAAAATGCAGATTCCTAAAACTAATAGGGCTTAAATGCAAGTTACTGGAAAGTTAAATGGCTCTTAAGATGAATATCCCACACACGAAACGGGAAACCCTAAACACCCAAAATGACACCATTTCAGATATATATATATATATATATATATATATATATATATATATATATATATATATATATATATATTTAGGCAACAAAATAACCTTAGACCCATTTTATTTTTCTCTCAGCCGCAACCCCATCTTCAACAGCTCTCCCTTTTCTTCTCTCTTCTTTTATTTTAGGAAGCCAAAACGAACGGCCACGAAGCACCATGGTCATCGTCTACCCCACAACTCCAATGAGGATTTAAACACCCTTTACGCCCTTCTATGACACTAATCCCCCAATATCGAACCATTTCCTAACCCTAAAACCCATTATCAAACCTAAGATAAATCACCTAAGGACATAAACCGTTGACACTTCGACCTCTAAACACCACTATTGATGGTCATGGTCACCCATGATTCGACCTAAAGCTGAAATCTTCCTTAATCTACTACTCTCAACCTCTAAACCAAACCCCAAAAGGGAGAAAGCAAGCTCAAAGAATGGCCAAGAATTCTGACCCCTAGCTTCTAATTCGGCGAGAAGAAATGACAACTAATGCTAAAAAAATAAACTCTCTTCTTTTCTTTACCGTTTATTTCGAATGGCTGAGGATGATGTTTTTTTACTGTTTGTTTCTCCTCATTTTTTGCTGTTGATGGGTTCCTGATGGTCACCGTCGAATTTTTGGTTGCTTTCTGTAAAAAAACTAAGGGAGAAGACGTATAGCTTCATGTAAAAATAAAGAAGAAACAACATCTATTTTTCTGTCTTTTCTGCGAAAATGGGTACATAACCCCCAATACATTGCTTTCTAAACAAAATCCAATGGGGAGTAGAAGCCCTGTCCTTTTTCTTTTCGAATGGAAAGGATAAGAACCCCTATCCCTTTTCGTTTACAATTGCTTTCCCAATGGTTGATTTCCCTTAAACTGTTTTTTGTGTTCTACCCTCTTTTCTTTTTTATTAAAGAACCGAACCCCCCTTTCTTTTCGTTCTTGATCACTGTCCTTTTATGGTTGCCCGTCAATGATTTGGTGATGACTTTGATCGATGAAATCTAGATGTAGCAGGTTGAATCTGGATTATCCAGATTTATTTTGTTTTTTTAAATGTAGTGGTTGGCTCATTATTAATGATATTTTGTCCCCTCCACTTTGCTGTTGTCCCCTCCACTTTGCTTTTTGTTGATGGAATTTTATTTTTGCAGGGTGTGGGCGACTGGGTGTTGTGGAGCAGGGTATGGGCTCACTCGTGGGGTGTAGGAATTGGCAAGACCAATGTAGCTCAATCAATTAGCTGTTGGAATCTTTATTGGGGCATGGCATCTGAAACACTTGGTTAACATGAGAGGCATGGGTGAAGCGCGGGGGTGCAGGAGCAACAGAGTATGGGCGTTGCTCGGGCGTGCTGGCCTCATGTAGGAGCTGAAACTGGCACGAGTATGGGTCTGCAACCGGGTCCGGGTCTGATTGCTGTTGATTTTCTGGGCTCCGGAATTTGTTGTAATCTGAGTTTGTAAATTGGGCCCAACCTGGGTTGTTGTAACCTGTAAAAAAACAGTATATTAATAATAATCATAATATATTATTATAATAATAATATTAATAATATTTAGGACGAAAAAAACAAGTGTCAACAAAGTGTAATATATTTATAAAATTATTTATATCAATATTTATTCGAATATAATTATTATATTATTTTTAAAATTTAATAAATATTATATTTATATTAGACATTAAACATTTAATTAAAAATTTTAATTGAGAATAAAATTTATAATTTATAATTTAATGATTCACCAAATAGTTTGCACCATAAACGTTTCATGTTAGATGAATAAGAAATTCAAGTTACAAAATCTAATATGCCTTATAGGTTTGGGTCAAATTGTCATCCATAAATGATAGTGTAATTTGAAACATTCAAGGTTTTGAAATTGAATTTGAACTTAAATGATAAGATTGAAAAATAAAATATATTTTTTCTAAGAATAATACATTAATAACTTTATATATATTTGATTGAACTCATACTTAACTCAACCTGAATTGACCCGAACCGAAATTGATCAATCTGATATTTACTCGAGCCGAAAATTAAATGATCCAATATTGACCCGACCCAAAATCAACTGATATGATATTGACTCGATCTGAAAACTAACCAATCCGACTGATCTGATTTTAACTTGACTCGATACCTGACCTAACACGACTTACCATATAACCGAATAAAAATGGAACCTAAAATATCCTGGCCTGGCCCAGACATGAATCAAATCAAGTCTCAAACCAAAATAACTCAATCCAAAACGACCCGACCCGAATTCGATTCGAATAACCTGTTTATCACCTCTAAATATATGTGGAAATTATTTTTAAAATATGGATTAAATCCGAAGCAATACAGCTAACCATAGATGTCAATACTCACAAATACCAGAACAAGTCAACTCCAGTAGTTTGTTTTTGAATATTCAGCATCAGTTTATAATAATGGTCTAGCTTTCATAATAATTTTGTTTTTACAAAATCCCAAATCATTAAATTCATATCTTTAAAATTGAAATCAGATATTTCCAATTTTAAATTGATTTTTTAATTTATCTAAACAAAATTTTAAATTAAAAAAATAAGGGTTCAAACATTTTTAATCAAGTGTATACAACTTGAGTATTTATTGTTCAGCTCTGATGTTCTTCCATGACTGTCTATCTTATGAAGGAAGTTTGGTCAAAGTCCCAAATGGCAGCAAAGCAATTTATAGAGATCAAATATTGGTAAAAGTGTTAGGAGTGGAAGCCGAATATCTTACCAAAATTGGAGATTTTACTAAACAATGTCTTGATTTTTGAGTAAAGTACAAAAATAATCCTATGACTATAAGCTACTACTTTGTTGAGTTCCCCAATTATTGAAAGTTAAAAATTAGTCATCCGACTATAAGGTAATGTTCAGTTGAGTTTTTCTACTATTATAAATTATAAAATGATTATCTGACTATTCATATGCTTCAAACTCATCATTTTCCGTTAAACATTATTCTATTGACCTTTCTTTTTTTTTTTGGGAATTTTCATGAAGCTTTTTAAATCCTCCAAAAATATATCCAAATTTTAATCCCTAACAATAGACATGGTAAATTTGACTCTTACCCGATTACGCAAACCGATTTACTCAATTTGAGACTCGATATAGACTCAAACAGGATGACTTAAAATTGATCTGAAACCCGAAATGACCTGAATCGAATCGAAATCGACCTGAATCGAATCGAAATCGACCTGAATTTTTGTTGGACCGAAAGAAACTCGAACCGAAGTTAACCTGGACCAAAAGAAACCTGAACCAAAAACAACCCTAACCGAAAGTAACACAAACCGAAAAAACCCGAACTGAAAGCAACCTGAATTTAGTTTACCAATACCCGATCCGAACTAAACTTAAACCCGATTTTAACCCGATAATTGATTCTAAATGAATGGATATTTTATTTATTTTTTATTATTATCTAATTTTAGAAATTATAAATAGTAAAATGATCTATTTTTTATTTTATTTTTTATTATACTACTAGTTAAATACTACTTCTAGTAATAGTTTAATGGTTCAATATAATATTTTCTCAGTTAAAAGACAATTTCTATGTTTGATGAAATAACTTCTAGCTCCAAATATGAACTGTGACAATATATATTCATATAAAATTCTTGATTTTAGAGATTTATGGATTCAATTGATTAAAACTAAAACTTCTAACTCTGCATTTGCGATGTGATACTATATACTCATACAAAATTCTTAAATTATAAGTAATAAAGAAAAACATCAAACATTATGACGATAAAGTGCAATAATGATTGATCTAAAAATCTAAAGGTTAACCTGAAAATCTAAAGGCTGACCCAAATCAAAACCAATCTGAATTGAACCGAAAATCTAATGGTTGACCTGAACCGAAGGCAACTTATCCGATATTGACCCGACCCGAATCCAACCGATTTGTTATTAACCCAATCCAAAAATCAATCGATTCAATTTTGATTCGACCTGAAACCGGACTTAAACTAAATTTTCATATACCCAAACCAAATCTAATCCGACTCAAATCGAATCTAAACAGAAGTAATCTAGACCCGAAATGATGTAACCCGAACCCCATCCGAATGACCGATTGTAACCTATATCTAACAATAATATGTGCATTATTTGCCTTCTATATGACGTTTAATTCTTTTTTCAATTACAAATATAAAGGGTATTGTAATCACCATTTTTGGCCATGCCCTGCTACCACATCATGCCGTGCCATCTTCAACGTTAACAACTGCTGCACCAAATGCCATGCTACAAAACAATCCTTATCAGTCACTGTCACCAACTACTCCTGCCCCAAGCCATCCCGTGCAGTCATGCCTCCCAACAACCCTGCCATCACAAGCTCACCAACCACCATCAACTCCAATCACCCTAAAACACTACTAGAAAAACCCCCTTTAATGACGCGCATTGTACGTCATCTATGGGTGCAGATGACACACATATGCACGTCATTGAAGCCACCGATATAAATCTTAGATGACACACAATTGTGTGTCATAAATCTATGACTCGCATTTATGACACGCATTTATGACGCGTATTGTGCGTCATTGAAGCTCCCATCATAAATGAAGATGGCACACATTTGTGTGTCATAAATTTATGACTTACATTTACGACTTACATTGTGTGGCATTGAAGCACATGTCACTAAAAAAAGATGACACACATTCGTGTGTCGTGATTGTATGCCGTAAATTATATATATGTATATATATATATTGTAGATTGACAAATAATCAAACTAAATCGCATTTAATGCTTCATAATACTAAATATATATATATCATATTATATATAAGCAATCCATTTGCATACAATATATTAACATTAAGTTATCAAAAATATTGTAATCGTATGTCGATACAAAATATCACGACATGTTAAAGTTTGCCACATAAGATACCCATTCTTTGCGAATATCATCAATGTCATCATCCGTGTATTCTTCCTTCCCATCGCCAACCTAAGTAAAAAATATGAAATAAGTATATAATTTATACTTATTTAAAGTGAAGTATATAACTATCAAAGAGTACTAAAATGACCAATTTTACATATGCATTCTTTGAAGCATATGTAAAAATAAATTTTACACATTTAATTAGTAAAACTTCCCATATAAATTATATACATTATCACGGCACGAATTCACAGTTTTCAGTCTTGCTAACAAGTACTTGCATTAATTTGTTTAGAATATAATCCTACTTCAAGTCCATATGATAGTTGTATGACTAATGTGTATGTATGATATGACAGATGTGTATTAGAAAAGTTTGCTTACATTCTTATTGACCAACACTTCGAGTCCATATGATACTAAAATGTGTATGTATGATGTGATAGTTGTATGTCAAAGGATTAAAGCTCATAATATCAAACAAGATGATCCTATCATTTTTGAAAGTTTGATGTTTGTTTATTCAACTTGCATTGAATGACGCTGAGCAGTTTATGAACTTAAAAAATAATTATATAATGGCATATATCCTAAAGGCTAATGCGCTGATTTTGGTGAGTATTTCAACTTATTCTGCACTGTTTGCTTAAAATTACTCTATGAACCAATCACAACTCCATGTGGGCATACTTTGGGTGATTTTGACCCGTTTGCTTTTTAACTAAAGACATTGAATCAGGAGATGCTGCAAATGAGAGTTTGGATTATGAGAAAGAGTGGTCTTTGGTGTTTGAGGAGCAAAGAAAGAAAATAATACAACTATGGAATGAATGCAACATACCATTACATCATAGGACCTATTTTTTCTTACTTATCATAGGTGATCCATCAGATTCTGTGTATATTGAGGTGGAGCTATTGTTCATAATAGTTTATAGTAATTGATGGCATGATGAAGACGTTTTATGATTTTCTCTTTTGCATTGTTCATAATACTTTATAGTAATTGATGGCATGATGAAGTCTTATTTGTAGTTGACTGTTTTTTTGTTGTTGCAACTACTTACTTATGGGAGAAGAATCCAGTTTACTGAATTATTTGCCAGAATTGATGCAGTTGATGCTGCCACCATCAAACGTGTAGCCAACAGATTCATATTTGACCAGGTTTGCTAGAACTAATATGATTCTTGTTATTAATTCAACAAGGGAGAACCCAAGGGTTCTTAATATTTACTTGATTTTATTTTTCGTGGGGTTTTATTTTAATCATGATAATAAGATTATTGCAAGTATGGAAATAAATAAAGTAGTTTGAAATAAGAAAACATATATATACTAACTTGGTGCTATAACAATAAGTAGAAAATAAATAAAGTAGGAATGTTCACAGGAACTTACCATTTTATCAACAACAATCTGGACATTCGGGTCATAACCTCATTTTTTCATTTGTCTTGCCTTTTTCCACAACAATGCTCTATCAATACCGTCTTCCTCCTTTCCCGTTTCTTGTATCTAAATTAATAACAACAATGAATTAACATAAACAGATGCATATCTAAACTATTCAATTAATTTACTACATACAATCTCAAGAGTTAGTCCAGCATATCCTTTTCTACTCAACCGATGACTGTATCTATGATGTCCACACATTTTTTAGCTTTCCTACTTGTTTCCTGCATTAGAAACATTGTAGCAGACGCGCTGGTCTTCGCTGTTCCACAACTGGAACCACCTTCTCCATGAGCTGCAGTAAAAATCAACATGATGAGAAACTCTTTTAGGAACTTGATAGGCACATCTTATTAGAGTATGCTCTGTTGTCCATAATTACATTTCTCACTTAGGTATTGTTTAAGAACTAACACAACTACTAAAGCCAAGTTATCTATAAGTGTTAAAATACAAACTACGTATCAGATATTACAATGAAAGAATCATAATATTCCTCAACCAAAAATAATTACACTTATCTAGATATTTAAATCAAATTGTGTTACTTGTTGGAAAAGGAAAAAGGACACATTAATAGTTCTTTAACTTCCTATTAACAACGTAATCCTATATATTTAGTGCATTAGGTTATTCTTAAAACCTTCCCACTTTAATTTCTTACTAATACAAACGGTTCCAACTACACTTAAGATCAAACTATTTCTTTATTTTGACCAATCCCATTGAATCAGTTTAACCATTAATCTAACACTTAATGCTCTGATAAAAGCAGAGATTTATAACCTGCTTAAATCTTTCCTTAGTTCTCTCAGTCTGCAAGTAAAACAAATGCAGTTAGAGATGAAAGCATACGCAATAAAATCTAGTGAAGTGAAAGACGTTACAATGCATTAACAAGGAAATTAGAATGAGAAAATAGAAAAGCATAACAATAAATAAATTGTGAGCATTAGCTTACTCTACAAGATAGTACTATAATTTATAATATTGTAACTAAGAAACAAAGGATAATAAGAAAACCTAAATTTAAGCTGCAAGGAATTGAGGCCCAGGAAATGAAAACAGAAACATACATGAAATAAAATGGGTAAAGTTAAAACTTAGTTCCTTCCAAGCAACTGACTTAACACCTCATGCATGAGATGCATAATAAGGGAGAGAAGTGTTTTGCCCTGGGTAAAATATGATTTATGTAATGTGCATAAGGGCAAGAAATATCATGCATTGAATAATTTTTTCATTTTTAAGTGTGGTATATGCATGCATGTTCATTCGGATGCAAGTGTGCTTCTGCTTGAATAATTGCAACAATGGAAAATCCAGGGAATTCACATTCAAGCTATATCCACCAAGAATTAAAGCCAACTGTACATGGATACATATATTTAGGTGAAGCTAGTCATATTAAGTTCTTGAAAATGCAAGGCTTCTAAATTTGAGTGCATAAAGCAGTGTAGGATGCACCCATATACCTATGGCCTAAGGGACCATAGTATATAAAAACAACACATAGAAAATAAAGAATATTTTCTATAGAAAACATGAAACTGAAAGATGTGAATTGATAAGTGAAAGAACACCACAAAACGAGATTATAGCTTACAAGTAGCTTGGGAACTTTTATGGTGAATAATCACTAGCCCAATACAACAAAGACTATGGACATGATAGGCAAGGAAATTATGGTAGAGTCCAAGAGAATATTGTGAAACTTATTGTTGGAAGATGCATCAAGCCAGTTAAACACAGTAACGCTAAAAAAGTAGCAAGTATTATTATTATCAACATTTGGAAATTTCGGAATAAAAGTTGACCAAAACAGGAGCTCCTAGATTTCAAACAAAATCCTTTCAGAGGCAGCTAAAGAAAACGTCTCTTCTAGAGGAAGTCATTGTAACTACATTGAGGACAAGAGACACACTATGTGTCTGAGATAAAAGAAACTTTCCGCCTTTAGCAAGTAATTAATGAGGAAATTAACCATTCCGATCATTATCTGAAATCATAAATTCATAAGATGAAAGGTGATAAAAGTTGAGAAAAAAATTCAATACCTTTTCTTTTTGATAAGAAAATTCATTTTCTTTCAAATGCCACTCGTTCTCCTCTTCCAGTTTTACGGCTAATGATTCCAATTCAACTTGGTATGCCTGCAATTATGATAAAAAAAACACCAAATTTTTCAAAAGAAACAATCCATTAAAGTTGACACAATTCAATCAAAAGAACTAAACCAATTGTATACATGTTTCCTTTCCCGGGACCGGGCAGCAAATTCCCTGATCTTAATTATCCTTATCTGCCGCTGTTGTGCTGCTTTATCCAACGGCTCCACTAAAACCCCTCTTCCCTCTCCCTCAACCACCTCCACTCCCATTAACTTCCATCCCGTTCCCAAACCCAACAATTGACCCCTCCATCTTATCCAATATCTGAAACGCACCCCCTCCCACTGGATCGATCGGGTACACTCCACCATTCAACCTATTCGCATGCAACTTAACCTCCTCCTTTTCCTCCATAGCACCAGACTTCACCAAGAAATCCTCCAAAGTCACCATCTCGTTCGGCGCCTCCTCTTTCATCGTGATCTCTTTCCTCTCGCCCGATACAATTTTCCTCCAAACCTCGTCCACACTTCTCACAACATTGTTATTAAAATCCGCTAAAGCTTGAACCTCAGAAGCTTCGAAATTATCCGCGGCAACATTCAAAAGAAGATTAAAATTATGGGGGGAAATTAAAAGATGACTTTTAGAGATGACACACAATGAAAAATGTACTCCGTGTTTTGCTAAATTTTTTGGATTATGACTATTAAATATGACACACATTATTGTAAGTCATAAATCGTTCAGATTTTAAGAAACATGACATTTTTTTATGACACACATTTTTTGCAAGTCATAAATTAGCGTGTGTCATCGTTCGTGTGTCATTAAAGGTATATTTTCTTGTAGTGAAATCAACAAAAAGCAACAAGCAAATGCAATTTTTATTATTTATTTTTTATGATAGATTGTAACAGGTATATAACCCAAAATGAAAAACAGATTGAAGAAAATAAAAAAAAACGAGGGAGGATCCAAAAAAACCCAATAGCAAAAACCATTCGAACCAAAAAGGGAAAAATAAAAAAAAAATAAAAAGATAAGGAGCTTCCCTTTTGACTGGCGGACATCCAGAGAGGTTGGGGCCTTTGTTCAAAAATATGAACGGTGAGACGAAAGAGGAGGCTTCCATGAACAACATACCTCGACGGAAGCTTCATCAGACCACAGACTTAGCGACGGCGGTAGGTAGACCCTTCGGTTCTCTTTGTTAGATATAGGCTTTTGAGGTCAGTTTTAGGAAAATAGCTTTGGTTTTAGGTTTTGGAGAGTGAGGGGGCCTTTTTAGGCCGTTGCTCCAAACGTCAACTGTCGTGCTCGACCGTTGGAGGTTCCATTGGGTGGCGGTTGTTCGTGATTTGGGCAGAGAGTTTAGAACTCTCTCTCATTTTATTTTTTTGGGAAGATGTAACAAAAATGAAGTATGGGATTTTTAAAACCCTTAGTTAGGCTTATATATTAACCCCAAACGATGCTATTTTTAGAAAGGTGAGAAATATTTGCGCCCTTTTTGGGATATCCGTGCGTCAAGTGCTTTCCTTTCGTAATTCTCCCATTCTGGTCACTAAGTGGAATTTGTTTTCTCTTGATTCAAGCCTTAAACTTTTATGCATATGCATTTTAGTCACTTTTTCTCATGATTACATTGTGGTCAAATATCTTTTCTTAATGGATAATTTTATGATTATTCTATTTTAGTCACTGAATAGAATTTTAGAATGATGTAGTTTGAACCTGTAATTTCCGCAAGTTCATATTTTTATCCCCTTTTATGTGTTGTAGCATTTATGTTGATTTTTGACTCTATTCATAGTTTTTGATCTAGTGTTTAAAGCTTGAGGGGTTTTGTTGCTTGTTTGATCCTCATTGTCATGTTTGTCTTATGATTTAGTCCTTGTAATTATTGCATGACTTGGTTTCTGGTTTATTTTCATTTTTATCATGTATCTTTTGTTTTAATACATTTTAATCCTTATATGTTAGTTTACTTTTTCGTTAGCTCATATTTTATTTTATTTTTTTTGACATTTTAAATATATTTTGACTCGTATTTTTTAAGAACACTTATCGTAGAATAGGTGTGAAGAGAACTACTCGATTGAAGTAGTGCGATTTAAGACAACATTCGAATGAAAAAGTGAACTTGAAATAAATCGACTTTATTTTATAAAAATAATTGTTCCATTTTTTTATTTTTATTTTTCAATTTAAATAATGTCAATGCATTTTTAAAATGGTATGTTATGTTATCTCATGAAACTACCGACATTTAATTTATATTCGATTTGTTCTTTTTGACAACATTGAGGAGGGGACATTTCTCGTATAAAGGAGAAATATATGGGATAGCCTTCCCATTGGAGGATGCGCAAATCCCGTGATTTCTTATCAAATTAAGAAGTGTATCCTAATAAATAAATCGAAATAAGTTAATTAATATTTAATAAAAGGATCACACTTTAAATATTGATTCAAATTTTTTAATTTCCAGCATGACAACATACAATCGATTAGGTACCAATTTTTGGGCGTTGTGGGGGTGCTAACCCTTCCTTACGCATAATCGACTCTGGAATCTTTAAAAACGAATCTTTGATAACGCAGACCAATTTTTATCTTAAAAATGTTTTTTCTTAAAATTGTTTTAAAAGGCCTTTTTTGGTAATCGTTCTACCTAGCCCAATGGTCGATGGTGAATCCCAAATCAATTTAATCAAAATAAACACAAAATTTTAATTTTTCCAAATAAGTCATAATTTAGGGTTTTCATCGAAATCTTATTCGTTCGTCAAAAAAGACGTTACGATAACTTGGCGACTCTATTGGGGACACATTAGAGAGTCAAGCTATAAGTTGCTTATACATTGTCATAGTGGTGGAAATTATGAGTTCGAGTCTATAGTTAGTTTATGATTCTTTTATTGAAATTTTACATTACTATACATTTTTTATGTAAATAGTTGTACTAATGTTTAAATTCATGTTTACAGCTTCACCAAAATTTCTCTCGAAAGTTTTTCTTTTATTTTTATTATTTTATTTGGTCAATGGTTTGTGTGTTCCTCCTCACACACCTCACGTGAATTCGTATTACATAAGCTCTATAACGGAGCTTCTTCCCAAGTAAGTAGGGGTGAACGCTTTGCTCTCGTAAGAATTTATTTTTTGCATGAGATTTAGCAAATAACCTCTGGGGTACACATACCTTATACCTTCGTAGGAATTTATTCCTCGTATAGATATAGGGAAGTGAATCCCCTCAAATTGAACTCAACCCGTTTAAGCCTATGATGGGTGAGGATTGAGGGTTTGGAAGCCCAAGAGGGCACCAACAACAAGGACAATTCGAGTACCTTTTCCTATTAGAGTCGAAACCATACATATAGTGAACCATAGAGTGGTAACCCTAGGTAGAGTCATACAAAACTGTTGAAATCATTTTGATTTTTCGATATAACAAATCAAGTGTTAATGAATTTTAAGATTTTATATTGAATTTTCAATTATATTCGATTAAATTATTCGAATATTAAAATATTACTCCAAGGATTTCAAAGATCAATTTCAATCCTTACTAAAGTGTAAAATTTTGTTTTAAACTTAGAATATTTTTGAAACAAGTTTACAAAGTATTTCAAACCAAAATCGAGCCAAAAATCAATTTTATGAAGGGATGTACCGATGCACACTTTTTTGTATCGATGCACACCCTATTTCGAATTCATTAAGTGTACCGATACACAGACCATGCATCGATGCACTCCAGGCTCTTTTGAAACATCGAATGTAATTAGTGTACCGATGCACCCCTAGTGTACTGATGCACTAAGTCTTATAATGGTCAAAATATTTGAATTTTACACATAATGTACCGATACACTATCCTTGTGTACCGATGCACACACGCTCCCAACTGTTTTATTTAATTATTTTCACACAATAACGACTCTATTGACTCCACCAATGATCCCCAGCGTTCAGAAGTGATCCAAGGTGTATTTAAACAAGTTTAGGAGCCATTGATCAACAACAAGAAACAAGAATTAAGAGAGAATCAAAGAGAAAGAATCAAACCTCAAGTTTGAGCATTTTCAAGCCTATGTCATTCAATATTAATTTTTTCTTTCAAGAACACTTATTGTGCTCAATTGTATTATTCTTGAGTGTTCTTTCTTTGTTATAGAATTGTGCAAACATCTTACCTTGTGAGGTTTTTCTGTAAGTTTGCGAAATTTGTATTGTTCTCTTTGGGAGAGAGTGTTCTCAAGAATTTGAGGTATAATTCTTGAGGGAGTTGTAAGGTTAATCTTTGTCCTCAAAAGAAAGAGAAATTAGTGAATTTGTGGAAAATACTTAGTGTGGATAGCTAAGGTAGTGGACGTAGACTTTGGTTGAGAAAGTCGAACCACTCTAAATTGCTGTGCAAATATTTTCTATTTTCTGCAAAAGCTTCCACCGAAATTTTTATTGCCAATTCACCCCCTCTTGGTCGATTTGTCAATCGATTAACTCAACAATTGGTATCAGAACCTCCCTTATTTTATGGTTTAATCGTCTCTTGAGTCGATTTGGGAAGAGTTACATCGATATTCAAAGTCATCAATGGCCTCCACATCAAACTCCGAATTTGGTCTTGATTAAATGCCCGTCAATAATCCTCCTTTCTTCAATGGATCTAAATATGCCTATTGGAAGAATAAAATGAGGTACTTCATTCAATCAAGTGACATGGGAGCATGTAACATCATAAAAGATGGATACATCATACATTCCACTCATTCAAGAACGTGGAGTGAAGGAGAGACAAGAATGTTCCAGCTCAACTCAAAGGCTATTCATATCATCTTCTATGCTCTTGGACCGGATAAATACGGAAGAGTCTCATCTTGTACAACCGCCAAAGAAATATGGGATAAACTACAAGTCACACATGAAGGTACATACGAGGTAAAAGAATCTAAAATTAGTCTTCTAACTCATAGCTATGAAAATTTCAGGATGAAACCAAATGAAGACATCAAAGCTATGAATGATAGATTTTCTGTGATTGTCAACGGTCTCAAATCATATGGAGAGATCATTCCAAACGAGAAGCTTGTAAGGAAGTTAGTTTACTCTCTTCCAAAGGCTTGCCAATCAAAGAAGACGACAATCATCTTGGCTAAGAACTTAAAGTCCTTAACCCTTGAAGAGCTAATCGGTTCCCTCTTCACTCAAGAAATGATGCTTTAAGATGAGGTAGACCTCAAGAAGATTGACGATACACTGAAGGAGAAGGAGAAAAAGAAGAACATAGGAGTTGCTCTCAAATCCACAAAAGATGAGAGTGATTCGGATGAAGATGACGATGACAAGGAAATGGCATTATTTGCCAAATGGTTCAGAAAGTTGATGAAGCCCAACCGAGGAAGAAAAATCAAACGAAATGAAGGCTTCAAGAATGAACCGAATGAGAAAGACCCTATCATTTGCTACGAATGCAAAAAGTCGGGGCTTGTCAAATACGATTGCCCTCAATTGAAGAAAAAGGGTCAATCCAGGAAGAAACACAAGGCACGCGTGGCTACATGGAGCGATGATAAAGCCTCCGATGAAGAGGAACAAGAAGTAGCAAACTTGTGTTTGATGGCCATCGAGGAAAATTTTAAGGTAACCTCTAACTCATTTGATTCAGATGATTTTATCTTATGATGAGTTATTAGAGGATTATAATGGGTTGGCTACGGATTATAAGACTTTATTTTCAAAATACAAAAATAATATTTCAAAATTGAAAAACGAAAATAGTCTTATGTCCAAAACAAACAATGATCTTGAAAGTAAGATTAAAGAATTGCAAATCAAAATTGAAGATTTAAAAAAGAAAAATACTGATTTGCATAACTTACTTTCAAAAGTTCATGATGATCATCAAAAAGAAATTGATGATCTTAAATCTTCTTTTAATAAAGTTGGAACAAAAAGTTTTGAAAAAGGTGAAAATTCAAAATCCAACTATATTAAAAAGAGCTTTAGAAACTACAATCATAGAGGTCCCCAGAGAACCTAAAATGAAAAAATTGTTAGAAGTATATGGGTTCCTATAGGACTCATTACTACTAAAGATAAGGATATCCTACACAAATGGATACCCAAGGGGACTAGAATTTTAGAAACTAATGCATATGGACCCAAAAAACTTTGGGTACCAAAAATCAAAAATTAATTTATGTTTGTAGGAAAAAAGAGCATTGCTATAAGGCACGGGAAACAAATTAAAA
The DNA here is from genome assembly GCF_006381635.1 of Hibiscus syriacus. Taxonomy (NCBI): domain Eukaryota; kingdom Viridiplantae; phylum Streptophyta; class Magnoliopsida; order Malvales; family Malvaceae; genus Hibiscus; species Hibiscus syriacus. The sequence continues at coordinate 1,150,451 of NW_024061932.1, read as the reverse complement.
CTCATGGTACCTTGATAGTGGATGCTCAAGACACATGACCGGAGACAAGAGTCGGTTCATAGAGCTTAACGACAAAAATGGAGGATAGGTGACTTTTGGTGATAATTCAAAAGGTCACATTGAAGGTATAGGTACTATAAGTAATACCTCTTCCATACAAATTAAAAATGTTTTATATGTGAATGGATTAAAGCATAATCTATTGAGTATTAGTCAATTATGAGATAATGGATACAATGTCTTGTTTGAAACTAATGGTTGTAAAGTAATTGACATTGCATCTAATCAGATTATGCTTATTGGTCATAGAATATGAAACATATACATGGTGCATTTAGACTCTATTGATATGACTAATTTATGCCTAGTTGCCAAGGATGAACATGATAGTTGGTTATGGCATAGGAGACTAGGACATGCTAGCATGAGTGTTTTGCAACGATTAATTCAAGGAGATTTAGTAAGAGGGTTGCCTAAACTGAAATTTGATAATGATAAAATTTGTGATGCTTGTGCTAAAGGAAAACAAAAGCGAGTTTCTTTTAAATCCATTAATGATGTATCCACTAGTAGAGCATTACAATTGATCCATATAGATCTTTTTGGGTCAATTAGGACTGTTAGCTTGGGTGGAAAACAATATTGTTTTGTCTTGGTAAATGATTATTCTAGATATACTTGGGTTCTATTTTTAAGTACTAAAGATGAATCATTAGAAAAATTCATCACGTTTTCAAAAGTAATCCAAAACGAAAAAGGTTACTCCATAGCTAGTGTTAGGAGTGATCATGATACTGAATTTGAAAATCTTGGATTTACTGATTTTTGTAATTCTAATGGTATTAACCATAATTTTTCAGCACCTAGAACCCCTCAACAAAATGGAGTTGTTGAGAGGAAAAATCGAACTTTAGAAGAAATGGTTAGAACCATGCTTTGTGAAAAGAATTTGCCAAAATATTTTTGGGCGGAAGCCACAAATATCACTTGTTATATTATAAACTGAGTAATGATTAGGTCAATTTTAAAGAAAACTCCATATGAACTTTTCAAAAATAAAAAGCCTAACATTAGTTATTTTCATCCTTTTGGATGTAAATGTTTTGTTTTAAACAACGGTAAAGACAATCTTGGAAAATTTGATGCTAAAAGTAATGAATGAATTTTTCTGGGTTATTCCTTAAATTCTAAAGCTTATCGGGTATTTAATAAAAGAACTTTAGTTGTAGAAGAGTCTATACATGTTGTTTTCGATGATAATCCCCTTCTGAGGAAGGATTCTTGTGTTAATGATAATGTAGGTATTGTAAATGCAAATGACGTTGGAGAACCATCATTAAAGGAAGAAACGAAAGATGAGGAAACTCATGATCCCCTAGAGAATCCAATCATTGAAGAAACGGAAGTATCTTACCAAGAGAGTACAACTATGTCAAGGATGGTGAAATAATAGGTGATCCATCCAAAGGGGTAACAACTCGATTTTCTCTTAGAAATATATGTAACTATGTTGCATTTATTTCATGCATAGAGCCTAAGAACATCAAAGAAGCATTATATGATGAACATTGGATTATGTCTATGCAAGAAGAGTTAAATCAATTTGAGAGAAGTAAAGTATGTACATTAGTTGAAAGGCCTACTAATAAATCTATTGTAGGTACTAGATGGGTATTTAGGAATAAGCTTGATGAAAGTGGTAATATAGTGAGAAACAAGGCTAGACTTGTTGCTCAAGGCTATACTAAAGAAAAAGGCTTAGACTATGATGAAACATATGCTCTCGTAGCTAGGATGGAAGCAATAAGAATGTTATTAGCATTTGCATGTTTCAACAAATTTAAATTATATCAAATGAATGTTAAAAGTGCATTTTTAAATGGTTTTATAAAAGAAGAAGTGTATGTGGAACAACCTCCAGGTTTTGAAGATTCAAAATTTCCAGATCATGTTTTTAAATTGACTAAATCACTTTATGGTTTAAAGCAAGCTCCTAGAGCTTGGTATGAAAGATTGTCAAACTTTTTAATTGAAAAAGGTTTTTCAAAAGGGAAGGTTGACACTACATTTTTTTTTAAAGAGAAAAGGTAAAGATTTATTAGTAGTTCAAATTTATGTTGATGATATAATATTTGGTTATACTAATTATGTAATTTGCCAAGAATTTTCAAAGCTAATGCAAGGTGAATTCGAGATGAGCATGATGGGGGAGCTCTCGTATTTCTTGGGACTCCAAATCAAGTAAATAAAAGATGACATCTTCATCAATCAAGCAAAATACGTCAAGGATATGCTGAAGAAGTTTGGATTGGAAAATGGGAAACCTTACGCCACTCCAATGAGCTCTTCTACAAAGCTTGACAAAGATGAAGGAGGTAAATGTGTGGATGTTAAATTATATAGGTCAATGATTGGTTTGTTGCTTTATCTAACCGCAAGTAGACCGAACATTATGATTAGTGTTTGTTAATGTGCTAGATTTCAATCATGCCCTAAGGAATCACATTTACTAGCTGTTTAGAGGATCTTTAGATACCTTAAGGACACTCCTATTTTAGGACTTTGGTATCCTAGAGACTCTAGCTTTAGCTTGCATGCCTTCTCAAATGCGGATTTGGAGGATGCAAAATAGATAAGAAAAACACCTCCGGTATTTGTCAATTCCTAGGAAATATGTTGATTTCTTGGTTTTCAAAGAAACAAAATTGTGTTGCATTATCTACCACTGAAGCAGAATACATTTCAGCTGATAGTTGTTGTGCACAAGTTTTATGGATAAAACAACAACTTTTAGATTATGAAATTGAAGTAGGTACCATACCTATCAAGTGTGACAACACTAGTGCTATTTGTCTCATTAAAAATCCCATCCAACACTCTAGAACTAAGCACATTGAAATTAGACATCACTTCATTAGAGACCATGTCGCTAAGGAAGATGTAGTTCTAGAATTTTTTGACACTTTGCACCAATTAGCGGATATTTTTACAAAACCTTTAGATAAAGAAAGATTTTGGACACTTAGAAGAGAATTATGTTTAACGGACCTATCTTCACTTAATGTTTAAAATAATTTTAGCACTTTTAAATTAGAATTTGAAAAATGCTTATAAAAATAACACTTTTGATTGCATTCTTTGCTATTAGTTAGGTGAAGTTTATGATTCTTAGTGAAAATTAATATTATGTTCAAATAAAATTTTAAATATAGATTTGATTGATTGAACATTGTTAATTTTCGATTTATGAGTTGCCAATACCACTAGAGCTAATTAATTTAGCATTTTAAAGTGTTTAAAAGGGATTTTTTACATTTTTGTGCTTAATGCATAGATACACTAGAGAGTGTACCGATGCATCCCTTGAATGTGCATCGATACATCGTGAAGATGCACCGATGCATTCCTTGAATGTGCATCAATGCACTTTGTTGTGCATCGATACACCCGTCGGGTTTTGGGTATTAAATCCCTAAAATTTTTCATTCTTTCAAAACCCCAAAACAAAACTCTCTCACACCGTACGCCCCTCTCTCTTACCATAATCTCAAAATCGCTCAAAATCAGCGTTTTAAAGTCGGAATCCTCTTGCATTTCAACTCCAAATCCTGCTACTATCATTTATTCATGCAAAACATCTGTAGAAAACATTTTGTTATTTCGATATAACAAATTAAGTTAAATGAATTTTAATATTTTCCAAATGATTTTCTAAGTATATTCGATATAATTATTCGAATATCAAAACATTACTCCAAATATTTCAAAAATCATTTTTAATCCTTACTTAAGTGTAAAATTAAGTTTTAATCTTAAAACATTTTCAAAATAATCTTTCAAAGTATTTCGAACCATTTCAAAGCCAAAAATTCCAGATTGCTCATAGGGAACCGATTCCCCAAGGGGGTACCGATTCCCCCTGAATGGTTCGGCTCTGAGATTTCCAGAATGCTCGGAGGGAACCGATTCCCCCATAGGGGGTACCGATTCCCCCTTATTCAACGGTCAAAATATTTGAATTTTACACTTAGGGAACCGATTCCCTATGAGAGGGTACCGATTCCCCCCACGCTCCAAGTATTTTTAATAAATGTTTTCACACTTAAACGGCTATATTATCTTCATTAATCATCCCTAACGTTCAGAAGTGATTCAAGGTGTATTTAAGCAAGCTTAGAAGCCATTGATCAAAAGCAAGAAACATCAAGCAACTAGAATCAAGAGAGAATCAAAGAGAAAGCATCAAACCTCAGTTTGAGCATTTCAAACCTATTTTCATTCAATATTCATTTTGCTTTCAAGAACACATATTGTGCTCAATTGTATTCATCTTTGAGTGTTCTTTTCTTTGTTCTAGAATTGTGCAAACAATCTACCTTGTGAGGATTTCCTTGTAAGTTTGCAAATTTGTATTGTTCTCTTTGGGAGAGAGTTTTCTCGAGAATTTGGGGTATAATTCTTGAGGGTTTGTAAGGTTACTCTTTGTCCTCAAAAGAAAGACAAATTAATGAATTTGTGGAAAATCCTTAGTGTGGATAGCTAAGGTAGTGGACGTAGACTTTGATTGAGAAAGTCGAACCACTCTAAATCACTGTGCAAATCTTTTCAATTTTCTGCAAAAGCTTCCACCGAAATTTTAATTGCCAATTCACCCCCCTCTTGGCCGATTCCGTCGATCGATTAACTCAACAACATCACTACATTCCACTCCATCTGAATTTTTCAAGGTAATATTTCAAAAACTGTTGTTTTATTGATTTTTGAACATAGAACTAGTTTTAATTAGTTCTAGGTTGAAATAAGTATCGGGCATTGATCATATAATGTTTAGAAAATATATGTTACAATCAATTTTATCAAAAACACACAATTTTTCAAAAAAATTTAAATTTTTGAAATAAAAAAATGTTTTTGATTTTAAAATTGATGTTTTTGATTTAATTATGTTGTTTGAAAACTACATATTAGTTTTCAAACATTGTTTTCAAAATTATTTTCAAACATTGTCCATTAGGATTCGGTTTAGAGAACCTTGAATATTGCGGGCTCTTATTGAGTTTTGGGATTGATTATATTGCATACATGTGTTTCAAATTTTTAGGTTATCTTACTCATTCTGATTTCCTTAACCATCTCTAATCCTAAACGCCCTAGGACTTCATCGAGTCGTTCGAGTCAAAACTGACCTCCTATTCCTTCACCCAATCCAAATCTAAATCCGAACGATCCAAATATGACCATTCTAAACTCTTGTTTTAATATACCCGGTTGTCGTAGAGAAGAACTCTACCATAGGTACCATAATTATTTTGAGTCATATAAAATCTGGGAAGAGCGTATTCCCTCAATTCAAGCTATTGTTGATATAAATTTTCCATATCTTCCAACTCTTAGGTCCTGGAAATTTGATAAACTTTTTCACCTTAAACCGATTGTTTATCATCAATTAGATCGCATTTTCTATTCTAATGCGGTATGTGTCCAAAATGAGCTACGAACCGCAACCTTAGGAATTCGATCCTATCTTTTAGAACAATTCATTTATATTGACAATGACACAATCGCTACCCAATTTGGACTAGATAACAATGGTTTAGATAATGAGAAAGAGATTGTGGCAACTCCCTATAAATCTAAGGGTAGTCTTAATACCATACGAACTCATCACGAGCAATTCCTTTATTTAATGATCTCTTGGTGGTTTAGACCATCCGGAGGTAGGTACTCCTCTCTTAGGGTCATAGATTTATGGTGGATACATTGTATCCAACATAACAAGAAAATAAACTTGTCACAGATTATTTTTAGTGAGCTAGTAGAAACCATAAATGTTGTCCCATCCAAAAAATATAAAAACTTTAGTTTATGGTTATCTCCTCAGTAATCTGTTTATCAAACTCGGGCTTAGGGTTTTGCTTGATATTCCCATCCCTCTCCAGAACCAAATCAATCTCACTTCCTTAAAGAAATCGGGATGGACGGAGAAAATGGTCAATGGGTTCGATCCGTTGAGAAAACACTAGGAGCTAGCTCTTCACGAGCTCCACCGACATCGACACCGGCTGCGAACGATGATCTAGAGCTTCAACAGCTTATGCAAGATATTGATGACGTACCCGACGATGATCCACCGGCACTGGCACGGCAAGAAGATCCAATGCCTTCATATTTTTGATCATTTATGGTGACGTTCGATCTAAGGTTTGCATCCATTGAGTCCCATTTAACAACTATGAGAGCTCAACAACGGGAGATGAATGAACGTTTAGATGCGCTCACACTTGAGATGCGAGCACGTTATCCTCCTCCTCCCAATCCTCCAATGGATTAAACCTTGTCTTGCTTTAGTTTTCTTGAATTGGATTTAAAACTTATTGTTAAACATTTTGATGTTTTTTGGATTGTTTTGGATGATTGAATATTTGGGTTTATGTTTTGGATGTTTGGATGTTTGATCTTAAAAGCTTAATATATATATTTGGTCTGTTTGAATTTTTAATTTTAACTTAATGTTTATTTATTTTTGCATCTTTTACATATTAGTGCAATATGACCAATTTATCATCTCACATTTGTTTATGAATATTGATTTATGAAACTAATGGCTAACATTTCTCTTGATTGTGATCTTAGAAGCTATCACTTTATCTATTTAAAATCAATTGGAAAAAACTTGTTTTAAACTTTTTAGAGTCTTTTTTTTTTGATTTAACAAAAAGGGGGAGAAATGTTAGAGTAAGGGGGAGTAATTTTTCAAACTTGATTTCAAAAATGATTTTCAATTAGAAAATCTTAAAATTACTAAAATGTTTTGTTATATCAAAAAGAGGGAGATTTTTGAAAACATTTTAATGTTTCGATATAACAAATTAAGTGTTAATGAATTTTAAGATTTTATATTGAATTTTCAATTATATTCGATTAAATTATTCAAATATTAAAATATTACTCCAAGGATTTCAAAGATCAATTTCAATCCATACTAAAGTGTAAAATTGTGTTTTAAAATTAGAATATTTTGTAAACAAGTTTACAAAGTATTTCGAACCAAAATCGAGCCAAAAATCAATTTTATGAAGGGATGTACTGATGCACACTTTGGTGTATCGATGCACACCCTATTTCAAATGCATTAAGTGTACCGATGCACAGACCATGCATCGATGCACTCAGGGTTTATTGAAACATCAAAAACATTTTGTGTACCGATGCACAAACCATGCATCGATGTACTCCAGGCTCTTTTGAAACATGGAATGTAATTAGTGTACCGATGCACCCCTAGTGTATCGATGCACTAAGTCTTATAACGGTCGAAATATTTGAATTTTACACATAGTGTACCGATACACTATCCTTGTGTACCGATGCACACAGGCTCCCAACTGTTTTATTTAATTGTTTTCACACAATAACGGTTCTATTGACTCCACCAATGATCCCCAACGTTCAGAAGTGATCCAAGGTGTATTTAAACAAGCTTAGGAGCCATTGATCAACAACAAGAAACAAGAATTAAGAGAGAATCAAAGAGAAAGCATCAAACCTCAAGTTTGAGCATTTTCAAGCCTATGTCATTCAATATTAATTTTTGCTTTCAAGAACACTTATTGTGCTCAATTGTATTATTCTTGAGTGTTCTTTCTTTGTTCTAGAATTGTGCAAACATCTTACCTTGTGAGGTTTTTCTGTAAGTTTACGAAATTTGTATTGTTCTCTTTGGGAGAGAGTGTTCTCAAGAATTTAGGGTATAATTCTTGAGGGAGTTGTAAGGTTACTCATTATCCTCAAAAGAAAGAGAAATTAGTGAATTTGTGGAAAATCCTTAGTGTAGATAGCTAAGGTAGTGGACGTAGACTTTGGTTGAGAAAGTCGAACCACTCTAAACCTTTACATTTTACTTTAAATTCACATAATATATTTCTTTTCGAATGACAGTTGTAAACTAGATACCATGCGGATATGATTAATTTCTTGACGTAAATAATTTTGGGTATGATTGCTATTTAATGAAAAAACATGTTTGGGTAGGTATCATGACTGGGAAGGTGTTAATTTCTCTTCAAATAGCATGATTTTTATCTTTATCGATTATCTCACCTATACTAAGTCATTTCTTATCATTTTTGTGTCATTTATCGCCTTTCTACATTGCATTGTCATGACATAATAGAAAGATGTTGATCCATAATTCACTATCGAATAGAAATGTTTCATAAAAAGGAGAAAAAAATTTCACTCAAATAGTCGCATACACAGACGTGCACTGATGGCTAAAGGAAGTCCAGAGAGAACAAAGATAAAGAATCAACCTAATTTAGACCAAGCGAAAGCATGTTTGTAAAGATGGACTATATTGTAATAGTGAAGACTTTTATCTCTAATAAAACTTGTTTTATGATATTTATCTTTGGGACCAACACTTTTTGCATTCGCATCTTTCATTCTGCATGGCATTTATTTAAGCATTTTTACATACATTGATCCTAGATACATGGTTTTATTTCATGAAGGACTCTTAGGAGGTGTTTCTAAATGCGCAACTTTATTCACACATTGCTAAGAATGGAAGCAAAATTTGAGAAATTGAAGAAAGAACTGGAAGAGAATTTGCAAAGGATGCAAAAAGATTGGGAAGGTAAAATGGAGCAAGTGCAAAAGGCCAATGTGGATCGCATCTTGCAAAAGCAAAACAACCTTTTTGACCAAATTATAGCAAAATTAACTAGGCTCAACCAAGAAAGAGGTAAAGATAAGATTTCCTCAACCATTGAAACCTGTAACTGTGTGATGGCATCGGCTAATCCACAACCACTCATTTCACCCGAGAGGCTTCCAAGCCACCAAGTAGGCTTCTAACCCTACTGATCATAACATGTCTGATCGTGATGAGATGGAAAAAAATCCAAGAATGAGATCCTTGAGAACTTAAAAAATTGGTGCAAAGAGACATTCAAATGAATAAGAGGACAAAGCTCTCATACTGAAACTAATGCAAGTGAACTAGTTTTGGTTCCTGACTTGGTGCTCCCGCCCAAATTCAAAATACCTGATTTTGAAAAGTACAATGGAACCAGTTGCCCTACTGCCCATCTCACAATGTTTATTCGAAGGATGAATGGATACACCAATAATGATCAGATGTTGATTTATTGCTTTCAAGATAGTTTGACTAGACCCACTTCTAAGTGGTATAATCAACTAAGTCGTATTCAAATCTGGTCCAGAAGGATTTGGCTTATACCTTTTTGGGTTAATCCAAGAACATGAATGGTATGGCCCCTGATCGAAGAACACTGCAAAATATGGAAATGAAGCATAATGAGGGCTTCCGATAATATGCAAAACGATGGATGGATGTTGCATCTCAAGTTCATCCACCAATGATTAAAAGGGAGTTCATCACTTTGTTCATTGATACATTAAAATTTCCATACATTAACCACATGTTAGGACCTTCCACTAAGAGTTTCTCTGACGTCATCATGTGTGGAGAAATGATTGAAATAACTGTCAAGAATAGCAAGATAAGAGGCAATAGCAATACTGACATTGAGAAAAGAGCTGAGATTAACATAGTGGGATTTATCTAGCTAATCAGTGGACTAAAGCTCATAAGGTGTTCCGTGAAAAGACTCCCATCAATCCAATTTCAATGACATATGAGGAATTGCTCCCAACGCTAGTTGAGAAGAACCTTGTGACTCCAGTTCAGTCTAAAGCAAAAGAGGCCCCACATCTTGAAGGCCATGATGTTAATGCCATATGTAGCTACCATATTGGGAGCTCAGGGCACACAACTGAGAATTGTGGGGCATTGAAGTGCAAGGTACAAAATCTGATTGATTCAAGGGTGTGGACATTCGATGTATAATGTGGCATTCTGATCAGGAGTGGGCTACGACATCCATCAGGAATTTTTGTTGCACTCACATTAAAGGCATTTCATCTTGCTTGAACTTTTTTTTCATTACTTCTTTCTATGTTTAAATGTTTGTAAGTCAATTGAAATTCGAACATTTTAAATAAAATGTTACCTTCTGAGGTTATGAGTAATGAGAACATTTTAATCTTGAAATTCTTTGAATATCAACTCAATTAAAAGCTATTTAATAATTGAGGTTATAAATCTTTGACAATTGACAAGATTGAACCCCTGCAAAACAATGACCCTTGATCCTAATCTAAAATCTATACTCGAATATCACAATCTTATCTTACTAGGACAAAAATAACCATCTAATACTACGAAGAGACAATCAAAGGACTTGGTATTCAGGTATGTGTTAGGAGCGGACAAAATTGGGGCATATCATGTGTATGATCTTGCAAATCTGATTAGATTATACTTCTGTGAATGACGTTCGATGGTGATCACGATCTTCAAAGATGAAATAGTTGAGTAAATGAATTTAGTTTAGGTCAGTTGCTTGGAAATTAAACTCTAAAGATAAAATTCTCTGACTTTTAATGACACCCATACTATAATAGATTCTTCTTAACTAGCTTAAGAAATCTTGAATCTTGATATACATAAAATTAATGAAATATTTTTATAAGGTAAATGCAGTAAAGCTAGAGTTATTCTGCTAATGTAATTGGTTAGAGAGATAACTCAAAAGCCCTAGCTTTATGAATATATTATATTCAAAATTGTGATATTGATTAGATATCTGGCAGTTTGTTGTTTGCTCCAATATGACTGTCAAGTCAAAGACTTTTTGACAAGATGAATCCCTCAACTATGCTAAAATAATAGAAGACTAAATCAAAGCAAAAAATGAAGGAAACGAAAAAAGTTTAAGGTTTGAACTAATAAGGAGTATCGGTGGATGATAGACGAAGGGAGTTGAGAAACATCTATTATAGTCAACTTCACACAAGCACACATGAATTATGTTTTTAGACTTATATTTCTGCATTGTCTTTACTAAAGGAGTCTACGAAGCTTAAACAAATGGAAGATATCAAATACCCGAAATAGAAATATTCTAAAAGTCTAGCAATTGACTATGCTAGTTGCATCATTTTGTCCACCTCCGATCAAAATGTCAACCCAAGAAAGAGGGGCATGTCATAATGTTCACAAGGACCAAGAAAAGGAAAAAAGATGAATCGATGAAACAAACCTCAAAATTTAGGTAGCTAACCTCTTGATACTGACATTTGTCAAAGTTTTGTAACAATGAAAGATTAAAAGAGCAGTTGATTCTTTTGATATTCAATGAACTCATTTTTTTATATGCTTGAATTGTGAGCCCAAAGGTGGGCCATTATTTTAGCTTCTTCAACAATAAAAAATTCACATATTTTTCAAATTTTCTTCATCGAACTTTTCAAAGGAAGAAAAACATTTTCAAACAAGATAATCTCTCTGGAAGTATATCTTGGAATTCATCGAATATATATCAGACACAAAAGTTCATGATCGAAGCTAGGGAAGAGGAAGCCAAAATTTTCGGGGGGAAATTTGACAAGGCAAAATGAACAAATTGTCACAGGTCAAAGTTTGCAAGAGTACACTCTGGTGGAAAATGAAGACAACCAAATCAGAAAGAGAATGAAAATTGCTCGTGCATCCATTCCTGACTATTGATCAAGAAAGCATGCATCAACATAAATATACACGTCACATGAATTTGTACCTTTGCATCATACATTCATCATCGCATGCAATAAAACTTTGTTTCCCCTCTCGTGAGGATGCCTTTATAATCTTTTTTAAGAAACTAATTTCGTTTTTCTCAAGATTGTTCGTCTAAGAACATCAATCAAGTATTTCTTAAGACTATTTTTCCTGAAATCCTTATTTCATTTTTCTTAAAGGCCATTTTCTCCTCCCACGAGGACATCATCTAATTTTCCTTTCTCAATATCATTTTCTCCTCTCATGAGGAAAAATTCAAAAAAGTCATTTTTATTAAAATAAAAATGAAATCAAATACATGAAATAAACTTTATCTTGACATCCATAAAAGCATCCAAGATAGTCATTCATAAATGCATCATTTTTATAGATCTTTCAGGAAAGAAAAGTTTGGTGATGACTATACATCCTCAACATGAAGGAACAACGTCGTTCAATGATTTGACATCCTGAAGTGAATGATCATATCTTCTAAAGACAACTAGATCTCCTCAACATGAAGGAGCAGATTGTCTGTCTCCCTTGAGATAGTTTCTCTTGAAACAAATTTTGTCTTGCTTGAGATAGTTTCTCTTGAAACAAATTCTGTCTCGCTTGAGATAGTTTCTCTTGAAACATAAACGTTTCAAATTGTTTCTCTTGAAACAAATTTGGTATCTCTTGAGACAGTTTTTCTAGAAACAGAAACCTTTGAGATTGTTTCTCTTGATAAAAAATTTATCTCGCTTGAGACAACTTCTCTTGAAACATAAACATTTGAGATTGTTTCTCTCGAAACAAAGTTTTGTCTCACTTGAGACAGTTTCCCTTGAAGCCTAAATTTCGAAGTTGTTTCACTTGAAACAAAATTGATCTCACTTGAGATTGTTTTCCTAAAAAAATTCATCTCGCTTGAGACAATTTTCCCTCGAAACAAAAATTTTGAAATTGTTTCACTTGAAACAAATTTGATCTCACTTGAGATTTTTTTCCTAAAAAAAATTCGTCTCTCTTAAGATAGTTTTCCTTTGAAATGCAAATTTTGAAATTGTTTCACTCGAAACAAAAATTTTTCTCACCTGAGATAGCTTCTCTTGAAACAAATTTCTTTCAACTCATTTATTTTCTCTCAAATTTCAAATATTTGACAGGAATTCAAAGTTAGCAAAGACTTCGTTTCACAATTCCATGTTGAAGAAGAAGATTTTAGCAAAACATTAGTCCACATCTCAAGTTTTGAAAAATCCAAATCCATCATAGAAAGGGGTGGATCATCATTTCCATTGGAAGGGTTCATAATGAGAAACACTAGTCCGGATATAGAAGAAGTTCATAATGAAAATAAAACTTATCTCAGGAATTTAAGTAGTTCAAGAAAAAATGGTGCATTAAATCTTTGCTTCGTTCCTGTTCCACAACAACGAGCAAAGAGGGGCAGCTGTAATCACCATTTTTTGGCCATGCCCTGCCACCACACCATGCCCTGCCATCTTCCACGCTAACAACTATTGCACCAAATCCCATGCTATAAAAAAGTCCATTATCAGACACTGCCACCAGCTGCTCCTTCCCCAAGCCATCCCATACATCCATGCCTCTCAGAAGCCCTGCCATCACGAGCTCACTAACCACCATCAACTTCAGTCACACCAAAATCAACAAAAAGCAACAAGCAAATGAAATTTTTATTATTTATTTTTTATGATAGATTGTAACACATATATAACCAAAAATGAAAAATAGATTGAAAAAAGGAAAAACGAGAGAGGATCCAAAAAACCCAATAGCAAAAACTATTTGAACCAGAAAGGAAAAAAATGAGGAGTTTCCCTTTTGACCGGTGGGCATCCAGAGCGGTTGGGGCCTTTGTTCACAAATTCGAACGGTGAGACTAAGGATGAGGCTTCCGTGAACAACATACCTCGGTGGCGGCTCCATCAGACGGCGGACTTACCGGTGGTGGGAAGTAGATCATTTGATTCTCTTTGTTAGATCTAGGCTTTTGAGGTCGGTTTTAGGGAAAAATAACTTAGGTTTTGGGTTTTGGAGAGTGAGGGGGCTTTTTTGGGCTATTGTTCCAAGCGTCGGTCGTCGTGCGCGGCTGTTGGAGGCGCCGTTGAGTGGCGGTTGTTCGTGGTTTGGGGAGAGAGTTTAGAACTATATCCTTTTCTTTTTTTGGGCAGCTGTAACAAAATGAAGTATGGGGGTTTCAAAACCCTTTAGTTAGGCTTATATACTAACCCCAAATGGCACTCTTTTGAGAAAGAGGGAAGTATTTGTGCATTTTTTGGGATATTTGTGCATCAAGCCCTTTTTGTTTGTAATTCTCCCATTCTGGTCACTAAGTGGAATTTATTTTTTCATGATTCGGGCCTTAAACTTTTATGCGTGTGCATTTTAGTCACTTTTGCTCACGATTACATTGTGGTTAAATATATGTTCTTAATGGATAATTTTATGATTATTCTATTTTAGTCACTGAATGAAATTTTATATTGATGTATTTTAAGACTTTAATTTCCGCAAGTTCATATTTTAATCCATTTTATTGTTGTAGCATTTATGTTGATTTTTTACTCTAGTCACTGTTTTTGATCTAGTGTTTAAAGCTTGAGGGGTTTATTGCATTTTTTATCCTCATTGTCATGTTTGTCTTATGATTTAGTCCTTGTAATTATTGCATGACTTGGTTTTTGGTTTATTTTTATTTTCATCATGTATCTTCTGTTTTAATACATTTTAATCCTTATACGTTAGTTTACTTTTTCGTTATCTCGTATTTTATTTGATTTTTTATGACATTTTTAATATGTTTTAACTCGTATTTTTTTAAGAACACTTATCGTTGAATGGGTGTGAAGAGAACTACTCGATTGAACTAGTGCGATTCGAGACTACATTTGAATGAAAAAGTGAACTTGAAATTAATCGATTTTATTTTATAAAAAATAATTGTTCCATTTTTATTTTTATTTTTCAATTTAAATAATGTCAATGCTTGTTTAAAATGGTATGTTATGTTATTTCATGAAATTACCTATATTTAATTTATATTCAATTTGTGCTTTTTGACAACATTGAGGAGCGGACATTTCTCGTATAAAGGGGAAATATATGAGATAGCCTTCCCATTGGAGGATGTTCAAATCCCGTGATTTCTTCTTAAATTAAGGATTGTTCCCTAATAATTAATTCGAAATAAGTTAATTAATATTTAATAAAAGGATCACACTTTAAATATTAATTCAAATTTTTTAATTTCCACCACGATAACATACAAGCGATTAGGTACCAATTTTTTGGCATTGTGGGGGTGTTAACCCTTCCCCAAGTGTAATCGACTCCCAAATATTTCAAAATGAATCTTTGATAACACAGACCAATTTTTGTCTTAAAAACGATTTTTCTTAAAATTATTTTAAAAACATTTTTTAAGTATTTGGCCTACCTAGTCCAAGGGCTGATGGCGACTCCCAAATCAATTTAATCAAGATAAACACACAAATTCAATTTTTCCAAATAAGTCATAATTTAGGGTTTTCATTGAAAACTTATTCGTTCGTCAAAAAAGATGTTACAACAGGTATAATAACAAGTAATATATCTAATTAAACTATAATTATAAGTAATTGTTATAAAATATAATCAAATCAATAATCAAAGGGATCTTTAAATATATAGATCAAATTAGAATCAAATATTAAGACTAGTCAAATTGTTTAACTTTGAAAAGATAAATTTTTATTTAAATTTAAAAATTGAAGAAACAAGATTCTATTTAATGATATAATATTAAAATTAACCCTTTAATGTTTGATTCAATGATATTTTTATTTCACTTTTTTTAAGTTTTCGAGCATTCAACGTTTCAATTTTATTATATTTTTACGTCAATGATTGTTGAAATTTAATTAAAATAATATTTGTTTATAAATAATTAAAATATAAATTTTAAAAATTAAAGATAAATTATATGACTCACACAAAATGAAAATGGAATGTTTAAGAATGTACAGTCTCAACATTTATTGAATGTTGTGATGTAGTCAAACACTCTTTTATGTTGTCATTATTGTTGCATTATTTATATGTTGATCTACGGATGTTAGGGACGAGCAAACCTTCCCTCAAAAAACCGATTTTGTGGCTATGATTTGTTATTAATTTTTTTTAACTTGATTTGTATTTTTTTTAATTCGAGTTGAATTATCAAATATAATTTGAATAATTCAATTTTTTTTAATAATATTAAATTAAATTTTAAGTTTGAGTTGAGTCGTTCAACTCTGCATGACATATATATCATATATGAAAAATTATGAAGAAATATATATATATATATATTATACATAATTATAGTAAACCGCTTAAATTGGAATCAAATAGTATCATAATATTATAAATATTTATGATTAGATTTAAACATAAACTCGAACAATTCGACTCGAATTTCATAAACTCTACTCGACTTGAAAAAATTTCAAATAAATTTGAGTTATAAACTAAAACTCATTAATTCGAATAACTCAAATTTTTTTAACTCAACTCTATCGAATTTTCAGCCTAAATGATACATTAGCCTTACAAAAGTATATTGTATCCCAACTTATATCAAAACCATGTAATCTGTAAATACCTTCAATTATAAACTAGGATTTTAGAATAATTATTGTTATAATATTTTAAATATTAATTTAAATATATTTGAATGTTTTATTATTTTCTAATGTATTATAAAATGAATATATTTTGTAAACATCTTGTAATTGTTTATTGGACCTTCCTCATTCTGCATGCTTAAAAATTTGGTTCCACTGATGATGACATTTCGCAGCCTTGCAAATTTATGTAATAATATATTTTATTAATTTCATTTTTATTCTTTAACTTAATATAAAAATAAGTGTATAAATTATATTTAAAATTTATTTTTCGGTGTTTAAAGACTTTTTTTAATAAAAATAGTCACTTAATATTTTCTTTATTACATTTTTAGGTATTTACTGTTAAAAAATCATTAAGTGACAGATGTACATTTATATTTTCTTATTTTTCAAAAATATAATATTTTTTAAATATTTTTTTAAAAAATTTGAACGTGACACATGTCACTTAACGGTTTTTTAATGGTGGACACTTAAAAGTGTAATGTAGGAAACATTAGACGCCAATTTTTAATGAAAAATCTTTATACACCAAAAATTAATTTTAAGTATAATTTAGATATTTATTTTCATGTTATGCATTATTCTATTATTTAGTTAAATTTTAATTTTAAGTTTCTGAAATTAGAATATTAAATTTGTAATAGTATTGATATGACAACATGCATGGTAACTTATATTTATTTCATGTATTTTTTAACTTTTAAAAATATTTTTATAATGACATGTCACTATGAAGTACACAGAAGATTATGTTGATCGTGAATTCAATACTGTTAAAAAGTTTATGTTTTAATAGATATTTAGGTAAATTATGTGTTTAGTATTTAAATTATTATTTTTGATTTATTGTAATATATAAAATTTTATTTTTAAAAAATTATATCTATTGTTTGTTTTTTGTTTTATTTTCGTACTCCTTTATTAAAAATTTTAACATATAGTTTAAGTAAAAATAATTTAATTTTTGAAAATGATTAAAAATTTAGCTAATAAAATATTAGAAAATGAATGAATCATTACATCGTTAACTTTTTCGTACACCAAATTTGGTTTTACGAATCAAGTAGCTTTTGGTTTTGTCAATTCCCCTTTTTGGTTTTATTCGATCCACATGGAAAAATGGTCCACCCATTAAGAAGGACCAATTGATCAGCCATTATTATATATATATATACATTATGATTTTCTAATAAATAAAAATAAAAAATTCATACCCAAAGTTTATTCAATATTTTTATCCAAATCAAGATTTCAGCATATGATAATGAGATTCTTCACTTATTGGAATAACCAAATACCCTTTTATGATAAACTTGGTAAGGTAATTCGCAGCAAAACTTGCAAGAAACCATTGGGGAGAAGACTAACCAAAACAAAACATTAACTCGGAACAGGTCTACTTGTTTGAGCTTTCGAAATGTGAACTGCACATGGAATCCACATGAAATCAATAATTGATGGGATCGATAAGGGTAATTTGTTTTTTGCCGAAAAATCAATCCGCATAAAAGCAAGGTCGTAAACCTAATCTACCTATAACTTTTTACAGTTGAAAATTGTTTCATTTCTACATAGCCATGTTGTCCAGAGAAAACTAAATAGAACTATAAATCAGACCGGTTTTGAAGCATGCTTGACAGGAATTCTCTCCCAAATGGTTATGAATGAGCGAGTGTCCTCCGAAATCACTGTATGATAATCCCATAACCTCCAACATTTAGACCAAATGATCCACGAAAATGAGCAGTGAATAAAAGGTTGTTTATTGAATCAACTTCCTTAGAACAAAAAATGCAGGAGTTAGCAAGAACAGGTACACCACGCTTTGCTAGTTCAACAGAGGTAGGAATTATGTCATGGACGACTTTTCAACGAATGATTCTATATTTGGAGGGGCAAGGTTCGCCCAAACAATCTTCTAGATTGGATCTTCCTACATACCTTTCGACGAAGACAATTCACAAAATTATTTTGGTAAGTACATACTGTTAGGAATTTGAGAGCAGAAAAATAATCAAAGCGATATCAACAGAAAATAAGACATGTACAAGAGACGAAATTTAACGTAGTTCGGCAATGCCTACCTCCACGGGCTAGTTGAACAACAATCTTCTTTTTCTTTTTCTTCTTCTACTAGACGTTGCCTTTGAAGGTAAGGGTTCTTATTTTTTTCCTTCTTTTTCTCCTAAAGTAGTGAGATTTTGGGATAGCCAATAAAATACAAAAATATTTCCCATGGAATTTCCTTTAAAATGAGTGTGATATCGTGCTAGTTAATGAGTACGACTAAAACTCTAGGAAACACCATGTAGGTTTTTATGTGAGAAACTAGGGATTTTGGGAGAGAAACATCAAATAAAGTATTACTACTAGTAGGAATCCAACTATTATATTTATTCAATGTTGAAATTATTTTTTGAGAATATATGCACTTTTGAGGCTAAGAATGCATATATGGGTATAGTTGGGTAAATGGATATTGATGATAAATTATTGTTTGTGCATGTGGGGAATAATTCTCGTGGGAAGAAGAAAGTATATATTTGAGCCTCCTTAGAGCTTGAGTGTATTTTTGGTAAGTTAAGTAAAGGTGAGTAAAATCATAGTTGTTAAGTTTAATTTATGATCTATGGAGACTTGTGGCAAGTCTCATGAAAAATATTGTATATATAGATAATTATATAGTAATATGGAAATTGGTTGCATGAATTATTGCCCTTGTAGCAAAATGTCCCCCACATCGTGATGAATGTGATCTTATCCATGTCATATGGATGCATCTTAATCTGGTTGTATCCCGAGAACCCGTCCTTGAATGAGAAGAAGGAATTTTCGGATGTATTATCCACCAAAGTGACTATGAGCGGCAAAGGGAAGTTATCTTTAGGACTTGCTTTATTAAGGCCTCGGTAGTCGACGCACATGTGCACTTTTCCATCCTTCTTTGGTACCGACACTATGTTAGCCACCCACTCTAGATACTTGGCCACTTGAAGGAAACCCACATCAAAATGCTTCATGACTTCTTCTTTTATCTTAAAGAGCATTTCAGGTCTCATCCTCATTAGTTTTTGCTGCACGGGTTTCCATTCTGGCTTGATTGGCAATTTATGGACTACCATATCCATGTCTAGCTTAGGCATGTCTTGGTACGACCATGCAAACATGGCTTTGTACTCCCAAAGTAAGTCTATCAAGTTTTTCCTTGCTTCAGACGAGAGTGTCGTACAAATATTAATTTCTTTCTCTTCTTCTTTCGTGCCCAAGTTCAGGACTTCAATTTTCTCTTCACGGGGCAATATTTGTTTGTCTTCTCTCTCCATCATTCTTAATAACTCAGAAGGTAAGTCACACTCTTCTTTGTGGTCACATTAATCAATTTCCCCAAGACACTTGATCTGTTCAAAATCCACCTCCGGGTCAGAATCGTTATTGTCCACATCATGAAGATCCAAAGACCTGAAAGGGAAAGGAGAAGAAAAATATGTATATGCGAGAGAAGAAATATCCCACATAAAATGAAGAAAAGAAATAAAATTATATACGAAAGAAAATAAATAAATAAAAAGAAATGTTTGTCGGAAAGGAAAATTGCATCTTTTATTGAAATATAAATAAAAACAATTCATTAACCCTTACAAAAGATCATATATTGCCCCGGGTATAGGCAAATAGGGAAAGTTTGCGTATTTCTCTGAAAGAGATTTGAAAACCACATGTAGTTCTTTAGCCATCCAATTGTTAAGCATGAACCCCGACGATAATGGAGGGATTCCAGATCTATCAATGTCTTCAGTGTCATCCGTTATTATAGCATTGATGCTTAAGTCTTTCAGAGTTTCTTCGAGATCAGGTAAGGTCATAATTGCTTCCTCCTTAAACAAATAGTCAGAAGATCAGAATGTGTTATGAAGGGGAGGAAAAACCATTGATTTCCATTGAACTTCTTCCTCAGTCATTCTTACCCTTCTTATCTCTTGGCATATTTGAATTTCCTTCCTCATCTGTTGATGATTGGGCTGATATCCAAGCCCAAATTGATCCAGCTTGGAAATAAGAAAAATGGGGCTAATTCTCCCTTGTAAAGAACTCCTGAACCCTCTTCATATCTTTGAACCTCTTCCCAAAGTTTGTTTGATTTCCATATTGGTGCATTATGAGAGTCTTGGTCTGGGAATCTTACCCCCTTCGGTCATAAATATGGCATTGAAAAACTCTAATGATAGGAACGAACACTCCAAAGCCTCCTCATTCACATCTACGTAAGGGGCATCTGTGGTCACGCTGGCCACTATGTCTTCTTCAGCATTGATGATTACAAGAGCCCCGCCAATAACAAACTTGACTTTCTGGTGCAATGTTGATTGTACTACCCCAACTTGATAAATCCATGGCCTTCCTAAAAGACAATTGTATGAATGCATAATGTCCATCACTAGGAACTCTATGTTATATGTGGCTGGTCCAATGGTCAATGGTAATTCAATTTTACCGAGCACTTCTCTCTTTGTCCCATAAAATGCTCGAACCACACTCTAGCATGTTCTTATGTGGGAAATATCCATTGGTAGCCTTTTTAGAGTGACCAAATGCATTAAATTAAGGGTGAAACCATTGTCAATTAATACTCTTGGCAAAGCATGCCCTTTGTAATGAGTGGTGATGTATAGTGCTTTAGCTTGACCTCTTCTTCCGAACGAAATCTCATCATCGAAAAATGAGATGACATTATCAGTTTGGATGTTGTTAACTAATCGATCCATCTTATTGAACGGTATGTCTTTTGGCACAAATGTCTTATTTAAGACCTTCAGAAGGGCCTCTCTGTGTGCCTCCGAACTCAGCAGTAGTGCCAACATTGAAATGCGTGCTAGCAGGCTATATAATTATTCCATAATGTTGTACTCACTGTGTTTTAGAACTTTTAAGAACTCCACAACCTCTTCTTCCTTTATTGGCTCATTTACTTCTAGTACATCCCCTTTGAATGGTTCAAGTGGTCTCTAGGGTAGGTTAGATTTTTGGGATTAGTATTTCCCAATAGTAGGCCCTTCTTCATCGAAATCTTCCTTTAAAGAGCTTACTTGGCATTCATATTTCCAAGGTACTTGTTTGTTGTCTTTATAGAGAAAAGGTCCTGGTGCTGTTATTACCACCTTTTTCAA
The DNA here is from genome assembly GCF_006381635.1 of Hibiscus syriacus. Taxonomy (NCBI): domain Eukaryota; kingdom Viridiplantae; phylum Streptophyta; class Magnoliopsida; order Malvales; family Malvaceae; genus Hibiscus; species Hibiscus syriacus. Next base: position 1,128,993 of record NW_024061932.1, on the reverse strand, counting down.
TACTTTATCCTCCATCTTCACCTTGGGGGTGATTATCAAAGGACGGCCCATGCCATTCCCCCTATCAGATAAATCTTCAGTCGCACAAACATCGGCTTTCGGAGTGTCCTTGTTTTCTTCATAGTATTCCAGCTTCTTCTTGTCATTGATCAGCTAGATCAAAGCTTTAAATTCTGAACACTTGTGCACCTCGTGTCCCACTTCTTTGTGATAAAAACAATAATTGTCGTCTTTATATTCCGATGTAATTGCATGTGGCGCAAGAAATCCTTCCTTTACCATTTGTCTCCATACCTAAGCCAGAGGAGACCTTACTTCAGAAACACTTTTCTTGACCCTCTTGCCTCTCTCCTCGATGATTGCATTAACCCCACTTTCTTAGTGGTTAGGCAGACTACGCAACGTTAGGTGTTTCTGAGTTGTTGAAATGAATCCAGATCCTGTTGTGCATCCTTTAAACGATCCTCTTAAATGCGAGGTAATTTTCAATAGCATGCCCCAGGAAACCACCATGATACTCACAATGTGCATTTTCATCATACCACTTGGGGTATGAGGGCTTTAGTGGTTCTACTGGTATTGTGACACCACATGTGTGTCAAAATGATGCTGGTAGAGTTCCTTGTATGTCATGGGAATCGGCTCAAAATACTTCTTTTCCCTCATTGGTTCCCTCGCATATTGTCTAGAAGTACCTGATGGTACAGCTGCAGTTGATTTTGACTTGGAGATAGTAACACTTTTGTTCGTACTAAAGGTGTTGATGTTGTTGATCTCTCATTCTTTCTTCTTTATGGGAGGTCTCCTGCTTGATTCACTTCCATCTATCTTTCCTTGTTTAATGTTCTCAACCATCTCTCCAGCCATAATCCGATCAGAGAAATTACTAGATGTAATTGCAACCAGATGCCCAAAGAAAGTAGCCTTCAAAGTATGTACGAATAACTTATTTGTTTCTTTTTCATCCAAAGGATGATGAACCTGCACAGCTAAATCCCTTCATCGCTGTTCATATTGTCTGAAGTTTTCATTATGTTTCTTCTCCATACTTTGCAGCATGACATGATATGGCCTCATGTCATTTACATGTTTGTATTGTTCTAATAAAGACTTGTTGAGATCTTTCCATGTTCTGATGTGCGAACGGTTCAGCTGATCATACCACCGGATGATTGAACCTAACAGGCTCTTCTAGAAGCAGTGACTTAGGAGTTGATCATTTCCCACGTATCCTGTCATCTTTCGACAGAACATGGTAATGTGAGCTGAAGGGCAACTATTCGCATCGCATTTGTCAAAATATGGGACTTTAAACTTAGGAGGAAGAATTAAATTTGGGACTAAGCTTAGCTTCAGAGCATCAACTCCGTAATAATTATCTTCTCCCTTAATTGTCTTCATTTAATCTTCCAACAACTTAATTTTTTCCTCCATCTTCTTTTCTTTATCCTCTTCATCAAAATTCGGAATACGATAATCATTCAGATTATTTTGAGGGATAGTTACAGAAGCTTGTGCTTTTGCAACAGATGAAGCTTGTGCTTTTACAGCAAATGAGTCTCCTTGATGTCCCTGTAAGATCTCATGTGAGATAATCAGCTGTGGGGTAGATGGTACAATGACCTCTTCAGATACCCCTGCCCATGGAGCATTCATTTAATTTAGGCCATACAGCCTTGCGACGATCTGATCAACTAATGACTCTTGGTTCCTAGTGATGGAATCCAAGGTATTTTGTTGATTTTGACTTATTTTTTCTTCAAGTTCCTTTTATAACCTTAGCATGTTTTCTTCAAGTTGAGTGATCTTAGCTTACATCTTCTTTTTCTTTGAATGAGTATTGTGAAGATTAGGTGTGTCTAATACTTGAGGAGGTGCGTCCAGCGTTTGTTCCCTTTTTTTGATGAGACATTTTCTGTTAGTTAATGTGAATGTAAATAAATGAAAAGAAAAAGAAAAATGCAAAATATGAAGGAATGCATGATGCATTAAGTTTTCGAGGCACTGATCCAAAAACGTGTCTGTTATTACAAATAATATTTATTGGGCCAAAAATCTTATTTCTAAGAGACCAAAACAACTCAAATGTACATTCTAGCTTGGTCCTATAGACCCCAAATGGCTTCTAAAATGTTGAAAAGTCTTTTTGCTTCATTTGTCACTGGTTGAATACCTTGTCAAACCACTCTGGCTTCTCTTTCCAAGCCATACAGGGGACGAGCTGTTTTCTATACCTGCTCTAAAAAGTTTTGAATGACTACTTCTCTAGCTTTCACCATTTGTTGAGCCTGCTCCCAACGAAAAAGCCACTGAAGTCCTCCATCAAAAGGAACTATCTGAAGCTCACTTGCCTACTTCTTGAATTTGTCTACAACGACCTCCAAGTCATCTATAGTTCTACCATCCTGTTCTTACTGCTTTTGAATGGATCTTTCCAAATCAGATACCTTGGTTTTTAATTGTTTGTTCTGGTGTTGGATTATTAACAAACATCTTTAGGAAGTCTTTAATTGCTCTATTAGGGTCTCTCTTTCATCTTGTTCCTCGAACTTTCTTTTCAGGCTGTTAGCTTCACATTTCCAGTACTCGGAAGATCTTTTTAAGATGTAATTGTTCTGAACTTTCTCTTGATACCCTTTTATCAAATCTTCCAACTCAAAGCAGACTTTCTTAGTTCCTTTTCTAACATGTCTACTCGATCCTTCTCAGTATCGACATTTAACTTCCATTGGGATTTTTCAGTTTTAAGTTCCTTTAGTCTTTGATTCAACTCCTCCTTTTCAGCTTCGAATTTATTCTTTGCTATCTCTAATTAAGAAGGAACATGTTTAAGATTCTCTTCCAAGGTTCGAATTTCTCAGTATCCTTCTCAGTAGCTTCAAATTCCTTAGCTTCCTCCATTCTATATAATCTAGAGTAAGCATGTCTTTAGCAGCTACGACATCTGTACGAAATATCTTCTTCCATGACTCAACTACATCTTTGACCTTATTCTTGTAGTTGTCCTCATGGTATGCAAACTCTGATCAAAATGTCTCATGTGTAACTGGGACAAACTGACGTGCCCCACACTAAAGAAGTGCTAAAAGCGGAGAATAAACAACTCCTCCCCATAACCCAAGTAACATTATGATTCCTGAGTCTCCACATCGATAAAAGATGTCACTATGAGTCAGCCAAGGGGCTCTCCATACAATTTCCTTATCTTGAAGGTGCATGAATACATTTACCCATTTCTCATTCAGAATGCCTTTTCGCCACTTTTGTGTAAGGAATTCCTCCAAAGGAGAGTAAGTGGTGCTAAATCGGCGGTAAGAAATCCCATCATTCTTCAAGAAAAAACTATGGATCCAAACCTGAAGAAGTTGTGCACACCCTATAAATCTTCCTCCACCATTCATTCTGCAATGATTTAGTGAATGAAAAGTTTCAGCTAAGATTGCTGACGCAGGGTTCACTCGCTTAAGTAGTTGTTCAAAAAATTCCACCACAGCTGTCTCGATGTATCTCAAAGTTTTGGGAAGACAACCAAGCCATAGATACCCAGTACAAAAGGTCAATCACCTTTCATTCATCAGAATGATTCTTCATTAATTGCTTGATGTGAGTCCAAGCAATTCCTTCTCCCATGCCTTTGTGCTGAATCCGGTCAGTTACCCACTTTTCATCTACCCTTGCAACCTTTGCCAACCCATTCTTGAAAGACTGACTTTTGAAATATTTTGTGTAGACCCGGTCCATTCTGATTCCTTCACAATGCAATAGGGTAGTGTATTCCTCAATTGTGGGCACCATGTCTTCTTGGTTGAATGTAAAACAACTATACCTTGGATTCCAAAATTACACTTAGGGTCGAATCAAAGATTCATCTATCTTGACATAGAGAAAATTGCACCATGTCTTCTTGAAGGTTACTTGCTAGGACTATACAGAGAATAAATTCCCACGAATGAGTCACTTTCACCTCCACTTACGAAAAGGTTTGGAGCTCGGGTATAGTGCTTGAGATGAATTTTTTGAAAAGATGAAATCATTAAAAAACATCAGTACAACTATTTATTTGGAAAAAATAATCAAAGGTAAATAATAAAGATCGAAAAGATAAATTATAATTTAAACTTAAAAAATTTCGCGTAAGAAGACAACCGAAAATTAATTTTGTCCTGACTCACTTACCTGTCCCCAGTGGAGTCGCCAGGTTGTCGTAATCGTCCTTCAGGCAGGCTTGGAATCGGGCTTCGACTTAAATTTAATGTGTTAGAGCCGCCACCGATCATTTAAAATTAGGTTGATCAAATACCTTAATTTACCATTTTACATGATCTGTGTTTTACCAAAAAATTATTCGGATTCGGGAGTGGATTACAGTCAATGAAGGATTAGCACCTTGTACTATCATTTCGGTACCAATTTAATTTTCCAGTTGTCTTAATTGCAAAAATTAAAAGTTAAATTAAAATTTAAAATTTGATCCGAATTACATACCTTTATTCGATTAAAATTGTCCTAAAAATCAAATAAATGTTAGATTGTAAAAATAAATAAATAAATCATTATTAAATAAATAAAAGAAAATTAAAACAAGGATTAAATTAGAAATAATTAAAATAGGGGTTAAATTTAATTTAATTAAAAGTTGCAAGGAGAAAAATAAAAGGTTAAAGGGTTAAATTGTATAAATATAAAAATATAAATAGGGATTAAATTGAATTAATTTAAAATTACATAGCCAATTTACAACATGTGACCAAAATGAATTACGCATCAAAAGTGTAGGGACTGTGGAAATAATTAAACTTTCTTATAATTTCACTAAGGTCCTCTCTATATAAAGCCCAAAAATCAAGGGGAAAACATATTTCAACATTTGAAGAAAAAAAACACTCTCCCCTTCAAATATTTCTCTCAACCTCTTCCTTCCTCACCCTTCTCGGTCAATGGCCGACCACCTCTTCAGTGGTCAACCGCCACCGCTCCGCCCCTCTTGTCACCACCTTCAGTTACCGGAAAAAGAAAAAATCACACCAAAATATTCCCTTCACCACCCCAAGCCTAAATCCAAAGTTAAAATGGCCTAAAAATCACCACAACGATATAGATCTAGAAGCAAAACTTTTGGGTTTTACCTTGACTCTTCGAATACCGACGTTCTTCCTTCCCCGAAAAAGCATCTATGTGTTTCTGGCGAAGGCTTTTAATATTTTATGATTTTGCTTGGTTATTTTTACTCGATTTTTGGCTTGGTTGGTGTTTTCTTTTTGGTTATTATGGTCGTTGTTGGGTTATTTGTTGATTGATGATCGATTGTTCGTGGCATTTTTCTTGTTGCCTTTTTTTGGGTTTCTCCGGTGATGTCTCTGTGTCGATTTTTAAGTGTCCTTTCTTCGTGCTTTGCAGGGGCTTTTATAGCCATGCTTGGAGAGATTTTCCGAGGATGTTTTCGTTTGCTTCGGGGGGTCGTTTTCCCTTATTTTCTGATTTACTCGGGGTTGAGGATGCTTTGCTATTAGCCGACTAAATGGGATGGTGCAATCCCGATTTTTTTGGGGTTCTATTGCATGGCCGATTTTTTGGCGCTTTTATTGGCTCTGGTTGCTTCATCGGTGCGTGGCCATTGTTCAGCCGGTGGGTGCCTTTCAGTTTTCTCGATCTGTTGTTGGATCATTTTGACCAGATCCAACGGCTGTTACTCCTATGCGGCGCTGGTGCGATTGTTGAAACCCTAGTTATCTTCAATCTGAGTCGTTGATCTATCCTCGATCTAAAAGTTGTGAACCGTGCGGAGCCCCTAGCTTATGACAAAACCCTAGCTCGTTGGGTCAGTGTTCTGTGTTGTGAGTACTATAAAATTATACGCAAATAATGTGCAAGTATACACAATCGCAAAAGTAATAAAGTGATGAGTGAATATTGTCTCCACAGGGATTGGTGGAAATTAAAAAGTTTAACCAAACCAAAGCACTACTATATGTAAGTATAGTTAGTAATGATATGTACTAATGGAGAATGTCACGACAATGAAAAGTGTATGTTGGTGAATATGGATAGATAGTTTGAAAATTATAGAAATTTCAAGACAATGAAAAATGATAAAAAAAAGTAAATAAATGATATTTTGATAATCCTCACACAATAAGCTTTCACGAAAATGAATGGTAGAGATTTATTTAAGGATGATAATATTATCTCTCAAGCAAATTTGATTTATCTAAGCTCCACTTGCTCAACAAGGTTTGCTGAAAATGCTCCTGCTATCTCTAGTCAAAGGAACCTTACAGAATAGAATGCCACGACATCTCCACTCAGTCTCAACTATGGCAGCCTACACTAATGATAAAAACTACCCCTCATAGTCGTTGAAATCCTATCCTAGTCTCTCTTAAGCACTAAGGGATTAGGATATAGTATTGCTATGTTGGTTCTAAGCTTAAGAAAATACTACACCCCATTGCTTATGCGAATCTTACTTGTGTTTCTCTCGAATACTACAAGTATTAATAGCTAAGTTTCTCTCGAACACCTAGCCTTCATCTAAGTAATGGACACTCTCATGCCTCCTACAAACTTAGACAATAAAGCATTCATTAGAAAAACAAGTAAATGCAAACGATAAATGTAAATCTACCATTAAAATAATATCAAACATCCATAAAATCAACCCCATAAAATAAGGTTAGTTCATGGTGGGGTTTGAATCATCCATGAAATAAAACATGAAATTCATCCGTTCCAATAACCCAATATCAAATGGAAAATAACAGTAAATGGGAAGGGAGAAGAAGCCTTCGACGTGCGCAGCTGGAGCTCTACTCAACCACCATGACTCGCCTTAGCTTGCTAGCTCCTCTCGGACGCCTAGCTCGCCACTCCTTGGAGCTCGTAAATGGAGGAACACCACTAGATAATGAAAAGAAGGATACAGAAGAATGTGAGAAAATCTAGCTGAAGATGGTCAATTCCCTCATTTTTCTCTCTCTCATATGCGGTGTATATAAAAATATAATATCCAAGGGTAATAATGGGCTTTAACATTCCAATTACCCATCATACCCCTAGAGTCACTCCTTGGGCGTGAATCTTATCCTCCCAGGTGAAAATGGTCCCCATCAGACGGTTATAACCATTAGAAATGTGCCTTGTTAGCTGTTCTTTTACAAAAATATCTTTTTGTCCTTTTTTGCGCCAGAAATGCCAAGGTATTTCAAATTGCTTCAGAAATGTGTGATGTCTCGACATTCCTTCCCAGAGCAACCTTTTCTTTCTATTTCCTGCACAACATAAACAACCAAACCTTTCCTTCATACATCACTTTTACAAGATAAATTAGCAATACCACCACTAATGCAACTCTATGCAACTACATGATCCTAAAATGACTAAAATGAGCGTTTAAACAAACAATAACTTAAGTGAAAAAGACCTTAAAAGTAACCTTTTTATGAAGTTATCACACCCCCAAACTTAAGTTATTGCTTGTCCTCAAGCAATGGATAACAATCAACATAAGCAGAATGTCATGCCAATGATCAATAGCAAAACAGTCAAGACAAAAATAGAATTTCAACCCTCAACAAAATTAGGCTTCAACAGGCTAGACATATCAAGAATTCAAGTACTTTTCCCTAGGTCAAGAGTCTTTGTGGTAGTGTGTGTGTGTGTGATTGTATCCAATCTATACTTAACAAATTTAAACAATTTCTAATCAAGTTCCCTAGTTTTGCCCCAACATTTACTTATTCATTAAGCACATTTGTACTCCTTTTTTAATCTACTGCTACAAGGAGAGTCAGCCCATCACATATACCTTCCCATACTCTAGGTGAAAGGGAGCATACCTTCCGCCCACAAGCTAGTTAGGTAGAGTCATCCAGTGACTACTTTCATTCACTCATATGCATTTAACTTCTATTTATTCAAGAAAGTTCCAGCCAATGCCACAGCAAATATGAGTGTCCCTCTACAGCTATGTCGAAGCATTTATTCACAATCTCGGATGTAAGAGAGTTATCATTGATTTATCCTTTAAGTACAATACTAAATTTCGATGCCAAGACTAACCAGAGTTTCTTCATAAAAATTTTCTAAATTTCCTAAGTATAGAAAACATACAAATCGTGTAAGAATAATTCACAAAGCGTCAACCCCTAAAGTCAATTCTATCATTCTCAATAGTCATTTACATTCATTTTATAGTCTAAAAAGTTCATCATCATCGGGTATCATCAAGACTTTTTTCTAACTCTCTTACTAATTACTAATGCCATGGCATAACATTTTACTAATACTATCATGCACATGTTCTACAAAGAACACTACCTCCCCCAAACTTAAGGAAAGTATTTTCTTCAATGCTTGAAGAGAACTAACTAAAACATAAAACTATATGTCATGCAATGAAATGAAAAATGAATGCAAATGGATGCAAATGGAGGTACCTCATGTTTTCTGTGGTTGTGTTGCCATGGAGGTGCTGGCAGCTCCTCGTCTTGTACGCTTGCGAAGTGGTGCAGGGCTAGAATATGAAGATGTAGAATAGTAATGAGAGATGTTGATGCGTCCAGCCAATTTCTTTGTACACCGGTTGTTGTGTCATTTAGGAGAAGGTTCAGGTGCAGGAACTGGACTAGGGGTTCTGTCAGCTAGACAATAGGTGAGTATGGGGTTGGGATCGTTGAGGGTCTGGAATCGATTCATCAACAGGGGGATCAGCGTCATCTGGTTCTGTAGATGCCTCGGCATTGAATACTGACATAATTTCATCTGGAAAACCTGGGAAATTCTGTTGCACGTGGGGAAGTATTTCTTAAAACATAGTTTCCACCACAACATCTTTGTGTTTCACATAACTAAAGAAATTTTTGATGTCACCGTGCAAAGCATGTAACTGAGTCTGAATTTGCATGACAACTTCTTTGAGGGCAAATATTCTTACCTCAGCATTAGATTGTGCATCATCTGAAGACTTTTCATTAACAGGGGCCTTAGATTTTGGGTTTTCAAAACCCAACAATAATGGTAACCGGGCCCTAGTAATACCTGAAACTCCTGATAAAATTTCATCAAAAGAATTCTCACATACCTTTCTCTTGCGACACAAAGCAATAATCAGATTTGGAAAAACTAAATCACTAGCCTTTTTTACCTGAGCATTCATGTACTCGTTGAACAATAATCCTACCCACATCAATAGAACGATTTACCATAATAGAATGTAATAGCATTAATCGGGGGAGAGATACTGTCATATTGTGGGTTGTTTCCATTAACTTGTTCTTCATGAAATGGTTCCACAGCTTGGCACGAGGTTGGAGGTGTTCACGGTTAACTGTTAACGGTTGGTTTGGAGGCCATTCCAAGAGGTATTCAAAAAACACAAATCCTCCAAAACTCCGTCGTAAGTTGCACTGTCGGCGTCTTTCTTAAACTTTGTATGTTGGTCTTCCACACACTGTAAATGAAAGTAACAATTAATGGCAATTTGTGTAAATCGAATGTACTTACCTCGCACGAAAATTGCATGCTGGCTCGGTTTGGAAATATTAGCATAAAATTCTTTCACCAACGATGCATCCACTGAACCATGATGCCTTGCAAACTTGTTCCAATTGTCTGAAATGACTATATCCATTACGTCTAGTCCAAAATCTCCATCCTCTTCATCTGTAAAGATAAACCCTAACTCAAATAAGATCTTCCTATTTTTGAAGTTTTGAAACCTTGCTGTTGCTTCATCATTTTTGAACTGATGAGTAGTAGGAGCTTCTACCTCGGTAGGTCTCGTACGCACCATTCTTGCAGTGTTTTAAAGAAAGAAAAATGAAAAATGAGTGAGCTTTATGTGCTTGGAAAGCTTTGAGAGTTTCAGCTTTGGAGGAAAATGAAGAAAAAGGAAATGTAAGTAAAAATTAAAGAAAAAAGAAAGAAAAGATGGAGTGAGTGGATAGTTGAAAAGAAATGAGTGGATAGGGTAAATGGGTAGGTGGTAAAAAGAGAAAGTAACTATAAAATTAAATGTGATGTAACAAGACAATAGAGAGAGAAAATTAAAAATAAGGAAATAAAATAAAAGAAAGGAATAAATCAAAAAGAATATTTTTCCCCTTTTTAATTTCTTTGTCCTTTCCTCCCTTGATAACCACTCCATGCACGGCTGCAGTACTGTGGGTCCCCTACAAAACAAACCAGAATTAAACACAAAACAAAATAAAGGAAAAAATAAATTTATTATTTATGTACAGTCAACGGAATTCAATATCGTGGCATTGAAATTTGGGTTTCAGTTTGGCACACTTTAGCATCGTGCATGTACAACATTGCCTTGTCGCGTAGAGGTGGAACTCCATTATAAGCTTTCAGACGCTGGTCGTAGACTTTGAAGATCGTTCCATCATCTATGTTCTTAATGTCAACGGCTCCATGGGGATAAACATAATGCACCTCAAATGGTCATAAAAATTGAGATTTAAGCTTCCCAGGAAAAAGTTTAAGTCTGGAATTGTAAAGCAATACTTTCTGGCCAACGTGAAAATGCAGTGGCATCAGTTTTTGTTTGTGCCAGTTCTTGGTTTTTTCATTGTATATTCATGCATTTTCATATGCTTGTGTCCTAAACTCTTCCATTTCATTAAGTTCCAGTATTCTATGCTCCCCAGCTAACTGAGCATCAAAATCAATCGCTTAATGGCCCAATACGCCTTATGTTCGAGTTTGACCAGGAGATAACAAGCCTTCCCATACAGCAGCTTGAATGGTGACATGCCAGAGGAGTTTTGAACGTTGTTCTATACGCTCAGAGTGCTTCATCTAATTTTGGTGACCAATCATTTCGCCTTGGGTTCACCACTTTTTCTAAAATTTGCTTGATCTCACAATTGGATATCTCAGCTTAACCATTTATCTGCAGATGATATGTCGTGGAAATCTTATGATGAACTCCATATCTCCTTAGTGACTTGGAAATCAACTTATTATCGAAGTGGGTTCCTTCATCACTAATGATAGCTCGAGGTACTCCAAACTGAGTGAATATTCTTGTGTAAAAACTTGAGTAGTTTTAGAGTCATTCCTTGATGTTGTTATTGCTTCTACCCACTTGGATAGATAATCCACAACAAGAAAGATGTATAAATCTCCTCCGGAAGATGGGAATGGTCCCATGAAATCGATGCCCCAAACATCAAACAACTATATTTCCAACATACCTTGTAGTGTCATTTCGTGTCACCTGGATATGTTTCCAGTGCGTTGTCATCGATCACAATATTTGTAAAATGTCTGTGCATATCTGAACAGAGTTGGCCAATAAAAGTCTGATTGCAGGACCTTGGCAGCATTCCTTGCTTCTCCAAAATGACCTCCACTTGGGGTCGAGGGACAATGGTATAGAATGTCACGTTGTTCCTCTTCAGGTACACATCGTCTAATGAGATGATCAACACAATGCTTAAATAAATATGGGTTATCCCAAAAATAATACCTAGCATCGTGCTTGAATTTCTTTTTACCCTAGATGTTCAAATCAAAAGGCAGTATTCCACTAACAAGAAAATTCACAAGGTCAACGCACCATGGGATTGTCGTGGCATATAAATTTTCTCATCAGGAAATTCCTCTTGAATGTCTACAGTGTCATGGCATTCAGAATTGTTCTCTAGCCTAAATAAATGATCAACAACTTGGTTCTCAGTACTTTTCCTATCTACAACCTCTAAGTCAAATTCTTGCAAAAGTAAGATCCATCTAATAAGTCTAGGCTTTGCATTCTTTTTATTCACTAAGTATTTTATAGCCGAGTGATCAGTGTGAACAATAACTTTAGTGTCTACTAGCTATGGTCTAAATTTATCAAAAGTAAATACCACATCAAGTAATTCTTTCTCAGTGGCGGTGTAGTTCAATTGTGCTTCATTCAATGTACGGCTAGAGTAATATATAACTTGAAAAAGTTTACCTCGGTGTTACCCCAAAATAGATCCTACTGCATAATCACTTGTATCATGCATCAGCTCCAGTGGTGATGTCCAATCAGGAGGGACGACAATAGGTGCTGAGATCAATTGTTGTTTCAGCTCAGTGAATGCGCCTAGGCATAACTCATCGAACACAAAGGGCTGGTTTTGTTAAAGCAATGTGCACAAGGGCTTAGAAATCTTGGAGAAGTACTTGATAAATCTTCTATAGAATCGAGCATGTCCAAGAAAACTCCTTATACCCTTGACTGACGTCCAAAGTTGGTGGTTGCAATTTTTCAATTACTTCAATTTTTGCTTTATCCAACTCAATGCCCTTGTGAGATATTTGGTGGCATAACATAATGCCTTCAGTCACCATGAAGTGATATTTTCCCAATTTAAAACCAATTCAGCTTTCTCGGATCTTTAGAGAACTTTTGCCAAATTGCAAAGGCATCGCTCAAAATCATTTCCAGAAATAAAGAAGTCATCCTTGAATATCTCAAGGAAATTATCAACCATGTCATAAAATATAGCTTGCATGCAACGCTGAAATATTGTCAGGGCATTACAGAGTCCAAAAGGCATCCTCCTAAAGGAAAAAGTGCCATAGGGACAAGTAAATGTGGTCTTCTCCTGGTTCTCTTGTGCAATGTAAATTTGATTGTACCCTGAATACCCATCTAAAAAATAATAGAATGCTTTGCCTTCCAATCGATCCAACATTTGGTCGATGAAAAGTAGAGGAAAATGACCCTTTTTTGTAACTTTGTTGAGTTTACGGTAATCCATACATATCCTCCATCCAGTAACAGTGCGAGTGGGTAATAGCTCATTATCATCATTCGTAACCACAACCATACCTCCTTTCTTTGGCACACATTGTAAAGGGCTCACCCATGAGCTATTTGATATAGGGTAAATTACTCCAACATCAATCCATTTCAGAATTTCTTTCATTACCACTTTCTTTATAATAGGGTTGAGTCTTCTTTGTGGTTCTATCGAGTTGCTGTGACATTCCTCTAACAGAATCTTATATATGCAAATCGTTGGACTAATTCCTTTCAAGTCAGCCATAGTCCAACCAAGTTATTTCTTATGTTTCATCAAAACACTTAACAAACTTTGCTCTTGGTTAGCAGTAAGTTTAGCGGAAATAATCATTGGTAAAGTTTTTTCACTACCCGAGTAAACATATTTAATATGCCCATGCAATGTCTTAAGCTCTATGGTAGGTGCATGCAATAATGATGGCTTAGGAGGAATAAATTCATCAAAAGTCAAAGGTTCAAAATTCATACATGATCTAGCTAGTAGTAAGCTAGATTGCTCCTCCAAAATTGGGAAGTTTTCATACTCCTCTAAACTTTCATCATCCATCCAATATTCCTTGACTGCTAGCTGAGTAAAATTATTCTAGAAAAGCTGTTCAGTTTCTTCTTCAATTATTGAGTTCAATTTAGAAATGCCATGGCATTCTTCAGTTTCATCAACATACTTGAGAGTACGAAACACATTTACAGTCACACACTAATCAACCACTCTCATTGTGAGTTCACTTTTTCTATAATCTATCAAAATACGACCAGTGGCTAGGAAAGGTCTACCCATAATGATGGGTGTCTTGCCATCAATTTCGCAATCCAAAATTAGAAAGTCGACTGGAAACACAAATTTATCCACCCTTACTATGACATCTTCTACTCTCCCTTCAGGTTTAACACGGGATCTATCAGAAAGTTGTAAAATAACTGATGTGGGTCTTCCATTTCTTATGCCAAGCTTCAAGAATATAGATTTCGACATTAAATTAACACTTGAACCAAGATCAAATAGTGCCTTTCCAACGAAATTAGCTCCTATAGAATAGGGAATAATAAAGATGCCTGGATTATTTTGTTTTAGTGGCAACTTACTCAATGAAGAACAAAATTTTATTGCCTTGGCAACTGTCTCATACTTCTATACTTTTCTCTTCTTGGTACAAGTTTCCTTAAGAAATGTAGCATACGTTGGCATCTATTCAATAGCTTCTAAGAGAGGTACGCCAATATTGAGCTGATCAAGAATGTCCACAAACTTCTTAAACTAAACTTCATCATTATGCTTCTTCAATCTTTGTGGGAAGGGTGGTGGGGGTCTAGCTTCCTTAACTATAGGAGTAGGAATTGATTTTGCCTTGGCAGGCTCATTAATAGAATGCTCCTCATTGTCCTTTTCAGAAATGATATCATCATGTAATTCATCTTCATCTTTTTCAGTAGTGTGGGTAGAATCATCATGTTGTGTCCCACCAACCTTGACTTGTTGGTTAATTTTTGTTCCACTCCTAAGAGTTAACACGTTACAATGCTCTTTTCCATGCGTTTTAGTGACTTCAGTGTCACTTGGCAAATGTCCTTACTGACGCTCTTGCAATGTCGTAGTAATCTGACCAACTTGACCTTCCAAAGCTCTCAAAGACGAGCTATAGCTTTGAAGTAAGGTGCCTTGACTATGAAGTAAAGCTCATTGATTCTTAATTGAAGTAGAATGGTCTTGCAGTACTGTCTTCATGGTAGATATGAAATCTTGAATTGTATCTTCCACTGAACTAATGCTCACTAAAGATGAAGCTCCTTTGTTGGTATTATGCCATGGCATAGAATTTTGGTAGCCTTGAGATTCATTGTGATTCTGCTGTCGAGTGGATTGACTAACATTGTGGGCTCCTTGATTCCCCCATGAGAAATTTGGATGATGATGCCATCCTGCATTATAAGTGTTAAAATAAGGATTATTATTACCTCGATTGAAATTACCTACAAAGTTGATGGACTCATGGTTGGTTGGGCATTCACTCTCGTAATGATTGCCTTGGCATAATAGACATGCCAAGCTAGTTTCTTTCACTTCCTTCACATCAGTGGAACATTGTAAATTTTTTAGCATATTAGTGATAGTTGAGAGTTGAGAGTTGAATGGACATCGAATCTTTGGTATCTAACTCGAATGTTCCAGGTGCTTTCCTCCAACTCCCAAGCCTTGAGGAAGGAAATTGATAGTCATTATTGGCTATTCTATCCAAAATAGCAAACGCCTCAGTAGGTGATTTATCCAGTAAGGTCCCATTTACCGAGGCATCCAACATCATCCTCGTGGGTGCATTGACTCCATTATAAAAACATAACTACTTGAATCCAATCATGAAAACCATGATTTTAACACTTTCGAAGCAACCTCTTGTAAGGATCCCAACACTCATACATAGATTCGTCGTCACCCTGGAGAAAGGATGCAATGTCATTCCTTAGTTGAGTGTTCATGTTCGGTGGGTTATACCGCAATAAGAAACTCTTGCAAAGATTGGCCATGATTTCACCAAGCCGGATGGAACACTACTCAACCAAGACCTTGCTCGGTCACACAAAGAATATGGAAACAGCTTTAATTTCAACACATCCTCGTGCACTCCTTCTTGGCGGAAAGTATCACAAACCTCCAAAAAATTATGAATATACTGTCTGGCATCTTCAGTTGGCATGCCCCCAAATTGCCATATATAATTCAACATATTAAACATAACTGGTTTAAGCTCAAAATGTGCAGCTTGAATTTCGTGTGCCACAATTTCAGGATTCAAATCATCTAGCATCGAATTTAAATGATCACGAATAACACGAGGCCTATCAGCAGGTCCAACATTTTGTAATGCCTCGGCATTTTGAATTCTGTCATCTTGATCAATGCACTGATTTCTAATTTGATACATATTTTCTCGAGCACATTGAGCACGTCTCATTTGTCTAAAGAATCTTTCAATCTCAGGTTCTATCAGTTCCAATGACTCTTCAGAATGTCCTCTAGGCATAC
Organism: Hibiscus syriacus; assembly: GCF_006381635.1. Taxonomy (NCBI): domain Eukaryota; kingdom Viridiplantae; phylum Streptophyta; class Magnoliopsida; order Malvales; family Malvaceae; genus Hibiscus; species Hibiscus syriacus. Next base: position 1,113,187 of record NW_024061932.1, on the reverse strand, counting down.
ACTAAATAAACCTGAAAAGAATAAAACAAAAATATCAAGTAGACTAAAAATAAAGTAGAAAAAATAAAATGCTTTGGCAAAACTAATTAACTTCACGTTGCTAATCCTTGACAACGGCGCCAAAAACTTGTTGTGTGTTGTGAGTACTATAAAATTATACAAAAATAATGTGCAATTATACACAATCGCAAAAGTAATAAAGTGATGAGTGAGTATCGTCTCCACACGGATTGGTGGAAATTACAAAGTTTAACCAAAGCAAAGCACTACTCTATCTAAGTATAGTTAGTGATGATATGTACTAATGGAGAATGTCACGGCAATGAAAAGTGTATGTTGGTGAATATGGATAGATAGTTTGATGGGGTAGCAAATGGAAATGTAGTGGCAAGTGCATATTGTAATGTTGAAAATGATAGAAATGTCAAGCCAATGAAAAACGATAAAAATAGAAAATAAATGATATTTTGATAATCATCACACAACAAGCTTCTACCGGAATGAATGGTAGAGATTGATTTAAGGATGCTAAACTTATCTCTCAACTAGATTTTATTTATCTATGCTCCACTTGCTCAACAGGGTTTGCTGAAAATGCTCCCGCTATCTCTAATAAAATGAACCTAATAGAATAGAATGTCACGCCATCTCCTCTCAGTCTCAACTATGGAAGCCTATACTATTGATAAAAGCTACCCCACTTAGTCATTGAAATCATATCTTAGTCTCTCTCAAGCACTAAGGGATTAGGATATAATATTACTATGTTGGTTCTAAGCTTAAGAAAATACTACACCCCATTACTTATGCGAATCTTAGTTGTGTTTCTCTCGAATACTACAAGTATTAATAGTTAATTTTCTCTCGATCACCTAGCCTTCATCTAAGTAATGGACACTCTCATGCCTCCTAAAAACTTAGACGATGAAGCATTCATAATAAAAACAAGTAAATGCAAACAATAAATGTAAATCTACCATTAAAATAATATCAAACATCCATAAAATCAACCCCACCAAATAAGGTTAGTTCATGGTGGGATTCGAATCATCCATGAAACAAAACATGAAATTGATTCGTTCCAGCAACCCAATATCAAATGGAAAATAACAACAAAGGGGAAGGTAGAAGAAGCATTCGACGCGCGCAACTGGAGCTCTCCTCAAGCACCACGATTCGTCTTAGCTTGCTAGCTCCTCCCGGACGCCTAGCTCGCCACTCCTTGGAGCTCGTAAATGGAGGAACACCACTAGAGAATGAAAAAAAGGTGAAACAAATCTAGCTGAAGATGGTCAATTCCCTTATTTTTTCTCTCTCATATGCGGTGTATATAAAAATATAATATACAAGGGTAATAATGGGCTTTAGCATTTTAATTACCCATCATACCCCTAGAGTCACTCATTGGGTTGGAATCTTATCCTCCCATATGGCAGTGGTCCCCAGCATGCAGTTATAACAATCAGAAATGTGCCTTGCCAGCTATCCTTTTACAAAAATATCTTTTTTGTCCTTTTCTGTGCCAGAAATGCCAAGGCATTTCAATCTGCTTCAGCAACGTGTGATGTCACACCATTCCTTCATAGTGCAACCTTTTGCTTGTTATTTCCTGCACAACATAAACAACCACATCTTTCCCTCGTACAACACCTTTACAAGATAAAATAACAATACCACCACTAATACAACTATATGCAACTACATGATCCTAAAATGACTAAAATGAGATTTTAAACAAACAATAACTTAAGTAAAAAAGGCCTTAAAAGTAGCCTTTTTAGGAAGTTATCAGTCAGGCGGCTTGGGCTTCGGACTGTTGGGCTCGCTCTATTTTGGTTGGGCCTTGTCGAGTTTGCTAGGTCAGGCTACCCGGTTAGGCTCCCATATACCCTTGTTGGACTCGAATTTCAATTTGGACTTAAAACCAATAAAAATAATTAAGTAGATAAAGTAATAAAATAATAAGTAATCATAAGTAACACTATAAATAATATATAATATAATATAATACGTACTATATATTTATTTAAAAACTACATAACATATATTATATTTTCAAAAACTATATAATATGTTTTTAAAAATTATATATATTATATATGTTTTCAAAAACCGTTTTCAAAACTATATATATATATATATATATATATATATATATATATATATATATATATATATGTTTTCAAAATATGTTTTCAAAACTATATTATATACATTTTCAAAAACTGATTTTTAAAAACTATATTTATACGTTTTCAAAAACTGTCTTTTAAAAACTATATATTATATGTTTTAAAAAAACCGTTTTAAAAACTATATATTAAATATTTTCAAAAACTGTCTTTTAAAACCTATATATTATATGTTTTCAAAACCATTTTTAAAAACTATATATTATATGTTTAAAAAATATTTTCGAAAACTATACTATATATCTTCAAAAACTATATATATTGTATATTTTTGAAATTAATATATATATTATCATATATACTAAATAAGCCCTTTGAAGTGTCGGACGAAAATGGGTGTCTACAGTACCGAAATTAAGCTTTTTAGTATGGATATTGACCCTTGGGTATCGCTACTCACCCTTGGTACTGATACCATTTTTACATTCGATGTTAGGGGAAAAATAATCTAGTATCGATACCCTTACTCATTGTATCGATAATTATTCTTTGGGGTATTGATACTACCTAAGTTTTGATACAATTTTGGCTACTAGAATTTGTAACTCAGCATGGTATCGATACCCAAGAAACAATATTAATACTCTATGAATAAAGTACTGATACTATCTAATTAAAAACCCTAATATAAGTTATTTATAATTTTCTTAGTGAGTCTTCATTAACAAGCACTCCTTATAGAGCTAAACATCACATCACTCTTATTTAACCAATATGTATGGATACCAATTCATCTGGTATGGATACCTAACCTCTAGTGTTGTTAATAAAACCCTTGGTATTGATAATAAGGAAAAGTTATAGATATCGTATTATCTAGTATCAATACTAGGCCTAGAAATCCCAATTTTCATTCTAAATATGAATAATATCGATATTGTATGAATAATATCAATACTACAACCATAAATACACTATTTTACACAGGAAACACTCCCAAACTCACCCCCAAACACTATTTTTAAGATTTATGTTCATTATTAAAGCTTATGAAAGTCATCAGGGGTCATTATATGTCATTTTTACACGAATGTAACACAAAAAATGTCCATGAGAACAAATCAAGTACCCAGGCCCCCACATGATTTTCTACCTCGTATAAGCAAGTAATGTTAGATGTTATGCACTACAAGTAGTAGGGAAGAGTTATAGTGTGTTACCTCGTCTCTTAGTAACCCAAAAAAATCTCTAACTTACCCAATGACCAACCTTTCCTTGATTTAGCTCATTGTGGGGGTCTTTGCACCATTTTTTCACCACACAAATAAAACGAACGATTCCAAAATGAAAAAGAAGAATAATATCTATTAAAGAACAACTAAACCACATGAAAAATGAAAGGAATAAAGGGAGGAAGCCCTTGGAGCTCAAACCTTACAAAATTTCACGAAATATTAAGAATACCATTTATGGAGATGGTGAGATTTTCATGAAGCTCGAGAACTCTTGGTTATGAATCTTACCTCTAGATTTCATATTAAAGAAGGAGATGAATAAAGGTGCAAGCTTTTTTCATTTCTCTAGCCTGAAAGAAAAAGAAAAATGAAGAGAAAAAAATGAAAGGCATAAGAAGAAGTTGTATGAAGAGAAAAGTGGTTTGCTAAGCTCCAAAACTTGTAAAACTTAGCTAGAAATCCACCCAAAACAAGTATTTTTCCTAAATGAGTAAATTAAGCTATAGGTCCCTATACTTTCATCCTAAGCTTAAAAATCCATTTTTTATCTTCTACAAGGTTAATATTTTACCTGATTAAACTAAAATTCGAACTGATGGACCTCTGTGCTTTATTTAATTTATTCAATAAATTCTTAGGTCAACATTTACACGCTTACTCTAATTTTTTGGTCATTACAACTCTCATCCCCTAAAACAAAATTTCTTCCTCAAAATTTACTAAGCAAAACTATAAGTATAGATATTCGAGCCGCTCAAATTTTGTTACTCATCGTGTCCTTCAAAAGACCTTTACTAAACGTATCTCGTCGTATTTGAAATTGATAGAGAAGAAGCAGCGGATGTTGTACGTTTCATTTCGTTAAAAAATCAAACCTAGCAAGTTCTAGACTTGATCGAAGAACTAGAGAATTAGAGGGAGATGTGGACGATGAAAATTAGGTTTTTGGATAGATTAGGGTTTTTTGGAATTCAGAAAAAGCCAAACAAGACAAAAATGAGGAGAATAAAGAAAAATAAAGTGAAAAGATAGGATAAAATAACTTAGCTAAATTAGGATTTTTGGCAAAATTGATCTTGACACAAAATGAAACAATAAGATAGGAACTAGAAAATTAATAATAAAAGGAATATGAATATGAATATGAAAACGGAATTGAAAAATAATGAATGAATAAAGAGAAAAGTGAAATTGAAATTTTCTCCTGGTATGTATGTGTAGGAGTGAAGCTTGTGGATATGATGAAGATGACGTGAATTAGATGATGAAGATGATGATGATGATGATGATGATATGATGCAAATAGATGGATATGTCCTATCGAACCCTCCTAGTCGCAATGAAAAGACAAAATCGATAATACGATTCTAACCAGCCCTCCTAATCGCAATGAAAAGGCAAACCGGAGTGTGAAGATCTCTCTATCAAGAACTTGATAAGAACTTAAAGAAAAATAAGCTTCAAATGCACAAGGTAATCAGCTCTTGCAAATACGTTCTCAATTTTTAATACTATTCAAAGAAAAAGATGTGTTTACAACGGTGGGAGGAGCCTTTTTATATATGTGAGGAGGAATCCTTGTAACATAACTATGTAATAAAATAATAAATAAAAGATGTCCTAATAGCAATAAAATAAAGATAATTGCTTTAACTCTATATTAATTCCTAATACAATGATAAATCTATTCATAAAGTATAATGCTTCATCATATATTAAATTATATTACAAATAATCAATAAAATACTAAAAATTTGTAATACTTACAAAATCCCATATTAATCCCGCATAGTCATTTCCGCATACTATGTCTTCAAAAAAATGAGCGTATCTTGAGTTCCCAATATCAGATTGATGTGATTCAAGAACCGTTTGAAAGATAAGGGGCAGCCAATCGTAACTCCAGAAGACATGTCGACCAAATAAAATCAGTATCCCATTCAAAAAATAGTCACAAGTTTGTTGCTCTGTTCTTCTTCTTGAATCTTGTAATTTGACCTTGAATCATCTTCAACTTGTGTTATAGAGATCCAAGTGGTTGTGGGAGGAAGGATAAATGGGTTTCCTTCCTTGAATTCTTTCGTCTCTATGTGGGCTTGGATGCCTTTGTTGATGAAGGCTTGGACAAGAGTATGAAGCTTGTCCATTAGAAGTTTGGCACGGTTTCTTGTAATTAGGCCAGGTGGAAGAGTTAGCCCATCTTAGAGTTTTTGCGTGTGGTGTATGAATCATAAACTCATCACTAAAAATCACAACACCTTTGAAGGATTAAAAGATATTTGAGCATAACGAAATCACTAATTCCTAATCAATTATATTTTCTCATAAACCTCACCTCCACATATAATTGATCGATTGATTTTCACAACAAGGTCCTTGAACAAAATGATTAATCTTTCCAGAAATTTGCATTTAAGCAAAATATTTCAAAAATATTTAGCAGATCACCAAAGAAACACGATGATAAAGTTATCTAACGTTACTAACTTTTCTCTTACATAATGGAATTTCGAATTCATGAGAGATTCAAAGATAATGGTCAAAATTTATTGAGTTGATACAAACAAAATCTTTGATTTATGGACATTCCTCCAACATGTTCCACGATAATTTAGCTTGGACACTGATGCGAAAGAGGTAACTAAGATGACACAACTGGATGTTAACTCAAATGTTGACTGAATCATCGAACATAACAGATTGTATAAAACTCAATAAAAAGGAAGTTAAAAAAGCGTTTGAAGCACTCAAGGCATTCACAAATCATTGAGTATAATTTTTTAATTCAAAAACATGAGGTTTCACCTCCTGGTTGTTTTGATAATATGATACATATTTTGAGGTCTAGCTCAATCATCAAACTCTATCGACAATTGATCAAGGAATATCATTATAGAAATCTCGAGAAGGAATTCACCAAGGTCAAGGAAACTCGAATCTGAATGAATTCAATGAATTATGAGAAAATATATGGAGCATAATTTGTAGAAATTCAATTTCACAAGTTTGAATTTTAAAAAATTGAGCTAGCATAATCTGACTAATGAGTCCCTTAATAACTAACATAAGAATTATGAAAATAACAAATCTTATTAGGGCTTAGTGCGATTGTTATAAAATTAATGTGACCACTTTTCTTCATAGGACATTCATCTAGGGAGTATTATTAGCAACATCATAGTATTCATTTAGTAGGGGTAGAAAGAAATTCACTTATCAAGGCAAGAAAGAGATTTGTTGGATTGCATACGAACACTACTTAAAGATCACAAGTAAAAAATCTTCAAAACTACGGGAACTTCCACTTATTGAATTAACAAAACGATTTATTCGATAATTCTAGAGTTATATCAAATTTATAAGAACGCAATTGGTGGTGAAGAAATCAAATTCATAAAGTTTATGGAGACATTTTTCAGAAAGATGTTCCTCTAAGATATGATTGAGAACTTGCGATCTATAAGAATCATGCAGAAGATCAGTCTTAATAACATACATGTTTAAGAAATCTGCTCCTCGTGGGTCATTAACTTAGAGGAATAATATGTACTATTCTCACATAATGGCTTGATCAATTGAAATCCTAAGAGACTTTCAACTTCTGATAGTATATTAGAAATAGTATTATCGCTATCGCTGTATAATCTTGTCGCAACCGACCCTTTGAGGGAAAAGTCAACTAATTGCAACGATAGGTGTTTTTGAAAAGATTTTTGATGAAATATTAGGATTCACCACCAATCATTTTAATGTGCGATTGGAACACAAAAAATCGTGTAATTTTTAATAAAATATTTTTATTTTATCAAAAAATACCAAATTTGGATATGCGAAAACCATAAATCAGGTTCAAGAGTCAGTTATGCATGGGGAATGGTTAGCACCCCATGGTGCTTAGAACTTAGTACCTAGTCGATTGCCCTATATTTAAAATTGAAAATATTAAGTTCGAGGTTTTATTTAGTTTAAAAATCACTATGAATGGCAAGTTTGGAAAAGAATGTTGGTTTACTAAGATCAATAACGACCACCCTCGAGCATTAAATGCCAAAGCTTCATTATTAATCTAAGAAGAAGAGCATTACCTTAAAGTTTTAGAAATCGTGATATGAGGTTTATAAAAGAATGTTGATTTACTTCGGGAATTACCAGTGGTCACCCCCTGAGCATAACGTGGAGGATACACCATTAATTCATTGATAAATGAAATTACCTTATTATTTTTTTAAAACTGAAATGCAATCAGACAACCATTTAAAAAACCTAATTATACTAAGTGGGTTAATTAAGACTTGCCTAACTTAAAGTGTCAATTATTAAAATTATAGACCCAGAAGACTAAACCTAAAATGAAGACTCTAATATTAATCCTAATTTATTTTAATCAATTCTTGAACCGAATAATCGAAATAGTCCCTCGAACATTTTAATGTGAGAGACAAATCGAATTATTTCCTAAATTGAGTGTTTCAGGGGCTAAAGTGTGAGAAGTCTAAATTTAAGGGTTTAATTTAAATTCTAAGGCTCTAATTATGAACTAAATTAAAGAGAATTAACTCTAAAAGATTTATCCTAAAATCTAACTAATTAAATAAAATATTAACCTTAAAGGAAAATATATTAAAAATAATTGAAATTAAACAAATAATAAAAAATTCAACATACATGTATTTAAATATATAAATAATAAAAAATGTTAAAATAAAAAATAATTTACAAATTAAAAAGTGAATTTATTAAACTAAAATAATTTTAGGATTAATTAATTACAATTAATCTAGGGACTAAATTAAAATAAGTGCATCTAATCATGGACTTAATTTAAATAAATTACACAAAATTTAAAATAGTATCTAATTTTAAATAAATGGAAATTAAGAATCAAAATCAGAATGAATTAAGTAAACACGACTAAAAATTGAGGAACCATAACCTGAATAACCCAAAAGCTAAATCTAGCAAACTAATAAAAAAAAAGGTAAAAATAGAAAAATAAATACAAGTATTTGAAAAAAAAAAGAATAAGTAGCTAACATGTAATTATGCTGGAGAAGTTTGGGGAATAAGATACGGTTTTCCATTTTTTAACTTCAGTAATTAATAGCAAGAAAATAAAATGGAAAATATTAAAATTGGTACATCCAAATTGAATAATAAATTAAAACAAAATATCATATTGACCAAATTGCAAATATGTAGTTGAAGTTCAGTGGCCTAAGCGAGATTAGACCTTTTATCGAAAATACGCGGGCTCTAAGAATCCAAAACGGCGTCGTTTTCATGAGGGTATATAATCCTCATTGTAGGGTTGAAACTCTCACTCATATTTGTTTTTCTTAGCCGAAATTATAAACCAGGTTGCTCTCCCCTTCTCTACTCTTTTCCAGAAAACGATGGAGATGCCACCACACAAACCTTCGTATAATACCTCTGACCACCACTCGCCGGAGCAGGAGAAGAAGGATGCCACCACCAATCGAAAGGTAACTTCATCCCAAGCGTAGATCCAGTCCCCGATTGGCCTAAAATCCCTCCTAAATCTACAAATCTACGAAAAACTCATCATTGTTCATGATTCTAGGGACTCGTCTTCTTCTCCGGCGAACGCGAGCGAAGGTAGGTTTCTACCTCTCTCTTTCTTTTTTTTTTGGTTTTTGTTTTATTTCGAATGTGCTTTTCTTGTTTCTAATCTCTTTTTCTTATTATTTCTTTTTCGAGCATGCAACCATGGCTACTAAATAAAAAAAGTTTATGTTATATTGCTTCAATAAATGGTGGTCTATTCTTTGCTTCTTCGATTACAAAATTAATTGGGGAAGCCAACAAATCCTTACAAATGCTCGTTTTTGGGTTTTTATAACCCCTATTACCGTAAAAAAATCATGAATAAACAAAATAAATCCTCTGCTTTTGCAACTGGTTTTTGGTTTTTGTTTGTTTTTGCATGCCGATCTTGTTGGGGTCTAGTTGGCCGATGGAGGAGCCTAGAGCTCGTTAGGGTATGAGCTAACAGCTGATGAGCATGAGGGATTGTTGTGGAACCTTCCAGAAGGCTCTCGAAGGTGGCCTACTGGCAGCTCTATGGAGGCTTCTAGATGCTCAGTTGAAGAAGTGGCAGCAACATTTAAAATCGAGAAACTATAGGGTTTCTTTTGTTTACTTGATTTGGCCCATCAAATTTGGGCTTGCTTGGGTCATTGGATCTGATGTTGGATTTCTTTGGGTCAATTTGATTTGGAAATGAGTTAATTTGTAACTGGGTTATTGGTTATTGGTTATGGGTATGGTATAATGGATAATGAGTTATGTGGATTGGGGTAAAGAAATGAGTCTGTTTTTGTATGGTTTTGGGGGATTGAATATGTAAATGTAAATGGGCATTACATATTTTGTTTGGTTTTGCTTGAATGGTTTATTCATTTTGGATTTGTGATTATAAAGTGAACTCTAATTTTTGGCTAATGGAGGTCTTGGCACAAATTATCAAATTGAAGCATTCCTAGCTCTTGAGCTTTGTCCCCACTATTAGAAATAATTGAAGCCCAACACTCGACTCATAAATTAGTTTTGCCACCATCCATGCTTGATTTGGAAACCGCTACCTCTTCGATGTCAATACATCAACACCATCGCATCAACCTAAAAATGACCCCACAATTAATGGCTTTAAATTCGGATCAAATCACCCGAACAAAATTAAGGTATACCAATTGCCCCTCTTTATATGTTGGATCTGTAAAAGACCCAATGAAAACTTATTAACATGTCTAAGGATTTATTTTATTTATTTTTCATTTTTCATTTTTTTGTTTCATTTTTTCTTTCTTTTATCAACTAAAATAGCATTGATGTTGTTCCAACTCCTTATATGATTGAAACAAATGGTGAAGTTTATCCAACTCCTCATGTGATGAAATAGAAAAAGGTAGATACTTCTCCAACTCATTATGTGATGGAAATAAGTGAGATGGTGATGTTGATCCAACTCCTTATGTAATGGAATCAAGTGAAGTGGTAATGTTGATCCAACTCCTTATGTGATGGAATTGAGGGAAGTGGTAATGCTGATCCAACTCCTTATGTGATGGTATCAAACCTACAAAAAGTTATAATATTTTAGTGAAATTTGAATTTAAAATAACGGAAGGAAATGACATGAATGTCTTGAATTCTTTGTTAAGATTTCTTTCAAAAATGAAGATGTGAATTAATTCTTTGCTGAAATCTTCTTGTTCAACATAAAATTATGATTTCAAATCTTTGCCAACCATCTGAACTCTTTTCAACCAATATCTGCTTCCTTGAAAAATCATTTCTTCATTTATTTGATGAGGCTTCCTTTCGTTCCGCAAATATTGCATCTATCATTTGAGTTCAACTTTTTCCATTTCAAAAACATTCTACTCGAGAGTCTTGTGGATGGTCTAAAGGACTTATCACCATGCTCAAAAAACTTACTAGTGACCGGAAGGATTTAATCATCATGTTCAGAAGACTTATTGATGGCTCAAAGGAGTTGCTCGCCTAGGAAATAGATTACTAGGCAAGAAACTTTGGAAATCGCTTTCTTACTTTTCAAAATTTTATTTTCTTGGAAATGAGAAACTTTGAAAATGGTTTTCTCAAATATCGTATAAAAACATCATGCCGAAAGGTTTTATAGATGGCCCAGGGGACTTATCATCTTGCTCGAGAAACTTACAAACGACCCAAAGAATTTAATCATCATGCTCAAAAGACTTGTTGATTTGAAAATCAATTTTGGTTTATTTAAAAATTTGTTTAGAAACATCATATCAGTCTGGTATCATGTCCCACTTCAAAGTAGCGATTCTTTTGTGGATTAGGCTTCTCGATTCTTGAGGTTTTACTACTCTGAACATGGTTCCCTCTCTTTGAGGCTGGAATTCTTACTTTCTCTTCTTTCTCTTCTTTCCCTGGAAGATATGTAATGATTATTCATCTATATATGAAAGTATGAATACAATTAAATTCATCTATATTTAATGTATGTGGTTCTTGTATGTAGAAATGTTGATCATCAATCTTATTTTGACTCAAAGTGGAGAACTCAACCTTCCTTCACTTGATCATTTTTACTAGATCCTGCCTTGATATCAGCGTGACAACTTGCCAGTTCATGTTTGCATATTCTGGAGAATAATTTGATCATTTTGTGTAATCATGTCCTTATTATCTCTTGTCTTGTTTCTTCATTAAAATCTTAGAAGTGTTTTCTCTCTTGAATTCTTGTTATGGATAAGTATATGGTATTGATCCCCTTTTTGTCTCTGACTCGATTGCTCAATCAGAATTCTTTCCTTAGGACCCTTCTACTAACTGAAACATGAATGATTTACTTTTCTAAGGTAAGCACTTCTTGTCTTCATATTCTGCCCCTGACACTCCAAGCGGTGAGGCTTATCTTCAATGTCTTCTTGATCTGATTCTTGTTACCTCAACATAGTCAATATCTTTGAAAATGCCACAATTTGGGACTTTCATGGCTCTATTTTACTTGAATGGCAAGAAATTCGACTTCAAATGGCCACATACTCATGTTATTTATCAACGATCACATGCTATCAACTTGGAAAAATAGAAATGACATAAACTGTCTTTCTTCCTTCTTATTATGATCTAATAGTTTAAGGGCTTCTCTTTATGAGGTCTCAAAAACATATGGAAAGTTAAGAAGTGATCAATACTTCTAGCAGAAATGTCTTGAATCTTGGCTATGAATTGAGATATCATAAAATCTCAAAACAAGTCATGCGACTTTTTATTAAGCGATCGTCAGCTTTTTGATGTTGACAACACCACAAAGAAGTGTGAGAAATTTATAATTAAGTCTTATAATCTTTCAATCTTTATTGATTTAAAATCATATAATGAACTCGTAGATTATTTTCTTTACTTTGACTTTCATATGCTGCCTCACTTGTTCATTTGAGGCAAAATGAGCCTCATCAGCTTCAAGGACCTCCTTCGTTCTCTAGAGATTATCATGTTTGAAAATGTTTTTCTTCATTTTTCATTTTCCAAAATGTGAAAAAATATGATGAATAAATTTTAAAAATGGTGCCACTTTCTTCAGGCACACAATTGAAAAAAATTATAAAACAAGAGTTCTCTGGATATCAAATAAGTTAAATACTCTTTGAATCCTTAAAAGATTATATCCATTTGACAAGTGTAAAGATTGATTCTAATTTTGAGGCTTAGGTTGGTTTTGGAAGGTGGAGTATTTCAAGTTGGCTTCTTTGGTCAAGATCTAGTATTCTTGATTCTGGTATCCTAATGAAGTACTCATTACGCTCATCTTCTGGAAATGTTCACTGGCTCCCAGCTCTGGTGAGTATTTTTAGGTGGTACGATGCTTTATCAAGATATGTATGAGACTACCTATCATACAACAGTTGCACAATCTTCATATTCGATCTGTCTATTCATGTTTTTAACTCGAATCCTTCTTTGGTTTCAAGACGTCTTTTGAAATTTATGTCTTGAACCATTTTTATCATTTTTCTCTATTATGCATTAAAGATTTTAGAAAATTCTTTTTGCCAATAAAAAATTAACCCTGAGAGGAGGGATGAAATCTGAAGATATTCTCTTCCACTTAGAAATCCATGTATGATTAGGATGGACTTTTTAGGCACGTAACGCATGCTAGGGCTCATGGTTATGAAATAAAGGGACATATAGGCCCAAACAATTATATAAGGGTGATCGAACCAAGGATCATTTTTGTTCGGATGCCTTTAATCTTGCCTTGCCTAATTTGAATATGCTTGTAATTTGTCTTTTATTGTATTTCTTTTTGGATCCCTCTAGACTGCCTATTTTTGGGTTTTCCCTCTAGAATTCATCTCCATTTTTTTATACCTTTTGTTCTGATGTATTTGATCAACCTTGTGGTTTGAGGATCATTGAGTCATTTTGTTTTGAGAGACTCATTTCTTGTACTTCTTGTCCTCTTTATTGATGAATTTTTGAAATTCACTTTGAAAGCATTATTTATTCTCTTTATTCGATGAATTCAACATTTCTATGAGCATCATTCACTTCTTGTACTTGGAGCATATTTTATTATCCTTGACTTGATTTCATCTTCGAGCACTCTATATTTGGTTCACCTTACGGTACCTTATTATTTCACTTTATTTCACAAAGACTTATCCTTGTAACAAAATCTGGATTGATGATCTTCATTCACGCAAGCAGATTCCCTTCACATTACCTCACAATATGGAGGGTGATCCTTGGTTAGGGTTGAATCAGAATAAAAACATTCTAGGCTCAAATGGGGAAAAATAAAGGATATTTTTTCTCTTTTTATGAATGGATAGTGAAAGAAGGAACCACAAAAGTTTACTATAAATAAAGGGTGAACATATTAGCCAATGCATCGGCTAATAGGGTGGCGAAGCATCATCCTGACTGACTGTGTCGAATTTACTGGGTGCAGAGCCAAATATTCTTGCTATTTTAAGAAACGATCATCGTTGTCTAACTCAGGCCTCGATGTCTTTTGCAATTTATGTCTTGAACCCCCTTTATTATTTTTCTCTATTATGCATTAAAGATTTTAGAAAAGTCTTTTTTCCAATAAAAAATTAAACCTGAGAGGAGGGATGAAATATGAAGATATTCTCTTCCACTTATAAATCCATGTATGATTAAGAGGGACTTTTCAGGTACGTAACGCATGCTAGGGATCATGGTTATGAAATAAAGAGATATATAGGCCCAAACAATTATGTAAGGGTGATCTAACCAAGAATCATTTTGTTCTAATGCTTTTAATCTTGTCTTGCCTAATTTGAATATGCTTGCAATTTGTCTTTTATTGTATTTCTTTTTGGATCCCTCTAGACTGCCTATTTTTGGGGGTTCCCTCTAGAATTCATCTCCATTTTTCTATACCTTTGGTATTTCTCAATCTTCTTAATAAATCTAGATCTTTGAACCAGATGTATTTGATCAACCTTTTGGTTTGATGATCATTGAGTTATTTTGTTTTTAGAGACTCATTTATTGTACTTATTGTCCTCTTTATTGATGAATTTTTGAAATTAACTTTGAATGCATTATTTGTTCTCTTTATTCGGTGAATTCAACATTTCTATGAGCATCATTCACTTCTTGTACTTGGAGCATATTTTATTATCCTTGACTTGATTTCATCTTCGAGCACTCTATATTTGGTTCACCTTGCGATACCTTATTATTTCACTTTATTTCACAAAGACTTGTCCTTGTAAAAAAATCTGGATTTATGGTCTTCATTCACGCAAGCAGATTCCCTTCACATTACCTCATAGTGTGGAGGGTGATCCTTGGTTAGGGTTGAATTAGAAGAAAAACATTCTAGGCTCAAATGGGGAAAAACAAAGGATATATTTTCTGTTTTTATGAATGGATAGTGAAAGAAGGTACCACAAAAGTTTGCTATAAATAAAGGGTGAACAGATTAGCCAATGCATTAGCCAATAGGGCGGCGAAACATCATCCTGACTGACTGTGTCGACCTTACTGGGTGCAGAGCCAGATATTCTTGCTATTTTAAGAAAGTATCATCATTGTCTAACTTAGGCCTTGATGTATTTTGATTTTATCCCCAAAATATGAACTCATCATTTCATACACGAAAGTCCTTGCAAAAGAGGTATATAGGGCATGAATATTCAGGATTAACTTTTATTCACATGAAAACAATAAAATTAATGCATGATAGAATTATTTCAATCATTCTTTTTATTTCTTCTTATTCTCTTCACTCATGGTATGCCCCAATTATTTGAGCTCATCTTAAAAACTGGATCCAGAATTAACCATCTTATCATTCTTGCAGGAAGATTCACGTACAAACAGACGTCTTATACTCAATGTGTTTCGGTTTTCTTGTTGTTGAAAAATGTTGGTTTTGCATCTAAGAAGATGAGGATGTGTCTCTGAAGTCATATCTTTGGAGAAAGGTAATCTTATGAAAAGATTGACTCTTCTTGAGAAGGTAAAAGTATGAATTTGGTTCCTCAGAAAGGATAAGGGATGACTTTGGAGTTTCAAAGGGATGTGATGTCAAGGTTTGTCCTTTTGGTAGTGACCATAAATTATTTTGGGTAATGAATCGAATGATTGTACTTTTAGCATTAGAAATGATGTGAACGATCTAATCTTGCCACTAGTCAAATATCTGGGAGCGAAGAGAAGAAGAATAAATACAAGATTAAAATTTGATTCGTTTCTTATAACCTTAGAATATGAAATAAGTTCAAGCATTAAACGATTTCCCAAATATTTAAGCAAAAATAAAGAAAGAACAAAAACAAGTTCAAACATGACAATGCAAATGCAACAAAGATTCACGATGGATGGAATGATTTCTTCTTAATTAGCTTCAGGATTTCCCAGATATATGGGCGCTCAATTGGATTTGTTCCGAGTTCTTACCCTCTAACACCTTGCTTACTTCTAAAAAGTCTGAAATCAGTGTATGAGATGCCTTAAGGGTTACATCTGACCAATTTGTTTTGAGAAGTATGGACCAATCTCGGACTACCTCTCCCTCAACTATATTTCTTCAATCTTCATTCTTTTTTCAACAACATGGACTTCCTATGGTTTAGTTATGCTAATCATCAATAGACGAGGTATTTCTCAACTTGGGGTCTTAATACCCTTGTTTTTTGCCTTATTCTCTTCAATTTCTAAATATGAGGGATTTTGAGTTCCATTCTTACTACCACCACGACCTTTCATAGGATACCCTAGGATTTCAATGTGGTTTTTCCGATGAACCTTCTCATGAGACCATTCTTGATATGGAAATAATTGTGACATAACATATTGTAACGCTACCAATCCAAATCCAACCATTTCAGAATGTAATTTCTTGCATGAAAATTGGAGTGGGGAAACTGGAAAGTCTAAGGAACTTTCTCTTCAATTATATCACTTTGAAAACTTAAATCAGGGATAACATGCGATGAAAAAGATTTTGGAAATTGTTTATGAAGTTTCAAATCTTGATTTTCCTTCTATATCTGGATAAAGCATTGGGTAGCAGTTGTTTGACCCTGATCCTCTATCTCCTTAAGTTCATCAGTAAATCTCAAGTTTCTTGGGATTTTAGGCTTTCCAACTTCAAAGAACAATTTCCCATTCAAAATGAGTTCCTAAACCCTCAATCTTAAGAGCCAACAATTCTTCGTGGAGTGACCAAACAAACCAAGGCGATATTTACACGAGTCTTTAGCCTGTTCATTGATATATACGAGATCATGGTCGAGTTAACGCTAAAAGGTGATTTTTGAGGAGAAAAGGCAGCAAATCTGAGTATGTACCAGGGATTGGAACAAATTGTGTCTTTTTTGTTTCTTGTTCTTTTTGGCTCTATTGATTTGTACATGAATTTATTCTATGCCCCTCTTTTTTTTTTTAATGAAGCTCATATATCATAAGAAGACCCTCATCTTTTGTTGTTTCCTCCCTCACTATCGCTTTACTAGTGTCTTTCAAGAACATATTTGATTTTTGAATATGACTTGTGGTACTTTGCGCCTTAACAATCTTGTGATCATTTATTGATGTCATCTTGGCCTCACAACCAACATCCAAATCCTCATTCAAAATCTTGGCTTTTTCTTGCACAACAGATTTCTCTGACGACTTTTCTCCATATATCACAACATTCATCATGTTCATCAATTTGGACATTTTCTCTTTTGCCTAAACTTTAAACCTCTTTACTTCCTCGATCATTTCTTGTTGAGTCTTGAAAAGCTATTCCTGAATTCTCTAGATCCTACTTTCATGTGCTAATATCTCATTCATGACTCTCAATCTTTTTCTGGGCACGATCAGGGTGGTTTCAACCCGCTTTCAAGGTTTTTTCACAAAATCATCCATGAATTACTCTCATATGTTTATTATTAATACAAGTCGAAATGCCTAAATAATATCATGTAATGCATCATGCAAAAATGCGAATGCACAGAAGCAAAGATACAAATATGAATGAAAAGATGCAAATAAGCAAAGATACGAAAGTTAATCAAGAAAAAATATCGGTTGTAGAGCTATGATATACAACAATTCTAAATATATATTCAATCAAGTGAAACCATTAACTAGAGAGAGAATATTGTTTTTTTTAAAAACATAATGAATCGTAAATTAAATAAATTTGAACTCAAATTTTCCAAATTTAAAATATAGGGTAATCAACTCATGGCTCGACTCTATATTCTTAGAAAACAAAAGTCTTCAACGGAGTCGCCAAGCTGTCTTAATCGACCCTTTGGGGGAAAGTCGACTAGTTGCAACGATAGAGGTTTTTGAAAAGATTTTTGATGAAATGTTAGGAGTCGCCACCAATCATTTTATGGTTAAATTGGAACACCAAAAAATCGAGTAATTTTAATAAAAAAACATTTTATTAAAAATACCAAATTTGGATCTATGAAAACCAAAAATCAGGTTCGAGAGTTAGTTACACGTGGGGAAGGTATCATGAAGTGGGTTAATTAAGGTTTTCCTAACTTAAAGTGTCAATTATTAAAATTATTTCATAACTTAAATTCGTCATCATTATACTCTGACACTAAACTAAGACTATTTAGATGATATCGTTATCTAAGCACAATTCATGAAACCTAAAACCTCGTAAACACATTTCATACGCTAAGCTCGCAAGCCTCGCACCACACAATACCTCTACTAAACTACATGCATTCATAAAACAAGCAAGCTAACAAGTACAATTACAAAACAAAAACTACTATGCCATCAATTCTACCAAACCATCTACTCAAGGTACATCCTCTAACACAATGGTCTTAGTCTCATTCTTCCCTTAGTCTACTGCTAACGATCTCACCATGAGTATACATAAATTGGTCTTTAACCACAATACCATGCTATTATGCATCATCATATGCAACAAATAATCATCAAACACACAAGTTGATGTAGGAATCATGGTGTGGTATGAGGGTTTGATGTATCTCAAGACTCATAACCCTCTAGCCTACCTATGATACCCTTAGGTATCTGGGGTGAGATCGAAAATTTACACCCGACTAGCTTATCCCTTGGAGTACTTGGGACATCTACTTCTACCTAGAGAAAATAAGTCACTTGACATTAGCTAAGATATATCCAGATATTTCTAAAAAACAAGACGATCATCATGTACACACAAGTATACAAGTGTTCCTATAGGCCACACACATCAATCAAGGCCACATAAGGGAAAACAAGGTAGCTCAGGTACTTACTATAATATCTCATCATAATCAAGTGGGGCCATCCCTTCACTTGCTACTATCTTGCGTGTTCTCTCCTCCAAAAAGTTATGCAAGTGTTTATTAGTCTTTTAGTTCTTTATACCCTTAATTAATACTCATTGCTACCCGCTTGGTATATATTATTATTAGCCTGACACTTGAATCAATTTGATTATTCGATGGCGACTCTCTAATCTCTCTCATCATATTTTCCCACAATTAACCCTTGAATTAGAGGAACGCCTTGCACGCTATCGTCAGACACAAATAATTCAGGTATCTTGCTATATCCCGAGTATCAAACAAAGGCATAAGTCTTACGGAATCTTACTTAATAACATTCTTATTCTTATAACATGATTATTTAGTGTTTTGACTTGCAAGCTTATTAGAGTTGTTTCAACAATATTAGACCTTTTCCCAAGTCCTTAAACTAAAGTAAGGCTTATTGCCCCAATGAGTCAGGTGGTACATATACTAATCCTTTCAGTATTAATACAGACCCGTGGCTACTGGTACTCACCCTTAGTATCGATGTCATCTTTATATTTGATGTTTAGATAAAAAAATCCAGTATTGATACCCTAACTTAGAGTATCTACTTTTTCTTTGGGGTATCAATACTATATAAGTACCAATACCAATTTTGGCTACTGAATTATTAACTCAACAAAGGTATTGATACCTTACACTTTGGTATCGATACCCGAAAAATAGTATTGATACTCTATGAATATATTACCAATACTATCCAGCCAAAAACTCTGATATTAGTCATTTATAATATTTTTTACTGAGCCTTCATTAACAAGCTCTAGTATAGTGTTAAACGTCTCATCATTCTTATTTAACCAATATGCAACTCAAATTATTACTTGTATAGGTATTTCATTCACTTAGGCATATAAGGATAGTTTGGTAATTTCAGACCAAAAGAGCCTTTTAGTAACCTCCACACTCAAGCTAAATTCAAGATTGTTGAGTCAATCGAATGGATAAAATAGCCAAGAGGGGGTTCAATTGGCAAATATAAATTTTGGTGGAAGCTTAAAGGAAAATTGAAAATTTGAACACAATAATTTTATAGTGGTTCAACTTTCTAAACCAAAGTTTACATCCACTACCTTACTTGTCCACACTAAGGATTTTCACAAATTCACTAATATGTATAAACCTTTGAGGACAATGTGTAACCTTACTACTCCCTCAAGAATTATACCACAAGTTCTTTAGACACTCTCTCTTAAAGAGAAAATTACAAATTTGCAAACTTCGAAAAACCTCACAAGGAAATTGTTTGCACAATTAAAGAACAAATAAGAACACTTGAGAAATAAAAACAAATGAGTACAAAAGTGTTCTATGAAAGCAAAAGGAACGTTGAAGAATGTTAACTTTCATATTGGCTCAATGTAATTTGCTTTGGCTTTCTCTTTGATCTCTTGTCTTCACATATGACTTGTAATCTTGTTTTATACATCTTTATTCAATTCTAGCTATTTGAGTTGTTATGAAATTTAATAGAGCCTTTGGGAAGAAATTTCCTGCAATAAATGTTGTCCAAATGCCTAGAGTATCGGTACTCGTGCTTGGAGTATCAGTACTACCTGCATTAAATACAAAAATCTAGTTGTTATGGAAGGTGAGTATCGATACTCATGAAGAAGTATCGATATTGGTATCAATACTTGGAGTAGTATCAGAACCAAAATGGTACATTGGAATTTGCATTTTTCAAAAACTTAAAGGGAGTATTGGTACTCCCACTTTGAGTATCGATATTTGTATCGATACTGTCAAAGTATCGGTACCAAAATAACCTACTGGAATTTTCATATCACAAGGAGTATCGATACTTATATGAGAAGTATTGCTACTGCTATACATTTTTGAGCTATTTGTATTGATGTTGGTATCAGTACCACATTAACGATATCAATATTGTTCTTGTAGTATCGATATTGATGTGTTAAATATCAAATTTTGACTCGATTAAAATCTGAAATCCTTTGTAAAAATGTTTCAAAATTATTTCTAGTATATGACTTGAATTTTCAAAAGAATTTTTATATTCAAATGATTGAATCAAATATAAACTTGAAAAATGAATCGAAAATAATCTTAAAATTTCTTTAAAATATTAATTTTTGGTATATCAAAATATCAAATCATGGTTCAACAATTTTCCCCTTTTTGATATAACAAAACCTTTGTAAAAAAGTTAAGATTTTTAATATTTCCTTGAAAATAAATACTCCCCCATACTCTAGCATTTCTCCCCTTTTTGTTAAATAAAGAATGTAAAACAAGATAGAAATATATATCTACACACACACATACATACATATATTTATATATGCTGTGAAAATCAAATTTTCCAAAAATATTAGTTAACAAAAAATAATATCCTTAAGCAATAAACATGGTCATAATGAAAAAATAAGCATGTCTAAAATATTATAAAACCATGATAATAGTCCAAATAGTATAAATATCCAAATAAAAGCATCCAAGTGCACAAAAGATCCAAATTCAAATCCAAATTATAAAAACAACCAAATCCAAATATCCAAAACATGATGAAACAATATCCAAATCTTATAATCCAAAACATGCAAGACTAAATAAAAAAGTTACAAGGTACCTGATGGAGGATGAATATCAAGATCCGAAGATGGAGCGCAGAAGGAAGCAAATTCGCAAGAGAGAGTTTGTCTATCCTAACAGTATCTATGTTGAATCTAGAAAGTATATCACGCTGGGAGTCCAAATGCATCACAACAATCTCTTAAACCTAAGTCCCCAAGGTAGTGAAGTGAGAATCAATGGTAGCGAACCATATGTCCTTCATCTCTAGAAACATCTTAAAGTAATGAGGCATTACACTAGCATCTTTACCACCAAATTGAGGAGGATCATCAGGAACATGATTCACTGGAATGTCGATGTCATGAATCACATCGTCCTCTAGAGGATGAGCTGCGCTAGAAGAAGAACCAACTAATTGCTTCCATTTTCTTTGACAAGTCATGCCAATTTTCTCTCATCCCAATTTCTGAAGAGATTTGAAATCGATAAAGGAGGTAAAGGGAATAAAAGCATCGAGATCAACATTAATACCAAATTTAACAAAGAAATGACTAAGGAGACAACCATAGACTAGGGTTTCTATTTTCTTTGATGAAAAATTGTTTATGATGTCAACTAGCTCACCGAAGACAATTTTAGCAACAATTATTTGTTTATTATGCTCAAAACAATGGATCCACCATATGTCAATGGTGCGAAGGGCAGAGAATTTACCCCCGGATGGTCGAAACCACCAAGAGATAAAGAGGTGCAAAAATCACTCATGAATTTCTAAGAGAATGGAACTCTTGTCGTCCTCAAATGGGAAATCTACATGATCCTTCTCATTACCTATACCTTTACACTCTAGACATATGTCTTAGGATACGGAAAAGGCATCTATAGTAATTTATTTTCCCAAAAGATGTGAGTTGGTATTGGTCATGCACTTCTGGTCCTAATCCTGAACACATACGGCATTGGAATAAAAAATCAGATTACCTGATAAAAGCCAACATGTTTCACTTCAAAAGTGTTATCTAATTTCCATGCCTTAAGAGTACGAAAATATTTAAATTTTAGCTCGGTCATAGCAGAATGGGAGGGCATACACTCACTCCTAAGTGGAAAGGTCTCAAAGGTTTAGACGTTTCGTTCCCAAAGGTTTGTTCAATCGGGTTCTTTGAAATAAGAGTTTTGAATAGTGAGTTCATCTGGGTCTTGATCAGGGTTAAGAATAAGATTTGGAGGTGAATTTTGAGGAGGAGGTGCTCAAAGAGGTGGATGAGCTCAAGAACTACGAGGACAATTAGACATAGTCAAAAAATCGGGATATAGAGAACCTGCAAAATAAAACAATTTACATGTAGCTAACATCAATCCCAAAACTCAATAAAGTTCAAAAATTCAAGGTAGCAGTAAAAAAATGATGGGCCTAAAAAAATATGTAGGTAAATAGAAATGTTTTAAAAAAATACATAAACATATATACATAATAGAATGAGAATAATCAAAAGATAATATATATGTGTATGTGTGTGTGCGTGTGTAAAATGTAAGTTTTTGTATATCTAAGTAAAAAAAAGTTTGTAATATATGTTATATATATATATATATATTTAAATTAACTTATGTATATGTAAAAAAATTATAGTATATAAGTTGAAATATACAACATCAATAAACAATAAAAATATATCTATATGCAAAAAATGAAAATCTCCAAATTTAGGAATTTAGGGTTTTAAAAAATTCTTCAAGATTTTGTAAAATTGATAGCTTATAGATGTAGATTAATGTATGAAAATAAGTTTAAAATCAATCCCAACCAATAACAAACATTGATTCAACCTATGCTAGGTTGAAAATAAAAAAAATTAAAAAAAGGTTTTTAGAGAAATTTACATTGAAGCTGGGAAATAATATGAAAATAGAGATGTTGGCCTGATTTTAATGGTGTTTGCAGGGAAATAAGTTGAAGAATGGTACGATTTTGATTACTAAAAGAAGGATTTAAATCAATTTTGTGAGAGGAAGAAAGGGGGTTTAACTGTGGGTGTTTAGGGTTTTAAAGAAATGAAAAATATAAGGTTTTTGAAGTTTTTAACATAGACCTAACCCCGACTATAGATACTCATGAATGAGTTGTGATACTCCTAATAAGGAAAATTTTGGTTACATAGTATCGATACTCCTAACGATGCTGCAAGAACAATATCTATATTGTATCAATAGTAGCGATACTTTAGGAAGAACAATATCAATATTGTATTAACAGTACCGGTATCAAATGCACAAAATGCTAAAAAAATATCAACAACTAAGTCCAAAAATATCATTTTTAATGCCAATTAAGCACATAAAACACATATGACCATGCAAGACATAAATATTATGACCAAGATACTAACATTCATTCATTCATACAAGGTCTAACAAAAAAAGCCTATGAATGCTAAAGTTACTTAAATTTCTAGTTAAAGGGCACCAAAAGGTCAAAAGTCATAATGCATACTTTAGGGCATCAATAATGGTATAGGTAACTCTAAATTGGAAAGGAAAATATGTTCAAACAAAACAAATACACATTCAAGCATCTTTGAACACTTCGTCAGTTTTAATGAAAAATCTTAAACTCCCCCAACAAAGTGCATAGTAGGCATCAAAGAAGTCATTTAGCATGCTTTCTTCCATAAAATCATAATGGTTCATAAAATATTTAAACACAAAGTCAAGGTATGTTTGTTAAATTTAATTTTCTCCTAAGTGCCCAAAATATTTTTTTATCTAAAGGTTTTGTAAAGATATCTTCTACTTGATGTAAAGTGTCTACATATTCTAGAACTATATCTTCCTTTGAGACATGATCTATAATGAAATGATGTTTAATTTCAATATGCTTAGTTCTAGAATGTTGGATGGGATTTTTGGTGAGACAAATAGCACTAGTATTGTCACACTTGATAGGGATAGTATCTACATCAACTCCATGGTCCATGAGTCATTGTTTCATCCATAATATTTGATCACAACCACTACCAACCAAAATTTATTCCGCTTCGATGGTTGATAATTCTTCACTATTTTGTTTCTTTAAAAACCATGAAATCAACACACTACCTAGGAATTGGCAAGTACAGGAGGTGTTTTTTCAATCTAATTTACAACCACCATAATCTGCATTCAAGAAGGCATGCAATATAAAATTAGAGTTTCTAGGATACCAAAGTCCTATATCCAGAGTGTCTCTAAGGTATCTAAAGATTCTCTTAATGGCTTGTAAATGGCATTCCTTAGGACATGATTGAAACCCAACACAAAAGCAAACACTAAACATAATGTTCGGTCTACTTGTGGTAAGATAAATCAATGATCCAATCATAGACCTATAAAGTTTAACATCTACACACTTACCTTCTTCATCCTTGTCAAGCTTTGTAGATGATATAATAAGAGTGGCTTGGGGTTTCACATCCTCTAATCCAAACTTCTTGAGCATATATTTGATGTACTTTGCTTGATTGATGAAGATTTCATCTTTTTTTTTGCTTGATTTGAGGTCCCAAAAAGAATAATAGCTCCCCCATCATGCTCATCTCAAACTCATTTTGCATTAACTTAGCAAACTCTTGGCGAAGAATATCATTAATAGATCAAAAAATAATATCATCAACATAAACTTGAACTACTAGTAAATCTTTACATTTGCTTTTTATAAATAAGCTAGTTTCAACATTCGCTTGTGAAAAACTTGTGAAAAACCTTTTTCAACAAGAAAAATTGAAATCTTTCATACCAAGCTCTAGGATCTTATTTTAAACCATACAAAGCTTTTGATAACTTAAAATGTGATTTGGAAAGTTTGGATCCTCAAAACTAGGAGGTTGTTCCATATACACTTCTTCTTTTTTAAAACCATTTAGAAAAGCACATTTAACATCCATTTGATATAAAGTAAAACCATGATAAGATGCAAATGCTAATAAAATTTTAATTGTCTCTATCCTAGCTACATGAGACTAAGTTTCATCAAAATCTATTTCTTCTACTTGAGTATACCCTTGAGCAACAAGTCTAGCCTTGTTCCTCACAATGTTACCGCTTTCATCTAATTTATTCCTAAATATCCATTTGAATCTATAGTAGATTTATTACTATATCTTTCAACTAATGTCGATACTTGAATCCTCTCAAATTGATTTAACTCATCTTGCATAACCATTATCCAAAATTCATCATTTAATACTTCATTGATATTATTTGGCTTCATGCATGAGATAAATTCAACAAAATTAAAAAATATTTCTAAGAGAGGATCTAGAAGTTACCCCTTTACATGGATCACCCAAAATCTCACCATCGTTGACATAGTTGTACTCCTTTGGGTAGGAGACTTACCTTTCCTCTAGAGTTAGCTCATCTTGTGTTTGTTCTTGCATATCCTCTTTAGATGATAGTTCATCAACTTTATTTGATGTTATGATAGCTACATAATCTTCAATATAAGAATCTTTCCTCAAAAGGGGGTTATCATTGAAAACAAAATGATTAGACTCTTCTACCACTAGATTTCTTTTGTTAAAAACTCGATAAGCTTTAGAATTCATGGAATATCCGAGGAATATTCCGTCATCACTTTTCAATCAAATTTTCCATATTTTTTCCATTATTTAAAACAAAACACTTACAGCCAAAAGGGTGAAAATGGATAATGTTAGGCTTTTTATTTTTGAAAAGTTCATATGGAATTATCTTTAAAATAGACCTAATCATTAATATATTTATAATGTAGCAAGCGATTTTTGTGGCTTTTGCCCAAAATATTTTTGCAAATTATTTTCACAAAGAATGATTTTGTCATTTTCTTAAAAGTTATGGTTTTCCTTTCAACAAATCCATTTTATTGAGGGGTTCTAGGGGCTATATAATTATTGCTAATATCACACGAGTTGTAAAAATATTTAAAACCAAGATTTTGAAATTCGATCTCATTGTCACTTCTAACATTAGAAATTGAGTAACCTTTTTTATTTTGGTTTATTTTTTAAAATGTAATGAATTTACTTAAAGCTTCATCCTTAGACTTAAAAAGAGAACACATGCAATCTAGAATAATCATCAACAATCACAAAAGCATATTATTTTTCATCCAAGCTAGTCGTCTTAATAGGCACAAATAAATTCATGTGAACTAATTGCAACACTCTACTAGAGGAAACATCATTAATGGATTTAAAGGAATATCTTTTATGCTTAACCTTTACACATGTATCACAAATTTTGTCTAAATCAAATTTTAGCCTTGGTAAACCTCTTACCAGATCACCTTTAAAAATTTTATCTAATATTCTCAAGTTTATCTAATATTCTCATGATAGCATGTCAAAGTTTTATATGTCATAACCATGAATAATTTTCATTTTTAGCTACTAGGAATACATTCGAGGAAAGAATATCATCTAAATGCACCATGTAAATGTTTTTTATTCTATATCCAACAAGCATAATCATGTTTGATGCAATGTCAACTATTTTAGAACCATTAGACTAAAAAAGACATTATATCCTTTATCACACAATTCACTTATACTAAGTAATCATTGACATATAACACATTTTCAATTAATATGGAAGAATCGTTACGAATTGAACTGATTCATTCTATGTGGCCTTTGGAGTGGTCACCAAAAGTCACAACTCCTTCACTTTTAGGCTTGAGATCTTTGAAACGATTCTTGTCACCAGCCATATGTCTTGAGCATCCACTATCAAGGTACCATGAATTTGCACTTACGTTTTGTGTCTTGTATAAATGCTCTTCCACCTACAAACATATATTAATTTTTAATTTTTGGTACCCAAATTTGTTTGGGTTAATAGGCATTAGTTCTCAATAATTTAGTCCCCTTAGGTATACAATTTTCTATGATATCATTGTCCTTAATAGAAATGAGCCCTTTGAGAACCCATATGCTCCTAACAAATTTCCCACCGGAGGTTCTTTAGGGACCTCTATGTTTGTATTGTCTAAAGATATTTTTAACATAATTGGATTTTGAAGCTTGAACCTTTTGAAAATGGTTTGATCCAACTTTGTTAAAGGAAGTTTTGAGATCATGAAGTTACTTTTAATGCTCATCATGAACTTTAGAAAGTAACATGTGAAAATCTTAATTTTTCTTTTCAAACTCATCAAGGTTGACTTGCATATCTTTAATATTTCTTTCAAGTTCATTATTGGTCTTAGATAAGAGATCATTTTCATTTTTCATATATGAAATATTTTTCTTATTCTTTGAAAGCATGATCTCAAATTATAAGGTCAATTCATCATAGGCCTCTTATAGTTTATCAAAAGAATATTCATTTAAATTTCATGAACTAGAGGTTACCTTACTTTCTCCCTCGATGACCATACGAGACAAGTTGGATACTTCTTATTCTTCTTTATCAGAGCATTCTTCATCCCTCCATGTAGCTACATGTGCCTTTTGTTCCTTCTTGGTTAACCCCTTTTTCTTCAATTGAGGACACTCAAACTTGATGTGTGACAATTTCTTGCACTCGTAACAAATGATAGGGTCATTCTCCTTAGATTCAGTATTGAAGCCCCTTTCTTTGAAAACTTCTTCCTTTGTTTGATTTCATGAATCTTCTAATATTTTGGAAAACACTGTAATTTCTTCATCTTGTAATACCTCAAAATTTTGGTTAGTGATCAAAATGTAAAATTTGAAAGTTAATTGGCCAAAGTATAAACTTTGGAAAAGTTTAGGGACCTAAGTGGTAATTTTATTAAAAAAAATTATTCAATAAATGCATAGTTTGATCTTGAGAGTGGAATTTTATTGAAATCAGATTCTTGATCTAGAAATTGTGTTAAAAACTGGAAAGTGTTAAAGTCTGGTAAAAATTCGGTAACTCGGATTGAATAGAAATTTCAGTAAAATTTGAAGGATGATAAATTAATAATAGAAATATTATTTCCAAATTTTAAAATTATGTAAAATAACATAGAGCGTTGGATTTGAGAATTTATTTCCATGTTTAATTTGGACCGTTGGATGAAAAATGACAATATTGAAATTTTTGGAAAATGGCATGGGCAAAGTTGTAAAGGGTAAAATATTTTTTCCATATTTGAATTTGTAAGATGATAAGGTTTTGTGGCTTTGTATTAAGGTAAATATAAAGTTTCATTAATGGAAAAATGGACATTTCTCATTACATAAATATTTTTTTTCATTTAAGCTTAATATAAGGTAAATTAACATGAAATTCATTAGAAATTTCATGAAAACTTAGCCATTTTCAGCCAACATTTCGTGATCCCCATGAAAAAGGTAAGAGAATTTTTATTTTTCATTTTTGAGCAATTTTTTTGGATTTTGGATCATGTCGTGAAATAGAAAATTGTTCTAATCGAAAAACGCTATCATTTAGTACCATTATTGCTTGCTAATTTGGTTTGTGTTCAAAGATCCCAAATTCTAGGGTTTATGTTCACATTAGGGTTTATGTAATTTATGATGGATTTTGATGTTATTGAGGTTGTAGAATTATTTCCATGCATGATTGATGATTAAAATCACTTGTACTTGATCATATGAACATATAAAGTTTCGGCCAAACCCTAGCTTTAGGGGAAACATGTGTTTTGATGAAATTAAGTTAGGTATTTGATTGTAGATATTGTATAAGGTTGAATCGAAGTTGATTTCATGCTTGAATCGAATCAAAAATGAGCAAAATCATGAAAATCATATTCTTGAAACTTTGAAGTATTCGACCTTTGCTTAAATAGATGAGAAAAATTTTAGAAAAATTATGTAAGGACTGGAAATGATGTAGGAATTATTATAAAAGCCTTAGAAAATTTTTGGGACCATTATGTAATTTATGGAAAGTTGGGGGAATAAATTGACAATTTTGGAAAAGTTATGGATTGTTGTGTAATTATTCAATATTTGATGTACTATTCTGGAAATTAATTTTTGAGAGTTTAAATTGAAGTTAGGATGTGAAATTAGATTATTTTGAAAGGCTTGTATAAGTTGAGGTTTAAATCACAAATATGGAAAGTCTGGGAGCTTAAGTGAAAATGTTATATGAAGTTGGGATAAAAAAGAACTAGAATGGTAAATTGGAAGTATTAAGGTCAACATTTATGTTTTGACATGGAAATTATATCGAATAAGCATCGGAAAATTGTTAGGAATTTATTTTCCAAAGTATGCCTATGTTAGTAAGATTCTAACATTTGGTTTGAATTTGTATATGTTTGGTAATGATTCTTATATGAAGTTGGGATAAAAAGGAATTTGAATGGTCAATTGAAAGTATTAAGGTCAACATTTATGTTTTGACATGGAAATTATATCGAATAAGCATCGGAAAAATTGTTAGAAATTTATTTTCCAAAGTATGCCTATGTTAGTAAGATTCTAACATTTGATTTGAATTTGTATATTTTTGGTAATGATGCTTATTTAGATTGTGTTCTTGAAATCAATATCAAGAAATATCAAACCTAAGTAAAATCTTAAGGATGAAATGTGAAATCCTAAGGGAAGTTTGCAAGCTAAGGACATCAGGTGAGTGCAAATTTAATTTGTACTTATGTTATCGAACAAACATTGGCTTGCGATGAGCCAGTGACAGAGTTACTATGGTAAGGAGTGACTCCTAAAATGTTATGTGATTTTTGATGCATGCATATATGTGCATTTGGTGAGCTAATAGAATTAGTGAACTAGTTGAAAATGCAAATTGGTGAAACATGCTTAGAATTTATGTTCTGGATAGTAAGTTTAGAAAATTATCATAAATTATAACAAAATGATTAGAGGATTATTTTTATACCTTTTGATTATTATATCAGACTAGTTTTGTTTAGAACAAACGGAAATTGATTTCGAGGTATATACGAAAAGATATGAATTTTTAACCGAGGATAGGTCAGAAAATGGGGTAGCAGATTCTGCTCAAATCAGATTATGTCGGTCAACTTTAAAAATTCACCATAAATTGTACAAATTGAACTAGAAGGAGTTAATTATATGGATATATTCATATTTGAGTCAAGTTTGTTTGGTATAAACGGAATAATTTTTGAGTGTGTATATTAATACATAATAATATTTCTTTAAAGGTAGTGCAAACTACCAGGATATGAAATTATGACCAATTTTGGAATTTAACCAAATTAGAAGCAAAGGATCAAGTTAAAGCTTAGTGAGGCTTACATTTTGACTTGTATATAATGTCAAAGTGAGTGCAATTCATACATAACATTAAACATGGAGGTTTTATACATCATTGGGTAGGACTTGCGATAAGTCTACCTTATTTATATTGGCATGATATTTATGTCATATATCATATATTTGACATATTCTAAATATGTCAAAGGTTGAATATACAATGCATTGATCAATGATCATTACATATGATGCTTATCATGAACATATATGATATTTATCATGAATGATATTTCAGGTATGAACTGCCCAATGTTAAATTATGATAATATACTTTGCCATGGATGGAAAAAAAAAACTATATGCCCAAGTAAGTCATTGAGGGACAGGGTATAGTTGGCATGCCATAGAGTATAGCAACAACTGTATATCGATTAAGCACTTTGATGCATATGGTGGGCACGACCTTATATGTAATGCACTTCGGCGCATATGGTGTGCCCGACTTTCTCAGTCTATTCCGACTTTACCTTCAGTAAAACAAGTGTTCCTTGCATTTTGGAGAGAATGGACGATCCGTCAGTGATAATGTCCCACACCGAATAATTAGTGATTTGAATGAATAGTATCATCCTATTCTTCCAATAAGAATAGTTAGCACAAATAAAAGTAAGGAGGTTTTGATATGGATTGAGACTCATCGAAAATTTTGAAAGTAGATGAAGTGACCATTGATGATGATTTGATTGAATTTTTCCAAGGATCTTATCAAGAGGATGTTAAGCCTTCTAACGAGGTTAGCTCTTATACCAATTGTTGAGTCAATCGAAATGATGAGATTTCCAAGAATGGGTGAATTGGAAAATATTTTTTTGTAAATGCTTAAAGAAAATTTGATAAATTGAATACAATAATTTTAGAGTATTTTGAATTTCTATATGAAAGTCTACATCCACTACCTTAGCTATCCACACTAAACATTTTCACAAACTCACTCATTTGTATCAACCTTTGAGGACAATGTGTAACCTTTCAACTCCCTCAATAATTATACCTTAAATTCTTGAGACACTATCTCAAAGAGAAAATTAAAAATTCATAAACTTAAAAAAACCACATAAAGAAAATTGTTTTCACAATTCAATAACAAATAAGATCACTTGAGAAATAAAAACAAATGAGTTAAAAAGTGTTCTATGAAATCAAAAGGAATGTTGAAGAATATTGACTTTTATTTTAGTATAAATGTGATTGCTTTGGCTTTCTCTTTGATATCTTTTCTTCACATATGACTTTGAATCCTATTTTTATATATCTTCATTCGGTTATAGACGTTTTGGGTTGTTTTGTGAGTTAATAGAGTCGTTTGGAATAAATTTCCCGTAATAAATGATACCCAGATGCCTAGAGTATCGATACTAGTTCTTGGAGTATCGGTACTACATGCATTAAATACAAAAATCTACTCGTTGGAGAAGGTGAGTATCGGTACCCATGAAGGAGTACCAATACTGGTATCGATACTTGGAGTAGTACCGGTACCAAAATTGTACACTAGAATCTGCATTTGTAAAAACTTAAAGGGCTATCGGTACTCCCACTTTGATTATCAATACTTTCAGAGTATCGGTGCCAAAATAGCCGACTAGAATTTTTGTAGCACAAGGAGTATTGATACTTCTATGAGAAGTATTGGTACTATTATACATTTTTTAGCTATTTGTATCGATACTAGTATTAGTTCTATATGAATATTATCAACATTATTCTTGCAGTATCGATACTGGTGAGTTAAAAATCAATTTTTGACTCAATTAAAATCTGAAACCCTTTGTAAAAATGTTTCAAAATTATTTCCAATATATGACTTGAATTTTCAAAAGAGTAAGGAGTAAAAATGTATTTTTTAACCTTAAAAAGAATTTCTATATTAGAATGATTGAATCGAATATAAACCTGAAAAATGAATCGAAAATAATATTAAATTTCCTTTAAAAATATTAATTTTTGGTATATCAAAATATTTAAGTATTGTTAAACAGTGATCTCAATCGATATCAAACACCTCGCTCTCGAGTCTATTTGAAATCTTGAAGTAAACTGAACCACTTTGGATATTGGTACCAAGCCTTCAATATGGATACCAGTTCATTCAGTATGGATACCAAGCCTTCTGGTATGGATACAATTTTATCTGGTATTGATACCAAGCATCTAGTATCGATACCAAGCATTTGGTATCGATTCCGAACCTCTAGTATCGATACAACAACCCTTCGTATCGATACCAAGGGATTCATATCAATACCAGTTCATCTAGTATTAATATTGAGGCCCAAAAAACCCTAATTTTCACTCATAAAATTAATTATATCGATACTATATGAACATTGTCGGTACTATAAACTAGAAATTTACTATTTTACACGAGAAACACCCCTAAACTCATCTCAAACACTTGTTTTATGATTTAATGATTATCAAAGCTTATGAAAGTCATTAGGGGGTATTATACATCATTTTTACACCAATTTAATGAAAAAAAATATCCATGATAATAAATCAAGCACCCAAGACCCTACATGCTTTTCTACTCCATATAAACAAGCCATGCTAGATGCTATGCACTACAAATAGTAGGGAAGAGTTATAATGTGTTACCTCAGCTCTTAACAACCCAAAAACATCTATAGCTTATCCAAGAATTAACCTTTCCTTGACCTAGCTCATTAGGAGGTCTTTGCATCAATTTTCACCATTCAAATGCAACCCAAGGATGCTAATATAAAAAAAAGAATATTAATTGTTAAACAACAACTAAACCACATGAAAAATGAAAGGAATCAAGGGAGGAAATCCTTGGAGCTCAAACCGTCCCAAAATTTCATGAGAGCTTATGAACACCATTTATGGAGATGGTGAGCTTTTGATGAAGCTCAAGAACTCTTGGTTATGAATCTTACCTCTAGATTTCATATTGAAGAAGGAGAAAAAGAAAGGTATAAACATAAAAAAACAATGAGATAAAAGATGAAAGAAAGGAGTTTTGGGGAAGAGAAAAGATAAAAATGATAAGCCCAAGCTCCCAAACCCACGTGAAAAATTAATTAGAAATCCTCTCCAATCAGCCATGGTTTTCCTAAATGACTAAATTACACTCTAGGTCCCTCTATGTTTATCCTAAGCTTAAAAATTCTCTTTTTATCTTCTACAAGGTTAATTTATTACCTGATTGAACTCAAATTTGAACTATGGACCTCCATGCTATATTCAATTCATTCAATAAATTATCTGGTCAATGTTTAAACGTTGACTCAAATTTTAGGGTTATTACACTGAACAATATTTTTCTTCATATGGACCTCGTTAGTGTTGTGTTTATTTAGGATGCATAACCAGATGAAGAAGCAAATCCTCTCGTTAGTTTTGATTTTCAAAACCCAATTAAGATTCATCCTATTCTCCATCATTTTCATATTATTGATGGCTTTGTAAGTCGATGCTACAATGAATCGACCCTCCTTAGAGAACCCCCAAAATACCTTGTCATGAGATTGTTCATTTTTATTCAACGAAATGACGATCCATTGAATCTGAATCTTCAAGTCTTTAGTGATGATATTGAATTCTCTACAGATTCCATGCATTCTCCTCGAAGATGTAGCAAGCCACCACCTCATTTCTTTTATCGTGACGTTGTTGGGTATCTTTTCAGTGGTTTCTCTCCTACCCACCAGTCTTGTGGAAATCTTGCTTGGTTTCTAAATCTCATTTGCCATTTATAATCTTTCTCTATCAGCTTTTGAGTGTGTGGGGTGCTCTTCCCCATAGAGGAGTTGTTTCCCTGAGGCTTAGCCTCCGAGAATTTTATTTGTTTCAAATACTTCGCTTTGAACACATTACATCAAAGCATTTCTTGCTGATTATATAGCTTCCATCCGTTCTTAGCCATCAACTCCATGGTCATTGATATAGCTTTCTGTGGTCCTAATCCTCCATAACTTTTTATTCTATAGAGTTTTCCTAACTCACGAGATGATTATGCGTAAAGTTTGTGCCCTCACCTCATAGAAAGTTCCCGTAGATACTTTCAACCTTCTTGTAGACTATGTTTGGTAGCATACCCTTTACATCAATGAATTAGAATGACTGTTGTAATAGATTGGATTAAAGTTCTTTTTCCTGCTATGATGAGTACTTTCCCTTTCCATCCCGCAAACTTCTTTATTACTTTGTCAATTAAAGGAGCATATGTACTTGCATTAGTCCTCTTTTGAATTATTGGAATTCCCAAGTATGTTCCAAAGTTATCCGTTAGAGGAATACCACAACAATCGCTTAATACTCTTGAAAAATCTTAATTTATATTAGGAGAGACAAAGAGTTTAGATTTTTGTAGGTTTACCTCCAGGCCAAAGGCACAGCTAAACTCCTAAGACATTCACAAATAACATTAACTTCTTCAATTTTTTCTTTAGCGGAATGTAGTAAATCTTTTTTTTTTTGAACAAAAAATTTAAAAGTAGTAAATCATAGGTAAAGAAAAGTGACTAATTTAGGGGCCTCCTCCTGAGATTTTAAACGTCTTCCACTTACCCTAGCGATAGTCTTTTCATTACCAATATGAAAAGGTAAGGCGATATTGGGTCTCCTTAGTGAACACCTTGCTCGGGAACAAAGTTTTTCATCATTTTGTCATTCCATAACGGTTTGATTATGTTGAATTTAATGTAATGTATAATAATCACAGTCAACTTATCAGAGAAATTGAAATGATCTTGAAGGGTTTTATGGAGGAAGAGCCAATTGGCATTGATACAATCGGAGCTAATATTATGTTAACACTAGATTAGGTGGCCTGGAGAGATAGGAGAAAGAATGATAATATTCCCTTACCTGACCGAGATCAAGCTATTCTTGTGGAGGAACAATTCAGATATGTGCCATCTGAAGTAGAAATACTCAGGAGTGAGTTTGAAGCTGAAATAGCCAAGAAAAAAGGAGAGTACAAAAGCCTTATGTAAGAAAATTTCATACTGGACGTCGAGGCTGGGTTTCATAGTAGACAATCCGAGCTCATGCGAATTAGGAAAGACACAATTGAAGCTGATTTTGCAGATTTACAAAAAGATTATCAAAAGATGAATCGAGCTTGGGAATTTACTAGACTTGGAAAGACTTCATAACGGTGGAGGGTAGAACTAAAAGCTGAGAAAGAACACAAAATTAGAGAAGTCAAAGCTGAGGGCGAGCATAGAGTCAGAGAATTAGAAGTTGAGAAAGAGAGAATGGATCAAAAGCTCAAAGCAGAGAAGAAGTCCTGGGCCCGTACACTAAAGGGAGAAAGAGAAGAAGCCAAAGGGTTGAGACAAATGCATACCCTCAGTAGGAGACGAGAAAAGGAACTAATTAATGAAGTGCAAGGGTTAAAGGCTAAGATTGAGGGGATTGAAGTTGAAAACCAAGGAACACTGGATGAGATAACAAAAAAAGGCAAAGCGATAAGAGACTAGAAATGGATAAACCAATATGTTTGAAGGATTCATATTTGAAGCGAACAACATGATAAATGAGCTCGAGATCAGATGACAAAGAATTGGAGAATTGGAAGCTTAAGAGAGGCGAAAAGACAAAAAGCTAGAATTAAAAAAAAATAATTGAGACCATGCATTTCCGAACAAGCAGGATGAAGTCTACATTTGGATACAACGATATAAGAGAAATAATGATAAAAGAAAATCCCTTACTCAAGAAAAGAAAGAGATAGAAGCAAGACATACGGATAAATTAGCCCAGAGTCAGGTTAAGAATGTAGAGTATAGTGCTTACATCTTGCAGCTTGAGAACTCTCTATTTTTGGAAGATGTTCAGTGTGGACTGATGAATCTAAGGGCCAGAATCAAGGACAGTGCCACTTTATGAAAGAAGGTCTGTGACTTAGAAGATGCTTTACGAGATTGTCAGGAATAGATCGTCAGTCTCAAGTGCACTATCCGAAATACCAATGAGTAAAGACATAATGAAATTGATTACTATGAGGACTGGAAGGTAAATGTGAATCATGTGATACTCAAGACCAGGACTCATATGAGTGGTGTTGTAAGGAAACTGGGTGAGATAGAGATCCAATAAAGAATAATCATATGCCGTACAAATCCGAAAACTGATGTGGGAAGAAGGGTCATTTGGCTCGTCAATGAGATTGAATAATTGAACATAAAGGCTAGGTCATTCCTGTAATTAATTTTTCTTGTAGAGATGAAACTCTTGTTTTTAAATGAAAGTTGTTCTAAGAATGATCACTTTATGGAATCAATGCCTTTTGACATGCATCTTCATTTTATTTACATTCGTATTTTGTGTCTGCGTGCTATTCATATCTACTTTTATTTATTTACTTTGTGCATCTTACATTCACGTCTTATTTGTATTTTATATTATGTTTGCACTTGTCATTTTATTTCATGCACCCTAAACATGGGAAGGTCTGGTTCTTGAAACTATGATTGAAGGTATGACTTACCCACCAGGATTCACGCTAACTCATTCTAAGAATCACCAAGAAACCCCAGTTCATTTAGGGAAGGTACACATTAATCCAGTTGGCGTCTCCGTGAATTTGCAACCAAGAGTGAGTTCTCATCAAGAATAGTTCCAATTTGAACATGTCCCTGATTTCGATGAAGGGTCTAGGTTAGAGTAGGACAAATAGATGAAACAGGAGTGGAAAAAATTAAAGGAAAAAATAAAAGGTATGAAGAAAGGTAATGTTGTGTATGAGATGGACGCCAAGAAACTAAGCTTGGTGCCTGATTTAATCTTACACCCTAAGTTCAAAATCCATTACTTTGAAAAATATTACGACACAATATACCTCTATGCCCACATCAAGATGTTATAAAGGAAGATGAATGCTTACATAGGGGATGATCAACTGTTGATACATTGTTTTCAGGAAAGCTTAACATGCTCAGCCACATGATGGTATAACCAGCTGATGTAAGGTACTTCTACCTTAACAAATTGATTGTGGATCTAGGAAGAAAGCAAAACAACCTGCACAAGTGAATGGCTCAAA
Organism: Hibiscus syriacus; assembly: GCF_006381635.1. Lineage (NCBI taxonomy): Eukaryota > Viridiplantae > Streptophyta > Magnoliopsida > Malvales > Malvaceae > Hibiscus > Hibiscus syriacus. Next base: position 1,075,681 of record NW_024061932.1, on the reverse strand, counting down.
AAGAGATGGTTATGGGTGGTAAACGTATGGGTGAAATAGGTGGGCTGTTTAAATGATAAATGGAAGCGGAAGATGGTTAATATGGCTATGGTTTTGGCGATGAAACAAAAGGATGGAAGTGAAGATAGTATCTTGAAGAAATATCAAAGAAGAACCAATGCTATAGGGAGCAAAGACCCAATCTTTATATTGTTTCTTCAAGGGATGGTATTAAGTACTTTGACCCACTAGTTATATGAACTAGGAACCAGAAGTATCAAGATGAAAGAAAGAGGTTGACGCCACAAGTATAAAATACTTGATAAGTCGATAAAAAGTAACCAGGACTTAAGGAAGAGAATAATCTCACTTATATTGAATAAAAGGTGTGTTTACAAATGATGAATGATTTCCTATTTATAGGAAATAGAGAGGCATGGCCGAATGGTTACAAGGGGATTCGGCCAGCCTTGTGCCTTTCCTATAGAGACATAATTTAATTACAAATAGAGATGATGGTTCAGTTTAAATGGAGGGAAATATCTCTTAGCCGAATAGTTCTTGTATCCCTTCAAATTGGCGCCAAATAGGAGAGGAGATGATGCTTGACCGAATGGTTAAATGGCTCTTCATCTTGGCGCCTAAATGAACCATTTGCAAGGCACATGGGGGCTAATCATACGCAAAGCACATGGGTGTTCTAAGCAGCCTTGTGGTGCAGTCTTGTGCATGGGATGATGGCTTGTCATGTGCTTCCTCTTGGGCGTGCATGTGTCTCCTCCAAGCTAGCTTGAGTTGTGGAGCTAGCTAGCAAACATGGGCTGTTTGTGAACAAGCTTCCTAGCTAAGTCCTTGTGAGCTCCTTAACATTATGTTTAGCTACATTCAGCTACCTTTGACATCACTTTTGGCAACTCAGCTCCAAATAGTCCAACTAGCTAAGTTTAGCTAGCCTTAAGCTCCTCCAGCTGAATCGAGCTTCCCTTAGTGTTCCATGAATTTCCTTGTACTTTGTGAGCTGTTTGTGAGCTTCATATGACGTCCAAATCATTCACCAAGCTACCTCAACGTTCATCATGCTCCAATGTACCTACATATGCAAGGAAACAAGGTAATTCCATGGTATTGAGCTGATATGAGCTACCTTGCTGCCATGCATGAATACGATTTTGTGAGCTATGTTTGCATGTTATGAGCTAATTATATCGTCTCCTAATATGTGTAAGATAATGTATAAATCCTAAGAGCTAATATGAATGCAAATGGGCTAATGAAATGTATTATAAGTATGCTGCCTTGATGTATATATAATAATCATGCTTAATATGATTATATAACCATCCTAACATGCTTAACATATTAAAATAACAATGTGCAAGATGTTTTTATACTTAAGTTATTCTTTAACTACATAACTAATATCCTTAGCATGATATGTAGCATATATTATAAGACTATTATAAAGTAAATGCATTATAAAATTTTTCAAGATTACTCCCTTTATATATGAAAACGTGCTTGCATCATCCCCCATTCTTTAGGGCGATTTGTCCTCAAATCGAGTTCATTCTGTCCTTGCATAGCTTCACGCCTCTTTGCTAAAAGAAAGTATCATTTGAACATTTGTGTTCTTCCATTAGGTATCCTTTCATAAGATTTCCCTTTAGGCCTTTCTTTGGAATATGATTTACCAACAGGTACCTTTTGGGAGTGATCTTTTTTAAGGATATCCTTTTTGGAAGTGACCTTTAACATGTTTGGTCCTGAAAAGTGAGGAGAAAAAAGGTTTCATATGAAGGGGTACTTACCTTTTGAAGATTAAAACCATTGGTGAAGAGTTGTGACTTTAAGTCCCAAACATCACCACTTTTCGTAGAAGACCCTTCATTTTCCAGCATTGAACCATCATGTTTCTCTATGAAGAAGGTTGGTTTATTGTTTCGTTCCTCTTCATTCTTCGTTCGGGTTTTGTCTTTGTGCCATGCTTGTACACTATTTCGCATATGCAATTGATCTTGTTGTACTTCTTTAAGCGTTAAAGGCATCAAGGTCACCTTGCGTCCATCATGTTTAAAAGTGTATTGATTGTGAAAACAATCATGAATAGGCCTTTTGTCATACTGCCATGGTCTCCCAATTAAGATGTGGCTAGCATACATAGGGACAATGTCACAAAGCACTTCGTCCTTGTACCTCAACCGGAAAAAGGAATTAGAGCTTGTTTGGTAACGTTTAACTCACCTCCTTTATTCAGCCATTGGAGTTTATATGGAGTAGGATGCTTTGATGTTGCTAATCCAAGTTTTTCAACCATAAGAGTGCTGGCTACGTTTATGCAACTTCCTCCATCGATGTTCATTGTGCAAACCTTATCCTTGACATGGCACCTTGTATGAAAGATATTGTTTCTTTGAATATCCTCTTGGGATGTTTGTGATTGTAGGCACCTCTTTGAAACAAGCATCTCACCATGATCTGCATTTTCTTCCATTTCTTCGTCTTGTATTGTTTCAGGTTCCTCGTCAAAAACGGGCTCATCTGAATCCGATACAATATCTCCATTGTCAAATACCATCATGGCATTTCGGTTGGGACATTGACTAGCAACATGTCCTTTTCCAAAACACTTGAAACATTTGATGTCTCTTGATCTCTCGAAAGTGCTGGTTTGCTTTTCTTTACCCTTGCTAGATTCACCCACTTGTATAGTTTTAGGTACCTCTGCACGATCTTTTGGTTGGACTGGAGTTTTCTTCCAGAAAGTAATAGGTTCTTGCTTTCATTTGGTGGTCGAATTTGGAGTGCTCCGATTGTAGGTTTTCCTCTTAAGTTGTCGTTCAATTTTTATGGCTACATGCACCATCTCTTCAATCTCTACATAATGCTGAAGTTCAACAAGGTTAGCAATATCAAGATTTAGACAAGATAAGAACCTTGCCATTATTGCTTCTTTATCTTCATCCACATTGGTTCGGATCATGGATATCTCCATTTCTTTGAAATAATCTTCAACGCTCCTGCTTCATTGTTTCAAATTTTGCAGTTTATGATAAAGATCTCGGTGATAGTGAGTAGGCACGAACCGTTTCCTCATAATTTCTTTCATTTCTTCCCATGTAGTGATGGGTCGTTCACCATTTCGTCTTCTTGAACTTACTAATTGGTCCCACCAAACTAAGGCATAGTCCACAAATTCCATAGCAACAAGCCTGACCTTTTTTTGTTTCGTATAGTTTTGACATTCAAAAATGTGTTCAATTTTGATTACCCAGTCCAGATAGGCTTCAGGATCAGTTCGTCCTTGAAATGGAGGAATGGTCACCTTAATGTTGCTGAAGTTGTCATTTTGATTTCGATGAACATCTCTCCTTGCTACTGATGTTACTTCAACCTCCTCCTCCTCTAATTCTTCTTCCATTCTAGGACGGTTTACTCTCTGATTGCCTAAGGATGCTTCTATTTGATCCATACGATCTTGCAAAGGCTCCAATTCTAATTTCAGCAATCTTGCCATTTCATGCATAATGGCTCGGGTTTTCAAGTTAGGGGCTTCTCTTTCTGGGGATTGTCCTGAACTCCGAGACATGGTTAGAAAATAAGGAAAATTTTGAAATATGTGTAGGACCTTACCATAATATACTCTCACAAAGCCTCACGAGTCACTCCAAGAAAACTTGAATGTCACTCAGTTAGCTCGTGTTTGCACTCTAGGACTTTAATGTCTTTTACTTGTCCTCTTCTGATCTTACACACGCTCCAGCCTTTTTCCTCTCAATTCTCTTGTCTTAAGTTCTGGAGAACTTTACTCAAGACTATATCAAATAAATTTTACTTGTTTGGCGTCGGCTGCAAATGGGTTAGTTAGAATGGAAAAACAAATATAATGGAAGGGTGGCTTAGAAAAATAGAAATAAAAGAAATAAAAGGGGTTACTTACAAAAGTCACTTCACAACCTACTATCACCACAATCAATTTAAAAGGCTTACTTGAAAATGCTTGGTGATGAGAATTGTTGATGAGTGCTTCAACTTTCTTTCTTTTCTTCTTTTTGAGTGCTGGATTTTCTTTCTTTCTTTTGGAGTGCTTCTTTTTCTGATTTTTTCTTCTTCTTTGACTTTGCACTTCTTTTTGTACTTCTTTTTTTTATTTTTCTTCTTTGTTTTTGTTGCACGTTGCTTTCTTCCACCAAAGCTCTGATACCACTTGATGTAATGTATTTCTACCTTAACAAATTGATTGTGGATCTAGGAAGGAAGTAAAACAACCTGCACAAGTGAATGGCTCAAAAATAGATGGTTATGGGTGGTAAACGTATGGGTGAAATAGATAGGCTGTTTAAATGATAAATGGAAGCGGAAGATGGTTAATATGGCTATGGTTTTGGCGATGAAACAAAAGGATGGAAGTGAAGATAGTATCTTGAAGAAATCTCAAAGAAGAGCCAATGCTATAGGGAGCAAAGACCCAGTCTTTATATTGTTTCTTCAAGGGATGGTATTAAATACTTTGACCTACTAGTTATATAAACTAGGAACCAGAAGTATCAAGATGAAAGAAATGGGTTGACGCCACAAGTATAAAATACTTGATAAGTCGATAAAAAGTCACCAGGACTTAAGGAAGAGAATAATCTCACTTATATTGAATAAAAGGTGTGTTTACAAATGATGAATGCTTTCCTATTTATAGGAAATGGAGAGGCATGGTTGAATGGTTAGAAGGGGATTCGGCTAGCCTTGTGCCTTTCCTATAGAGACATAATTTAATTACAAATAGAGATGATGGTTCGGTTTAAATGGAGGGAAATATCTCTTGGCCGAATAGTTCTTGTATCCCTTCAAATTGGAGCCAAATAGGAGAGGAGATGATGCTTGGCCGAATGGTTAAATGGCTCTTCATCTTGGCGCCTAAATGAACCACATGCAAGGCACATGGGGGCTGATCACACGCAAAGCACATGGGTGTTATGAGGATCCTTGTGGTGTAGCCTTGTGCATGGGATGATGGCTGGTCATGTGCTTCCTCTTGGGCGTGCATGTGTCTCCTCCAAGCTAGCTTGAGTTGTGGAGCTAGCTAGTAAACATGGGCTATTTGTGAACAAGCTTCCTAGCTAAGTCCTTGTGAGCTCCTTAACATTATGTTTAGCTACATTCAGCTACCTTTGACATCACTTTTGGCAACTCAGCTCCAAATAGTCCAACTAGCTAAGTTTAGTTAGCCTTAAGCTCCTCCAGTTGAATCGAGCTTCCCTTAGTGTTCCATGAGCTGCCTTGTACTTTGTGAGCTGTTTGTGAGCTACATATGACGTCCAAATCATTCACCAAGCTACCTCAACGTTCATCATGCTCCAATGTACCTACATATGCAAGGAAACAAGGTAATTCCATGGTATTGAGCTGATATGAGCTACATTGCTGCCATGCATGAATACGGTTTTGTGAGCTATGTTTGCATGTTATGAGTTAATTATATCGTCTCCTAATATGTGTAAGATAATGTATAAAGCCTAAGAGCTAATATGAATGCAAATGGGCTAATGAAATGTATTATAAGTATGTTGCCTTGATGTATATATAATAATCATGCTTAATATGATTATATAACCATCCTAACATGCTTAACATATTAAAATAACAATGTGTAAGATGTGTTTATACTTAAATTATTCTTTAACTACATAACTAATATCCTTAGCATGATATGTAGCATATATTATAAAGTAAATGCATTATAAAGATTTTCAAGATTACTCCCATTATAGATGAAAACGTGCTTACATCATCCTCCCTTCTTTAGGGCGATTTGACTTCAAATCCATTTCATTCTGTCCTTGTATTGCTTCACGCATCTTTGCTAAAAGAAAGTATCATTTGATCGTTTCTGTTCTTCCATTAGGTATCCTTTCGTAAGATTTCCCTTTAGGCCTTTCTTTGGAATATGATTTACCAACAGGTACCTTTTGGGAGTGATATTTTTTTAAGGATATCCTCTTTGTAAGTGACGTTTCACATGGTTGGTCCTGAAAAGTGAGGAGAGAAAGGTTTCATATGAATGGGTACTTACCTTTTGAAGGTTAAAACCATTGGTGAAGAGTTGTGACTTTAAGTCCCAAACATCACCACTTTTCGTAGAAGACCCTTCATTTTCTAGCATTGAACCATCATGTTTCTCTATAAAGAAATTTGGTTTATTGTTTTGTTCTCTTCATTCTTCGTTGGGGTTTTGTCTTTGCGCCATGCTTGTACACTCTTTCGCATATGCAATTGATCTTGTTGTACTTCTTTAGGCGTTAAAGGCATCAAGGTCACCTTGCGTCTATCATGTTTAAAAGTGTATTGATTGTGAAAACAATCATGAATAGCCCTTTTGTCATACTGCCATGGTCTCCCGAGTAAGATGTGGCTAGCATGCATATGGACAATGTCACAAAGCACTTCGTCCTTGTACCTACCAACGGAAAAAGGGATTAAAACTTGTTTGGTAACGTTTAACTCGCCTCCTTCATTGAGCCATTGGAGTTTATATGGAGTAGGATGCTTTAACGTTGCTAATCCAAGTTTTTCAACCATAAGAGTGCTGGCTATGTTTGTGCAACTTCCTCCATCGATGATCATTGTGCAAACCTTATCCTTGACATGGCACCTTGTATGAAAGATATTGTTTCTTTGAATATTCTCTTGGGATGTTTGTGATTGTAGGTACCTCTTTGAAACAAGCATCTCACCATGATCTACATTTTCCTCCGTTTCTTCGTCTTGTATTATTTCAGGTTCCTAGTCAAAAACGGGCTCATCTGAATCCGATACAATATCTCCATTGTCAAGTACCATCATGGAATTTCGGTTGGGACATTGACTAGCAACATGTCCTTTTCCAAAAAACTTGAAACATTTGATGTCTCTTGATCTCTCGAAAGTGCTGGTTTGCTTTTCTTTACCCTTGCTAGATTCTCCCACTTGTATAGTTTTAGGTACATCTGCACGATCCTTTGGTTGGACTGGAGTTTGCTTCTGGAAAGTAATAGGTTCTTGCTTCCATTTGGTGGTCGAATTTGGACTGCTCTGATTGTAGGTTTTCCTCTTAAGTTGTCGTTCAATTTTCATGGCTACATGCACCATCTCTTCAATCTCTACATAATGCTAAAGTTCAACAACGTTAGCAATATCAAGATTTAAGCCAGATAAGAACCTTGCCATTGTTGCTTCTCTATCTTCATCCAAATTGGCTCGGATCATGGATATCTCTATTTCTTTGAAATAATCTTCAATGCTCTTGCTTACTTGTTTCAAATTTTGCAGTTTATGATAAATATCTCAGTGATAGTGAGTAGGCACGAACCTTTTCCTCATAATTGGTTTCATTTCTTCCCATGTAGTGATGGGTCATTCACCATTTCGTCTTCTTGAACTTACCAATTGGTCCCACCAAACTAAGGCATAGTCCACGAATTCCATAGCAGCAAGCCTGACCTTCTTTTGTTCCATATAGTTTTGACATTCGAAAATGTGTTCGATTTTGATTACCTAGTCCAGATAGGCTTCAGGATCAGTTCATCCTTGAAATGGAGGAATGGTCACCTTAATGTTGCTGAAGTTGTCATTTTGATTTCGATGAACATCTCTCCTTGCTACTGATGTTATTTCAGCCTCCTCCTCCTCTAATTAGTCTTCCATTCTAGGACGGTTTACTCTCCGGTTGCCTAAGGATGCTTCTATTTGATCCATACAATCTTGCAAAGGCTCCAATTCTAATTTCAGTAATCTTGCCATTTCATGCATAATGGCTCGGGTTTGCAAGTTAGGGGCTTCTCTTTCTGGGGATTGTCCTGAACTCCGAGACATGGTTAGAAAATAAGGAAAATTTTTAAATGTGTATAGGACCTTACCAGAATATACTCTCACAAAGCCTCACGAGTCACTCCAAGAAAACTTGAATGTCACTCAGTTATCTCGTGTTTGCACTCTAGGACTTTAATGACTTTTACTTGTCCTCTTATGATCTTACGCACGCTCCAGCCTTTTTCCTCTCAATTCTCTTGTCTCAAGTTCTAGAGAACTTTACTCTAGACTATATCAAATAAATTTTACTTGTTTGGCGTCGGCTGCAAATGGGTTAGTAGGAATGGAAAAACAAATATAATGGAAGGGTGGCTTAGAAAAATAGAAAGAAAAGAAATACAAGGGGTTACTTACACAAGTCACTTCACAACATACTATCACCACAATCAATTTAAAAGGCTTACTTGAAAATGCTTGGTGATGAGAATTGTTCATGAGTGCTTCAACTTTCTTTCTTTTCTTTGCTTTTCTTCTTTTTGAGTGCTGGATTTTCTTTCTTTCTTTTGGAGTGCTTCTTTTTCTGATTTTTTCTTATTCTTTGACTTTGCACTTCTTTTTGCACTTCTTTTTTGTATTTTTCTTCTTTATTGTTGTTGCACGTTGCTTTCTTCCACCAAAGCTCTGATACCACTTGATGTAATGTACTTCTACCTTAACAAATTGATTGTGGATCTAGGAAGGAAGCAAAACAACCTGCACAAGTGAATGGCTCAAAAATAGATGGTTATGGTTGGTAAACGTATTGGTGAAATAGGTGGGCTGTTTAAATGATAAATGGAAGCGGAATATGGTTAATATGGCTATGGTTTTGGCGATGAAACAAAGGATGGAAGTGAAGATAGTATCTTGAAGAAATCTCTAAGAAAAACCAATGTTGTAGAGAGCAAAGACCCAATCTTTATATTGTTTCTTCAAGGGTTAGTATTAAGTACTTTGATCCACTAGTTACATGAACTAGGAATCAGAAGTATCAAGATGAAAGAAAGGGGTTGACGCCATAAGTATAAAATACTTGATAAGTCGATAAAAAGTAACCAGGACTTAAGGAAGAGAATAATATCACTTATATTGAATAAAAGGTGTGTTTACAAATGATGAATGATTTCCTATTTATAGGAAATAGAGAGGCATGGCCGAATGGTTACAAGGGGATTCGGCCAGCCTTGTGCCTTTCCTATAGAGACATAATTTAATTACAAATAGAGATGATGGTTCAATTTAAATGGAGGGAAATATCTCTTGGTCAAATAGTTCTTGTATCCCTTCAAATTGGTGCCAAATAGGAGAGGATATGATGCTTGGTCGAATGGTTAAATGGCTCTTCATCTTGGCGCCTAAATGAACCACATGCAAGGCACATGGGGGTTGATCATACGCAAAGCGCATGGGTGTTCTAAGGAGCCTTGTGGTGCAGCCTTGTGTGTGGGATGATGGCTGGTCATGTGCTTCCTCTTGGGCGTGCATGTATCTCCTCCAAGCTAGCTTGAGTTGTGGAGCTAGCTAGCAAACATGGGCTGTTTGTGAACAAGTTTCCTAGCTAAGTCCTTGTGAGCTCCTTAACAATATGTTTAGCTACAGTCAACTACTTTTGACATCACTTTTGGCAACTCAACTCCAAATAGTCCAACTAGCTAAGTTTAGCTAGCCTTAAGCTCCTCCAGCTGAATCGAGCTTCCCTTAGTGTTCCATGAGCTGCCTTGTACTTTGTGAGTTGTTTGTGAGCTGCATATGATGTCCAAATCATTCACCAAGCTACCTCAACGTTCATCATGCTCCAATATACCTACATATGCAAGGAAACAAGGTAATTCCATGGTATTGAGCTGATATGAGCTAAATACCTTGCTGCCATGCATGATTACGGTTTTGTGAGCTATGTTTGCATGTTATTAGCTAATTATATCGTCTCCTAATATGTGTAAGATAATGTATAAAGCCTAAGAGCTAATATGAATGCAAATGGGCTAATGAAATGTATTATAAGTATGCTGCCTTGATGTATATATAATAATCATGCTTAATATGATTATATAACCATCCTAACATGCTTAACATATTAAAATAACAATGTGCAAGATGTGTTTATACTTAAGTTGTTCTTTAACTACATAACTAATATCCTTAGCATGATATGTAGCATATATTATAAGACTATTATAAAGTAAATGCATTATAAAGATTTTCAAGATTACTCCATTTATAGATGAAAACGTGCTTGCCTCACCAGCTAAGTAGGACTCACATCCGCTCATAGAAAGATTTAGCCAAGGTATTCATCGAGAAGTATAAGAATGTAAAGGATATCAGACCCAACCGAATCGTACTTCAAAACAGGGAGAAGAAACCGAATGAAAGCTTCAGGTAGTATGCCCAAAGATTGAGGGATGTTGCAGTACATGTTCATCCCCGCTTGAGGAGGAGGAAACAGACTTAATCTTTATTAACACTCTAAGGGATCCATTCCTAGGACATCTGATAAGGAATTAATAAAAAAACTTTGTTGATTTGTTCACGCTAAGTGAAATGATAAAAATGTATGTTAGAAGTGAAAAACTCAATGGGGGATAATCTGCCAAGAAACCACCGGTTAGGAGGAAAGATTGTGAGGTTAACAATGTGAGTATCTATAATGCTATAAATTCTAGCAACATTATAGTATTCATACCTCAAGCAGACAAAACTCGAGGACACCGAGGCAGAGAAGGGATAAAATGCAGATTGAGACAATCCTAATGACCTACAAGGGGCTTTTCCAAGAGTTGCATGATAGACATGTAGTGTCGTGTTTTCATGTGGCACCTATGAAACCCTCGTATCCCAAATGGTTCGATCCAAATACTCATTGTGAATATCACGTAGGGGTACCTGGACATTTGATTGAGGACTGCACTGCCTTCAAGAGAATTTTATAGGGTTTGAGAAAGAAAAATTTTATAAACATTGGTGATGATGTTCAACCAAACGTGGCCTAGAACCTTTTACTGAACCATGGAGGTGCAATAGTTAATGCCATCATTAAAGAACGAGGAAAGATTGTCATAACTAATGTGAGTGAAGTAAGATCATCATTGAGATAGGTATAGGGTTAGATGATTAAGGTAGGGTTATCGATCCCGGGCTCGAGAATTAGATTCAGTAATGAAAATGCCTGTCAATACCATGATTATGAAGGTCTTTGCATACAAAATTGTGTTAAATTTTGAGCTTTAGTCCAAAAGATGATGGACGATAAAGAGATGGAATTCTACAAGGAGATTGAGAAGGAAAAGGAGGAAACATACATTCGTTCTATGAGGGTTCTTATAGGGAAATCTATAATGCTAATTGCCTCTTGGTTATCATACCAAAAGCTCGGGTTACAGATAAGGTGACATCGAAAATAGTAATTACACCCTCTCCATTTTCCTACAAAAGCAACCAACAGGTCCCTTGGAGATATGAATGTAAGATAGAGAACATTAGGGCATCAGAAGATATAAAGTGAGAAGAAGACAAATTTGGCCATTTCACCCGAAGTGGTAGATGCAACTCCCCAGATCAACCCAAGGAATCCGAGAAAAGATCTGTTGTTAAGCGTATAAAAGTACTATATTTTCTACCATTGTATCCATAATTATTTCTAGATTTAGGTTTGGTCTAGTTGCATTATTAGTCATTCATGCATAATTTCATACTTTCCTTCATCGTTAAGTTTGATATTACATTTTGGTTGATTTTTTGGAAAAGATATTGTTGGTGTGTGTAAATTTGTGCATATTAGGAATTGCAATTGAAGATATTTTTGGAGGGTCCACCTCATTATAGATAATCACGACATAAGGAGATAATTCCTATAAATTTTGATATTCAAGTATAAGTTAAAGAAGAAAAAAATGTTAATTGCAAGGGATTTAAGGATAAAAATAAAATTTATTTATTTATTTTATTAAAAGAGATTTATTACCTCTTTTATTTAAAATAAATTTAATAGCTCTTTTATTGGAATTAAAACTCTCCTCCAAGAAGAAAATGAACGCACACATCTCCTATAAAAGAGAAGAGAATATGCACAAAAAGTGGGAGGTGACTAGAGAGAGAAAAGGGAACACAATCTTCTTCTTCTTTATTTATTCTTTATTTTTCTTTTAGTGGGATTGTGAAATCTTTATTTTGTAATATTTTTGCACCCAACCATGAACTGAATTAATTTGGCTTGGGTTATTGGGATTTTTGTTGTTGTGAAACTTTTGGATTTGTTTAAGTTCTTGATTATCTTTTGTAATTCAATGTTTGATTATTATTGGTTCTTTAATTGACTTCGAGTGAATTGGGATAGGATCTCGAGAGTTTATTTAATATCGGGAGAGTTATATTTTAAACAAATAAACATGATCTTCATTTGAACGAATGTTGGTAAAGGTTAATCCATCTTAGGGATAAGATTTGGATTTCAACAACTAAATGCAGCGCAAGATCTGTTGTTATTCACCAATGGTTAACGCATATATGTATCACCAAGGCATGCACAATTAGCTAGTCCTTTAAAGTTAGGAATAACAAGAAGGCTTTGAAGAATGTTCTGCCGACCTTTGAAGGAGGAAACCCAGTTGTTTTGGAAATTGAATTATTTTCAGTTGCCACAATAATTGAGTTGTCTCGGCAATCAACTACTCAGACTTTCCAAACAACTGTCACACCACTAATCACGATAACCCGACCTGCTCTCTCACTTAATATCAGTCTACTTTTATTTACTTGTTCTTTTATTTTATTTGTTTATTCACTCTCCTACTATTACAAATTTATTTCTTCTTAACAGTGCAAGAAGTTAGAACACAGAGTTACACCAATCCTTGTGGAGACAATATCTTTTCTATATTATAACTTGCGACGTGTAAACTTGCACCAATTGAGAAACACTTAAATCACACAACAAGTTTTTGGCGTTGTTGCCGGGGATTGGCAATAAAGACTTTGATTTTTAATATCTTACACCTTAATTATTAGTATTATTTTTCTTATTATTTTTCTTTCTTTTCAGATTCAAGGAGCTTACAAATTGATGTTTTGCAACTATGTATGACCAGGTCGAGACATACATCCCCAGAATATCCATTTGAACCCGAAATCGAGCGAGCTTTTCATAGAAGAAGAAACAAACAATGAGAAATAATTAGAGATCAAGTCATTGATCCAATTAGTGACCCTATTGCAATGGGCAACTCAATGATCGTAAGGAACATACCCATTATAGACTACTTAGAAGAAAATCTCAACGGTCTCAATCCAGGAGTTGTCACACCTGAAATAGAAGCCCCCTACTTTGAATTAAAACCAATAATGTTAAATATGATCAACATAATTGGTCAATTTGGCGGGTAGGCAATAGAAAATGCCATACAACATCTCAAATCATTCCTGGAAATATGCAACTCCTTCAAGCAATAAGGAGTCCATGAGGATGTCCTAAGGCTGAGATAATACCCCTATTCACTAAGGGATAGGGAAAAATCGTGGTGGAATAGTATCCCATCCAGATCTCTAGAATCTTGGGCAGATTTATTTCATGATTTCCTTGCTAGATTTAGTTTGATAAATATGACTGGTAAATTGCGTAACGATATTACTTCTTTTCGACAGACAAATGATTAATCTATGTATGAGGCTTGGGAGAGATATTAGGAGTTTTTACACAAATGTCCCATGCACGGATTCCCAGTATGGACGCAAGTGATGATATTCTACAACTCAACAATACACCGACAAGGATGATGCTAAATGCTTCGACAAATGACATACTCCTTGAAAAGTCACCAGAGAAAGTAATGGAGATTCTGAATCATCATGTAAGAAATGATTATCAGTTCCCAACTACTAGAAGAGGAGGAGTTTGATGTAATACCACGATAAAGGAGATTGATTTAACAAACACTTTCTCCATACAGTTGGCTACCTTAACCAACTTGGTTAAGAATCGACAATGAGCTAGCAATCCGTAGATAATCAAGGTAGTAAATTATTTTTGTGAGTTATGTAACGGTAACCATGATTTTTTTAGTGTCCACAAAACCTAGAATCTAGCTTTTATGTTGGAAATTACAACCAGAATAACAATTTGATATCTAACACATACACACTAGCCTGGAGGGAGCACCATAATTTCTCATGGAGCAACCCAAAAAATGACCTCAATTAGAACAATCAAACATCAGGATTCCAACAGAATATTCCAAAACAACTGATGCCACAATAAAAATCAACACCATCTAGTTATTTGGAAAATACTCTCAAATCTTTTATGTTAAAAACTGAATCTTACTTGGTTGAGAATAGTGTTTTCATGAAAAGTATTGGCGTTTTCATTAACATGACTGATATGATACTGCAGAACCAAGAGGTCGCTTTGAAATACTTGGAGACACATGTTCTCCAACTTGCCCAGAATTTGAACACAAGACCACTAGGATATTTACCCGGTGATATTGAGGTCGCAAAGAGAGTAGGCTACGAGCAATGTAAGGTAATCACCGCTCGAAGTGTACTAAATCTAACTGAAATCTATGCAAAGCCCATGGTGGGAACCCAACCAACAAGGCAGACCTTTGTCAAAGAAGATACCTCCAACAACATTGCCCTATTCGATTTTGATAAATCAAAGGATACCCAGGCAAGTATACATATCTCGACAATTCCAGATACAATGATAGGTCCATCAATAAAATTCCAAATAAACGGGAAGGATGAGGAGTTCAAACTTCCACCACCATTCCTTTAGATATTGAAGAGGCAGAATCAGGAATATCAGTTCAAAAAATTCTTGCACATCTTGAAACAAGTCTATATCAATTTGCTGTTGGTGGAGATGATCGAGAAAATGTCAAATTATGCTAAGTTCCTTAAAGACATTGTCTCTAAGAAAACGATGATAGGAGTGTTTTAAACAATTGTTGTGACGGAGGGATGCATGGCCATGTTGAAGAACCGAACGTCACCCAAACTAAAAGATCCTGTTAGTTTCACAATACAATGTGTAATCAGAAATCCCTACGTCGGAAAGGCATTATGCGATCTTGGAGCAAACATAAACCTTATGCCTAAATCTGTGTTTTGAAGATTGAAGATTAGGAAGATGAAACCTACAACAGTTATGTTACAACTTACATGCAGATCCTATGTGCAACCAGAGGGAAAAATTGAAGATATATTGGTAAAAGTTGATAAATTTATTTTTCTCGCTGATTTCATTGTTCTGGATTGTGAAGAAGATGAGTTCATACCTATTATCCTTGGAAGACCATTCATAGCAACATAAAAAACCTTAATTGATGTCGAAAAGGGAGAACTCACTATGAGAGTGAATAACTAACAAGTCGAACTGAATGTTTTTCCAAACTTAAAGCATACTGACGATCCAGAAGAATTCCAAGTCATTCACGCCACCACAAATTCAATTATGAAGTATATGAGAATTCCAACGACAATCCTAAGTCTAAACAGGAGAAAATTGAAGAATCAGATAATAGGGAGCAAAATGAAGCCCAATGGATAATAAATCGACCGGGTAAACACGTTGAACAATTAGACTACTCATGTAAAGAGGGTAAACTCAGAAAATATTCTATTGAGCAACCTCCTATGTTAGAATTGAAACCATTGCCAAGACAATTAGTACCTCCTTTCAATTCTTAGTTAAAACTTTTTCTGGGAAAATTGAAATCGAGATGGTTTGGGTCGTTCAAGGTAATAGAACCTTTCTCCTAGAGTGCCAAGTCCACCATCGATGGACATGAATTTAAACTCAATGGATAACGATTTAAGCACTACACTGGTGCCCATGTTGAGCGCGACAAGGAAGTGATTACTCTCGAAGAAGCATAAATATGCTCTCCTTCGATATTTTTTTTTTGAATTTTTCCTTTTATTTTTTTATTTTATTGCTTTATTTTAGCCTTTATATGTTGCATTTTGTGTTTCTCTTTATTTAATATTTGTCTTTTCATTTTTCTTGAATTTTAGGATATAAGAACCATTGACCGCAAAATCTAAAAGCATGATTCACCTGAGCAATGAGGTTAAGAACAGAGGATTTCGAGCGCACCACTAGTAACACGCTCCCAACCACCGCATGCAGTAAACAAAATCAAACAAACGACTCAAAGGATAATCAACGTTCAAGGTGACGACCTTTCTGACTAACCCATTTGTTTTGAAGATAATGCTCCTCTTAAGTTTGGGGGGTTTGTTTTATAACTAGCATCATTCATTTAGTCACCTAATTTAGTAGCATCTCGAGTTTGGGGGGTTGTTATTAGTTTTGTCATATTGCATGTGTTATGTCATACTTTGTCATCTTGCATTGTTTGTGTTGTCTAATCATGACATTTACTTTTCATGACATTTCGACAAATAAACAATTGCTGAGCCTTTGTACTTACCTATGATGAGATAATTGTCGATAGCATTTTAACGCCGAGAATCTTAGGACTTAGAGATAATTTGAGATTACCTTAATGATTCTTGTGATGCTATAAATGTTTACTGAATGTCGTGTTTTGTTAACTTGTGGGTATTTTGGAAAATACTTAATTATCATGCAGTGTTGTTTGAGTTCCATGTGAATTGCTAGAAGTGCCCAATTGGCTCTAACCGAATAAATTGCCACAGTAAATTTTTAACTCTAAAACACTCCCCTGCTAAAGTAAATTTAGTATTCTTAGTGAATACCAAGTAGGAAAGATAATCATGAATAGCATGATTGAATGAAAGTTTTCACAGGATGACTTTACCTCAAAGGTTAGGGGGTTCGTTGTTGATAACATCTTACTACTCAAGTACTCGTATGTAGTTGTGATAACCTGAAGCTCTAGTTAAGCTAATTAATTGTTGTGACATTGTTTGTATTATTGATTAATTTGACAATTATTTTATTCTCTGTAAATACCCATGGTGGTGAACCTTCTCGACTAAGAGCACACACTTACATGAGCATCATAGGTTGAATTGAGTTAATTTCTTATTGTATTGAGGTTTAAAGTTAATTGGCAGAAAATTGATAAGGTTTTGAGGTAACATGTACAAAGCAAAAGTAAGAGTGATGTTGTCTATTCAGTATGAAAAAGTGGATGTCATGCATTGCTTGAGGACATGAAATGGTTTGAGTTTGGGGGTGTGTTAAGCGTATAAAAGTACTATATTTTCTACCCTTTTACCCATAAGTATTTCTATATTTAGGTTTAGTCTAGTTGAATTATTAGTCATTCATGCATAATTTCATAGTTTTCTTCATCGTTAAGTTTTATATTACAATTTGGTTGATTTTGTGGAAAAGATACTGCTGATGTGTGTAAATTTGTGCAAATTAGGAATTACAATTGAAGCTGTTTTTTTGGAGGTGTCCACCTCATTATATAGAATCACAACACAAGGAGATAATTCCTATAAAGTTAGATAATCACGTAGAAGTTAAAGAAGGAAAGAAGTCTTAATTCCAAGGAATTTAAGGATAAAAATAAAGGATATTTATTTCTTTTATTAAAAGAGATTTATTTGTTTTATTAAAAGAAACTTATTACATCTTTTATTTAAAAGAGATTCAATAGCTATTTTATTGGAATTAAAATTCTCCTCTAAGAAGAAAATGAATACATGCATCTCCTATAAAAGCGAAGAGAACACGGACAAAAAGTGGGAGTCGGCTAAAGAAAGAAAAGGGAGCACGATCTTCTTCTTCTTTTTTTATTTTTCTTTTCATGGGATTGGGAAATCTTTATCTTGTAATCTTTTTGCACCCATCCATGAACTGAATTAATTTTCTTGGGTTATTGGGATTTTGTGGTTGTGAAACTTTTGGATTTGTTTAAGTTCTTGATTGTATTTTTAATTCAAAGTTTGTTCATTCTTGGTTCTTTAATTGACTTCGAGTGAATTGGGAGAGGATCTCGAGAGTTTATCCATTTATCTAATATCGGGAGAGTTAGATTCATGAAACGAATGAACATGATCTTTATTTCAACGAATGTTGGTGAAGGTTAATCCATATTAGGGAAAAGATTTAGATTTTAATGGCTAAAAGAACCGCAAGATCGGTTGTTGTTCACCCATGGTTAATGCAGGGATGTATCACCAAGGCATGCACAATTGACTTTTCCTTTGAAATTAGAAATAACAATAAGGCATTGAAGAATGCTCTGCCAAGCTTTGAAAGAGGAAACCCAGTTGCTTCAGCAATTGAATTATTTTTAGTTGCCACGACATTCGAGTTGCCTCGATAATCAACTACTCAGACTTTCGAGACAGCTGTCACACCACTAATCATGATAACCTGGCCATCTCTATCACTTGATATCAATATACTTTTATTTAATTGTTCATTTATTTTATTTATTTATTCACTCTCCTAATAGTACCAATTTATTTTCTCTTAACAATACAAGAAGTTAGAATACAGCGTTATACCAATCAATATGGAGAAAATATCTTTTCTATACTATAACTTGCGACGTGTACACTTGCACCGATTGCGAAGCACTTAAATCAGGCAACATCTGCTAGTGGCAAGGGGAATAAGGTCGACAATTTGTTGAGAAAAGAAGTTAAACCAGCCATCAATGAGTGAGTAACATAGGATGAAGCTATTGAATTTCTAATTTTTTTGAAGCATAGCAAGTACAATATCATTGATCAATTGCACAAGTTACCGACTCACATCTCATTTCTTGCACTATTATTAAGCTAGGAGGAGCATCAAGATTCTCTATCAAATGTTCTAAATCAGACTTTGTACTAAAAGAATTGCCTGTGGATAAGCTGGAAAGATTGGTAGTCAACATCCAAGCAAACAATTTCATTTCTTTTACTGATGATGAGTTCCCCTTAGGAATGATTTGCAGCCACAAGGCACTACACATCACTGTTAGGTATAAAAGGAGCATGTTGTCAATGGTGTTGATTGACAATGGCTCTATGCTGAATGTAATACCTCTAGTGACTCGAAAGAAATTACCCATTATCATCACACGCATGATGAATTGTCAGAATAACGTTCGAGCCTTTAAAGGGACGAAGAGAGAAGTGATTGGAAAGATTGAAATCACCTTAACCATTGGACCCTCCACCTATGAAGTCAAATTTCTTGTCATGGATAACGTGTCTACCTACAACTTCTTACTAGGAAGGCCTTGGATACATCAGGGAGGGGTAGTTCTATCAACACTACACAATAAGCTCAAATTTGTGATTGAAGAAAACCTAATATGCATTAGTCGACCCCATGTTCCCCTCTTCCAAGAGAGATCGCTTTGGCCTGGGATTTCAACCCACCTTAAGGGGGAAAAAGAAAAAAAATCCAAAAGATCTAGGAAAGAAGATGAGTTAGGTGGGTAGGAGAGGACATCAAGTGAGAGTCGATGACTTTCCCACCACTACATAATACATTTGCATCTAGGGGTACATGTTATAGGGAGATCGACCAGTGAAAAAGCTTGTTGTTGATGATGCCTTGAATGATTTGAGCATCAATGTCATACAAGAAGGAGAAGATGATTAAGGAAGAGATGTTGGAATTTACTCCGCTCCTCCAGTATTTGTTTTGAACAATTGGATTACAGAGGAATTACTTGTAGTTTACAAAACATTTTCAGAGTAATACACGAAAACTCTCCCTATTGTTCAAACTCGAGGAAATGGGTGATCTTTTTTAAGGGTTGAACTACATGTCTTTAATTTTCAATAAAAGATTCATTTCTTAAAATATAAATAGGCAAATATTATTTTCTTCATTTTTTTTCATTCTTTCATTCTTTATTACATGTGTATGATACTTATTTTTATTTCAGTATGGGAACTGAGTCCCCCGTATTTGTATATGTAAATTTATGTTCTCGCTCTTTATTCTTTCAAGTTCACGGATATCAATGGCATGAATGACGATGATTCTGACCTAGAGATTGATTTCGAGCTATCCATATATCAAGGAGAAGTCTAGAGTTGTGATAATGAGGAAGAATGTGATTTGCCTTCTAAATTACTAAAATTGGTGGAAAAGGATGATTAGTAGATTCTTCCTCATGAAGAGTCGATGAAAATCCTAAATTTGGGGTTTGATGAGGAGAAGAATGGAGTAAAAATTGGCACTGCTTTGTTAGCTGATAGACGTCATAATTTGATCGGGTTGCTCTAAGAATACAAGGATGTATTTGTTTGGTCCTATGAGGATCTGCTAGGATTGGATGCAGAATTGGTGCAACATAAATTACTAATAAAGCCTGAATGCAAACTAGTGTAACAAAAGTTTAGAAGGATGAGACCCGAGATGTTACTAAAAAATTAAGGAAGAGGTGAAGAAGCAATTTGATGTTGGGTTCCTCAAAGTGGCTAAATACCCCGAATGGGTAGAAAATGTTGTCCCGATACCAAAGAAGGTTGGGAAAGTTCGTATGTGCGTTGACTACATAGTTCTTAATAGAGCAATTCTGAAGGATAATTTCCCTTTGCCACATATTGACATCCTAGTGGACAATATTGATGAAAATTCTCTATTCTAATTCATGGATGGTTTCTCTGAATATAATCAAATAAAGATGCACTAAGAGGATATGTTAAAGATCACATTCGTTACTATGTGAGGCATATTTTGCTACAAGGTGATACCATTTGGACTAAAAAATGCAGGGCAACATACCAAAGAGCCATGGCGAAATTATTTCACTACATGATGCATAAAGAAATAGAAGTCTATGTCGATGAGATGATTATTAAAGCCAAAACAGGAGAGAAGTATGTTGAGAACTTTAGAAAACTTTTCCAAAGATTGAGCAAATGTCAATTGAAACTTAATCTGAATAATTGAACATTTGGGGTAACATCTGGAAAATTATTAGGTTTTGTAGTCAATAAAAAAGGGATTGAAATAGACCCAAACAAAGTCAAAGCCATTCAAAATTTTCCACCTCCGCAAACAAAAAAAGAAATTTAAGGATTTCTAGGGAGATTAAACTATATTGCTCAATTTATCTCACAGTTGACCGAAAAATGTGATCCTATTTTTCTCCTTCTTACAAAGAATAGCCAGGGTGTATGGAGTGATGATTGATAAGAGGCCTTTGTAGTAGCAAATTTATATTTGTCTAATACACAATCTTAGTGCCACCTATCCTCGACAAATCGTTGATTTTATACATGTCAATATTTGAGAACTTGATGGGGTGTGTATTAGGGCAACTTGATCATACTGAGAAGAAAGAAAGAGCAATTTACTACCTTATAAAAAAACATACTAATTGTGAAGCGAGATATTCACCAATTGAAAAGTTGTGTTGTGCATTAGTTTGGGTTACATGTAGACTCAGACAATATATGTTGTATCATGACACATGGTTGATATCCAAGTTGGACCCATTGAAGTATCTGACGGGTCTACTTGTTTTATCTGGAAGGCTAGCTCATTGGTTGATCTTGTTATTAGAATTTGACATCTAGTATATAAGTTAAAAAGAGGTTAAAAGGAGTGCTATAGCGTATTTCATAGCAAGTAGAGCCTTAGATGAATATGAACCATTAAATTTTGACTTTCCTGATGAAGATTTGATGGCTATATCAATAGAAGAAGCGAGTACTTCTACAAGTGGATGCTGAAAGTTGAATTTTGACGGTGCTTCAAATGCGTTAGGGTATGGAATAGGGGAAATTCTAGTTTATCCTAAAGAAGATAACTATCCTCTTACTGGTGGATTGAACTTTGATTGTACAAACAACATGGCCGAGTATGAAGCCTGTGATTTAGGTCTGAAGTTGTTATTGAGCGCAAAGTTAAGACACTCAAGGTGTATGGGGATTCAACTCTGGTGATTAATCAACCTAGGGGTGAATGGGAACAAAAGATCCCAATTTGGTGGAGTATCGTAAGTTGGTCATAGAATTAATTGATGAATTCGAGGAAGTGACATTTAATTACCTCTCTATGGAAGAAAATCAATTGGCATATGCCTTATCTACCTTGACCACAACTTTCAAAGTAAATGAGCACTCAAGTATGAGACCCATCGAGATGCAAGCTTATGAGTACCTAGCATATTTTTGTAATATTGAAGAAGAGAAAGATGGAAATCCCTGGTATTATGATATCTTGTAGTATATCAAAGTTATCTTGAGGAGGAAACCGATAATGATCAAAGAACCATAAGAAAAATGATTGTCAGATATGTGTTGGATGGTGAAATCATGCACAAGAAAAGTCCAGATCAAGTTCTGATAAGTTGTGTAGATGGCAATGAAGCTAAGATGATTATTGAAGAAGTGCATGAGGGTGTATGTCCTACACATGTCAATCGACAGCTCTGGCTAGACAGATAATGAGGTCAATGTATTTTTTGTCAACAATAGAAGCTGATTGCATCAATTATGCTAGAAAGACTCATAAATGCCAAATCTATGGAGGCAAGATTCATGCTTCTCCTTATCCATTACATGTGATGACATCTCCTTGGTATTTCTCTATGTGGGGCATGGATTTCATAGGACAAATTACACCCAAATCTTCTAATGGTCATCGTTTCATCGTGGTGGTGATAGATTATTTCACCAAACGGGTGGATGTGACCTATTATGTAAATGTTACCCAGTAATCGGTTTGTAAGTTCTTGAAAAAAGAAATTATTTGTCGATATGGTTTGCTAGAAAGGATCATCGCAGAAAATGCCCTGAACCTGAAAACCAAGATGATGGATGTAGCTTGTGCACAGTTTAATATAAAGCACCATAATTCCACCACTTACCGTCCAAAAATGAATGGGACAATAGAGGCACCTAATAAGAAAATTAAGAGACTTGCGGAAAAAATGACTGAAACTTACAAAGATTGGCACGAGAAATTACCATTTACCATGTTTGCTTACAGGACATCTGTACGTACTTCGAATGGGGTAACTCTATTTTCCTTAGTCAATGGAATGGAAGTGTTACCTATTGAAGTGGAAATTTTGTCACTTCAAGTTCTATCAAAGGTGAAGCTAGATTAAGCGGAATGGGTACAAGCTAGAAATGACCAGTTGAATATGATCAAAGAGAAAAGATGGAAAACTATATGGCATGGTCATATGTACAAGAAATGTATGATGATGGCACACAATAAGAAAGTTCGTCCCTGAGAATTTCAAGAAAGAGATATTGTACCAATTGATAGGGAAGCGATGGCGGATTGATGAACGTTGCTCTTGTCGAGGAATCAAACCTAGAAAAGCTCTAGACTCGATGAAGAACAATAAGAAATGAATAGGGAAGGTGGCAGAAATAGCTAGGGTTCTTTGGGGTTTCTTTTGGTGCTGGAAACAAGGTAAGAAACAAGATTAAAACAAGATAAACAAAAGATAAAGGAATTGAAAATAAAGACAAATAACCAAGAAATCAAAAGATCTCCCTTATGAAAGTGAACGGTAAAGATGATTGATGGCGCGGATGAATATGTGGAAAATCTATGGATAATGTCCTATCGAGCCCTTCTAGTCACAATGAAAAGGCAAACACGATAATACGGATCTAACCAACCCTCCTAGTCCCAATGAAAAGGCAAATTGGAGTGTGAAGATTAATCTCCCTCACAAGAACTTGAAAGAACTCCAGTAGAAGAAGCTTCGAAGGCACAAGGTGTCAACACACCTTTTCGTCCTACTAGAATTCAAACTCCTAAAGATAGGATAGAATTTTGCTAGGATTCAAAAAATAGGATAGAGTTCTACTATATTTAAATTCCTAAAGATAGGATCCACAATCACTATAAATAGCCATTGTAACTCACCATTGTAACACACGATTTACACACAAAACATAGAGGAAAGCATGGGAATATACAAAGGCAAAACTATTGTAAAGGATTCGAAAAGGAAATAAAAGGTAACATTTTCTTTTTTCTTTCTTTTGCATGTGCACGTTATTTTTCTTGAGATTTGGTTCGAATAACCTAAAACGTGGGTTGCGTCGATGACCAAAATGGGTGGGGTTTCGAAGTTTCAAACCTAGATCTACCCCGAGGCTTATTTTTAAAAACCGGTTTGATTTTCGGTTAAAGGAGGGGAAGAGCTTTTTAAAAATCTATATTAGTCCCTTTATTTATTATATGGATATTTTATTCATTTATTTTTATTATTCATGTTATTATTATTATATGTATATATATATATTAAATTATTTTCATTTATTTTTTTACTATATTTTATTATTATTATTATATATATATTTCTTTAATATTTTACTTATAAGTCTAATATTACTATATATATATTGTAATTATCTTTATCTAGTCGTATATATTTTTTATACTTTTAATAGTTTATTTATATACCTATTATTAAATATATATATTCTTAATTATTTTTATTTGATTATTTCTTTATTTATGTAATATACTTATAACTTTATATATTTATATTATTTTTTATTATTTTCGTTTTTTTTATTCATTATTATTATATTATTTTTTTTAAAAAAAACCATGTGTCTTTATCATTATCATTATTAAACATTATATTATATACTACTAACCTAGAGGGCCCATTTTTTTGTCTTATTTCTTACTAGAGCCCTCCATTTTCGGTGAATTGGGAGGGTAGCTTTTCTATTTTTAAGTATTTGGTGTACATATATAGCTTATTTATTTTATTAATACTTTGATATATATATATATATATATTTATTTTTTCCTTTTTTCAAATATTACTATATATAATTATTACTTTACTATTTTTTCTTATCTTACTTATTTTATTTATTTTATTTTTCCCTTGTATCTTATTTGTTTTCTTTACCTTGTTTATCTAACACATTTCTCGATTTTTTTTCAAATCAATCAAGGGTAAGTAATTAGGATCGAAACTTTACCTTTTAATTTAACTTGTTATTTTTCTTAATTAAGACAACTGGAAATTACGTAGTACCGAAAGGGCGGTTCAAGGGTGCTAATCCTTCCTTGACCGTAACCGACTCCCGAACCCGACATATTTCTGGTAAGACGCAGATCAGGTAAGAAATAGGGTATCCGATCAACCCATTTATTTTTAAATAAATGATCGGTGGCGACTCCAATCCACATTTTTCAAGTCGAAGCCCAATTCCGGGGCCCAACCGAAAGACGGTTGCGACAGCTTGGCGACTCCGCTGGGGAACCGTAAGTGAGTCAGGCTAAGGTAATTTCCAGTTGTTTTTTTAATGAAAAGGGTAAGTTTAAATTTTAAGGTAACATTTCGATCCTTATTGCTTACTTTTGATTATATTTTCGAAGTAAATAGTTGTACTGATCGTTTTTTAATGATTTCAGCCCTTAAAGATTTTTCATCTAAAGGCTCTATACCCGAGCTCCGAACCCTATTTAAGTAGGGGTGAAAGCGACGTCTTCGTGTGAATTTATTCTCCGTATGGGCCTAGCAAGTAACCTTCGGGATTCATATACCTTATGCCTTCGTGTGAATTTATTCTCCGTATGGGCATAAGGGAATGTTTCCTCTTGAGTTTAACTTAGTCCACACAAGCCTGTGATGGGTTTAGGACTAAGGGTCTGGCAAGCCCAAGGGGGCACCAGCAAGGAGAACTCGGGTACCATTTTTTAGCACCTAAATCGGGAGACCATGGAGAATTAGAGCCCACCCCAAAACCTCATTCCAAACCCTAGGCTGCTTTGTTTCCTGCTTCAGTTTCTGTTCAAAGCATGCGAACTAGACAAATATGCAGTTAGGATTTGTTTGAAAGTAGCATGCGGGATAAAGATCATGTCCGGGTAGGAATAATAAGCATGTGGGGTAGATATCATGTGGGGTAGGACTTTCATTTTTATGATCGTTTTTTATTATTTTTTTCACCTCACTAACTCTTTTCATCTTTCTTTTATTTTATTTTATTTTCATCACTTGCATCATAAAAGAGGTCATTGATCCACTAAAACGTGTTTGTTAAAATTCGAATAATCTGAATCCATGGACAAAGGTGTTGTAATACAAGAGATTAAAAACCCCGAGGTACGACTATGGTCCGAGAAGACTCAGAAGAAAAAGGGAGACAGTCTTCAAGGAAGCTATGTGTCAGAGCTGGTTAGCTACGCCTATATCAGCCTAAAACAGAATAATGTGCAAAGAACTTCGAGACATCTGAGATAGTTGGAAGAATGATCGGAAACAGAAGTTCAGTCAGCGGTATGGTGACATTGTATTTTTGCTTCATGTTAAGACCGATGAGCCCTTAATCAGAGTCTTGGTTCAATTTTGGAACCTGGGATACAGTTGCTTCACTTTTAACCAGGAGGACATGGTACCTACCATCGAGGAGTATACTACACTATTGCACTGTGAAAGCATTAAACTGGAGCGAGCCTACATCAAACACATCAAGAGTGAGCCTTTCAAGAATGGGCTGGCTAAGATTGCAGGAGTTGATGAAAAATGGGTGACTGACCGACTCCGAAACAAAGGTAACGGGCAAGGAATTGAGTGGATCCACATAAGGGAACTAATAAAGGACCACCATGATGAATGGAAGACTATAGACCTTTTTGCACTAGGTCTGGATGGCTTGATCATCTTTCCAAAGGTTTTGGGATGCATTGACGCAGCCGTGGTGGAACTGTTTGAGCAACTTCCGAAACGAGTCAACCCAGCACCGACCATCTCAGCCGAGACCTTTTGGTCTCTCAACCATTACCGAAGACCTGGCAGAGGTAGATTCATTGGATGTGTTCAGTTCCTTCAAGTCTGGATTCACATCCACTTTTGGAAGACTAATGGGGTTGCCTACTGTAGATTTAGCACTACGTATTCACCTTTGAGAGAGTTCATCACCATGACATGACATGAAGGCGCTATAAAAGAGAAATGGATGAAAGTCTTCACTCATCTTCAGGACCGGGATATTACCTGGAGAGCCCCCTGGTTGTTCCTCAGTGATGTTCTTTTCAAGTGTGGGAATTCTGACACTATGACCCTATTTGGACTTTGAGGTGCAGTTGGGTATGCTCCGTTGTTGGCACTTAGACAGTATGGGGCACATCAGTTTGTCCCAGCAACATATGGATTATCTATATCAGAGTTTATGTATCACAGTGACAGTTATAAGAAGATGATCAAAGAAGCAGTCGAGTCATGGAGGAAAGTATCTCGGATGGATGTCTAGAAGATTTAGTCCGAACATACCTTTTATTGTTTTTATATCTCTTACAAGATAAAACATTTTTGTCTGAATAAGGATTATTTATAATAATGGACACTTTTCTGGATCAATGCCTCGAACATTTCATGCATTCTTGCATTTTGCATTTTTGCATTTTCATCTACAATTTTAAGCATTTTCACAAACATGAAATTAAGTCATGAAGGACTCGATGAAGCGAATTTAACCACATGGAAGCAAGATTATAACATTAAAGAGCCTAATTAGCTGATGATAGGACAAAGCCGGCCATGATGATCTATGAAAAGAATCCTCGTATCCTAAGGACTACGATGTTGAAGCTGTTAGCTGTTACCACATAAGAAGCCCCAAACATTCCTCTGAGAACTATAAGGCATTGAAGCGCAAGATCCAAAACCTGATGGATTCAGGGGCATAAAAAGCCGAAGAAGGGGACATGACATATACCATTTGCACTTAGAGGATTGTTTTGTTTGAACACGTCTCTGATCTTTCATGTTTGCTTAATCTGTTAAACGATTGAATTTATGCTACTTTCTAAGGTGGAGCAATTGAACGAGTTTTAATCTTTAGTTCTTCGAATATTAAATAAATTAAGGATTCTTTTAATTCTTCAAGAATTATAGATTTTTGACATATGACAAGATTAGACATTTCTTATCCTGTCTCAAACCCCAGAATAAAATACCTTGATTCTTTGCCCAAAATAACTCATGGTTATTACCAAAAAGACCAAATTTTGACATTACCTCCCTTTGAAATTCTTGAACATTGCCTTTATCTTTTTGATACACCCATACTTTTCTTTGAGTCAATAAGATCACACCACTGCCTTTTTAGACTCAAAATTGACATTTTAACCCAAGGCATTGAGTTGTTCATCTGAACATGAGATTTATTCTAAAGACACAACTTGGGGCATCTTGCGGGGAGCTTGAACATTGAGACATCTGGGGAAAAAAGAAGAATTCATCCGAAATAATTCTATCACGCGTTAATTACACTGTTTTCATGTGAATAGAATTAATCCTGAAAATCTATCCCCCTGGGGATACCTTTTCTGTGAGGACTTCCATGTATGAAATGATGAACGACTTTCTTTCTTTATCCCTTCACAACAGGAGAAAATATATATCCCTTGTGTCCCCTTTTGAGCCTATAGTATTTTTCTTCTGATTCAACCCTAACCAAGGATCACCCTCCACACTGGGGGGCAATGTGGAAGAAATCTGCTCACATGAGTGAAGACATCAATCCAAAGGAGTTACCAAAAGGTGAACCAGATGCCAAGTGCAAATATTTAATCAGAATAAAAAGGGCAAAAAGAAAAGAAAAAGCAAAAAAAAAAGCAAAAAAAGAACAAAAAGAAAAAAGAAAAAGGGACAAAAAACACATGCAAAGATTCCCTAAAGACAAATGGCACATTAAGCTTCAAACTACGAGATTGATCAAGCACAATCATTCTCGAATCACTTCACTCGAAGATCATAGAGCATCAAGAGAAAGAGACATTTTGAGCAAGACAAGATTAAAGGCATCAGAATGAATTGATCCTTGGTTCAACACCCTGAAACACTTGTTTGGGCCTATTTATCCTTTTCTTTCATAACCATGAACCCTGGCCTACATTACGTGCCTTAAAAGTCCTTTCTAATCATACATGGATTTCTAAACAGGAGAGACTATCTTCAGATTTCATCCCGCCCATCAGGATTAATCTTTGTTTGCAAAAAACAATGTAATTAATGTATGATAGACAAAAATAACAAAGGGGGGTTCAAGACGTAAATCCTGAATAACGTCTTGAAACCAAAGGAGTGTTCGAGTTGAAAACCTGAAAAGGCGGCTCGAATATAAAAATTGTGCAACTGAGGCGATCACACAAATTCCTCGATAAGGCATCACACAATCTGAGTGTGACCATAAAAGCTGGGAGTCGGAGAACACTTCTAGTATATGAGCATGCAAGCTACCCCATCAAACCTTTGAGCATCAAATATCAAACCATTTAGCATCAAATGAACAAAAATGCCAAACCTTTGACCAAACAAAATAACCTGAGACTTTTTATCCTTTCTTTGCTTGACCATTTCCAAAAAATAGCTTTGATCTTGGCACATGTCAAATAGCTATAATTTATTGAAGGATTAACATTGTAATTAATTCTTTGATATCCGATGAACTCTAGTTTTATGATTTGTCTCAATTGTAAAACCGTGAAAGTGACAATATTTTCAAAACTTTGGATCAAACATCTTTCAAAACTCTTTTAATTGATATTTTCAGAACTTTGAAAATAAAAGAGAAAGAAAAACATTTTTTTCAAACAAGACAGTCTCTCTAGAGTGGATCTTGGTAAATGACATGTGACTCTTAGACATAAAGCTCGTGCTCAGAATCAATGATGAAGCAAGAAATGAGGAATATTTGGGGCATCTTTGAAGATTCAACATCAAATATTGGGGCATTTTTTGATATTGGGGCATCTTTGGGGATTCAACATCCTAATGCAAATTATCAGACCTTTTTCAGGAGATAAAATATAACCAATTCATGTTACATGCATCTTATGCATACATTTTAGAGCATCATATCTATCATTTTCTTTCCACGTACATAATTTTTACAGCTTTAGAGTCAAGTTCGACTTCAAGACGAAGGATACTCGATTCAAAAGCACCTTTACAGATTGATGTCGGTTGTTTAGCTCAGCAGCAAGAAGCTACACTTCAACCAAATCGACAGATAGAAAGATCGACATTCATTTTCAGATTCGACATTTCCAATATAAATTCTGTCTCGCTTGAGACAGTGTCATTTAATGCAGATGATTATCTCATTTGAGATTGCTTTTTTAAAACAGAATTTATCTCACTTGGGACTGTTTTACTCGAAAGAAGATTTATTTCACTCATGATTGTTTTTCTTAAAACAAGATTTGTCTCTCTTGAGACAGTTTCTCTTGAAACATAAACATTGAAAACATTTCCCTTGAAATAAATTTCGTCTCTCTTGAGATAGTTTCCCTTGAAACAAAATTTTGTCTCTCTTGAGACAGTTTCTCTTGAAATAAATTTTGTCTCTCTTGAGACAGTTTCCCTTGAAACAAAATATTTGAATATGTTTTCTTTGAAACAAATTTCGTCTCCCTTGAGACAGTTTCTTTTGGAACTAAGTTTTGTCTCTCTTGAGACAGTTTCTCATGAAACAACATATATCTTTGAGATCATTTCCCTTGAAACAAAATCTTTGAATTTATTTCCCCTAAAACAAATTTTGTCTCCCTTGAGACAGTTACTCTTGAAACACAAAATCTTCAAATTTATTTCCCTTAAAACATAATTTTGTTTCCCTTGAGACCGTTTCTCATGAAACAACATATATCTTTGAGATCATTTCCCTTGAAACGAATTCTATCTCTTTCAAGACAACTTCTCTTAAAGCATCATCTGAACCGTTACACTCAGCTCAGGCACATACTTGAGATGGTTGAGAAGCGTTTCTCAAATTAAAAATTGAATGTGCACATCAGATTTGAACATTTGAAGAATTCAAGATCAGGGATCAAAATTTGAAGATTCAAGAATCAAGTTTCCAGACAGGCAACTGGAGATCGAGATTTCTCTCCAGAGCCCCAAGATAACATATGTTGCATATGCATTTTAGGCACACCTAAGAGCATTGCATCCATAGCATCACATATATACATAACTTTTTCAGGTTTTAGCTAGAGTCAATTTCAACTTCGCGGCGAAGGATATTGAACTCAAAGCGACACAATTTGCTCGAGAGTGGATTTCAACTTCACGACGAAGGATATCTAGCTCGAAGCCAAACTTCACAATAAAGGGGTCTCCATGGTTTCAACTTCACGGCGAAGGAAATTGTGTCCACCCGCAACATACAATACTTGGATTTCAACTTCACGACGAAGGATATTCAAGTCAAGGCTCAACTTCACAACGAAGGGGCCATCCGCGATTTCAACTCCACGACGGAGGATATCGTGGCACTCGAGACAACGCAAGTTCAACTTCACGACGAAGGGACCGCTGCTTGTCAACAATAACTTCTCAATTTCAGAGCCAATTTCAACTTCACAACGAAGGATATTGGACTTCAGACAACGCAAGTTCAACTTCACGACGAAGGGACCGCTGCTTGTCAACAACAACTTCCCAATCGTAGAGCCAATTTCAACTTCACAACGAAGGATATTGGACTCCAGACAATGCAAGTTCAACTTCACGACGAAGGGACCGCTGCTTGTCAACAACAACTTCCCAATCTCAGAGCCAATTTCAACTTCACAACGAAGGATATTGGACTCCAGACAACGCAAGTTCAACTTCACGACGAAGGGACCGCTGCTTGTCAACAAAATTTCATTCAGATTCAATTTCAACTTCACGACGGAGGATATTGGACTCTGAACAATGCTACTTACTTGGATTTCAACTTCACGACGAAGGATATTCAATTTCAGGCTCAACTTCACGACGAAGGGAATCTTGCACACAAGCATCATCCATCTTTAGATTGGATTTCAACTTCACGGCGAAGGATATCCAACTCAAAAAGGGAGTATATGTCAACAAAGACCTTCGAGTTCGACTACGCTCAGCTCCAAGGCACATCATTTACAGCATAACTCAATGCTAGAAGGGTTATCTGCCATCAAAATTGTCGAGTTCGATTCCATTCAGCTCGATGACACATCAATCGCACTACTTTCTGGTTGCAGTCGATGTTTTCAAGTCGAGAAGAGGACCTGGGTTAACCGTGCCTTAGTGACAAGCAACCATTTTCAAACAAAAGCTATATGTCAATGAAGATTTCTGAGTTCGATTCCGATCCAAGGTCTTTAAACCGAGAAGAAGACCGAAGGGCAACGAGAAGCCACGTTCTGATTCAAATTCTGAACTACGGCTTCAATTTCATATCATTCCAAGATGAACTCGACTTCACGACGGAGGAGTCATCCGTAACTCAATTCGACAGGGAGTTATTGAAACATCAGAGTCAATTTTCAACTCCACCGAACGAAAAGTGTGTCTTTTAATCTTTGCCCTATCCCCGTTACACGACTATGGGCAAAGAGGGGCAGCTGTCAACACACCTTTTCGTCCTACTAGAATTCAAACTCCTAAAGATAGGATAGAATTTTGCTAGGATTCAAAAAATAGGATAGAGTTCTACTATATTTAAATTCCTAAAGATAGGATCCACAATCACTATAAATAGCCATTGTAACTCACCATTGTAACACACGATTTACACACAAAACATAGAGGAAAGCATGGGAAGATACAAAGGCAAAACTATTGTAAAGGATTCGAAAAGGAAATAAAAGGTAACATTTTCTTTTTTCTTTCTTTTGCATGTGCACGTTATTTTTCTTGAGATTTGGTTCGAATAACCCAAAACGTGGGTTGCGCCGATGACCAAAATGGGTGGGGTTTCGAAGTTTCAAACCTAGATCTACCCCGAGGCTTATTTTTAAAAAACCGGTTTGATTTTCGGTTAAAGGAGGGGAAGAGCTTTTTAAAAATCTATATTAGTCCCTTTATTTATTATATGGATATTTTATTCATTTATTTTTATTATTCATGTTATTATTATTATATGTATATATATATATATATTAAATTATTTTCATTTATATTTTTACTATATTTTATTATTATATATATATATATTTCTTTAATATTTTACTTATAAGTCTAATATTACTATATATATATTGTAATTATCTTTATCTAGTCGTATATATTTTTTATACTTTTAATAGTTTATTTATATACCTATTATTAAATATATATATTCTTAATTATTTTTATTTGATTATTTCTTTATTTATGTAATATACTTATAACTTTATATATTTATATTATTTTATATTATTTTCGTTTTTTTTATTCATTATTATTATATTATTATTTTTTAAAAAAAACCTTGTGTCTTTATCATTATCATTATTAAACATTATATTATATACTACTAACCTAGAGGGCCCATTTTTTTGTCTTATTTCTTACTAGAGCCCCCCATTTTCAGTGAATTGGGAGGGTAGCTTTTCTATTTTTAAGTA
Organism: Hibiscus syriacus; assembly: GCF_006381635.1. Classification (NCBI taxonomy): domain Eukaryota; kingdom Viridiplantae; phylum Streptophyta; class Magnoliopsida; order Malvales; family Malvaceae; genus Hibiscus; species Hibiscus syriacus. The sequence goes on along the minus strand of NW_024061932.1, from coordinate 1,042,629 downwards.
TTTGGTGTACATATATAGCTTATTTATTTTATTAATACTTTGATATATATATATATATATATTTTTTCCTTTATTCAAATATTACTATATATAATTATTACTTTACTATTTTTCTTATCTTACTTACTTATTTATTTATTTTTCCCTTGTATCTTATTTGTTTTCTTTACCTTGTTTATCTAACACATTTCTCGATTTTTTTTCAAATCAATCAAGGGTAAGTAATTAGGATCGAAACTTTACCTTTTAATTTAACTTGTTATTTTTCTTAATTAAGACAACTGGAAATTACGTAGTACCGAAAGGGCGGTTCAAGGGTGCTAATCCTTCCTTGACCGTAACCGACTCCCGAACCCGACATATTTCTGGTAAGACGCAGATCAGGTAAGAAATAGGGTATCCGATCAACCCATTTATTTTTAAATAAATGATCGGTGGCGACTCCAATCCACATTTTTCAAGTCGAAGCCCAATTCTGGGGCCCAACCGAAAGACGGTTGCGACACAAGGCAATCAACACTTGCAAAAACAAACTCTTGTTGTATTATTAATCAGAGAAATCTGATTTACAAAGTTGAATAAAACCTCCTTTATATAGGGGCTGAGTTCTAAAGGTCCTAAATAACTAAAGAATAAAACAATAATAAACTAAACATGTCTTAACTCTAATTCCTAATAAAATAATAATAACTAAAAATATTGTTTTAACCCAACCTTAATTCCTAATAAAATGATAAATATGATCCTAAAGATAATTCATCATCCTATATTAAATTATATTACAAATAATCAATATAAATATTGAAAATTCGTAATATTTACAAAATTCACGTATTAATCCCGTATATGATTTCCTGCATGCACCGTCTTCAGTAAAATGACCATATATTGAGTTCCCGATATCGGATTGATGTGATTCAAGAACCGTTGGAAAGATACGAGACAGACGGTTGTATCTCCAGAAGACATATTGACAAAATAAGATCAGGATCCCATTAAAAAAGTTTTCTCAAGTCTGCTATTGTTTTGGTCTTCTTTTCCAATGCTTGGACGAGTGGATCATTTGGAAGAGTTATTATTTCTTCCTCTGATGTGAGCCTTGTGATGCATGTATAAAAAATTCCCATAATGAAAATTCCAGCCTGCACTGTCTTCAGTAAATCGATAATATCTAAAGCTCCCGATATCGGATTGAAGTGATTCAAAAGGAGTTGGAAAGCTAAAAGATAGAGTAATAATTTCCAATTGATTTATGGACCCAAAAACGTATGTATCACATCCAGAATTAGAAGACAATCTGACTGATATTTTTGCTTCTGTTGAAATCGTTCAACTTCTCTCATGCACCAAGACACAAAGGTGAACTTTATTGAATCTTTAATTGAAAACATGCATGAAACAATTAAGAGTTAGTTGGAATTAGTTTTATGAATGAACTAGTTTAATTAATGAACTAACTTTATTCAATGAACTAGATGTATGAATGAATTAGCTTACTAAATGATCTAAACATGCATAAATGAACTACTTCCCTAAATGAACTAGATACTTTAAATGCAATGCATGATTAAATGAACAAAACACTTATTAAATGCAATGAATGTCATGCAACTAATAAAACTCATGCAAATTCATGCAATCAATGATATCATATGATAAGCATATCCCAAGAGGTAAATACAAACATATGATAAATTATAGTGCATAAATGAGCAGGTATAGGATGAAGTAAGGTAGAACTCCCTTTGAATAAGCCTTGGTGAACTTCAATGATCTAATCAGATCAAGATGAAAGTTAGGGCTGATTGGGATCACATTAGTGTCCGAATTCGAGCAACATGCATAAGTTTTCCACTTAAACAAAAGGAGCTACTAACAGTCAGTTGACCGTGCAGAGCGTTTGATTTCAAAAGAGAAAATCTTTTTAACCAAAGATCTACTTAATCAAGATTGTGTGCTTAGGTGAACCAATGGTGGTACTAGAGTCTGAGATAAGATTGAATTCAAGAAGAGGTCAATAGAAGAAAGACCTTCCCCCTCCGAAGATTAAAAGTGTCGAAGAATTGCACACATATTAGGCATAAGTAGGAACATAATATTCATTCCTTGCATGGTAATAATTAAGTTTTTTAAGGTACTTTAAATAAAAATGAAGACCAACAGTATTAAAAACTTTAAGACAAAATTAGTTCATTCCAAACCCCAAGATTGATGGATTTAAAAGCTACGAGATTTAAGGCAAACCAATGATATTTTCAAAATCCTGAATATACGCTAACAAATTCTAATATTTGATTTTCATATCTAATCTTCTCTAAAGAGTAGAGGAGCAGATCATATGTCCAGATTTGATCTTTCCTAAGAAGAAGTGGAGCAAATGTACCTTGATTCAATCTTCCCTGAAAAAGAGTGCAGTAATGAAAGTCTTCAGATCTGATCTTCCCTAAAGAGTAGCGGAGAAAATCCCATGTTCAAATTTGATCATTCCCAAAGATCACTAGGGCAAATCTACATGGATTTAATCTTCCTAGAAAAGTAGTGAAGTGAATCAAGTTTTTAGATCTGACATTCCCTAAAGAGTAGTGGATATGATCCCTTCTTCCAACATTTGATTTTCCCAGTGGAGCAGTGGACAAAATCTACCTCGATTTAATCTTCCCTAAAATGTAGTGAAGTGAATCTAAGTTTTTAGATCTAATTTTCCTTAAAGAATGGTGGAGTAGATCTAATGATACAATTTAATCTTCTGTTGAGTTAATCGATCGGATAAATCGGCTAAGAGGGGGGTGGATTTTTTTTTGCTCGGCAAAATATAGATTTATTAATAAAAAAGCCTGAGTCAAGAGTCTCGTTAAAAATCTCCCTAAACTTAAGTGGAGGAAAAGAGTACTCTTGACTAGGATCAAAATACAACTCCAACCGATACAAACAAATCAAAACACAAAATACTCGAAGATGCCCCTTAAAATTTTGAAGCCCCTAGACCAAAGACAAGGCTGAGAACATATCAACGTTACAATAAAACAACAACCTTTGTGCAATAGTAGCACCTTCAACTGACTCTGTAAAAGACTTTACACATACATCATCTCAAGAACCAACACAGATAAACCGAGCAGAACAAAACAAAGCTAATATCATCTAGATGAAGAACAAAATACGGCTGCATGACTCAACAATACCTCTCCAAACCATACCTCAAAAATTTGATTGGTTATGGACCTAACCGACAAAGACAGTCCAAAAAAACAAGTAGAGCAACTAACGAAAACCCAGCAACTGTAGAGGTCCTACAGACCGACTCGCAACATCATAACACAACAAAAAAACCAGCACCGTAAGCATGCACGACATTAAACGACATTAATCAATCGGCTCAAGGCACCCCATCAAACGCAAAGCAATGCACCAATCCATTTCGACTTTCTCAACCAAAGTATACGTCCACTACCTTAGCTATCCACACTAAGAATTTTCCACAAATTCACTAATTTGTCTTTCTTTTGAGGACAAAGAGTAACCTTACAACTCCCTTAAGAATTATACCCCAAATTCTTGAGAACACTCTCTCCCAAAGAGAAACTTACAAATTTTGCAAACTTATAGAAAAACCTCACAAGGTAGAATGTTTGCACAATTCTAGAACAAGGAAAAACACTCAAAGATAAATACAATTGAGCACAATGTGTGTTCTTGAAAGTAAAATGAATATTGAAACGAAATTGGCTTGAATTGCTTAAACTTGAGGTTTGATGCTTACTCTCTTATTTCTCTAGCTTTTCTTCATCATCAATGTCTTCAAGAACTTTTTTAAATACACCTTGGATGAGTTCTAGCCGTTAGGTATCAAATTGGTGATGATAGAGCCGTTGTAGTGTGAAAATACACATGAAAAAGTCTGCTGCGAGCGTGGGGTATCAATACTCCTTCAAGGGGTATCGATACTACCTGTATAAAATTCAAATATTTTGACCGTTATAAGACCAAGGGTATCGGTACCTCTCAAGGGGGTATCGATACTTCTATGTAAATAGGTATCAGTACCTTTCATGGTATCGATACCCATTTAGCATTCTGTTTTTCTTGGAGCCAAAATCAACACAAGGGGTATCGGTACCTTTGGCTAGGTATCGGTAGCTCTTTGCATAGGGGTATCGGTACCCTATGAGGTATCCGTACCCTTTTTGTATTCGAAGTTTGAGTGGTATCGGTACCTCTTTAGAAGGTATCGGTACCTACCTATTTAAAACTCATTTTTAACTCGATTATGGTTCAAAATACTTTGTAAAAATTGTTCGAAAAATATTTTAAGATTGAAACACAAATTTTCATTTAAGTAAGGAGTAAAATTGACATTTGAAAACTTGGAGTAATATTTGTGATACTTGATTAATTGAATCGAATATTATATTTGAAATTTAATATAAAATATTAAAATTCATTAACACCTTATTTGTTATATCGAAACATCAAAATTTTTTCAACAATCTCCACATTTTTTATATAACAAAACATTTTTGAAATTTTAAGATTTTCTTTTGAAAAATCATTTTTGAAAAATTACTCCCACTCCCCCTTACTATATTCTCTCCATTTTTGTTAAATAAAAAAGACTCTATAAATAGTTTTAACATGGTTTTAAAGAAAATAGTCAATTGATTTTTATCGATATAGTTGCTAAGATCAAAGTCAAGAGAAATATTAGTCATTAGTCCATAAATAAATATTCATAAAAAATGTATAATGATAATTGGTCATATTTGATCTAAAATGTAAATGATGCATAATTTTAACATGAAAATTCAATTTAAATTCAATAACTAAATATCATTCAAACCATTCAAACACACAAATATCCAAAATCCAAACAAATACATCCCAAAAAAACATAAGTTTAAAAATCCAAATTCATCAAAATGTTTAACAATTATAAGTTCAAATTCAACTTAAGAAAACTAGAAAGAATGTTCAATCATCCGTATGAGGATCAGGATCAAATCGATGTCCTCTAAGGTAGGCAACATCACGGTTTAGTGCGTCGAGTCTCTCATCCATAGCAATGAATCTATTATCCATTGCTTCTCGGTTAGCTCAAATTTCCCTTTGATTCTCCAACTGTTGAGTTCCCATAGCATTCAAATGGGACTCTAAGAATGCGAACCTCAAATCCAATATCTCCATAAAAGATTGAAAGTATGGAGGCATCTGAGTCTCTTATTGAGATTGCTCGTACTCGGGTTGGTTTGCGGGATCGTCGATATCCCGTAATAAGTCTTCAAGCTCTTGAGCAGCAACCGGAGCCGGAGCATCTTGTGAAGAGCTAGCACCAAGGATTTTCTGAGTTGAACGAACCCATTGATCTTTATCCCCAGTCCATCCCGATTTACGTAAAGATGTGAAGTTAATTTCGATTGTTAGAGGGGTGGCTACATCAAGCTCTACCTTAAGGTTGGCTTTGATAAACATATTACTCAGAAGACATCCGTAAACTAAAGTTTCTACACGTTTTGAAGGGACATTGTTTACGGTTTCAACGAGTTCCCCAAATATAATTTGAGGGAGATTTATTTTCTTATTTTGTTGGATACAATGTATCCACCATAAGTCAAGGGCTCTAAGAGTGGAGTATTTTGATCCGGATGGTCTGAACTACCAAGAGATGATGAGATGAAGAAAACGTTCGTGATAATCTAAAACACTCACACTAGACTTGACTTTATAAGGGGTAGGCACTAAATCTCGCTCGTTATCTAACCCTCAGTTATCTAATCCAAATACACTCGCAATATAGTCCGAGTCTATATTAATGTATTGGCCTAGAAGATAGGACCTAATACTTTCGGTTGTTGTTCGGGACTCGTTTTGTACATATACCGCATTGGAGTAGAAAATGCGAACGAGTTGGTGATAAACAACTGGTTCAAGCTTGAAAAGTTTATCAAATTTCCATGATATGAGGGTTTGGAGATATTTGAATTTCATATCTATCATAGCTTGGAGAGAATGGATACGTTCTTCCCGAATATTATATGACTCGAATTGGTTAACGAACCTAGTGTACAGAGATCTATGATTTGGTTCATTAAAGCAAGAATTTAGAATAGTCATTTTGGGTTCGTTTGGGATAGGATTTGGTGGTGGAATAGGAGGTAGATTTGGAGGTGGGTTTGATCGACTCGAAGATGTCCTAGGGTGTTTAGAGTGAGACATGGTTTACGAAATCAAAATAGGAATAAGGATACCTGCAATTTAAAAACACATGTATGCAACAATCAATCCAAAAACTCAATATGAGTCCTCAATATTCAAGGTTCTCTAAAAACTAACCTAATGGGCAATTTTGCAAACTATTTGAAAATTAAGTTTGAAAAACCATTATATGTATAGTTTTCATTAAAAACAACATAATTATATAAAAAACAATTTAAAAACAAAAACAATTTTTTATTTCAAAAATTTAAAAAAAATCTTGTGTTTTTGATGAAATTAGTTGTATATTCTAGTTCTAAACTATAATTTATCAAATGCCCGATATCTATTTTGAACTAGAACTAACTAAAACTAGTCTTATGTTCAAAAATCAATAAAGTAGTGTTTTAGAAAATATTACCTTGGAAATTTGAATTAGAGTGGAATGTGTTGTTGTTTGCACTAATTTGATGAATGTAGCAGGATTAGGAGTTGAAGAACGAATGAAATCCGACTTGAAATGATGATTTTTGGCAAAGTGGAGATTTTGAGTAGAGAGAGAGAAGAACGACAGGTATGAGTGATTTTAAGGGTTTTAAGCAAATGTTATAATATTAGGGATTTTAAAGCCTAAACCCGACAAGGGGTATCGATACCCATCGATGGGTATCGATACACATTCAAGGAGGGTATCGATACCTGTTGAAGTAGTATCTATACCTAGTAAGAGGGTATCGGTACTGGGTTAGCCAGTATCGATACCTAGTGCACAAAAATGTCAAAAATCTGCATTTAAACACTTAGAATGCTAAATTAATGAGCTCTAGTGGTATTGGCAACTCATATTTTGAAAATTAACTATGTTCAATCAATCAAAATTATCCTTAAAATTTTATTTGAACATAATATTAATTTTCACTAAAGATCATAAACTCCCCCTAACTATTAACATAGAATGCATTCAAAAATGTTATTTTTATAAGCATTTTTCATTTGCTAATTAAAAGTGCTAAAATCATTTTAAACACTAAGTCAAGGTAGGTTAGTTAAACCTAATTCTCTCCTAAGTGTCCAAAATCTTTTTTTTTTGTCTAAAGGTTTTGTAAAAATATCAGCTATTTGATGCAAAGTATCTACAAATTCTAGAACTACATCTCCTTTTGTGACATAATCTCTAATTTCAATGATGTCACACTTGATACGAATGGTACCTACTTCAATTCCATAGTCTAAAAGTTATTGTTTCATCCATAAAACTTGTGCGCAACAATTACCCGCTAAAATGTATTTCGCTTCAGTGGTACATAATGCAACACTATTTTGTTTCTTTAAAAGCCAAGAAATCAACATACTTCCTAGAAATTGGCAAGTAGGCTAAAGCTCGAGTCTCTAGGATACCAAAGTCCTATACTAGGAGTGTCCTTAAGGTATCTAAAGATTCTCTTAATGGCTTGTAGATGTGATTCCTTAGGGAATGATTGAAATCTAGCACATAAGCAAACACTAAACATAATGTTCGGTCTACTTGTGGTTAGATAAAGTAAAGAACCAATCATTGACCTATAAAGTTTAACATCAACACATTTACCTCCTTCATCTTTGTCAAGCTTTGTAGAAGAACTAATAGGAGTGGATTGGGGTTTCACATTCTCTAATCCAAACTTTTTTAGCATATATTGAACGTACTTTGCTTGATTGATGAAGATGTCATATTTCATTTGCTTGATTTGGAGTCCCAAGAAAAATGAAAGCTCCCACATCATGCTCATCTCAAATTCACCTTGCATTAACTTTGAAAATTTTTGGCAAAGAGCATCATTAGTAGAACCATATATTATATCATCTACATAGATTTGAACTACTAATAAATCTTTACATTTTCGCTTTAAAAACAATGTAGTGTCAACATTCCCTTTTGAAAAACCTTTTTCTATTAAAAAATTGACAATCTTTAATACCAAGCTCTAGCAGTTTGTTTTAAACCATAAAGAGCTTTTGTGAATTTAAAAACATGATTTGGAAATTTAAAATCTTCAAAACCAGGAGGTTGTTCCACATACACTTTTTCTTTTATAAAACCATTTAAAAAATGCACTTTTAACATCCATTTGGTAAAGTTTAAATTCATTGAAACATGCAAATGCTAATAACATTCTAATTGCTTCCATCCTAGCTACAGGAACATATGTTTCATCATAATCTATACCTTCTTCTTGAGTGTACCCTTGAGCAACAAGTCAATCCTTGTTCCTCACTATATTACCACTTTCATCTAATTTGTTCCTAAATACCCATTTAGTACCTATAGTAGATTTATTACTAGGCCTTTAAACTAATGTCCATACTTTACTTCTCTCAAATTGATTTAAATGCAACGTAATTACATACATTCCTAAGAGAAGATCGAGTAGTTACCCCTTTGGATGGATCACCTAAAATCTTACCATCCTTGACATAGTTGTATTCTCTTGGGTAAGTGACTTCCCTTTCTTAAATGGTTAGATTCTTGAAGGCATCTTGAGTTTCCTCATCTTTCATTTCTACTTTTGATGATGGTTCTCCCACGTCATTTGTATTTATTATACCTACATCATCATCAAAAAAAGAATCCTTCCTCGGAAGGGGATTATCATCGAAAACAACATGAATAGACTCTTTTACCACTAAAGTTGTTTTATTAAATACCCGATAAGCTTTAGAATTTAAGGAATAACCCATAAAAATTCCTTCATCACTTTTAGCATCAAATTTGTCAAGGTTATCTTTACCGTTGTTTAAAAAAAAACATTTACATCCAAAAGGATGAAAATAGCTAATGTTAGGCTTTTTGTTTTTGAAAATTTTATATGGAGTTTTCTTTAAAATAGGCCTAATCATTACTCGATCTATTACATAACAAGCGGTATTTGTGACTTCTGCCCAAAAATATTTTGGCAAATTATTTTCACAAAGCATGGTTCTAGCCATTTCTTCTAAAGTTCGATTTTTCCTCTCAACAACTCCATTTTGTTGAGGGGTTCTAGGTGCTAAAAAATTATGGATAATCCCATTTGAACTATAAAACTCAGTAAATCCAAGATTTTCAAATTCAGTACCATGATCACTCCTAACACTAGAAATGGAGTAACCTTTTTCGTTTTGGATTACTTTTGAAAAAGTGATAAAATATTCTAATGCTTCATCTTTAGTACTTAAGAATGGAACCCAAGTATATCTAGAATAGTCATCTACCAAGACAAATGCATATTGTTTTCCACCCAAGCTAATTGTTCTAATTGGCCCAAAAAGATCTATGTAGATCAACTGTAACACTCTACTAGTGGATACATCATTAATGAATTTAAAGGAAACTTTCTTTTGTTTTCCTTTTGAGTATGCATCACAGATTTTATCAATATTAAATTTAAGCTTTGGCAAACCACTTACTAAATTTCCTTGATTTAGTCTTTGTAAAACACTCATGCTAGTGTGCCTTAGTCTCCTATGCCATAACCAACTATCATGTTCATCCTTGGCAACTAGGCATAAATTAGTCATATAATAGAATCTAAATGCATAATGTATATTTTTCTTATTCTATGACCAATAAGCATAATCTTGTTAGATGCAATGTCAATAACTTTTCAACTGTTAGATTCAAACATGACATTGTATCCCTTATCAAACAATTGACTTATACTTAATAGATTATGCTTCAACCCATTCACATATAACACATTTTTAATTTGTATGGAAGAGCTATTACCTATAGTACCTATACCTTTAATGTGACCTTTTGAATTATCACCAAAGGTCACCTCTCCTCCATTTTTGTTGTTAAGCTCTATGAATCGGCTCTTGTCTCTGGTCATGTGTCTAGAGCATCCACTATCAAAGTACCATGAATTTGAGCTTGTTTCTCATGCCTTGTAGCAATGCTCCTTCATCTACAAACATAGATTATTTTTTGATTTTTGGTACCCAAATTCTTTTAGGTCCATATTCATTAGTTCCTAAAATCCTAGTCCCCTTAGGTATCCATTTGTTTAGGATATACTTATCCTTAGTAGCATTGAGTCCTTTAGGAACCCATATGCTCCTAATGATTTTACCATTAGAGGTTCTTTTGGGACCTCTATGATTGTAAGGTTTAAAGTTTTTTCTAATATAGTTGGATTTTGAACTTTCTCCTTTTTCAAAACGTTTTGTTCCAACTTTATCAAAAGAAGCTTTAAGATCATCAATTTTATTTTGATGATCATCATTGATTCTTGAAAGTAAGTTTTGCAAATCAATGTTTTTCTTTTCAAAATCTTCGATTTTGATTTGCAATTCTTTAACTTTACTTTCAAGTTCACTGTTGGTATTGGATATGAGAACTTTTTCTTCTTTCAATTTTGAAATATCTTTCTTATATTTTAAAAATAAAGACTCATAATCCGAAGCTAACCCATTACATTCATCTAATAACTCATCATAAGAATAATCATCTAAATCAAATGAGTTATATGTTGCCTTAGAGTCCTCCCCGAAGGCCATCAAGCACAAGTTCGCTACTTCTTGTTCCTCTTCATCTGATGATTCATCATCACTCCATGTAGTTACGTGTGCCTTGTGCTTCTTATTTGAATGACCCTTCTTCTTTCATTATGGGCAATCGTATTTGAGAGTCTTCTGGCAAGAAATGCCATTTCTTCATCTTCTTTGTCATCATCAGAAATACTCTCATCTTTTATGGATTTGAGAGAAACTCCAACATTTTTCTTCTTCTCTACCTTCTTCTTTGCGTCGTCATTCTTCTCGTGATCTTCCTCGTCTTTGATCATCATCTCATGTGTGAGGAGAGAACCAATAAGCTCATCGACAATTAAAGACTTTAAGTTTTTAGCTTTGATGATTGCAATCTTCTTCGATTGCCAAGCTTTCGGAAGAGAATAAATTATCTTCCTCACCAATTTCTCATTAGAGATTATTTCACTAAATCCCTTGAGATTGTTGATAATCACGGAAAATCTATTCGTCATAGCTTTGATATCTTCATCCGGCTTCATTCTGAAATTTTCATAGCTATGGTTAAGAATACTAATTTTAGTTTCCCATACCTCGTATGTTCCTTCATGTGTGACTTGTAATTTGTCCCATATTTCTTTAGAGGTTGAACAAGATGAAATTCTCTCATATTCATCTGGTCCAAGAGCACAAAATAAAATATGGATTGCCTTTGAATTGAGCTGGCATAGTCTGGTCTCTTCTTCACTCCACCTCTCTAGTTTAGTGTATGGTGCAGAGTAACCTCTCATCATGATGTTCCATGCTCCCATGTCACTAGCTTGTATGAAGAACTTCATTTTATTCTTCCAATAGGCATAATTAGCACCATTGAAGAAATTAGGCTTGTTCACGGGCTGAGAATCAAGAACGAAGTCGTAGTTTGATGTAGAGGTCATGGATGACTTGAATATCGATTGAACTAATCCTGAATCTACTCAAGAGGTGGTAAAACCTTCAAATGAGTGTAGCTATGATACCAATTGTTGAGTTAATTGATCGAATAAATCGGTCAAGAGAGAGTGAATTGGAAATTAAAATTTTGGTGGAAGCTTTAACAGAAAATTGAAAAGATTTGCACAACGATTTAGAGTGGTTCGACTTTTTCAACCAAAGTCTACGTCCACTACCTTAGCTATCCAAACTAAGGATTTTCCACAAATTCACTAATTTGTCTTTCTTTTGAGGACAAAGAGTAACCTTAGAACTCCCTCAAGAATTATACCCCAAATTCTTGAGAACACTCTCTCCTAAAGAGAAACTTACAAATTTTGCAAACTTACAGAAAAACCTCACAAGGTAGAATGTTTGCACAATTCTAGAACAAGGAAAGAACACTCAAAGATAAATAGAATTGAGCACAATGTGTGTTCTTGAAAGCAAAATGAATATTGAAAGGAAATTGGCTTGAATTGCTCAAACTTGAGGTTTGATGCTTTCTCTCTTGTTTCTCTAGCTTTTCTTCATCATCATTGGCTTCAAGAACTTGTTTAAATACACCTTGGATGAGTTCTAGCCGTTGGGTATCAAATTGGTGATGATAGAGCCGTTCTAGTGTGAAAATCCACTTGAAAAAGTCTACTGGGAGCGTGGGGTATCGATACTCCTTCCAAGGGTATCGTTACTACCTATATAAAATTCAAATATTTTGACCGTTATAAGACCAAGGGTATCGGTACCTCTCAAGGGGGTATCTATACTTCTGTGTAAATAGGTATCGGTACCTGTCATGGTATCGGTACCCATTTAGCATTTTGTTTTTCTCGGAGCCAAAATCAACACAAGGGGTATCGGTATCTTTGGCTAGGTATCAGTACCTCTTTGCATAGGGGTATCGGTACCCAATGGGGTATCCGTACCCTTTTTGCATTCGAAGTTTGAGGGGTATCGGTACCTCCCTATTTAAAACTCATTTTTGACTTGATTATGGTTCAAAATACTTTGTAAAAATTCTTCCAAAAATATTTTAAGATTGAAACACAATTTTTCATTTAAGTAAGGAGTAAAATTGACATTTGAAAATTTGGAGTAATATTTGTGATACTCGATTAATTGAATCGAAAATTTAATATAAAATCTTAAAATTCATTAACACCTTATTTGTTATATTGAAACATCAAAATGTTTTCAACATCTTCCTTGAGGAGCAGTGGAGCAAATCTATCACGGTTCAATCCTCCTTGAAGAGTAGTAAAATGTATCAAGACTTCCAGATCTGGTGTTCCATAAAAAGCAGTGGAGCAGATCAAATCTGACCTAACCTAAAGTTGCAGTGGAGCAGATTACATCTCATGCCTATTCCAACATTGGCCACTATCGAACGAAAATTCGTCGTCTTAGTTATATTTTTCCTATTTCCACTATGTAACAATGGACAAAGAGTGGCAGTTGTAGACGCTCATTTTCATCTGAGCACTAATAAAAACACCTATTTGAAATTTTGGGCCTCACTTCATTTTGTTTCGAGATTAAATATAATATTAATATACTAATATATAAATTTATTTCATCAATTAGATTAATATCAAATACACTAATACTCTTCTTATTTATTTATTTATTTATTTTTAGATTACAAGATATAAGCCCAACAAGCCTAAATCCAAGCCCAACACAACAGGCCGACAATAACCAAAGCAATTAGGGTTTTTGAACCCTAGTCGTCCTATCGGTTCAAGTCACCAGAGCTCCTTTCGCTGTCATCAGTTCCGACCAAACCAAAAATACAGTGAAAATAGAAAAAAATAGAATTAAAAATATAAAAAAAACATTATCATCAGAAAACCCCAGAAAATTCGGGGCATTAAAAACTCCAACCAATCACCCTCGCCAAGCATCATCAACAAGGACTTAGTGAAATAAAAAACAAGAAAAAAGAGATGTTTTCTGGGGTTTAAAAAAGGCATAGAGCAGCAAAAACCAATGGAAGAAGGATGAACCCACAGGAAAAAAAAACAACCATTCAAAAGAAAAAAATATCAATCAAAACACTCATAGAAAATAAAAAAAATAAAAAGGAGAGGAGAAAGGCATACCTTGCTGCTTTGGGAGAACAACCACCATCCATTGAAGCCAAAGGTCCGGGAATCGAAGGTAAACCTTTGAAATTCCATCGTTTTAGGTCATGTTTTAATTGGATTCTTTGGTTTTGGATATTTCGTTTGAAGGGTGAGATTGAGAAGAACGAATGAATAGGGGAAAGTATAACACGTTATGTAATAGGGTTTTTGTTTTCTTTTAAAAAATGGGGGGCTAAACAAGGCTTAACATAATAATGGGATGCTGCCGTACGTGGGTTTTGGGTTAGGGTCTATTAGCTTGAGAAGGGCTCCCTCTTTTGTAACATTTTTATTTTGACCATCAAATGAAGTCTAGTTTTTGTTTTGAGCCTTTAGTTCCTCAATACTTTTATTTTAGTCCCCTTTGCCTGTTTGTTACTTTTTCGTGTTGTTTTTGTATTTCTTGCTACATTCTAATATATTTCGTTTTAGTCCTATTTATTATTAGTTGATATTTCTTATCTTAGTGCTTTTAATTTATGTTGTTTGAATTTCAGTCATTTATCTTTACATTATTCATATTGAGCATTGCATATCTTGTTTTATTCACTTTATATCCCTTTTAACTTACTGTTATCTTACTTTGATCCCTATAATAAGCTTATTTATTCCACGTTATTTATATTATAGTTTGCAATGTTTGTATGTTAACATCTTAGTCCCTCCATAATTTATATTTGCACGTATTTGCCCATATTATATACTACTAAATGTTTGTTATGGCTTAAAGTAATGTTTCTACCTTATTTACGTTATTTCATGAACATGTCATATTACGTATATACGTCTAGCCACCTATATATATATATATTTCATTATTTATATATTTTATATTTTTATTCATATTATCCAGATGTTGTTCATATTAAATAGTATTTTATTGTGTTTGATTATACATGCTAATATAAAAACGAGGCAATATTACTTCGTAAGGACAATCTAATGGGCCTTAACTAACAAGGAGTATATTTTATGAGGATTGTTCGTACTAAATGACATCCTTTATATTTGAATATTTTTCAAACATATATATATATATATATATATAATTTAATACGAAAATTAAGGCAATGATCTTTTATGCTGAGAATCCATGGAAATGCGCTTTAATTGGCAATGAGTGTGTTTACGAGGATTGCTCATATAAAAGAATACCCTTTGTAAATTTTTATTTTAAAGAAAATGGTCATAATTTAAATACCATTTGAAGTCATAATTTTCAAATATAAAAATGATGTTTAATCGCTAGGTACTAATCTTGGGCGCTATGGGGGTGTCCATCATTTTCCACGCGTAACCGACTCTCGTACCCTTTTTAAAACTATTCTTTGGTTAAACACATATCAATATTTATCTTTTAATTTATTTTTTAAGAATTATTTTTAAAATATAATTTTCGGTATACGACCTACCTAACTCAAAGATCGACGGCTACTCCAAATAATTTGTTTTCCAAAACCCTAATTTTTTAAATTAGGTTGGTTCGATCCCACCAAAGACCCTAAGTCAAAAAGCTTAAGGATCATTTTAACACAAATAATAAAGCTCTTTTTTCTACGTATGAATCTGGCTTTGTTTGATGTGAGAGAATCACAGAGTATTAACAATTTGAGGATTGGTTAAATAAGCCCTAATGTGTTCAATTCAAAAATAAAACTAACATGAAAATTTTGATAAATTGTAGATTACTTTTCAACTATTTTTTTACATTATGGAAAAAGAGTTTCAAAAGGGAAAATAAATGAATTGTTTCCAATATCAACTATCACTTCATTTTAGTAAAAATATTTTGTCACTATAAAATGAATTCAATTAACATTATATGTTAGAATGAAGAGTATAATGTAATAAGCACAAAATTTTGTAGGATTGATTAAAGGTGTAAATGAATCGAGTTGAACAAATATAGTTGTGTTTACATTCATTTAAAGTTTTAATATCATATTCAAGTTCGTTTATTTATTTTTAAAGGTGTTTGTGTTAATTCATTTAGCGTTCATGAACATGTTTGTTTAACATTTGTAAACATGTTTGTTTAGTGCTCACAAATATGTTGGTTTAGCGTTTGTTTATTGTTTGTTTATATGTTCATGAATATATTCATTTTTATAAATATAGGGTGGATATAATGTAGTATATGTTCAAAGACTCTAGGGAGAATAACAAGTCCCTTAACTATTAAGGTCGCTTGGTTTGTGCACGATTATATTCATTTAGCGCACGTAAACATGTCCATTTGCAAGCTAAAATAGTAAAATTACTCCATTGATGGTTAAACTCCTTAAGCTTCATAGTTTAAACTTTAAATTTCACCATATGTTCAATTTAGTCCTCTCATTCAGAAATATTTAAAATGTAAAATATAAAAAGTAAACGAGTTTATAAATGAGCCTTTGAACGAGCTTGTTCATGAACATAAATGAAAAATTCGATAATCAAGCTTATAAATTAATCATTAAATGAGCTTGTTCATGAACATATGTAAATGAATGAGTTGGTAAACGAGATTATAAATGATCTCATAAACAAGCTTATAAACGAGCTTGTTCATGAACATAAACGAATCGAACAAACCTAAGTTCGTGTACGTTTTTTTATTAAATGAACATATTTTTTGTTCATACTCATTTACTCATCTTGACAAACGAACATAAATGAACGTTATACGAACAGTTCACCGAATAGTTCGCTTAACATTATGTTCATTTACACCCGTAGGCTTGAAATTAATGATGATGTATTGGTACCTGTTACTTTTAAGGTTTCAAAGATATTCCTTATCTTATATAATAATAAGTGAGCACAAGAGAATTAAAGAGATGAATTAGATATCAGTAGTAGGTTTTAACCATGCGTTGTAGTTAGAAATTCTTAGAAAACGAAATGGAGGTACATGGATGAATAGAAGAGTTATTTGGGAACAAAAGTGAAAAAATAAGAGACAAAGGTAGAAAGATCTCTCAATTTTTGGATAGAGATTTTATATGATGAAATGAAGCAAATTAAGAGAATGTGAAGATTTTGATGAGATAGGTGTAGGTTGGTTTAGCAGTTTTAGTATAGTTGAATTAGGTGAATTGTTTGTTACAAACATGTAGTATAAAATAATTATATGTATATTCATATAGACGTTGTAGCTGTAAATATTGAATAAAACTTTATTATTCTCTTCTTAGTTAACAATACTTGGTATTGTTTGTGTAGTTCAATCTTCACTACTTCTCTTGTAACACCCATAGCCCATATATGTCTCGTAATACGAGCCACATATGTCACATCAATTAGATGAACATTTACTATGCATAAAAATTTAAAATCTCATTTTTTTTTAAACTTTCACTGTTTCAACTTTTATCTTATTCGAATAAAATCATAAAATAATATTTAATCACTGAAAAACAAATCCAATTTTAGTATGTAAGTATGTAGTTCAGAGCTGATCATAATTATATATATATATATATTACTGCCTAAATACTGCTTAATTTTTAAAACATTTAAAATTTAATATTTATACTATTCATTCATAAATACGATTAATACAAAAAATTAGCCAAAATTAAAGAAAATAATCCTAGTTACTAATACAGGACCTTTTAAAAAAAGTAAATCTAATAAAACAACCCAACAAATATAATGTACATGCCACTAATAAGTCAAAGTTAGGATGTCTTACTAAAATTGTCGGTAGGTTTGATTTCCATAAGATGTTGGCAAGCTCTTCACTTTACGTCCTCTACTTTATTTGAACATACACATGAAAATCATCACACGCTAAGTAAAACTTAGTGAGGAAATAATAAAGCTAACATGATATAAAATATAAATTCCATAAAATATAAAGAAATAAAATGTAATTTAAATAAAAACATTAAAACTTCAGACCATACTAGTTAAGTCGTTTTCCTCTTGAAAACCTGAAAAAATCATAATCTCATGATTTTATCAAAAATCATGTAAGTCAACATCAAATATCATAAATAACTTATGTTCTCTTCATTCGAACATATTTCAAAACTTTCTTTCCAAATATAAGTTCCTTTATTTCATATAATGTCAGAACTTTCATATTTAATGTTATAGCCAAATGTATATGTAAGAGAATATAAGGGACGTGAGTTTAAGGTGCGCACAAGGCACAACACGGTGCCGAATCATAACTGAAACCACGATATGATGCACTTCAGTGCAATCATAACCTGAGCACCAACAATGTTGAACATTGGTACACGAATGTACCAAAACTGAACTCATAGTAATAACTGCTAACTGAAAAGTACTCGCTAAATGGCATGCCAAATGTACCTATTACTCTCAATGAAAAATACAATGGGCTTCTATGTATCATCATAGAATCATTTATTAATCTTTTTTTGATAACTGTAAAACATCTTATATCTATAAATATCTGATAATTGTAATCATTTGATATCTGTAAATATTTGATAACTGAAAATCTTCTGAAAACTGTAAATATTTAGAATTCATCATCATAAATATCATACTTGGGCAGTTCATACCAAAAATCATTCATAAAACTTGATGAAATTTTTTATAGAAATTTTTTGTACTGAAAATTTATAAATCATACTGGAAAATAAAATGAGGTTGTCTTCTCGCAAGTCGTCATCAATTATAATAATAAAATAAATAAACTATACTCACTTTAACACTTTATTTTTTTAAATCAAAATATAAGTCTCATTAAGCTTTAGGTTTAAATCTTTTTCCTTCCACTACATTCAATACACAATTTATCAAAACTCCATATTCTGCAGTTTGCACTACCTTCAAACAAATATTATTATGTATTAATTTATATACTGAAAAATTATTATATTTGTACCAATGAAAACTAGACTCTAATACAAATCTAACCATATTAGGCATTCCGTCTATTTTCACTTTTATAATTTATAGTTAATTTTCAAAGTTGACTGAGAGAAGTTGTTTTGAGCAGAATCTGCTGTCCTTTTTTTGACCTATCCTCAATTAAAAATTCATATATTTTTGTATACACCTTGAAATCAGTTTTTGTTTGTTCTAAACGAAATACGCTGGTATATGAATCCAACACTATAAGATTCATCCTTCAATTATTTTTTATATTTTTTGGTAATGTTTTAAACTTACTATTCAGAACATAATTTCTAGGCATATTTCACCAACTTGCATCCTTAACTTATTCACTAATTCTATTATCTTACCAAATCAACATATAGGCTTGAATCACATTTCTCATACATTAAGAGTCACTTCTTAACGTAACTCCGACACTGACTCATCGCAAGTCAATGTTTGTACGATAACGTAAACACAAGTTAGATGCACTCACCTTTGCCTCATTATCGAATTTTCTCCACGATGATCTTCTAATTCCGCATCTTTTCCTTCTCTTTTGAGTTACTTGGATCACTGAATTTACCATAGTCTGACAACGTCATATAACATCATAAAATATTCAAGTTATATGTTAGTATCGAAGTAACATAATTTAAACTTAAATATAAAATTCAATAAAAATAAAATCAATACTTAAATCGATATAAAACTAAATTGTACTTCCATCATAGTTTCAAACTTCTCAAAATGTTCCTTAAATTCCAAGAATATTTAGTTTCACTATCACTCTTCAACTTTTACTAATTTCATGATCTAACCACTAATTATGAATTCTTTTTAGAATTCATATCAACTTTACTATTTAATCCATAACGACCCTTCATCATTATGATCATTTCACATTAATCACATAAAATTTTCAGCATCTCAATAAAATATTCAAATCAACACTTAAACATTCAAAAGCTTGCAATTTCATCTTAAAATTTATTAGACTTTTCAAATTCAACCACACAACTTGATAAACTTAGATTTAAATCTCAACTTAAGAATTAAACCCAAAAATCAACATATTAAATAAATTTCCAGCATTACAATAATTTATCAAATGATACTTCCACATTTAATAAACTTGAAATCAAGTCCCCATAATACTGAGACTTTTGAATTCCACCCTCAACTTTATCAAACTTGCAATTTGGTTCCACTCAACTTTCTAATTTAAAATTTCCAGCATTTCAACTATCAAAAATTAGAATTGACTCCTCCAAATATTACATTCTTGCAATAATATCCCACAATTCTCAAAACTTGTATACTAACCCTTTTACTAACTCAAGGCTCTGAATTGATCCAAAACAATCTCTAAATCACATAGAACACTTCGAATATCATTTCTAGACCATAGGAAATTTTTCAATATTTCCCCTAATTTTCCCCAATATGTCGAATATCACCATTTATATAGGGTGAAGTTTTCATTCAATTTCAAGCATGAATTCAACTTCCTTAGATTAAATTCATGCTATTCTAACCATAACAACATCAATTTAAATCAAATTCCCAACATTTCCGAAAACCCTAATTAGGCCAAATCATATAGAAACATGTACACATCAAATTAATCATCATACATGTCTTAGAATTAATCTCCAACCTCAAAAATATCAAAAATTTTTATCAATTCTTCAAACTCACCAAACTTCACATAAACCTTAATCATCAAATCTCAACACACAAGCATCTTCACCATGAAATATTGGTACCAAAAGATAGAGAATTTCATATAGATTAATTCTCTAGTTTACAACTTAATCCAAAAATCAATCATGTAAGCTTAAAAAATCAAAAATAGAATATTTACCTTGGTAACTTGTATGTTTCGTCCATGAGGAGAAGGATAGCTGAAAAATATGCTTCATCTCTTTATAATTCTAGTATTTATTAATTAATAAACTTGGCATTTAATTAATTAAATTGAATTTAAAATTTAATTATTAGGAAATTCCATTTTTACCATTAATGAACATCGATAATTACCAAATTCCATTGCATTATCTTCCATTAAAATATTCCTTAGTCAAGGATGAATCAACTTGGCTTTGACTTTCTATTTTGGCCATGCAATTTTCAAAAATTTCATTTTAATCACTAAAATTCCACTACTCAATCAAATCTAAATAATTACGCTGATCTGAGCTAAAGTTCTCTGATCTAAAATATGGAAATAATATTTAAAACTATTCTCTAACATCCTTCAAATTTTTGTAAAATTCCGATTCGAACCAATTATCCGATTTCAATACCGAACTTTATCGCTTTTTCGATTTTAACACAAATCCAAGATTAAAAATTTGTCTTCCATAAAACCCCACTTTCAAGAGTAAACTATCCATTTGTGAAATAAAAATTCTTTTTGGTAAAATTACCACTTAGGCCCTTGAACTTTTCCTAATTTATACTTTGGCCACTAAACTTTCAAAATTTACATTTTAGTCACTATTCAAAATTTGGGGTATTACAATTCTTCCCCCTTAAATAAAATTCTTCCTCAAATTTTCTATACATATCTACATACCTGATGTAAAGAGATATGGAAACTGTCTTTTTGTGTCTTTTCCTCATTCCCAAGTCGCTTCCTTAATTTTATGATTTCACTAAAGAACTTTTACCAGTGGAATCGTCTTATTTCTCAGTTCTTTGTATACATATACTAAAATATTTACTTGTTTCTCTTCATATAATAATTTTGATTGAATCTCAATTTCTTCTGTATAATTACATGTAAAGTATTCAATCTATACTTTCGAAGCATCGATACATGAAATACATTATAAATCTTATTCATTTCCATAGGTAATGCTAACTGATAAATTACCGGACCAACTCTCTTTACAATCTCATATAACTAAAAATCTCAAAATTTATTTTCTTTTAAACTCGAATCTCAAACCCTTTTTCTAAGGTAAAACTTTGATAAATACTTTATCATCTCCTTGATATTCGATATCCTTTCTTCTTTTTTCCGATCCATTTTCTTTGCTTTAGATCCAATTCTTTCTGAATAAGCAAATATTTTAAACTTTTATGAATTGCTAAAATATAACATCATTTACCATTTAGATAGTGGTGCCATATTTTTAAAGTAAACACCACACCTACTAACTCTAAATTCTGAGTCGGATAATTTTGTTCATTCATCTTTAGCTATCTCGATGTATAAATTACCACTTTACCTCTGATCACGTGTAAATGTGTGTGTTGTGGAACACAAATTTGTGCAAGTATACACAATAGATGCAAGTAATATAGTAGTAAGTGAGTTATCGTCTCCACAGAGATTGATGGCAATTTTTGACGTTTGCAAAAGGTAGAACTTGGTGTCACTTACTAGTCCTACGATTCTTGTTGAAAGATATTCACAAAGCAAAAATGAGCAGTATCTAATGATATGAACAGATGAAAAAGTTTTTTTGAATCAATTAAAATTGTTAGAGTGTCAAATATTTAGAAAAACCTCACACAATTAGATTTCTAACGAGCACTTGAGTTAGACTTGCTATAGTGACAAATTATTCTAATTCTATGATGATTCAGAATGTTATGCTTGTGATGCCTGACAGAATTTACTAGAGTGTTTTAGGTCTTTTGCTATGGTATTACTACTCAACGTGAACTACAACCCTTGGTTTATCAAACTGTTGTTAAGGCAATACCCCTCAGCGTAAAATGTAGCCTTTGGCATATGTTATTCAAGTATTTACCCTTTTTAGCTGAATGAAACCCTCTCCTTATAACTAAGGCATATTAGAACCTCACCATCCCAAATTAGTTCCTTTTTCACGTAGATATACCTTCACTCTCGATATTAGGCATCTACTCATATAAAAATGACAATCTCTCGAAGGCTCTTACGAACACTATGAATGTTTTACCGTAGAACCAGACAATCTCTCAAAAGCCCTTACAGCGTCAAGGAAAAATATTGAAACAATGAACAAACAACACTTAGCATAAACAAAAACTGCATCATTCATTAACAATTGAATAAAGTATCATTTAAGCATCATCCAACACAAAATAAAACAGTTATGGTGTGGTAAATATCATCCAAAAATCAATCTTTAAGTATAGCCCTTTAAACGATATGGAAATGAAAAACAAAAGAAGAAAGACGCCCAAAATCAGAGCTCTATCTTGACATTCTGACCAACACCAGGCCTGCTCCGGTGACCAGCATCTCTCGACGGCCTGGCCGTTACTCTAATGAAGTCCCTCTATAGAGGGTACCAAGGACGATCGAGTGGGGGATGGTGTGAAAGTGAAGTGTTGCAGCTGCCTACTCCAAACCTCGGGTATATTCTCATCTCTTCTCTTCGATTCCCTTCTTGAAGAGTTATAATATGGTATTTATAGTGGGAATTTCATGGGTTTAGTGCCCTTGGAAATTAACAAAACACCTTTGATTTCATACCCATTTTATGAATGATGTGGCAGCTGGAAGTGGTCTTAGTTAACTTAAAAAGGGAATTAGTGCTCCATTGTACGTCTTCAGCCTTTGACCATTCACCTTAAAAGTAGTCCCATCATCCAATTTTGAGATTTCAATTGTTCCATGGCTATGAACTTGATGTACTAAGAACAATTCTGACCATCTGGACTTCAGCTTACCTGAAAACAACTTGAGTCTAGAATTATATAGCAATACTTGTTGTCCTAGAAAAAATTGTCTTGGTAAAAAATTTCTGTCATGTCGTGTTTTTGTCTTTTCTTTGTAAATGCAAGCATTTTCATATTCCTGAGCTCTAAATTTGTCCATCTCTTTTAATTCCAACAATCTCCTTTCCCCAGAAAGTTATGCATCCATGTTCAGTTTCTTGATGGCCCAATACCCTTGTGTTATAATTCCCTAGGCAAATGACATGCCCTGTCGTAGACTAACTTGAATGGAGCATCCCAAGCGGTATTTTAAATGTCATGTGATATGCTCACAGTGCTTCATCCAGCTTTGGAGACCAATCTTTTCGTTTAGGGTTGACCACTTTATCAAGGATCTGGTTGATCTCACGATTTGAAACCTCCACTTGCCTATTGGTCTGGGGATGATATGTTGTGGAAATTTTATGGTGCACCCCATATCTTTGCAGCTCCTTGGAAATTAATTTGTTGTCAAAGTGAGAGCCTTCATCATTGATAATTTCTTGTGGTGCTCCGAAACGCGTGAATATATTTTTGTGCAAGAACTTCAGCACAATCTTGGAGTCATTGCGAGGTGTTTCCACGGCCTCCATCTATTTGGACACATATTCCACCGCCAAGAGGATGTACATATCACCAAAAGATGATGGTAATGCTCCCATAAAATCAATTCCACATACATCGAAGAGTTCGACCTCCAAAATATTTTTCCATGGCATCCCATTTCTCTTCTATATATTCCCATTGCGTTGACAATGATCACATGACTTATAGAAGTCGTGCACATCCTTGAATAAGGTATGCCAGTAGAAGCCGGATTGGAGGACATTTGTAGTAGTCCTCATCCCACCAAAATGCCCTCCACACGGGGATGTATGTCAATGAAATAGAATCTCCTTATGTTCTTTTTCGGGGATGCTTTTTTGGATTATTTGGTCTCCACATTACTTGAATAGGAACAGTTCATCCCAGTAATAATGGCGTACGTCATGTATGAACTTTTTCCTGCTTTGGCTAGATAAATCTGAAGGCATAATACCACTAAGAAGAAAGTTAAGTATGTCAGCATACCACGACAATGTCGTGAGAAATAATATTTTATCATCAAGGAAATCCTCTTGAATTTCTTTCATGTCATGACAAATATTTTTGTTCTCTAGCCTAGATAAGTGATCCGCTACTTGGTTTTCAATACCCATCCTATCTCTCACTTGTAAATCGAATTCTTGTAGCAAGAGTATCCATCTAATAAGCCTAGGCTTGGCATCCTTTTTATTAACTAGGTACTTAATGGCAGAGTGATATGTATGTACAATGACATTGGTACCTATAAGATATGCCCTAAACTTATCAAAGGTGAATACCACATCAAGCAATTATTTTTCAGTTGTGGTATAATTAAGTTGTGCATCATTGAGGGTACGACTAGCATAGTAAATTATATGGAAGATTTTACCTTTTCTTTGCCCTAGCACTAGCCCTAGCTCGAAAGGGACGTCCCAGTCAGTTGGAACAAGAATTAGTGCCGAGGAAAGTTTTTTCTTCAGATTAGTGAATGCATTAAGGCATTCATCATTGAACATAAAAAGTTGGTTTTGTTGAAGCAACAGACACAAAGGCTTTGAAATCTTTGAAAAATCCTTAATGAAACGACTGTAGAATCATGCATGCCCTATGAAACTCCTGATGCCCTTCACAGTGATAGGTGGAGGAAAATTCTCAATTACTTCCACCTTGTCTTTGTCAACCTCGATGCCTTGGCGCGAAATTTTGTGTCCCAACACAATTCCTTCTATCACCATAAAATGACATTTCTCATAGTTTAGCACAAGCTTGAACTCCTCACATCACTTCAGCACTTTAGATAAATTATTGAGGCATCGGTAAATCCAGCATTTGCTTCAGTCAGAAAAATTTTGCATGGGAAAATAGTTTTGCTTACCTCATTCTGAAAAAATTTGTCAAGGCCAATATTATTGTTTCTCTATGGCTGTAAAATATCATCATGACAAAAAACTTTACACTCATGAATCTGGGCTATGTTATCTTTTCACATAGCATCATATTCATCTAGATGTAAAATTTCACCTTGACCAAAAATTTTTGTTACGTCTTCTTTATGGGGCTCCATGTCTCCAATATAATGGCATTCTTCATAATCATCGACATATTTAAGAGTGTTGAAGACATTGAATGTAACACTTTGATCATCCACCCTCATCGTAAACTATCCCTTCTCTCAATCTATTAAGATGCGCCCTGTGGCTAAGAAGGGACACTCAAGAATAATAGGTGAATTTTCATCAGTCTCATGATCTAAAATAAAGAAATCTGCTAGAAAGACGAACTTGTCCACTTTAACTATCATATCTTTAATTTTTTCCTCGGGACAGACATGTGATCGGTCCGCCAGTTGTAAAATCACGGTTGTTGGTAGAGCATTACTCATTCAAAGTTTCAAAAATATAGACTTGGGCATCAGGTTTACGCTTGACCCCAAGTCACAAAGGGATCTCCCAACATACTTATCACCGATGGAGCATGGTATAACAAAACTTCCAGGATCTTTTTGCTTCGGCCAAAGTTTACTTGATGTTGAATAATATTCTGTTGTCGTGGAAACATTTTCTATTCTTTCCACCTTTTTCTTCTTCGTGAAAATATCCTTAAAAAACTTGGCGTAAGAAAGCATCTGATTAATAGCTTTGAGCAGTGGGACATTGATATACAGCTTATTAAGGACGTCAACAAACTTTTGGAACTAAAGGCGGTGGAGGCTTGATTTCATTTGCTGCTGATAGGGATAAAACATTTTTCCATGGCAACAAATATTCTTCCATCATTGGGTTGACTTGTTGACCCCTCGTCTTTTTCTTTCTCCTCAAACAAGTATTCATGTTTAGCATGTCTATCTTGACCTTTTGGTTCTTCCTATGTAGTGCCTTGGCATAAAATTTCTTGCTTATTTTCCCTAAACTTGTCATCTATATTAATTTGGGCACCACTCCTAAGTGTAAGCGCACTGCACTGCTCATTTCCATGAGGCTTAGTGACCTCAGTATCACTAGGGAGACTACCTTGCGGGCGAGAATGTATTGTCGGGGCAATTTGGCCCACTTGATTCTCCAACGCTCTCAATGATGAACTATGGCTTTGTAATATGACTGCTTGGCTTTGCAACAAAGCTCCTTGATTCTTGATTGTCAATGAGTGCTCGTGTATCAAGGTCTTTGTTGAAGCAATGAAATCTTTTGTCGATACCATAAATTCTTGTAGTGAAACTTCAGGAGAGTTAGAATTTGACGAAGATGAATTACCTTTATCGTTATTTTTCCTCGGCATCTGTTGATGCTGCACACTTGAATGTTTAGAAACATTTTTTTTGCCTATTAAAATTGCATGCATAGCTGGTATTGTTATTCCCTTGATTACCCCACGAAAAATTTGGATGTTGTCGCCATCCAGGGTTGTATGTATTAGAGTAGGGGTTATTATTGCTTCTATTAAAATTTACCACAAAATTGATAGACTCCTGGTTTTCTGGGCATTAACTCTCATGATGGTTGCCGCGACAAAGAATGCTTGTTGAGTTAGTTGCCTTGACTTCTTTCACCTCCATGGAACGCTGCAAATTTTTTCAGCATGTTAGTTGTGGCAGAAAATTGGACAGAAACTGAATCCTTACCGTCAAGTTTATATGCCCCATATATTTTCCTGCCGGTTCCAAGCCTTGCAGACGGGGATTGATAGTCGTTTTTGGCTATCTGATCGAGGATATCAAAGGCTTCCTCGTGTGATTTGTCAAGAAAAGTGACATTCGCCGAAGCATCTAACATCATGCGAGTAGGTTCATTGACACCATTATAGAACATGACGACTTGAGTCCTGTTGTAGAATCCATGGTTAGTGCATTTTTGAAGAAAACTTTTCTATTTGTCCCAGCACTCATACATAGATTCATCATCGCCTTGGCGAAAACTTGTAATGTCATTGCGGAGATGGGTGTGCATATTGGACGGGTTGTATCGAAGCAGCAATTTTTTGCATAAGTCAGCCCAAGATTCCATTAAGCCGATTGGGACTCCAATCAACCAAGCTCTTTCTTGTTCATGTAAAGAGTAGGGGAATAATTTTAGTTTCAGCACGTCCTCGTGCACACCTTGTTGCCTAAGCGAGTCACATACTGAGAGGAAAGCCACCAAACTGACTGATAGAATTAAGCATGTTGAACATCATCGGTTTGATTAGAAAGTGGGGTGCATGTATTTTCGGTGCCACGATTCCAGGGTTGAGATCATAGAGAATAGGATTTAAGTGATCTCGTATAACTCATGGTCTTGTAGTATTTTGGGGAATATTATTTTCCACGACATCGAGATCTACCTGATCTCCATAGGGTTATCAGGTTGAAATTGCAGTCAATTCATATAGTCTCTAGCACGCTGAGCACGTCGCCTTTGTATGAATAACTACTTGATCTAAAGGTCGAATGGTATTAATTGTTCTTCAATATATCTCCTGGTCATGCAACGATAAAAATCTTCAAAAGAAAATAAAAAACAAACAAGTAAAACTCAAATGAATAAAGAAAATGTGATAAGAAAATAAAAATTGCTATGGAAAAATTTATCAAAATTCCTCTAGTTGTCAATCCCCGACAACGGCGCCAAAAACATGATCACGTGTAAATGTGTGTGTTGTGGCAAACAAATCTATTTAAATATACACAATCGATGAAAGTAATATAGTAGTAATTGAGTTATCGTCTCCGCAAGGATTGATGGGAATTTTTGATGTTTGCAACAGCTAGAACTAGGTGTCAATAACTAGTCTTACAATTCTTGTCGAAAGATATTCACAAAGGGAAAATGAGCAGTATCTAATGATATGAACAGATGGAAAAGTGTTGTCGAAGCAAGAAAAAATTGTAAAGTGTAATGAGCATAAAAGTTTGGTCGATGAAATAAAAATATGCAATGGTAAACAAATAAAAGTTGTTAAGGCAATAATATTTGTTCGAGTGTCAAATATTCAAAAAAACCTCACACAATCAGACTTCTAACAGAGCACTTGAGTTGGACTTGCTACGGTGACAAATTATTCTACGTCTATGATGATTCATAATGCTATGTTTGTGCTACCCGATAGGATTTACTAGAGTGTTTTAGGTCTTTTTCTATGGCAATACTACTCGGCGTAAACTATAACCCTTGGTTTGACAAACTGTTGTTGCGACAATACCCCTCAGCATAAACTGTACCCTTTGGCCTATCTTATTCAAGTATTTACCTTTTTTAGTCGAATTAAACCCTCTCTTTATCTCTAAGGTAGATTAGAACCTCACCATCGCAGATTGGTTCCCTTGTTCACGTATATCTACCCTATCTCTCTGGATATTAGGCATCTACTCTAGAAAAATGACAATCTCTCAAAGGCTCTTACGAAGACTAGGAATATTTTGACGTGCACCAGGCAATCTCTCAAAAGCTCTTACAGTGTCAAGGCAAACTATTGAAACAATAAACAAAACAACACTTAGTATAAACAAAAACCACATCATTCATTAACAATTGAATAAAGTATCATTCAA
Source organism: Hibiscus syriacus (assembly GCF_006381635.1). Classification (NCBI taxonomy): domain Eukaryota; kingdom Viridiplantae; phylum Streptophyta; class Magnoliopsida; order Malvales; family Malvaceae; genus Hibiscus; species Hibiscus syriacus. The sequence continues at coordinate 1,013,724 of NW_024061932.1, read as the reverse complement.
GCATCATCAAACACCAAATAAAACAGTTATGGTGTGGTAAATATCATCCAAAAATCAATCTTTAAGTACAACCCTTTAAGCGATACTGAAATGACAAAAAAAGGAATAAAAACTCCCAAAATCATAGCTCTGCCATGACATTTCGACCACCACCACGCCTGATCCGGCGACCAGCCTCTCTCGTGGGACTGGTCGTCGCTCCAATGAAGTTCGGATATGGAGGGCATCAAGGACGGTCAAGTGGGGGACGATGTGAAAGTGAAGTGCTGCAACCGCCTACTCCAAGGCTCATATATATTCTCCTATCTTCTCTGCGATTCCCTTCTTAAAGATTTATAATTGGGTATTTATAGTGGGAATTTCTAGGGTTTAGTGCCCTTGGAAATTCCAAAAATACCCTTGATGTCATACCCATTTTATGAATGATATAGCAGCTGGCAGTGGTCTCAATTAACTTAATAAGGGCATGATTGCACGTGAGGTTGAAGCTGGGCAAGTGACGTCAGTAGTTTTGTTGAACTCCGTCAGACTTGTAAGATATCTCTCGCCTAGGCAAGAAAATATGTTCTTCATTGTCGTCTTCTTATGTTCCACTGACCCTAGCAAATTGATTTGTCTCGGCAAATGAATTATTCCTTAATCATTTATTGTATCAACATAACTAGCAAACAACCTTCCTCCTCAACAGCATTAGTTAAACCAAATAAAGTTTACCTCGGCAAAACTTATCCACCACATGTAAACATGTCCTAAATGCAACTAAAAATGCTATGAGAAATGGCTTTTAGACAAACAATAACCTAAGTAAAAAGACGCAGAACATAGTCTTTTACGGAGTGATCAACCTCCTTATATCAAGACACATTTCAAACTATTAAGGGACATATTACTGCAAATCACATAATCTTTACCTGATTCTGGCTACACTAGAACATGTGCTTTTGTTAAAATATTCTTAAGTATATCGAAATTTTCTTGTCATTTTTCAGTCCATACACTTTGTACATCTTTTTCTAAGCATCTTTATAATCGGAGAAACAATCATCGAGAAATTCTTCACGAATCTCTGATAATAGTTAGCTCATCCCAAAAAATTAAAAACTTTGAAAACATTCTTCGAGGTTTTCCATTCTACTATAACTTGTACTTTCTTAGAATCTAATTGGATTCCCTATGCTAAAATAATGAGGTCGAGGAAAGCAACTTCTGACAACCAGATTTCGCATTTTGACAACTTAACATACAACTTTTTATGCTGCAATGTCTAAAATACAATACAAAAATGAGCATTGTGCTCCTCTTTAGTCTTAGAATAAATCAAAATATCATCAATGAACATGACCACGAAACAATCTAATTACGACTGAAACACTCAATTCGTTAAATCCATAAATGCTACTGGAACATTAGTCAGTCTAAATGGCATAATTACAACTTATAGTATCCACATCGACTTCTAGAAATCATCTTCAAAATATCTTACACTTTAATCTTTAACTAGTGATACTCTGATCAAAGATCAGTCTTCGAAAATACTAATATACCTTCGAGCTGATTGAAGGGATCATCAATTCTTGAAAAAGGATACTTATTTTTTATTGTCACTTTATTCAGCTCACGGAAATCTATATATAGTTACATTTATTCATTTTCCTTTTACTAAACAATACCAATATACCACAAAAAGATACTTTTGGTCTAATAAAATCGCATTCAAATAACTCATGTAGTTGTACCTCTAACTCTCTGAATTTTGTCAGAGTTATCCGATATGGGACCATCAAAATTAGCACTGTACCCGAAAAAATATCAATTTAAAACTCCATTTTTCGTTCAGGAGGAAATCTAGATAATTCATCAGGGATTACATCTAAAATTTCCCAAACTATCAGAATCCTCTAATTTAACTCCAGCTATTCAGTTTTCAATTTCATTTACCATGATGATCTTAATTTCATCAAACGGTAATTCCATTAGATTCACCGGGAATTTCATTCCTTGAATTTAATCATGAAATTCCTACTTCTTCATTTTACTCTGACACTAAGACTCGGCGCTTTCTTTAATATAAATATTCTATTCTTAATTATAAATCACTACTCTATCACTTGAAATCATTCTTCATATACTTTCTCATTTCTATAATCTTACTCCAATTACCATAATCGTGAAATCCCTCAAGTCTTTCAAATCAACAACTACTCTATTTCAATATCATTTTAAATCATTTCAAAGAATAACATAATTGTCATTTGATTCACTAAAACTAACTTTCTTTAAACTTTAACAGACAATTTACTCACTTGTAGACATTCCAAAATATCAGTAATTTTAATAATCTCTACATCTTCTTAATCTTGATTTCTCTTGTATACTTTCTAAGCTTTCTGATATTTTCCTCTAATCTAGCTACCTTATTAAACACTGGGGTATCTCCCACAGAACGGGGAAAAATCCCTGACAACATTAACCTTACTACGGCGAGATACTAAAGTCTCCCCATATCCAATTAAATATGTTTTTGTCTTAATTCTATTTCTAATATGATATACAATCTTACCTTGGTTCTTAACTCTCTAACACGTACATTTCCATATTACATTAATGAGGAGTAGCATAATCAATAAAATCGTAAAACCATATCAAATTAGAAATTTTGACATCCTAGTGGCATGTACATATTTCTAACATAACATAAGATCGGTTCAGACCGAGAATCAACTAAACAAGCTTCTCTGTTACCAATAAATGTAACACCCATAGCCTATATATGTTTCATAATATGAACCAAGATGTCACATCAATTAGAAAAATATTTATTGTGCATAAAGATTTAAAATTTTGTTTCTTTTTAAACTTTCACTTTTAAACTTTTATCTTATTCTATAAAATCATAAAATAATACTTAATCACTGAAAAACAAATCCAATTTTAGTCAGTAAGTAGGCTGTTCAGAGCTGATCATAAGTATATATATATATATATATATATATATATATATATATATATATATATATATATATTACTGTCTAAATATTGCTTAATTTTTAAAACATTTAAAATATAATATTTATTCTATTTATTTATAAATACTATTAATATAAAAAATTATCCAAAAATAAAGAAAATAATCTTAGTTACTAATACATGCCATTTTTAAAAAAATGAATCTAATAAAGCAACCAAAGGATATAATGTACATGCCACTAATAAGTCAAAGTTAGGATGTCTTAATAAAACTGTCGGTAGGTTTTATTTTCATAAGATGCTGGAAAGCTCCTCACTTTACGTCATCTGCTTTATTCAAACCTACGCATGAAAATCATCACGTGCTAAGTAAAACTTAGTGAGGCAATAATAAAACTAACATGATATAAAACAAATTCCATAAAATATAAAGAAATAAGATGTAATTTAAATAAAAACAATAAAACTTCAAACCAAGCTAGTCAAGCCCTTTTCCTCCTGAAACCTGAAAATCATCACCTAATAATTTTATCAAAAATCATGTAAGTCAACATCAAATATCATAAATAACTTGTGTTCTCTTTATTCGAACATATTTCAAAACTTTCTTTCCAATTCTAGGTTCATTTCTTTCTTATAATGTCATAACTTTTACATTTACTGTTGTAGCCCAATTTATATGTAAGAGAATATAAGGTGCGTGAGTTTAAGGTACACACTAGGCACAACACAATGCCGAATCATAACTGAAACTGCGATATGATGCACTTTAGTTCAGTCATAACCTGAGCACCAACGGTGCTGAACATTGGTAAACATTGGTACACAAATGTACCAAAGTTGAACTGATAACTGAAAAGTACTCACTAAATGACATGCCAAATGTATCTATGACTCTCAATACAACATACAATGGGCTTATATGTATCATCATAAAATCACTTATTAATTTATTTCTGATAACTGTAAAACATTTTATATCTATAAATATTTGATAATTGTAATCATCTGATATTTGTAAATATCTGATAACCAAAAATCATCTGACAACTGTAAACATTTAGAGTCAGCATCATAAATATCATACTTGGGTAGTTCATACCCATAATCATTCATAAAACTTGATGAAACGTTTTATATAAATATTCCATACTAAAAATTTATAAATCATACTGGAAAATAAAATGAGGTTGACTTATCGCAAGTCGTCCTCGATTATAATAATCAAATAAATAAACTGCACTCACTTTAACACTTTGTTTTTTTAAATCAAAATATAAGCCTCACTAAGCTTTAGATTTAAACCCTTTGCCTTCCACAACTTTCAATATAATTTTGGCAGTTTGCACTACCTTCAAACAAATATTATTCTGTATTAATTTATATAATGAAAAATTATTCCATTTGCACCAATGCAAAATAGACTCAAATATAAATCTAACCATATAAGTCACTCCATCTACTTCCACTTGTACAAGTTATAGTGAATTTTTCAAAGTTGAATGACAGAAGCTGTTTTGAGCAGAATATGTTGCATTGTTTTCTGACCTATCCTCGATTAAAAATCCATATCATTTTGTATACACCTCGAAATTAGTTTTTGTTTGTTATAAACGAAACTAGACTTATTTACGAATCCAATAGTATAAGATTCATCCTTCAATTATTTCTTTTACAATTTATCGTAATTTTTTTTAAATTTACTGTTCAAAACATAATTTCTAGGCATGATTTCACCAACTTGCATCCTTAACTTATTCACTAATCCTATTAGCTTACCAAATGAACATATAAGTTTCAATCACACTTCTCATACATTAGGAGTCATTTCTTAATGTAACTCCGATATTGGCTCATCACAAACCAGTGTTTGTTCACCTTTGTCTCATTATCGAATCTTCTCCATGATTATCTTATAATTCCGCATATTTCCTTCTCTTTTGAATTACTTGGATCACTAAATTTACCGTAGTTTTATAATATCATATAACATCATAAAATATTCAAGTTATATGTTAGTATCAAACTAACATAATTTAAACTTAAATATAAAATTCGATAAAAATAAAATTGATACTTAAATTGATATAAAACTAAATCGTACTTTCATCATAATTTCAAACTTCTAAAAATGTTCCTTAAATTCCATGATTATTAGTCTCACTGTCACTCTTCAACTTTTACTAATTTCATAATATAACCACTAATTATGATTTTTCTTTAAATTAATATCAACTTTCCTATTTAATCCATAATTACCCTTAACCATTATGATCATTTCACATTAATCACATAAAATTTTCAGCATCTCAATAAAATATTCAAATCAACACTTAAACATTCAAATGCTTGCAATTTCATCCTAAACTTTTTTAGACTTTTCAAATTCAACCACACAACTTTATAAACTTAGAAATAAATCTCAACTTAAGAATTAAACCAAAAAATCAGCATATTAAATAAATTTCCAGCATTACAATAATTTATCCAAATGATACTTCCACATTTAATAAACTTGAAATCAAGTCCCCATAATACTGAGACTTTTCGAATTCCACCCTCAACTTTATCAAACTTGCAATTTGGTTCCACTCAACTTTCTAATTTAAAATTTCCAGCATTTCAACTATCAAAAATCAGCATTGAATCCTCCAAATGCTTACATTCTTGCAATAATATCTCACAATTCTCAAAACTTGTATACTAACCCTTTTACTAACTCAAGGCTCCAAATTGATCCAAATCAATCTTTAAATCACATAGAACACTTCTAATATTATTTCTAGACAATAGGAAATTTTTCAATATTTTCCCCTAATTTTTCTCCAATTGGTCGAATATCACCATGTAAATAGGGTGAAGTTTTCATTCAATTTCAAGCACGAATTCAACTTCCTTAGATTAAATTCTTGCTATTCTAACCATAACAACATCGATTTACATCAAATTCCCAATATTTCCAAAAACCATAATTAGGCCAAATGGTATACAAACATGTACACGTCAAATTAATCATCATAGAGGTCTTAGAATTAATCTCCAATCTCAAAAAAACAAAATTCTTCATCAATTCTTCAAACTCACCTAACTTCACATAAACCATAATCATCAAATCTCAACACACAAGCATCTTCACCATGAAATACTAGTACCAAAAGATAGAGAATTTCATGTATAATAATTCTCTAGTTTACAACTTAATCCAGAAATCAATCATATAAGCTTAAAAAATAAATAAAAAATAGAATTTTTACCTTGGTAACTTGTATGTTTCGGCCATGAGGAGAAGGATAGCTGAAAAATATGCTTCATCTCTTGATAATTCTAGTATTTATTAATTCATACACTTGGCATTTAATTAATTAAATTGAATTCAAAATTTAATTCTTAAGAAATTCCATTTTTACCATTAATGAACCTTGATAATTACCAAATTCCATTGCATTATCTTCCATTAAAATATTCCTTAGTCAAAGATGAATCAACTTGGCTTTAACTTTTTATTTTGGCCATGCAATTTTCAAAAATTGCATTTTAGAAACTAAAGTTCCACTGTTCAATTAAATCTAAAAATTTAAGTTGATCTGAGCTAAATTTATCTGATCTAAAATATGGACATAATATTTACAACCATTTTATAACAATCTTCAAATTTTTGTAAAATTTTGATTCGATCTGATTATCTGATTTCAATAATGAATTTTATCGCTTTATAGCTTTTAACACAAATCCCGAATTAAAAATCTGTTTTCCATAAAAACCCACTTTCAAGATTAAACTATCCATTTATTTTCTTTTGGTAAAATTATCACTTAGGTCCTTAAACTTTTCCCACTTTATACTTTAGCCCCTAAACTTTCAAAATTTACATTTTAGTCACTAGTCAAAATTTGGGGTATTACATCTCTCCTTTCTTGTTTTCCTGTTGTATGGTTCATGTATAATAGGTAGTTATAATGATGATTACAACCTATATTATTATGGTACTATTAACTACGATTTTAGAACACTCTCAATCATTTAATAATAAATATTTAAATATTCTTATAAACGATATACTTGAATTTAAATCTTATAAAAATAAAAAGGCTTAATACACTTTTTAGCATCTAAACTATACCTTAAACTATGATTTGGTGCCTAAAGAATTTTTTCGCTCACAATAAGTGTCTAACATTTTCTCCGTTACACTTTTAGGTAGAGACAACAAACAAGTACAATTTATAAATTTTACACCATACATGTTCCAATTGGAATGGGGATGGGTCTAAATTTAGTGAGTAGTATGTGGGTGTCGATATAAGAAGTCATACCCGTCGTGGGTGGGTGATGAGTTTGAGACCTTATCTACTCCGCATCCGCCCGCCCCACATTCGCCTTCCCACTAACTACCAACCATATAAATTTTGGACCATTATGAATTTAGGTATAATTTAATAGACTATTATGTAAATATTAAGATTTTATAGGACATGACTTGTAATTTAACCAAATGCTAACATACAAGATGGGTGGCAGGTATCCAATTGGGTAATGGGTGTGGGGTGAATTTGAGAATGTACCCACGTGAGCTGGTGTGGATTTAAAAGTTTTATCCGTCATGGGTGGTAGATAGGTATCTGGAGTGTCACATTAGGGCCACCGGAGTGACCCATTACTTTTAAAGGTAGTCTAATACCTATACTTATTTGGATTCCTTAATCAATCCAAGACATTTACTTAGTATAGGCCATAAGGGTATTTTGGTCATTTTGGCATTCAGTTTTATTCCAATCATTACAGAGATCGAGGATATCCCATCATTCCTGAGCTTAGTGATATTCTGGGGTCATTTCTATTACAGGGGTATTCTGGTCATTTTACAGATCCAATATATTTCAATCATTTCTTTCCAACCGATCTTATTATTAAATTCAAACTTATCATTATTTCAGTCCATTTGAACAATTCTGACAAAAGAATACCCTCAATAATTTGTTCTTCAGGTATTTACTCATAACTTGGATATTTTCGAGTCAAGTGCCTTCTCATATTTTATAAACGGAATATCAGGAATATTTCTGTACAAAGACATGATCTTAACAATTAAATCCGTAATTTATCGAGTTAAGTACAAATCCTCAAAGTACTTTCTTATTCCGGGTTAACTCGGATTATTTTTACCTTTCAAGGACATTTCCGTAATTTCTTAACTAAATAGTTTCGGTATTAACTCTTAAGGAAAATAATATAATTTAGAAATCCTATGATTAATTACTTTCCCGAACATTCTCTGATTAACAGACTTCTAGATTCTTACCCAAAACCCTCTTGGGGTAAAAAAAACAGTTATCCGCATTTCCTAAGCAAAACTAGTATTTCTTATTCACATCAATAATTTTTACCGGATCAATATGTCTTTTCAGAGTTATTAACCAACTTCCAGGGATAATTCTTGTCATTTTACAACATAAGGGTATTTTTGTAATTTTACCATACCAGAGTATTCTCATAATTTTCCATCCAAGTACCTTTAACATTTAATCTTTGATGATATAAAATACAAGTTACAAATTCAGGGCTGATTTCTTTATCACTAATCACAAACTTGTAATTTAATTCTAACAATTCCTCAGTCTCTTATATTAGTCATTCGATTCGTATTCAGTTACAGAATTTCTACCACGTTCATATCGAGTGTATAAATTATTCAACTCCACAAAAGTGACCAACATTATCTTATTCATGCATTTATCAATATCAACATGTTCCAAAAAGCATAAAGAGGTAATAAAGTATTATCTCGATTTCCGTGCCATACTGATCGACCATATAAATTTCATTCGAACGCCTTTGATCTTTAATTCCATTTCCAATATTTCCTCGGATCCATATTAACAGAAATTACATCAAAAACGGAGCTTAATTCTAAAAAAACAGATCGAATCGGATGATAAATCAGTGAAAACAGCTTATCGGGTTCGAATTTTGTGAAATAGACTTGGGATTCGAATTCAGGACGTCAAAAGCATAAAATATGACTTTTTGGAAAATTTGGAATTTTTGGTCAAAATCAAAGTCAACAGGTTTGACTGGAAATTTCGAGGCCTTCAGATCTGAATTTCGAAAAACAGACTGCGGAATCGGATTTGGAACGTCGAAAAACGTCAGGATAGGTATACTCGGTCAAAGTTAAAGGTCGTTTAATGCCCGATCAAAGCTAGTCAAAGTTCTGGTCAACTGTGGTCAACACCGGTCAACAGTCAACCATTTTACACAAATATCACCCTAACAGAAATTAATTACCAAATTAGCCACATTCTGCAAATATTTACCAAACTAACACCCGAATTTTACACAAATAGCACCTAAACAGAAATTAATTCCAAAATTAGCACCCAGACGATGCCCACTCTCGGGGGTGGCGCGTGAACAGTGCTACGGTGTCGGAAAATTCCCGAAAAAATTCATAAAAATTATTTTAAGCGATTTTGAGGCACTTACAAAGCTCGGTTCACAATTTTGAATGCCGGAGAGCTCGATTCTGAAACGTCAGAAACTTTAACTTTCTCACCCCTCCACTCTCTGGTGACGACGGAAAAACGAAAAACACCGGCGGACTCGGAACGGTGCAAGGAACACGATGGTGCGGGAGGTGTCGTGAACGGATGATCGATCGTCGTGAATCGACGAAAAACCAACTAAAATCGTGTTATTACCGACGATACTTCCGACTGAAATTAACGACGAACGGCGATGATTCACGATGAAAGGTTTGAAGGTTTTGTTCCTCGGTCGACAACGAACACGATGGTGGTTTCGGTTCGTCGATCGGAGGTCGGACGGTGAGTAGATCGGAGTTGAAAGGAGGGTAGTTGGAGAAGACAAAACTGGAAAAAATGGGAACCTGCTCACGAGAAGAGTTTTATAATTCATCCTATATAAAAAATGGGTAAACCAAGAATTTAGTCACTAAACTTCCTATACTTCTTAAAACGGTCTGCCAACTTTGAAATTTTACAATTTAATCCCCAATTTCTTCCAAAAATACCAATTAAATTCACCACTTTATAATTTCTTAAATTTAACCCCTAAAATTGGGGTGTTACATGGTGGATACAAATATATTAGATGGGTACAGGGGACAGGGGAAGGGGTATCTGCACCCACCCCGCCCTTTGACATCCCTAGTTTTAGGTGCCTACAGTTTTATCCGTTGTGTCTACCATTACATTTTTTTTAATTTTATAATAATATAAATATTATTTTTAAAAAAGAAAAATTAAAAAAAATCAAACCCCTCGTGTCGTCCCTGTCCTTCCCATCCCCCACCGCCAACGGAAAAGGGTCACCACCGGTCGAATTTTGTTCAGAGCGGGACAAGGAACTCAATAGTGACAGTCGTGTAACGTACGAACGGCTGTAACTGTCAAAATTACCGAAAAACAACAACAAAAAACCTACAAATACGACGATCCTTCTTAGCATTTTCACAAAGATCGACGCAGTTTCAAGGTTGGTGGGGGATTGAGTTTTGGTCGCGGTGACGAGATAGTTGTGATGGTGTCAACGATGACGGCCACGGACCAACTGTGACCGATCGACGGTATAAGATGTAAAATTTAGGATTTTTTTGGTTTTTTTAAAAAAATTATAACAATGAGTATTTTTAAATAAAATAAGTTTTGAAATTTATATGCATGACACCTGTCAGATAAAATTCAAATATAACAACCGTTATGGTTCATACACTTAAAAGTATAAAGTTGAAAACATTAGACATCTATTGTTAGTAAAAAAAGATTTCTTTAAACACCGATTATATTTTAAGGTATAGTTTAAACACTAAAAAATATATTAAACCAAATAAAAATTATTTAATTATCTATAAGACTACTTGATTCGTGCGCAGTTGTGAAGAGCACATAATAACGGAGTAAGTCTACTGATCACATAAGTCTGAACAGATATTGTTTTGTGAGAAACGTGAGACCGACATTCAAAGATTCATGTGCTCTGCTTTCCATTATCTCAATCAACTTTTACTAGTTTAGCATATTTATTTATTCTTTGTTCTTTTTTTCTTCTTCTTCTTTTGGTCCAAATTCAACAAATATGTTGAGGGTTCCAATTTGATTCTTTTGGTTCTTAACAATGTGTTTTATTGTCCAATTTTGACCGATCATTTCTTATCTTTTATTCTACTTAAAATGCATATTGTGTCCTTTAATTATGTATTCTATAATAAATATTTTTTATAAAAATTATAATTGAATCGTTCAATTAAAATATAATTATAAATGAATAAGTAGATTTGGCAGATTGATCAAGGTGCACATTTTTTGTCTCCTTATAATTTTTTAGGTCATGAATTTTAGACTCATTAGGAGCGGTCTCTTTTCTTCTCCTAGAGTCTCACATTCCCATCTATACGTAAACTTAGGATAAAAATTTAGAATTTGTTAAAAAATAAAATTATAAATATGTCATGATTGTTAAAATTAAAATAAACGTCTAATCTGACTTAATATAATAATAATTTCAGTTCTTATAATTTATATATTTAATCAATTTAGTCCTATAATAATTTTATATGTTTAATTCTTTATATTTAAAAACTTCATCAATTGAATATTTTTTGTAATATTGTCAAACCAAACGAGTTAATAAGATCGAAGCAACATTTAAATTTGTATTACGGCATAAATCAATATTAAATTATTGTTAAATTTTTTTATAGAAAAAAAAATAACATATACAATTAATATAACCTTTATAGGGGAAGAACAAGAAATTTAGTAGAATAATAAAGGTTAAATTTATAAGATTTTTAAATATAAAAAACTGAGAATATTAAATCATTTCTAATTACAATTAAATTGATAGAATGTATAAATCTTAAGGACTAAAATTATAATCATATCAACTCACATATATTGCATCTAATATTTAATAGTCAATAATATATTTATAACAATATTTTAATTGACTAGATTGTAATGATTAAAAAATTGACATATATATTATTAAGTGCATAACTAAAAAACTTTAAGTGTATTTTATCCTTTATTCTTTTTAAAGAGAAAAACTTGGAATTCGGGGCTTGAAATTCAAACCCTTCCAAAAGAGAAGCAAGTAGGAAATTTATAAATATAAGAGCTTATGATCATCCACGATTGTTAAATATAGCTCACATGTCACTGTATTATGAGCAAATTTCTAATTATGTCATTGTAATTAGGAAGTCACAAACATGTCATCTTATTGTTAAGTGTGTAATAAATAATTACAAATAGATCATTAAATTAAAAAAATAAAATAAAAATAAATTAATTATTACAAACATGTCACTTTGTTGTTAAGTGTGTAAGGAACTATAAATTTTTTGAATAATTCCTACTAAAGAGGAGGGAAAGGAGAATTTTGCTAGTAATGGGTATTAAACTCACACCCTATAAGATAGAGAACATGTCAAAGAGAGCTTTTAACCACATGCTCCAGACTCTAGAGATTATTGAAACGAACTATAATTTTTGAATTACAATTGAGTGAATTATTTGTAATAATTGATAAGTTGAATGTCGTGATTATTATAATAGATAAATATTATCTTGATTGTGGTTAAAAAATTAATTTTTGTTTCATTTTTTTAAAATAACAAGGATATATTCATTTATCAAAAGCCGCATCAATAAACCTCTTTCCAATTACAGACCGAACAAATACAGTCGTGACTATCACCTTTAATGGCATATAATGACATATTTGTAACGATCAATTAATTAAATAATTTATTTATAATATTTAATAAAAAATTTATAATCTTACTAATAATTGTGTGAATCATCTAATCTATCTAAGCTAAAATGATGAAAGAGAAACCCATCACTGGTTAAGTGAAGTATTATTCTCTTTAGAAGTTTTAGGTTCAAATAGTCGTGTAGGATGTGTGTATTGTCAATGACTAAAATAAATTTTGAACAAATATTTTCTTATAATAATTCTAAAGTATTAATTAAGAAAGACAGAAAGAAAAATGATGTAAGGGCAATGACTTTAGTGATTCGTTGAGATCAAGTTCAATACATGTAAGTAATCTCCTTATCTCATATATAATTGGATTGCACGTGGTGTCGCACTTTTAAAGTTGCTAATTTACCTAATCTCGATTATTTGTTTCACCAAACATGGGAATATAAAGTTCCAAATATCAGTGCCAGTCAAGGATTCTCTGGCCAATTAGGCAGCATTTTCGCGTTTCTTTGGAACTATATATATAAACAGCTAAACAAAAACTTTGATCAAACACCTTAAGTGCATATCTCAACTCTTAACAAAATATCTGTCGAAAATCCAGAAATGGGGCTCAATCAGAAGGTTGAAGATGGATCATTGAAAGAAGCAAAGCACGGCAGTGCAACTGTGTTCCCAGTGAAAAAGAGGTTAGTGAAGAAAATGATGTTGGATCAAGTGGTCCATTGTGTTTCTTCTTGCTGTGGCCGATGCATCCATTGTTGCTCTGATGGATCTACTTCCGGCAAGCAATGTAGTAACGAAGGCGGAGGCGGTGCGGGGTGCCGCCACCCAAAACAGCAAAAATAATTTGAAAACAAATATATATAATTTGGCTTAATTTCCATATCCATGCAGTATATATTATCGAGTGAGCGAGAAACTTTGAAAAACGATAATTGTGTTTTGAAGCTTCCTAAATAGTTTTACCGTTATAATTATAATCCTAATTTTCTTAGGATTAATGTATCTTAATATATCCAAAATAATTTAAGCAGTTAAACTTGAAAGAAAGATGCTTTATTTATTTTTGTTTATTCATTTTATTTATATTTGTGTTTGATTCATATTTATCAAAAATTTAAAAAAAAATGTTTAAAACAGTGTTTATATTTGTTTAACTTCAATAAACTTATTTGTATTAACATAAATTGGTTGCGGGACTTTGGAAACCTTACAAGTTTAGTATTATCATGTAAGATGAATTGAGGGATGTGTGGAGGCAGACGTCATCATGTAAGAGCAAACACATTTACAATATTCTCCTACAAAGGGGTGGTCTCATAGAAAGTGGTACCCTACTTTCCATATGTTTGAGGTCACAGGGTCAAGTCTTTCTATGCACAAACTCTTCCGTTTTCACATTTTCGTCTTTTTTGGCAACCTTGTACTCTTTTCAAGGTCGGGGGACAAATTTTGTGATTAGTTTTAAGAACAAACACATTTACAATATATTGAGACTTTTAGTGGACAATACTTTGCAATTATATCGAGATGGAAGTTGGTAGGATTCTTAATAGAACTGCACATCATTAAATTTAGGACAATTTTAAAACATACTATCAATATATTACACCGAAATACATCACTAAATAAGTTGTTCTTATAAAAAAATATTAAAATTTTAAGAATTTTTTCATGATTAATCTCTTATAAAAAAGGACCTTTCCATAATTAATCCCTTATAAAAGGATCTCTTCATGATAATTAAAGAACCATGCTTATATTCTTATTAAAATTTTATTTTATAACTTTTGAAAATTAAATGATTAATATTCTATCATATATATAAGGGTTAAGATCTACTTACATAATATAAGACTATTTAATTTTATACAAATTTAAAACCGTTTGATAAGTGAAAAATAAACTTGCACTTATGAGCAACAAAGCGTAACTACATGGATTGAAGTCCCGTAATTTGTATGGTTTTTGAAATTTGTCACCAGTATGTTAAAATAATTTATATATTACTTAAATAAAATTATTTAAATTCGTTAGAAATAGTTAAAAATATCAATGAATATATATTATGTATCGAAGTTCAATTCGAGAATCTAAAATAGGAAAGATCAATAAAAAAATTTGTTATGATGCTATCTTGATCAATCAAAGCAACGCCAAATCAAACTTTAAAAAACTTGAACAAAAATCAATCAAACGACCGAAAATATATCATAAAGATAAAGAAAAAAAGTATCATAAAACTAGAAGAAGACGTGTTATAAAAATAAAATTATTAGAACTAGAATATATATATATATATATATATATATATATATAAACAAAGATAAACAAAAATATAGACCGTCATCAACCAATACTAAGATTAATGCTTTCGTTTGTCAAACGGACTTTTATTTTTTGTACTGAACTTGGGCCGGCGTTTTCACTACGTGTTTGTTTCTGATTTAATCACGCATCTTTGGTTCACTAAAACGGCAGCTTTGTATCATGAAGCGGCAGCTTTGTATCATGAAGCGGCAGCTTTGGATCATATTTATTGAATTTTAACTTTGGCTTTTAGTAAGTTTACTCATTCTAATTTACAATCTCGAATCATTTTACTCCTAAAATTGCACAAGGTACGAGTATTTTAGAATTCAAATATAAAACAAGTGCATGTGATATAAGAATCATCAGCTTCGTCAATGGAGCCTACTGAGGGTGGAATTATACGGTCGATCTTGTTTAGCTGTGCCTTGTTTCTTGCAGCGGCGGCGGCGGCTTCCCAAGCGTTACCGGGTTGCCAAGATAAGTGCGGAGATGTGAGCATTCCGTATCCATTCGGAACGACTCGGAGCTGTTACTTGAATGAGAATTTCGCAATCACTTGCAACAAGTCTTTCAGCCCCCCTGTGCCACAGTTACTAGGCAACGACATAGTTGTCACCTATGTTGCACGGGGAAGGAAAAGGAGCCCGTTTCAAGTATCGGGTACGTTTCCGTCACGGGAATAGCTGGGATACATACCTGGGATGTGCCACGGTGACAGGGTATGGTTGATCCAATTCGGGGGCGATCAGAGTTTATTTGGGGACGTTTCGGGGACGTTCCCATGGGTAATTTTGCATTTAGCAGAACTATTTAATCAAATAAAGAAAAAGATCAAACTGACGAAACCCAGATGAGGAATTGGAGTAATCAAGTGAAAATAAGAAATTAGTTGCAGAGATTTCGGGATTTGGAATCGAAAAAAGGGCCCCAAAAAAACTGGGATTTCTTTCTGGAGAAATGATTGAGAAGAAAACAATGAAGAAAACAAAAATTAATTTTTTATTATTTTCAAATTGACCACACAAATTAATTTAGTGATTTAGAAAAAATTCTCAAATGTTAGGATTTTTAATTAGATTTAAATTAGATGTTACACCAATTTTATAATTTTAAAAAATGCTCAAATGTTAGGATGTTAATTAGAGTTAAATTAGGAGGTTAACAATGTTTGATTTGGGTTTAATATTTTTCTATACTTAATATTATGGTTTGAGTATTAAGATTTGACACTTTAATATTATGATTTGATTATAAATTTTATTATTCTAGAGTTAATATTGTGGTTTGAATCTTGAAATTTGATATTTTCATATTGTAGTTTGTTTATGGATTTTACTGTTCGAAACTTAATATTGTGGGTTGAGTCTTGATATTTGATTTTATTTATGATTTTTTATATATATTTATAATTTTAAAATTATTTTATATGACATACTCTTACCGTCCTCGTACTCTTAAATTTTAAAATTTATCGTTTCTCGTCCTCGTCCCCGTATCCGTATCGTGCAACATAGGTTGTCACTAACATATCACTTGAAGGTCAGCTGAAAATGTTGAATTATGTAGCTCAGGATTGTTACGATGCAGACGGAAGACTTGTGACGAGGATAAACTCCATGCTGTGGGCGGACATATTCACAATCTCGAATGATAAAAACAAGCTCACCGGCATCGGCTGTGACACGGAGGCAATTATCACGGCTGAACGCGAGTACATCGGTAGCGGATATTTCACTGGCTGCATCTCGTATTGCGACAAAATCGAAACTACAGTCGACCTTAATGGTTCTTGCTCGGGCATAAGGTGCTGCCAAATCTCAGTTCCTAGTGGACTTAAGAATCTTAACATATCCGTGACAAGTTTCAACAATCATACCAATGTATCTGCCTTTAATCCTTGCGGTTACGCCTTTGTTACCGACGAGAGCAAGTTCACTTCAAGCTTTAAAAGCTTTGAGGTGTTGGCCACCATGGAATCTCTTCCTTTGGTGCTCTATTGGGCGATCGGAAACGAAACTTGCACGGTAGTGAGCCTAAATCTGGTTATGCTTGTAAACAAAATAGTATCTGCTACGATCCTGTTAACAGGTCTGGTTATATCTGCAAGTGCAAGGATGGCTACTATGGGAACCCATATCTTCACAATGGTTGCCAAGGTAGATATCTATCTTATGCTCATAGGCTCTATCTACTCACAAAGATGGACGAACACAAAGATGGACGAACGTCCTTAAAATTTTTAAATTATCATATACTTTAGATATTTTCTTTATATTTTTATTGATAATATATTTTCGTCACTTAAAATTTTATAAATTCATCATCTAATAAAATTTTTAGAAGTTCGATCCTCCTAACATAAAATCATACTTCTCTCCCTGTCTACTCATATTTTACCATCTTGGGATTGATTTATTTGTTTTAATGATCTTCAGATGTTGATGAGTGCAAAGATTTGAGCCTCCACAATTGTATTTCTGAGAGTAATTGTGTTAATACATTGGGAAATTATACTTGTTATTGCTCCAAAAGTTTTCATGGCGATGGCAGAAAAGACGAACTGGCTGCACACCAAATGTACTAAATGTGGTTTGTATCTGTATCGGTTGGTGCTCGGTTCTAATTTTAACTTTTCCATATACATTTTTTAATTCCAATAAATTTCATTATATTGATTAATACAACATTTAAAATTTAAAATTTAAGGACAAACTCCAAGTTTATCTCTCAAATTATTATTTTTATTCTATTTTAGTCACCAAACTATTTTTTGTTTTAAAGTCATACATATCATTAAGTTTTGGTTTTATTTTAATCCTTAACCATTAAAAAATTAATGGTGATGCTAACGTGAGACTATGAGATAATATCAATTCGTCCTTAAAAAATAAAAAAAATGCCACGTCATCGTTATATGAAACAATGACAATGAAACTGAGTTCTCCAGCATGTGCTGCGCTAAAGATCGTGTCTAAAATATTAGCTGGTGTTTCATGGCAGTTTCGGGATTAACTGTGCTAGTTGTTATCGTGGGTTGTTCATGGTTGCTCTTCACACACAAGAGAAGAAAGCTACTCAAAATGAAAAAGAAATTCTTTCGTCAAAACGGGGGTTTACTGTTACAGCAAGAGCAAACGAGCGACAAGTCTCCACTGAAACCGTCAAGATTTTTACAGCAGAAGAGCTTCAAAACGCAACAAAAAACTACGACGAGAGCCAAATCATCGTCAAGGGAGGGTTCGGCACAGTTTACAAAGTTATCTTGAAGAAAGGAACAAAGGTATCTATCAAGAAATCCAAGGTTGTTGATCAAAGCCAAATAAAGCAGTTCATCAACGAGGTCATTATTCTCTCCCAAATAAACCATAGAAATGTGGTCAAGCTTTTAGGCCGTTGCCTGGAGACCGAGGTCCCATTGTTGGTCTATGAATTTGTTTCCAATGGCACCTTCTCCGATCACATCCACTGCAAAAACAAGGATCGTTCGATTTCATGGGAGATTCGGTTAAGTATAGCTACGGAATCAGCGCAAGTGCTGCCATATTTGCACTCTGCAGCTTCTACACCAATCATTCATAGAGATGTTAAGCCTGCAAACATATCTTGGACAACAATTACACCGCGAAAGTTTCCAATTTCGGAGCTTCTCGATTAGTTCCAATCGATCAAATGCAGTTATCAACGCTGGTGCAAGAGATACTAGGATATTTGGACCCTGAATACTTGCAGACGAGCCAAATGAATGAGAAGAGCGATGTTTATAGCTTTGGTGTAGTCCTTGTTGAGCTACTAACCAGAAAAATGGCACTTACCTTTGACGCCCCCGAAGAAGAAAGGAATTTGACTAACTATTTTCTGAAATCAATGAGAGATGGTGATTTGTTTCGGATTGTGGATGATAAAGTGGCGAAAGGAGGAGATATTGGGCAGATTAAACAAGTTGCGGAACTTGCACAGAGGTGCTTAAGAGTGAAAAGTGATGAAAGGCCTACAATGAAGGAAGTTGCAATAGAGCTCGAGGGTCTAAGAGTGAGACACCAACATCCATGGGCTGAAGTTACGGTGAATCAAGAGGAAACACCGATTATTATGTATACAAGTAATTCATTTAGTCTTTGGAAGATGCTCGAGACAGTGCATGGATATATGTTGTTTAGCATCTATTCGGTCTTCAGTGAATCAAATTGTGATTTTTATTGTTAACAAACTTTATGTCAACTATAATGACAACTATTTTCATAAGTTTTTTGTTCTTTAAAATTGTAATCAAGTTTAACTGTACAGAAAATCAGAAACCACTCCAACATTTTCTCTAAAAGAAAATCATTAAATGGTCGTTTACGTGCACAGATATTTGTTGTTTACGTTTCTAAGAAAGATATCACGACTGCCGGACGATGACCGAGACGATGACCGAAACGTGAAGGAGAAGAGGTGAACGGATGTGGTATTTATTAGTTAGGGATTTTATTTTTAGAAAACGATAAATAAAGAAAATATACTAAAAATATTATTGATGCTGATTAATAAAAAGAAAGTTATTGAACCCACACTAACTAAAATAAAAATGACCTAACAAAGTATGGCCTAACTAATAAACTATGTGTTTATTTCTAATATTCTTCCTGCTTCTCTATGTTCTTGATCTTCTTTAGAAAAAACTAGCTACCATGACTTCCGAAAAATGACGTATTCTTTCTTTCTTCATTCACCCTTGATTTTTCTTCTACTTCTTTTACATAGTGCTTAGTGCAAACACTTCATTTGAACTGTTATTTTTGTGCAAAAGAGAATTACAGAAAGCTATAAGAGATTTGTGTTTTTCACAATTCATCTCAACCTTGAGCAACATATTTATATACAATAGTGTTTCTAACTAACAACGCAGTATTCAAATAGAATGGATATGATAAAGAAAGATTGTTACTTAGATTAATGAGAATCACAACATAAACATTTGAAATTAAGTTTGTAGCATTATCCTATCATACCCCTGCAAGATGGACGGTGCTGAAGTGAGTCCAATCTTGTTGATGATAGTGACAAATTGTTGGCGCAGAGCGGTTTTGTAAGAACATCAACAAGTTGGCCACGAATGGAGACATGAGAGATTCAGAGACATCCACTTTGCACTTGCTCACAGATGAAATGGTAATCTAACGCAACATGTTTCATGCGAGAATGAAAGATCGAGTTAGCACATAGGTTCGTTGCCCCAACATTATCACAATAAATCACTAGTTGTTGTGGTATTATGACGCTAAGTTCATACAAGATGGAGAAAAACCAATGCAATTCAGTAGCTGTAGTTGCCACAGAGTGATAATCAACCTCAGTGGAACATCGAGCAACAATTTTCTCTTTCTTAGAGCTCGAAAACACGTGATTACAACCAATATAGACAATGTAAACAGTTGTAAAAGGAAAATCATCTTTGTCACTAGCCCATCCAACATCTTTGTCATATACGTTGTTGCCCGATCGTGATTCTAGTAAAAACTCCACAGTGCTTGAAATGATTTTGAAAGTGCAAAATTAACCTTGTGAATATGAGATAAACAAATAAAGAATGAAATTGAAAAGGATGTGGATGAATTTTAAGTGGTTTGCAAATGAAAGAAGTTAGGTGGTGATAACGGTTGATTGAATGTAACGAAAATGGTGAAGGATGGTTGTAGTCGGTGAGGAGGATGATAGAAATTCAAAGGATGGATTGTGACCCGTTAGCTATATATAGCTAAGAACCAACAATATAATATGATGGAATCGAGGTGGAAGAGGATGGAAAGTGACCCACTAGCTATAGGTGAGCTAGGAACCAACATTATAATAAAATGAAATGGAGGAAGACAACAAGACTATCTTGAAGCCGATAAAGTTCTACAAGAGAACAAGAATGAAAGCCACCTCTCAAAGATGTTTTATTTATTCAAAATGTGTCTCTACAAATGATCCCAAAGGTTCCTATTTATAGTATTTCTAAGAAGCATATGAAAAGACTCAAAAGATGAAAACATTATCATCAATTTAGTAATAAAATGCACTTGAATGCTTTGTCTTCTTATCTTCAAAGTTGGAAGAATATTCTAGATCATTTTGGGGATGAATATAGACAATTTGAAGCTGAATTTGGCCTTAATTTCGTCCAAGGGGTGGAAGACTCTTACTATTCCATGCTAAAAATTGTCTTAATAAGTGAATTAAATCACCCTTCATTGCATGCTCCCTTGAAGAATATGAACAACCCTTGAATTTAGATGATAACAATCAGCTATGAATGTCTTGAATGGGTGAATTAAGAGTCCTTCAATGGCTTGTCACTTGGTTGAAGTTGAAAAGACTCTCCCTTGGCTCAAACTCATCCAATTCATCCATGCATAAAATTCTCGTAACAAAATTCCAAAATGCACTGTCTTCAATAAATCGATCATATGTCAAGCCCCCGATATCAAATTAAGGTGATTCAAAAGGCGTTGAAAAACTAAGAGATAGAGGAATAATGTCCAATTTATTTCTAGAACCAAACACATCTGTATCGCATCCAGAATTGGAAGACATTCTTGCAATTGTTGAGACTGTTCAGCTTCCCTCTTGCACCTAGACACAAAAGTATGAAATGTTTAAGATTGAATAAAATAAAATAAAATAAAAACATATTTTGAAAAAATATAAAGAGCTAGTTTAATTAATGAACCAGTTTAAATGAATGAACTAGTTTAATTAGTCAACTACCTTTATTGAATGAAAGAGGATACATAAATGAAATAGCTTCTTAAAAACCTACATGCTTTGATGAACTCATACTTAAATGAAATAGCTTCATAAAAACCTACATGCTTTGATGAACTCATACTTAAATGAAGTATCATGCTTATTTATTTATGCAACTTAATGTCATGCAAATTTATTAACACTCATGCAAATTCATGAACAAGTAAAAGATAAAATCATCCCTTAAACTTGGTTGTTCCTTCTTCACATCCCAACCTTGAGTATGATGGTGGAGGTTCTTCTTTTGGATTGAAAAAGGATTTTAGAAATCTAAACTTGGCTTGAAATTCCCAGATTAAGCTCAAATAATCTTCTCGAAGCTTCTCGAAAGTAAACAACTTGCCTCGATCAAACGGTCTCAAGCATATTGCAGAAAATGAAGTAAATATTTTTTTCTTTAAAGATGAAAAGAATTACTCCCTCCCTCTTTATACTTTTTTTCTTTCTTTTGTTTTTTTGACTTTTTTTACTAACCTGGGAGAGAGAAAATGAAACGATACGCATACTGAATCGGCTAGCTCTGATGCCAAATGATATGATATCGATTATGTATTTCGAGTCATATACGTTGTTGCCCGATCGTGATTCTAGTAAAAAACTCCATAGTGCTTGAAATGATTCTGAAAGTGTAAAATTAACGTTGTGAATATGAGATAAACAAATAAAGAATGAAATTGAAAAGGATGTGGATGAATTTTAAGTGGTTTGCACATGAAAAAAGTTTGGTGGTGATAACGGTTGAATAGATGTAACGAAAATGGTGAAGGATGGGTGTAGTCAGTGAGGAGGAGGATAGAAATTCAAAGGATGGATTGTGACCCGTTAGCTATATATAGCTAAGAACCAACAATATAATATGATGGAATCGAGGTGGAAGAGAATGGAACGTGACCCACTAGCTATAGGTGAGCTAGGAACCAACGATATAATAAAATGAAATGGAGGAAGACAACAAGACTATCTTGAAGCCGATAAAGTTCTACAAGAGAACAAGAATGAAAGAAACCTCTCAAAGATGTTTTATATATTCAAAATGTGTCTCTAAAAATGACCCCAAAGGCTCATATTTATAGTATTTCTAAGAAACATATGAAAAGACTCAAAATATGAAAACATTATCATCAATTTAGTAATAAAATGCACTTGAATGCTTTTTCTTCTTATCTTCAAAGTTGGATGAATATTCTAGATAATTTTGGGGATGAATCTAGACAATTTGAAGCTGAATTTGGCCTTAATTTCGTCCAAGGGGTGGAAGACTCTTGCTATTCCATGCTGAAAATTGTCTTAATAAGTTAATTAAATCACCCTTCATTGCATGCTCCCTTGAAGAATATGAACAACCCTTGAATTTAGATGATAACAATCATCTTTGAATTTCTTGAATGGGTGAATTAAGAGTCCTTCAATGGCTTTTCATTTGGCTGAAGTTGAAAAGACTCTCCCTTGGCTCAAACTCATCCTATTCATCCATGCATAAAATTCCCGTAACAAAATTCCAGCCCGCACTATCTTCAATAAATCGATCATATCTCAAGCTCCCTATATCGATTAAGGTGATTCAAAGGCATTGAAAAACTAAGAGATAGAGGAATAATTTCCAATTGATTTATGAACCAAACACATCTGTATCGCATCCAGAATTGGAAGACATTCTGACTGACATTCTTGCAACTGTCGAGACTGTTCAGCTTCCCTCTTGCACCTAGACACAAAGTAAGAAATGTTTAAGCTTGAATAAAATAAAATAAAAAAAAACATGTTATGAAAAATATAAAGAGCTAGTTTAATTAATGAACCAGTTTAAATGAATGAACTAGTTTAATTAGTCAACTACCTTTATTGAAAGAAAGAGGATACTTAAATGAAATAGCTTCATAAAATCTGCATGCTTTGATGAACTCATACCTAAATGAAGTAGCATGCTTATTTATTTATGTAACTTAATGTCATGCAAATTTATTAACACTCATGCAAATTCATGAACAAGTATAAGATAAAATCCTCCCTTAAACTTGGTTGTTCTTTCTTCACGTCCCAACCTTGAGTATGATGGTGGAGGTTCTTCTTTTGGATTGAAAAAGGCTTTTAGAAATCTAAACTTGGCTTGAAATTCCCAGATTAAGTTCAAATAATCTTCTTGAAGCTTCTCGAATGTAAACAACTTGCCTCGATCAAACGGTCTTAAGCATATTGCAGAAAATGATGTAAGGCGCATAGTCGGGATCACATCATTCCCTCCCTCTTTAAGGTGATTCGTCATCGAATCAAAAATATCAATAAAAGAACAAACTTCATTGGAAAACAAGAAAGAATCTTTACTATAGGTAGAATAATTCAATTTCGTTCCTCGCCCTTGAGAAAGATTCATCTCCAAATTGCAAACATCATTGTAGAAATTGTCTTCATTATTAAGCAAAAAAAAGTCTTCTCCATAGATGGAGAAGTCCGTTTGAATTCCTCGTAGTGGCTTTTCAACTTCTAAAGTCTTATGTGTGATGCTTACAATTTTGGATTGATAGGAATTTGAAAAGTCTCATTCACTGGAAAATGTTATCTTGTTTGTCTCTTTGTCTTCTATGTCCTCCTTTATCAAATCATTATTGATGTCAACTCTTTGTGTTCGAATCATACCACTAAAAAATGAATCAATATTAGAAGTAGATAAGTTGACAACAAATGAAATGGGAATATAAAACCATGAATGATGCTTGATGATCTTGATTGGTGGTTGCTGCTTGATGTATTTGATGATGAAAAACTTCATTGGATATTCTATGGAAATATAATCTAGGCATTATTGATGTTTGATTATCTCCATGACTAGTGATGAGTTTGGAATGTCCTTTGAAGTGTTCTCATTATTCTGCAATGATAAACCAAGACTATGAGGAAAAAAAAGGTTAGTGTAAGATGAAATTTCCTTATCCTCTTATTTTCGACATTTTTTCTTTTCGCTTCCAAGTTTTTCAACTATACTTTCAATCTTTTTAGCTCCAATTTCTTTTTCTTCGCTCTCAATGTCTTTTGCAACCCTCGTTTCTTCTTCTTTTTTGCAAACACTTTTTTTTCGTAGTTGTTCTTGCAATTTTTTTTCTTTGACAAAATTATCAAAACACACTGGAAGACGAGCTAGACTTTCTAGATTGAAAGATGCAAAATTCCTTGGCTCACTTTTCATTGAACTTTTGACATTGCTTATTGTTAGAAAATTGGGGTCCTCCTTGTAAGATCTTCTGCTACAATTGGGTGTAGAACTAGAAAAGGAATGAGTGTCATCTCTCCTTTTTAGTTGTGTTTAGATCTTCGTTGCATGTGTTTGTGAACAAGAAGGTTGTCCTATCATTCGCTCCAATTTCTTTGTGATTGGGTTGAGGTGCTTTTGAAACAAACTAATTATCTCTCGTGTCATGGCTTGCATTTGCAGGTTTGCTTCAACGTTACCAGTAACTTGAGAATTGATCCCCAATGATGAGACATAATTAGTAAAAAAAATAACCTCACAAAAAAAAACCTCCAAGAAAAGTCACTCCCACTCGTGTTTCACTCGGGATGACTTTTACCCTTAATGATAACCCTTGGCTTTTACCACTCGTGCTTTGATTTGAAGTCCTTTTGGGAACTTCCTCAAGTCTTACAAGGTCTAGTGAACTTCGGCTGAAACAATTGTAGCTTGGTAGTAAGGATAGTAAAAAGAAATTGGCTACAAGGAAAGAGATGGTAACTAATGTAACAAAATTGAATAATTGAATATAAAGATGAAGTAAATATATTTTTTCTTTAAAGATGAAAAGAATTACTCCCTCCCTCAATAAACTTTTTTTCTTTCTTTTTTTTTTGACTTTTTTTACTAACCTGGGAGAGAGAAAATGAAACGATATGCATACTGAATTGGCTAGCTCTGATGCCAAATGATATGATCTCGATTATGTGTTTCGAGTCATATACGTTGTTGCCCGATCGTGATTCTAGTAAGAAACTAAATGATTCTGAAAGTGCAAAATTAACGTTGTGAATATGATATAAACAAATAAAAAATGAAATTGAAAAGGATGTGGATGAATTTTAAGTGGTTTGCACATGAAAAAAGTTTGGTGGTGATAACGGTTGAATGGATGTAACGAAAATGGTGAAGGATGGGTGTAGTCAGTGAGGAGGAGGATAGAAATTCAAAGGATGGATTGTGACCCGTTAGCTATATATAGCTAAGAACCAACAATATAATATGATGGAATCGAGGTGGAAGAGGATGGAACGTGACCCACTAGCTATAGGTGAGCTAGGAACCAACGATATAATAAAATGAAATGGAGGAAGACAACAAGACTATCTTGAAGCCGATAAAGTTCTACAAGAGAACAAGAATGAAAGAAACCTCTCAAAGATGTTTTTTATATTCAAAATGTGTCTCTAAAAATGACCCCAAAGGCTCATATTTATAGTATTTCTAAGAAACATATGAAAAGACTCAATATGAAAACATTATCATCAATTTAGTAATAAAATGCACTTGAATGCTTTTTCTTCTTATCTTCAAAGTTGGATGAATATTCTAGATAATTTTGGGGATGAATCTAGACAATTTGAAGCTTAATTTGGCCTTAATTTCGTCCAAGGGGTGGAAGACTCTTGCTATTCCATGCTGAAAATTGTCTTAATAAGTTAATTAAATCACCCTTCATTGCATGCTCCCTTGAAGAATATGAACAACCCTTGAATTTAGATGATAACAATCATCTTTGAATTTCTTGAATGGGTGAATTAAGAGTCCTTCAATGGCTTTTCATTTGGCTGAAGTTGAAAAGACTCTCCCTTGGCTCAAACTCATCCTATTCATCCATGCATAAAATTCCCGTAACAAAATTCCAGCCCGCACTATCTTCAATAAATCGATCATATCTCAAGCTCCCTATATCGAATTAAGGTGATTCAAAAGGCATTGAAAAACTAAGAGATAGAGGAATAATTTCCAATTGATTTATAGAACCAAACACATCTGTATCGCATCCAGAATTGGAAGACATTCTGACTGACATTCTTGCAACTGTCGAGACTGTTCAGCTTCCCTCTTGCACCTAGACACAAAAGTAAGAAATGTTTAAGCTTGAATAAAATAAAATAAAATAAAAACATGTTATGAAAAAATATAAAGAGCTAGTTTAATTAATGAACCAGTTTAAATGAATGAACTAGTTTAATTAGTCAACTACCTTTATTGAAAGAAAGAGGATACTTAAATGAAATAGCTTCATAAAAATCTGCATGCTTTGATGAACTCATACCTAAATGAAGTAGCATGCTTATTTATTTATGTAACTTAATGTCATGCAAATTTATTAACACTCATGCAAATTCATGAACAAGTATAAGATAAAATCCTCCCTTAAACTTGGTTGTTCTTTCTTCACGTCCCAACCTTGAGTATGATGGTGGAGGTTCTTCTTTTGGATTGAAAAAGGCTTTTAGAAATCTAAACTTGGCTTGAAATTCCCAGATTAAGTTCAAATAATCTTTTTGAAGCTTCTCGAATGTAAACAACTTGCCTCGATCAAACGGTCTCAAACATATTGCAGAAAATGATGTAAGGCGCATAGTCGGGATCACATCATTCCCTCCCTCTTTAAGGTGATTCGTCATCGAATCAAAAATATCAATAAAAGAACAAACTTCATTGGAAAACAAGAAAGAATCTTTACTATAGGTAGAATAATTCAATTTCGTTCCTCACCCTTGAGAAAGATTCATCTCCAAATTGCAAACATCATTGTAGAAATTGTCTTCATTATTAAGAAAAAAAAGTCTTCTCCATAGATGGAGAAGTCCGTTTGAATTCCTCGTAGTGGGTTTCCAACTTCTAAAGTCTTATGTTTGATTCTTACAATTTTGGATTGATAGGAATTTGAAAAGTCTCATTCACTGGAAAATGTTATCTTGTTTGTCTCTTTGTCTTCTATATCCTCCTTTATCAAATCATTATTGATGTCAACTCTTTGTGTTCGAATCATACCACTAAAAAATGAATCAATATTAGAAGTAGATAAATTGACAACAAATTAAATGGGAATATAAAACCATGAATGATGCTTGATGATCTTGATTGGTGGTTGTTGCTTGATGTATTTGATGATGAAAAACTTCATTGGATATTCTATGGAAATATAATCTAGGCATTATTGATGTTTGATTATCTCCATGACTAGTGATGAGTTTGGAATGTCCTTTGAAGTGTTCTCATTATTCTGCAATGATAAACCAAGACTATGAGGAAAAGAAAGGTTAGTGTAAGATGAAATTTCCTTATCCTCTTATTTTTGACATTTTTTCTTTTCGCTTCCAAGTTTTTCAACTATACTTTCAATCTTTTTAGCTCCAATTTCTTTTTCTTCGCTCTCAATGTCTTTTGCAACCCTCGTTTCTTCTTCTTTTTTGCAAACACTTTTTTTTTCATAGTTGTTCTTGCAATTTTTTTTCTTTGACAAAATTATCAAAACACACTGGAAGACGAGCTTGACTTTCTAGATTGGAAGATGCAAAATTCCTTGGCTCACTTTTCGTTGAACTTTTGACATTGCTTCTTGTTAGAAAATTGAGGTCCTCCTTGTAAGATCTTCTGCTACAATTGGGTGTAGAACTAGAAAAGGAATGAGTGTCATCTCTCCTTTTTAGTTGTGTTTAGATCTTCGTTGCATGTGTTTGTGAACAAGAAGGTTGTCCTATCATTCGCTCCAATTTCTTTGTGATTGGGTTGAGGTGCTTTTGAAACAAACTAATTATCTCTCGTGTCATGGCTTGCATTTGCAGGTTTGCTTCAACGTTACCAGTAACTTGAGAATTGATCCCCAATGATGAGACATAATTAGTAAAAAAAATAACCTCACAAAAAAAAACCTCACCAAACACTCCAAGAAAAGTCACTCCCACTCGTGTTTCACTCGGGATGACTTTTACCCTTAATGATAACTCTTGGCTTTTACCACTCGTGCTTTGATTTGAAGTCCTTTTGGGAACTTCCTCAAGTCTTACAAGGTCTAGTGAACTTCAGCTGAAACAATTGTAGCTTGGTAATAAGGATAGTGAAAAGAAATTGGCTACAAGGAAAGAGATGGTAACTAATGTAACAAAATTGAATAATTGAATATAAAGATGAAGTAAATATATTTTTTCTTTAAAGATGAAAAGAATTACTCCCTCCCTCAATAAACATTTTTTCTTTCTTTTTTTCTTTTTTGACTTTTTTTACTAACCCGGGAGAGAGAAAATGAAACGATACGCATACTGAATTGGCTAGCTCTGATGCCAAATGATATGATCTCGATTATGTGTTTCGAGTCATATACGTTGTTGCCCGATCGTGATTCTAGTAAGAAACTAAATGATTCTGAAAGTGCAAAATTAACGTTGTGAATATGATATAAACAAATAAAAAATGAAATTGAAAAGGATGTGGATGAATTTTAAGTGGTTTGCACATGAAAAAAGTTTGGTGGTGATAACGGTTGAATGGATGTAACGAAAATGGTGAAGGATGGGTGTAGTCAGTGAGGAGGAGGATAGAAATTCAAAGGATGGATTGTGACCCGTTAGCTATATATAGCTAAGAACCAACAATATAATATGATGGAATCGAGGTGGAAGAGGATGGAACGTGACCCACTAGCTATAGGTGAGCTAGGAACCAACGATATAATAAAATGAAATGGAGGAAGACAACAAGACTATCTTGAAGCCGATAAAGTTCTACAAGAGAACAAGAATGAAAGCAACCTCTCAAAGATGTTTTATATATTCAAAATGTGTCTCTAAAAATGACCCCAAAGGCTCATATTTATAGTATTTCTAAGAAACATATGAAAAGACTCAATATGAAAACATTATCATCAATTTAGTAATAAAATGCACTTGAATGCTTTTTCTTCTTATCTTCAAAGTTGGATGAATATTCTAGATAATTTTGGGGATGAATCTAGACAATTTGAAGCTTAATTTGGCCTTAATTTCGTCCAAGGGGTGGAAGACTCTTGCTATTCCATGCTGAAAATTGTCTTAATAAGTTAATTAAATCACCCTTCATTGCATGCTCCCTTGAAGAATATGAACAACCCTTGAATTTAGATGATAACAATCATCTTTGAATTTCTTGAATGGGTGAATTAAGAGTCCTTCAATGGCTTTTCATTTGGCTGAAGTTGAAAAGACTCTCCCTTGGCTCAAACTCATCCTATTCATCCATGCATAAAATTCCCGTAACAAAATTCCAGCCCGCACTATCTTCAATAAATCGATCATATCTCAAGCTCCCGATATCGAATTAAGGTGATTCAAAAGGCGTTGAAAAACTAAGAGATAGAGGAATAATTTCCAATTGATTTATAGAACCAAACACATCTGTATCGCATCCAGAATTGGAAGACATTCTGACTGACATTCTTGCAACTGTTGAGACTGTTCAGCTTCCCTCTTGCACCTAGACACAAAAGTAAGAAATGTTTAAGCTTGAATAAAATAAAATAAAATAAAAACATGTTATGAAAAAATATAAAGAGCTAGTTTAATTAATGAACCAGTTTAAATGAATGAACTAGTTTAATTAGTCAACTACCTTTATTGAAAGAAAGAGGATACTTAAATGAAATAGCTTCATAAAAATCTGCATGCTTTGATGAACTCATACCTAAATGAAGTAGCATGCTTATTTATTTATGTAACTTAATGTCATGCAAATTTATTAACACTCATGCAAATTCATGAACAAGTATAAGATAAAATCCTCCCTTAAACTTGGTTGTTCTTTCTTCACGTCCCAACCTTGAGTATGATGGTGGAGGTTCTTCTTTTGGATTGAAAAAGGCTTTTAGAAATCTAAACTTGGCTTGAAATTCCCAGATTAAGTTCAAATAATCTTCTTGAAGCTTCTCGAATGTAAACAACTTGCCTCGATCAAACGGTCTCAAGCATATTGCAGAAAATGATGTAAGGCGCATAGTCGGGATCACATCATTCCCTCCCTCTTTAAGGTGATTCATCATCGAATCAAAAATATCAATAAAAGAACAAACTTCATTGGAAAACAAGAAAGAATCTTTACTATAGGTAGAATAATTCAATTTCGTTCCTCGCCCTTGAGAAAGATTCATCTCCAAATTGCAAACATCATTGTAGAAATTGTCTTCATTATTAAGAAAAAAAAGTCTTCTCCATAGATGGAGAAGTCCGTTTGAATTCCTCGTAGAGGCTTTCCAACTTCTAAAGTCTTATGTGTGATGCTTACAATTTTGGATTGATAGGAATTTGAAAAGTCTCATTCACTGGAAAATGTTATCTTGTTTGTCTCTTTGTCTTCTATGTCCTCCTTTATCAAATCATTATTGATGTCAACTCTTTGTGTTCGAATCATACCACTAAAAAATGAATCAATATTAGAAGTAGATAAATTGACAACAAATGAAATGGGTATATAAAACCATGAATGATGCTTGATGATCTTGATTGGTGGTTGTTGCTTGATGTATTTGATGATGAAAAACTTCATTGGATATTCTATGGAAATATAATCTAGGCATTATTGATGTTTGATTATCTCCATGACTAGTGATGAGTTTGGATTTTCTTTTGAAGTGTTCTCATTATTCTGCAATGATAAACCAAGACTATGAGGAAAAGAAAGGTTAGCGTGAGATGAAATTTCATTATCCTCTTATTTTCGACATTTTTTCTTTTCGCTTCCAAGTTTTTCAACTATACTTTCAATCTTTTTAGCTCCAATTTCTTTTTCTTCGCTTTCAATATCTTTTGCAACCCTCGTTTCTTCTTCTATTTTGCAAACACTTTTTTTTCGTACTTGTTCTTGCAATTTTGTTTCTTTGACAAAATTATCAAAACACACTGGAAGACGAGCTAGACTTTCTGGATTGAAAGATGCAAAATTCCTTGGCTCACTTTTCGTTGAACTTTTGACATTGCTTCTTGTTAGAAAATTGGGGTCCTCCTTGTAAGATCTTCTGCTATAATTGGGTGTAGAACTAGAAAAGGATTGAGTGTTATCTCTCCTTTTTAGTTGTGTTTAGATCTTCGTTGCACGTGATTGTGAACAAGAAGGTTGTCCTATCATTCGCTCCAATTTCTTTGTGATTGGGTTGAGGTGCTTTTGAAACAAACTAATTATCTCTCGTGTCATGGCTTGCATTTGCAGGTTTGCTTCAACGTTACCAGTAACTTGAGAATTGATCCCCAATGATGAGACATAATTAGTAAAAAAAATAACCTCACAAAAAAAAACCTCCCCAAACACTCCAAGAAAAGTCACTCCCACTCGTGTTTCACTCGGGATGACTTTTACCCTTAATGATAACTCTTGGCTTTTACCACTCGTGCTTTGATTTGAAGTCCTTTTGGGAACTTCCTCAAGTCTTACAAGGTCTAGTGAACTTCGGCTGAAACAATTGTAGCTTGGTAGTAAGGATAGTGAAAAGAAATTGGCTACAAGGAAAGAGATGGTAACTAATGTAACAAAATTGAATAATTGAATATAAAGATGAAGTAAATATATTTTTCTTTAAAGATGAAAAGAATTACTCCCTCCCTCAATAAACTTTTTTTCTTTCTTTTTTTTTTATTTTTTTACTAACCCAGGAGAGAGAAAATGAAACGATACGCATACTGAATTGGCTAGCTCTGATGCCAAATGATATGATCTCGATTATGTGTTTCGAGTCATATACGTTGTTGCCCGATCGTGATTCTAGTAAGAAACTTAATGATTCTGAAAGTGCAAAATTAACGTTGTGAATATGATATAAACAAATAAAGAATGAATTTGAAAAGGATGTGGATGAATTTTAAGTGGTTTGCACATGAAAAAAGTTTGGTTGTGATAACGATTGAATGGATGTAACGAAAATGGTGAAGGATGGGTGTAGTCGGTGAGGGGGAGGATATAAATTCAAAGGATAAAACGTGACCCGTTAGCTATATATAGCTAAGAACCAACAATATAATATGATGGAATCGAGGTGGAAGAGGATGGAACGTGGCCCACTAGCTATAGGTGAGCTAGGAACCAACGTTATAATAAAATGAAATGGAGGAAGACAACAAGACTATCTTGAAGCCGATAAAGTTCTACAAGAGAACAAGAATGACAACAACCTCTAAAATATGTTTTATATATTCAAAATGTATCTCTACAAATGACCCCAAAGTTTCCTATTTATAATATTTATAAGAAGCATATTAAAAGACTCAAAAGATGAAAACATTATCATCAATTTAATAATAAAATGCACTTGAAAACTTTGTCTTCTTACCTTCATAGTTGGATGACTATTCTAGATCATTTTGGGGATGAATCTAGACAATTTGAAGCTGAATTTGGCCTTAATTTAGTCCAAGGGATGGCAGACTCTTGCTATTCCATGCTGAAAATTGTCAATAAGTTAATTAAATCACCCTTCATTGCATGCTCCCTTGAAGAATATGAACAGACCTTTAATTTAGATGATAACAATCATCTTTGAATTTATTGAATGGGTGAATTAAGAGTCCTTCAATGGCTTGTCACTTTGCTGAAGTTGAAAAGACTCTCCCTTGGCTCAAACTCATCCAATTCATCCATGCATAAAATTCCCGTAACAAAATTCCAGCCTGCACTGTCTTCAATAAATTGATCATAACTCAAGCTCCCGATATCAAATTAAGGTGATTCAAATAGAGTTGGAAAGCTAGGAGATAGAGGAATAATGTCCAATTTATCTCTAGAACCAAACACATTTGTATCGTATCCAGAATTGGAAGACATTCTGACTGACATTCTTGCAACTGTTGAGACTGTTCAGCTTCCCTCTTGCACCTAGACACAAAAGTAAGAAATGTTTAAGCTTGAATAAAATAAAATAAAATAAAAACATGTTATGAAAAAATATAAAGAGCTAGGTTAATTAATGAACCAGTTTAAATGAATGAACTAGTTTAATTAGTCAACTACCTTTATTGAAAGAAAGAGGATACTTAAATGAAATAGCTTCATAAAAATCTGCATGCTTTGATGAACTCATACCTAAATGAAGTAGCATGCTTATTTATTTATGTAACTTAATGTCATGCAAATGTATTA
This sequence comes from Hibiscus syriacus, assembly GCF_006381635.1. Classification (NCBI taxonomy): domain Eukaryota; kingdom Viridiplantae; phylum Streptophyta; class Magnoliopsida; order Malvales; family Malvaceae; genus Hibiscus; species Hibiscus syriacus. The sequence continues at coordinate 979,829 of NW_024061932.1, read as the reverse complement.
ACACTCATGCAAATTCATGAACAAGTATAAGATAAAATCCTCCCTTAAACTTGGTTGTTCTTTCTTCACGTCCCAACCTTGAGTATGATGGTGGAGGTTCTTCTTTTGGATTGAAAAAGGCTTTTAGAAATCTAAACTTGGCTTGAAATTCCCAGATTAAGTTCAAATAATCTTCTTGAAGCTTCTCGAATGTAAACAACTTGCCTCGATCAAACGGTCTCAAGCATATTGCAGAAAATGATGTAAGGCGCATAGTCGGGATCACATCATTCCCTCCCTCTTTAAGGTGATTCGTCATCGAATCAAAAATATCAATAAAAGAACAAACTTCATTGGAAAACAAGAAAGAATCTTTACTATAGGTAGAATAATTCAATTTCGTTCCTCGCCCTTGAGAAAGATTCATCTCCAAATTGCAAACATCATTGTAGAAATTGTCTTCATTATTAAGCAAAAAAAAAAAAAGTCTTCTCCATAGATGGAGAAGTCCGTTTGAATTCCTCGTAGTGGATTTCCAACTTCTAAAGTCTTATGTGTGATGCTTACAATTTTGGATTGATAGGAATTTGAAAAGTCTCATTCACAGGAAAATGTTATTTTGTTTGTCTCTTTGTCTTCTATGTCCTCCTTTATCAAATCATTATTGATGTCAACTCTTTGTGTTCGAATCATACCACTAAAAAATGAATCAATATTAGAAGTAGATAAATTGACAATAAATGAAATGGGAATATAAAACCATGAATGATGCTTGATGATCTTGATTGGTGGTTGTTGCTTGATGTATTTGATGATGAAAAACTTCATTGGATATTCTATGGAAATATAATCTAGGCATTATTGATGTTTGATTATCTCCATGACTAGTGATGAGTTTGGAATGTCCTTTGAAGTGTTCTCATTACTATGCAATGATAAACCAAGACTATGAGGAAAAGAAAGGTTAGTGTAAGATGAAATTTCCTTATCCTCTTATTTTCGACATTTTTTCTTTTCGCTTCCAAGTTTTTCAACTATACTTTCAATCTTTTTAGCTCCAATTTCTTTTTCTTCGCTCTCAATGTCTTTTGCAACCCTCGTTTCTTCTTCTTTTTTGCAAACATTTTTTTTCGTAGTTGTTCTTGCAATTTTGTTTCTTTGACAAAATTATCAAAACACACTGGAAGATGAGCTAGACTTTCTGGATTGAAAGATGCAAAGTTCCTTGGCTCACTTTTCGTTGAACTTTTGACATTGCTTCTTGTTAGAAAATTGGGGTCCTCCTTGTAAGATCTTCTGCTACAATTGGGTGTAGAACTAGAAAAGGATTGAGTGTCATCTCTCCTTTTTAGTTGTGTTTAGATCTTCGTTGCATGTGTTTGTGAACAAGAAGGTTGTCCTATCATTCGCTCCAATTTCTTTGTGATTGGGTTGAGGTGCTTTTGAAACAAACTAATTATCTCTCGTGTCATGGCTTGCATTTGCAGGTTTGCTTCAACGTTACCAGTAACTTGAGAATTGATCCCCAATGATGAGACATAATTAGTAAAAAAAATAACCTCACAAAAAAAAACCTCACCAAACACTCCAAGAAAAATCACTCTCACTCGTGTTTCACTCGGGATGACTTTTACCCTTAATGATAACTCTTGGCTTTTACCACTCGTGCTTTGATTTGAAGTCCTTTTGGGAACTTCCTCAAGTCTTACAAGGTCTAGTGAACTTCGGCTGAAACAATTGTAGCTTGGTAGTAAGGATAGTGAAAAGAAATTGGCTACAAGGAAAGAGATGGTAACTAATGTAACAAAATTGAATAATTGAATATAAAGATGAAGTAAATATATTTTTTCTTTAAAGATGAAAAGAATTACTCCCTCCCTCAATAAACATTTTTTCTTTCTTTTTTTTGACTTTTTTTACTAACCCGGGAGAGAGAAAATGAATCGATACGCATACTGAATTGGCTAGCTCTGATGCCAAATGATATGATCTCGATTATGTGTTTCGAGTCATATACGTTGTTGCCCGATCGTGATTCTAGTAAGAAACTAAATGATTCTGAAAGTGCAAAATTAACGTTGTGAATATGATATAAACAAATAAAAATTGAAATTGAAAAGGATGTGGATGAATTTTAAGTGGTTTGCACATGAAAAAAGTTTTGTGGTGATAACGGTTGAATGGATGTAACGAAAATGGTGAAGGATGGGTGTAGTCAGTGAGGAGGAGGATAGAAATTCAAAGGATGGATTGTGACCCGTTAGCTATATATAGCTAAGAACCAACAATATAATATGATGGAATCGAGGTGGAAGAGGATGGAACGTGGCCCACTAGCTATAGGTGAGCTAGGAACCAACGTTATAATAAAATGAAATGGAGGAAGACAACAAGACTATCTTGAAGCCGATAAAGTTCTACAAGAGAACAAGAATGACAACAACCTCTAAAATATGTTTTATATATTCAAAATGTATCTCTACAAATGACCCCAAAGTTTCCTATTTATAATATTTATAAGAAGCATATTAAAAGACTCAAAAGATGAAAACATTATCATCAATTTAGTAATAAAATGCACTTGAAAACTTTGTCTTCTTACCTTCATAGTTGGATGAATATTCTAGATCATTTTGGGGATGAATCTAGACAATTTAAAGCTGAATTTGGCCTTAATTTAGTCCAAGGGGTGGAAGACTCTTGCTATTCCATGCTGAAAATTGTCAATAAGTTAATTAAATCACCCTTCATTGCATGCTCCCTTGAAGAATATGAACAGCCCTTTAATTTAGATGATAACAATCATCTTTTAATTTATTGAATGGGTGAATTAAGAGTCCTTCAATGGCTTGTCACTTTGCTGAAGTTGAAAAGACTCTCCCTTGGCTCAAACTCATCCAATTCATCCATGCATAAAATTCCCGTAACAAAATTCCAGCCTGCACTGTCTTCAATAAATCGATCATATCTCAAGCTCCCGATATCAAATTAAGGTGATTCAAATAGCGTTGGAAAGCTAAGAGATAGAGGAATAATGTCCAATTTATTTCTAGAACCAAACAAATCTGTATCGCATCCAGAATTGGAAGAAATTCTGACTGACATTCTTGCAACTGTTGAGACTGTTCAGCTTCCCTCTTGCACCTAGACTCAAAAGTAAGAAATGTTTAAGCTTGAATAAAATAAAATAAAATAAACTAAAAACATGTTATGAAAAAAATATAAAGAGCTAGTTTAATTAATGAATCATTTTAAATGAATGAACTAGTTTAATTAGTCAACTACCTTTATTGAATGAAAGAGGATACTTAAATGAAATAACTTCATAAAAACCTACATGCTTTGATGAACTCATACTTAAATGATGTAGCTTGCTTATTTATTTATGCAACTTAATGTCATGCAAATTTATTAACACTCATGCAAATTCTTGAACAAGTAAAAGATAAAATCCTCCCTTAAACTTGGTTGTTCCTTCTTCACGTCCCAACCTTGAGTATGATGGTGGAGGTTCTTCTTTTGGATTGAAAAAGGCTTTTAGAAATCTAAACTTGTATTGAAATTCCCAGATTAAGCTCAAATAATCTTCCTGATGCTTCTAAATGTAAACAACTTGCCTCGATCAAACGGTCTCAAGCATATTGCAGAAAATGATGTAAGGCGCATAGTCGGGATCACATCATTCCCTCCCTCTTTAAGGTGATTCGTCCTCGAATCAAAAATATCAATAAAATAATAAACTTCATTGGAAAACAAGAAAGAATCTTTACCATAGGTAGAATAATTCAATTTCGTTCCTCGCCCTTGAGAAAGATTCATCTCCAAATTGCAAACATCATTGTAGAAATTGTCTTCATTATTAAGCAAAAAAAAAGTCTTCTCCATAGATGGAGAAGTCCGTTTCAATTCCTCGTAGTGGCTTGCCAACTTCTAAGGTCTTATGTGTGATGCATACAATTTTGGATTGATAGGAATTTGAAAAGTCTCATTCACTGGAAAATGTTATCTTGTTTGTCTCTTTGTCTTCTATGTCCTCCTTTATCAAATCATTCTTGATGTGAACTCTTTGTGTTCGAATCATACCACTGAAAAATGAATCAATATTAGAAGTAGATAAATTGACAACAAATGAAATGGGAATATAAAACCATGAATGATGCTTGATGATCTTGATTGGTTGTTGTTGCTTGATGTATTTGATGATGAAAAACTTCATTGGATCTTCTATGGAAATATAATCTAGGCATGGTTGATGTTTAATTATCTCCATGATTGGTGATGAGTTTGGAATGTCCTTTGAATTGTTCTCATTATTATGCAATGATAAACCAAGACTATGAGGAAAAGAAAGGTTAGTGTAAGATGAAATTTCCTTAAAGTCTTCTTTTCGACATTTTTTCTTTTCACTTCCAAGTTTTTCAACTACACTTTTAATCTTTTTAACTCCAATTTCTTTTTCTTCGCTCTCAATGTCTTTTGCAACTCTCGTTTCTTCTTCGTTTTTGCAAACACTTTTTTTTGTAGTTGTTGTTACAATTGTGTTTCTTTGACAAAATTATCAAAACACACTTGAAGACGAGCTAGACTTTCTGGATTGAAAGATGCAAAATTCCTTGGCTCACACTAGTAGAAAAAACCCCTTTAATGACGCGCATTGCGCGTCATCTATGGGTGCGGATGACACACAAATACCTGTCGTTGAAGCCACCGACATGAATTTTTGATGACGCGCAAGTGTGCATCATAAATCTATGACTCGCATTTATGACACACATTTATGACGCGCATTTATGACGCTCATTGCGCGTCATTGAAGCCCCCGTCATAAATGAAGACGACACACATTTGTGTATCATAAATTTATGACACACATTTATGACTTACATTGCGTTTCATTGAAGCACACGTCATTAGAAAAGATGACACACATTCGTGCGTCGTGATTGTATTTCGTAAATTATAAAAAATATATATTGTAGATTGACAAACAATCAAACTAAATCACATTTAATGCCTCATAATTCTAAATATATATATCATATTATATATAAGCAATCCATTTGCATACAATATATTAACATTAAGTTATCAAAAATATTATAATCATATGTCGATACACTAGTGACGTCCAGTGATTCAACTAGTCGGAATAAGTCAAAAGAAGATGGAATTACATCAAGGTAAAGGCCTCCATCATTCCAGCCATCAATTTTGGAGCGTCCACTCTGACCAGAGGAAATTAATGCTTTGAGGCCTGCAATCCACACCTCTGCCTCAACTTTGTCCTTGCAAATCTAGAAGCCAACCATGCATTAAATTAAGAACAGACACACACAAGAGAATAAAAAATATAAACAATACCTTATCATCTACCTACAAACAAAATATCAAAGTTCCATTACAAACCAGATCAAATGACTTTTTTCCGTTGTCGTATATAAGAGAAAAAGATAAATAATCTTTCTCAGGCCGTAGATATCGTTGGAAAACAGCCTGATAGAGCATTAACAACGAAAATTTAGAATAAATTAAAAAGAAAAAGAAAAACATAACAGAAAGAAAACTAGATGCTGTGACAAAAAATAAGAATTAGAGTATCGACATCTATACTAATATTAAGGTCTGTGACTGAATTGGTGTCCCGATTGAACCAGACACCAACTCAATCAAGAACACAACTTAATAAATTAATTAACACAATAGCATCAAGGTCATGTCAGCACTTCGATATTTCAAAATAATACACTCTTCTTCTAAACAAACTACCTAAAATTTCTTTTTCTTTTCCTAACATAATGGGTGTACATGTTTCTAGTCATATATTAAAATAAAAATGCAACAAAAGGAACATAAAGATATTACAGTTCTTTGTCCAGAAATTATTTTAGAAACTGAGGCTAACTTCAAACTTCTTTCACGACTGCTTGAAATCCAGATTAGAGTTGTTTCATCCTGCAATTTCAAAAGAGAATAGTTGGTAAGTGCAGAAAGTTGTCAGTTAGATTAAAATAAAGTTTAAAAAAGGAAAGGAAAAGAAATGAAGCAACAAGTAAAACAGAATTACTTGGTAATTCAAAACAGAGTCATTAAATATTTGTCAAGTTAGGAATAAAAGATACCAAATCACTGCATACTTGTCTCTATTTTAACATCATCTAATAAAGCAGAAAAGAGTACTATCCACACATGAAAAGAATGTAACAGAGGTTTCAAAAGTTGGAACCAAACTTACATTAAAAAGTCTAAACGGACAAAACTTAGGCTTTCCCTTGCGTCCATATTCCAGAAGCTGAGCACCCTTCTTCAAAGCTATTAATGCCTACATAAGGTACAAAGATTATTTGCAGAAGGATAAAAACATCAAGAAAGTAATTTCATGATCAAGAAAACACCTTCCAAATTCATTAACTAATCTTAAAGGTTAACAATAAAACAAAGATACACCGACACTTCCGACAGAAGAAACCAAGCACTAGCTGGGGCTGTCCACTTCTCAATTGGCATGGAATGACTCAACCAGATAGATTCAGATGTCTTTATGATGTTTTGAAGAGCAATAGCAACCTTGGGCTTCAGTCGTTTCTTTTTCCCAATGCTTGTGCAAATCTTCTTCACCCATGGACTCCCTCGCCATTGCAGATGCCTTTCAAAAGAATCAATATCCCTCCAGGGAATAACAATTCCATCTCCCTCTCTAAACTCTTTGCTGTCAGACATGAATCAGACGAAAATATCCCTTCTTGGGTGAGCAAGCAGATCCAACTCTAGACACCCGGTCCAAAACCAATTCCAAGAACAAGGTCTCACATTATTCTTGAATGCTAGATTCGTTATTTGTTATTAAACGTGGAACAGAATGTAGCCACTCAGTAGTCACACTTTCATCTGAAAATGTTCTGAAGGCCTGCAAAAAATTATGCAAAAAAATCAACCTGGGATGGAAAATTGCTTGATGAACATATCCACTGGTGTAACTAATTCAACATCAAAATGTGCATTGACTTACGAATAAGCATCGAATAATCACAAAATTAACTGAAAATTGTAATGTTCGTAACAAGTGAATAAAGAAACATATTTGAGAAGTGCAAACATGTTGTAATGTACAAAATCAATCTGGGACTGGGAAGTGCATAACAAAGAACATATCCACCCTGGTCATCTAACTCAACATGCATTGACTTATGATTATGATTAAGCATCAAGTCATCACAAAACTAATTAGACTTGGTAATGCGCATGATAATTGAATAAAGAAGCATATTTGAGAAGTGCATGCATGTTATAATGTGCGAAAGCAATCTGGAATTTAGAAATACATAGCAAAGAAAATATCCACTTTAAGTAAACTAAATCAACACTGTACCACGCATTGACTTATGATGAAGCATCAAATCATCCCAAAACGAATTGAGTATTGTAATGTACATGTAACTGTAATAAAGAAATAAATTTCAACAAGGAAACTAGATTAACTGCACATTGAACTATGATTAAGTATCAAACTATCAAAACACTAATTTAACATTGTAGTGTACCTAACAAGTGAAGAAAGAAATAAATTTCAGCAAGAAAACTAGATTAACTAGATCAATGACATATGATTAAGCACCAAATCAACAAAAAAATAATTGAACATTATAATGTACATGATAAGCAGATAAAGAAACGTATCTGAACAAGGTTAACAACCATTCGTTTCTTCCCATGATTAGAAAATTTGAGGGAAATTTTGAAAGTGAAACAAGGTTAACAACGAAATTGAGAATAAGAATAAAGTATAAACAAAATCTTAAAGGTTAACTATAAAACAAAGAAAAGTAGAAAGGTAAAAGGGAAGACCCGTTCGATGTCACGTTGGGCATTACTATAGCTAACAAGATCTTCCATTCCATGTGAGGAAATTACAAACGCCACCGCCCTTTACGATCGCTCCCCGGAGCTCCGTTCATCATATGCGACTACCACCTCTCCTACTTTCTCTTCACTTCGCTCTTCTTGCCCTCCGACGCTTACCATCCAAAAGAAAACAACGCTTCAACTCTCAATTCTGAAACAACTAACGAAAACCGAAAGCAATTCCTTTAGCAGATCTACCGTGATATCTGGTCCTTCAACACCGAAATCCCAACATTCACCTCTTTCAATGAACCCTTCTTTACACCCTTCTTTATTAAGAATATCAGAAGAAAAAACGTGAGTGCAGCCAAAAACCGTAGAAGTAACTAAGTATCAATGGCATGTGACACGCAAAACAGAGAAACAAATGATGAATTAATTGAAAAAGATTAAAAAGAAGTTTCTTACCCTTTGACATTTTACATCAACAAGCTTCTTTATCAAATGCGGTTTCCCTTTGGGTAAAGTTGTGGTGAATAGGAGGCCAGGACCAGAAGCGGGAAAGGATGAAAATAATGGGGAAAAAATAAAAGACGACTTTTACAGATGACACACAATTAAAAGTGTACTCCGTGTTTTTGCAATTTTTTTTGGATTATCACTATTAAATATGACACACATTATTGTAAGTCATAAATCATTCAGATTTTAAAAAACATAACATTTTTTTATGACACATGTTTTGCAAGTCATAAATTAGCGTGTGTCATCGTTCGTGTGTCATTAAAGGTATATTTTCTTGTAGTGTCACTTTTAGTTTAACTTTTGACATTGCTTCTTGTTAGAAAATTGGGGTCCTCCTTATAAGATCTTCTGCTACAATTGGGTGTAGAACTAGAAAAGGATCGAGTTTCATCTCTCCTTTTTAGTTGTATTTTGATCTTTGTTGGACGTGTTTGTGAACAAGAAGGTTGTTTTATCATTCGCTCCAATTTCTTTGAGATTTGGTTGAGGTGATTTTGAAACAAACTCCTTATCTCTCGTGTCATGGCTTACATTTGCAGGTTTGGTTCAACGTTACCTGTTGAGAATTATCTCCCGAATGATGAGACATAATTAGTAAAAAATAATAATCTCACAAAAAACACCTCACCAAACACTCCAAGAAAAATCAGTTCTACTCGTGTTTCACTCTGGATGACTTTTACCCTTAATGATCACTCTTTCCTTTTACCACTCGTGCTTTGATTTCAAGTCCTTTTGGGAACTTCCTCAAGGGTTACAAGGTCTAGTGGACTTCAGCTGAAACAATTGTGGCTTGGTAGTAAGGATAGTGAAAAAACATTGACTACAAGGAAAGAGATGATAAGTAAATGTAAAAAAATTGAATAATTGAATATAAAGATGAAGTAAATATTTTTTTTCTTTAAAGATGAAATGAATTACTCCCTCACTCTTTAAACGTTTTCTTTCTTTCTTTCTTTTTTGACTTTTTTTACTAACTCGGGAGAGAGAAAATGAAACGATACGCTTACTGAATTGGCTAGATTTGATGCCAAATGATATGATCTCGATTATGTGTTTCGAGTCATATATGTTGTTGCCCAATCGTGATTCTAGTAAGAAACACTACAGTGCTTGAAATGATTCTGAAAATGCAAAAGTAACGTTGTGAATATGAGATAAATAAATAAAGAATGAAATTGAAAAGGATGTGGATGAATTTTAAGTGGTTTGCACATGAAACAAGTTTAGTTGTGATAACGGTTGAATGGATGTAACGAAAATGGTGAAGGATGGGTGTAGCCGGTGAAGAGGAGGATAAAAATTCAAAGGATGGATTGTGACCCGTTAGCTATGTATAGTTAAGAACCAACAATATAATATGATGGAATCGAGGTGAAAGAGGATGTGATAACTCCGTAAAAGGTCACATTTTTGTGCCATATAGATGCATTTAGAAGCATTTAGTTGCACGTGGTGGATTTCGGTTTGTCGTGGCATTTTATTTTTACAGCGGTGCTACTTTATGGGAAATGTACTTGTCTGATGATGTGCAGGTGTTGAAAGCAAGGAAAATAGGATTTAAAATGCCGTGACATAGGGATATTGCTGAGCTAAATAAAAATACCTAGTGCGACTGCATTTCGAAAGCGCACAAGGAGAAAGAAGATATTTTCTAGCCAGCTGTCCCGGATTTTCCACGTGCTCTGCCCGAGATACCCACCTCGAAGATACGACGCTTCAACCGCCGGTTCTGCTGATGATGTCGTCTAGTCTGACCCTACAGATCCTGTCTGTCCTAGGACGTCTACTGCGGGATTATGCCGGTCACGCGCTAGCTATCTAGGCTGCATCATTGCCTATCCTGCTTGACTCCCAAGGAACTCAGCCATGTTTTTGGGGTTTCCTAGGATGGTTAACACCAAACCTTAGGATTTTTTTCCCTCTATAAATAGAGGAGGAAGCCACATGGAAGAAGACTTTGGTTCCAGCCATATTTGAGCTAAAAAAGTTAGAGAAAGAAGGTCTCACTTTTCTCCGTCAATCCTACTTGCCGTGGCATTTCTCCTTGACTAGCAGAAGGGAGTGGCGTTCTAAGCATCCGAGAGGAGCTAGTTCGCTGGGAGCAGTCCTTGGTGGCCGAGGAAGGCATTTGACAGTGCACGTTGAATGCTTTTTCTCCTCCCCTTAGTACTTGCTTTCATATTTTATTGTTGGGTTGTAAGGAACGAATGATATTTGCTTTGTGCTTGTTGATTTCGAACCCCACCATGAACTAATCCTATTTGGTGGGAGATATCATGGATATTTAAGATTTTGTTTCAATGAATGGTTGTTGTTTCATGCTTTATTCTGTTTTGTTTATGATGCTTAAAGACTTAAGGTTGTAGGAGCTACGAGAGTAGCCTTTCCTTAGGAGGGTTCATGAGGTTCGAGAGAATGCCTTGGGAATTTATCCTTAGTGTTCGAGAGAAACTAGGGAGGAGCTACATAAACAACGGGTTCTAGATAGTAACTAGGCCTAATCCACATTAGAGATAAGGATAGGATTTCATTCGACTAAGAGGAGTCGTGCATAAACGATAGGTTAGATGTTAACGCTGCCGTAAAAAGGTATTGCCGAGACATATCCTATTATCTGGACCAATAGGATCATTGCAGGGGTTTACGCCAATCGGTTTTGCTAGGGCATCTTTATTTTGTCGAGTTCATTACTAGAGATAGCTTAGGGCATCCCAGTAGACTCTGTCGGGCAGGGTAAGCATAAAAGAAATACCATTCAGAAAAATAGAATTAGAGTTTCCTTGTGACTCCCATCAATCATTTCCATTACTGGTTGTCATTTGAGAAAGCTAAAGTCCTATATTTATTAAATCAAGTATTTAAATTTTATTTTTGCTTTAACATTTCTATTTGTTTGCATGCATCACAATTGCATTTTCCACGACATATCCATCTGCTACCACACTATCACCATTCCATTTCCACCACATCCATTCCATTTCCACCACATCCATTCCATTTTGCCACTGCATTCTCATTTGTAGATACCATAACTAACTTTACTTAGGTGACAAAGTAAAGTGCCTTGACAAACCTATTTGATTTCCCCAATTCCCTCTAGAGACGATACTCTACTTATCACTTTATTAATTGTTATATTGTGTATACTTGCACACATATCCGCATCAATTTTAGTACTCACAAAGAGCGGACAGGATGGAATGTGACCCACTAGCTATAGTTGAGCAAAGAACCAACTTTATAATAAAATGAAATGGAGGAAGACCACTAGACTATCTTGAAGCTGATAAAGTTCTACAATAGAACAAGAATGAAAGCAACCTCTCAAAGATGTTTTATTTATTCAAAATGTGTATCTACAAATGATCCCAAAGGTTCCTATTTATAGTATTTCTAAGAAGCATATGAAAAGACACAAAAGATGAAAACATTATCATCAATTTAGTAATAAAATGCACTTGAATGCTTTTTCTTCTTATCTTCAAAGTTGGATGAATATTCTAGATCATTTTGGGGGATAAATCTAGACAATTTAAAGCTAAATTTGGCCTTAATTTCGTCCAAGGGGTGGAAGACTCTTGTTATTCCATGCTGAAAATTGTCTTAATAAGTTAATTAAATCAACCTTAAATTGCATGATCCCTTGAAGAATATGAACAACCCTTTAATTAAGATGATAACAATCAGCTTTGAATTTCTTGAATGGGTGAATTAAGAGTCCTTCAATGGCTTGTCACTTTGTTGAAGTTGAAAAGACTCTCCCTTGGCTCAAACTCATCCAATTCATCCATGCATAAAATTCCCGTAAGAAAATTCCAGCCTGCACTGTCTTCAATAAATCGATCATATCTCAAGCTCCGATATCGAATTAAGGTGATTCAAATGGCGTTGGAAAGATAAGAGACAGAGGAATAATATCCAATTTATTTCTAGAACCCAACACATCTGTATCGCATCCAGAATTGGAAGACATTCTGACTGACATTCTTGCAACTGTTGAGACTGTTCAGCTTCCCTCTTGCACCTAGATACAAAAGTAAGAAATGTTTAATCTTGAATAAAATAAAATAAAATAAAATAAAATAAAAACATGTTTTGAAAAATATATAAAGAGCTAGTTTAATTAATGAACCATTTTAAATGAATGAACTAGTTTAATTAGTCAACTACCTTTATTGAAAGAAAGAGAATACTTAAATGAAATAGCTTCATGAAAACTTGCATGCTTTGATGAACTCATACATAAATGAAGTAGCATGCTTATTTATTTATGCAACTTAATGTCATGCAAATTTATTAACACTCATGCAAATTCATGAACAAGTAAAAGATAAAATCCTCCCTTAAACTTGGTTGTTCCTTCTTCACGTCCCAACCTTGAGTATGATGGTGGAGGTTCTTCTTTTGGATTGAAAAAGACTTTTAGAAATCTAAACTTGGCTTGAAATTCCCATATTAAGCTCAAATTAACTTCTTGAAGCTTCTTGAATGTAAACAACTTGCCTTGATCGAACAGTCTCAAGCATATTGCAGAAATGATGTAAGGCGCATAGTCGGGATCACATCATTCCCTCCCTCTTTGAGGTGATTCGTCCTCGAATACAAAATATCAATAAAATAACAATCTTCATTGGAAAACAAGAAGGAATCTTTTTAACTCCAATTTCTTTTTCTTCTCTCTCAATGTCTTTTGCAACTCTCGTTTCTTCTTCTTTTTCGCAAACACTTTCTTTTCGTAGTTTTTGTTACACTTGTGTTTCTTTGACAAAATTATCAAAACACACTTGAAGACGAGCTAGACTTTCTGGATTGAAAGATGCAAAATTCCTTGGCTCACTTTTCGTTGAACTTTTGACATTGCTTCTTGTTAGAAAATTTGGGTCCTCCTTGTAAGATCTTCTGCTACAACTGGGTGTAGAACTAGAAAAGGATCGAGTGTCATCTCTCCTTTTTAGTTGTGTTCTGATCTTCGTTGGACGTGTTTGTGAACAAGAAGGTTTTTCTATCATTCGCTCTAATTTCTTTGAGATTGGGTTGAGGTTCTTTTGAAACAAACTCATTATATCTCGTGTCATGGCTTGCATTTGCAGGATTGCTTCAACGTTACCTGTAACTTGAGAATTGTATCCCGATTGATGAGATATAATTAGTAAAAAAAATAACCTCACAAAAAACCTCACCAAACACTCCAAGAAAAGTCAACCCACTCGTGTTTCACTCGGGATGGCTTTTACCCTAAATGATCACTCTTTCCTTTTGCCACTCGTGCTTTGATTTCAAGTACTTTTGGGAACTTCCTCAAGGCTTACAAGGTCTACTGAACTTCAGCTGAAACAATTGTGGCTTGGTAGTTAGGATAGTGAAAAGAAATTGACTACAAGGAAAGAGATGGTAAGTAAATGTAACAAAATTGAATAATTGAATATAAAGATGAAGTAAATATTTTTTTTCTTTAAAGATGAAAAGAATTACTCCCTCCCTCATTAAACTTTTTTTTTTCTTTTGTTTTTTTGCTAAATCGGGAGAGAGAAAATGAAACGATACGCATACTGAATCGGCTAGCTCTGATGTCAAATTATATGATCTCGATTATATGTGTTTCGAGTCATATACGTTGTTGCCCGATCGTGATTCTAGTAAGAAACTCCACAGTGCTTGAAATGATTTTGAAAGTGCAAAATTAACGTTGTGATTATGAGATAAACAAATAAGGAATGAAATTGAAATGGATGTGGATGAATTTTAAGTGGTTTTCACATGAAAAAAGTATGGTGGTGATAACGGTTGAATGGATGTAACGAAAATGGTGAAGGATGGGTGTAGTCGGTGAGGGGGAGGATATAAATTCAAAGGATGGATTGTGACCCGTTACCTATATATAGCTAAGAACCAACAATAAAACATGATGTAATCGAGGTGGAAGAGGATGGAACGTGGCCCACTAGCTATAGGTGAGCTAGGAACCAACGTTATAAAAAAATGAAATGGAGGAAGACAACAAGACTATCTTGAAGCCGATAAAGTTCTACAAGAGAACAAGAATGAAAGCAACCTCTCAAAGATGTTTTATATATTCAAAATGTATCTCTACAAATGACCCCAAAGGTTCCTATTTATAATATTTATAAGAAGCATATGAAAAGACTCAAAAGATGAAAACATTATCATCAATTTAGTAATAAAATGCACTTGAATACTTTGTCTTCTTATCTTCATAGTTGGAAGAATATTCTAGATCATTTTGGGGATGAATCTAGACAATTTGAAGCTGAATTTGGCCTCAATTTAGTCCAAGTGGTGGAAGACTCTTGTTATTCCATGCTGAAAATTGTCTTAATAAGTTAATTAAATCAACCTTAAATTGCCTGCTCCCTTGAAGAATATGAACAACCCTTTAATTAAGATGATAACAATCATCTTTGAATTTCTTGAATGGGTGAATTAAGAGTCCTTCAATGGCTTGTCACTTTGCTGAAGTTGAAAAGACTCTCCCTTGGCTCAAACTCATCCAATTCATCCATGCATAAAATTCCCGTAACAAAATTCCAGCCTGCACTGTCTTCAATAAATCTATCATATCTCAAGCTCCGATATCGAATTAAGGTGATTCAAATGGCGTTGGAAAGCTAAGAGACTGAGGAATAATGTCCAATTTATTTCTAGAACCAAACACATCTGTATCGCATCCAGAATTGGAAGATATTCTGACTGACATTCTTGCAACTGTTGAGACTGTTCAGCTTCCCTCTTGCACCTAGATACAAAAGTAAGAAATGTTTAAGCTTGAATAAAATAAAATAAAATAAAAACATGTTATGAAAAATATATAAAGAGCTAGTTTAATTAATGAACCATTTTAAATGAATGAACTAGTTTAATTAGTCAACTACCTTTATTGAAAGAAAGAGAATACTTAAATGAAATAGCTTCATGAAAACTTGCATGCTTTGATGAACTCATACATAAATGAAGTAGCATGCTTATTTATTTATGCAACTTAATGTCATGCAAATTTATTAACACTCATGCAAATTCATGAACAAGTAAAAGATAAAATCCTCCCTTAAACTTGGTTGTTCCTTCTTCACGTCCCAACCTTGAGTATGATGGTGGAGGTTCTTCTTTTGGATTGAAAAAGGATTTTAGAAATCTAAACTTGGCTTGAAATTCCCATATTAAGCTCAAATTATCTTCTTGAAGCTTCTTGAATGTAAACAACTTGCCTCGATCGAACAGTCTCAAGCATATTGCAGAAATGATGTAAGGCGCATAGTCGGGATCACATCATTCCCTCCCTCTTTAAGGTGATTCATCCTCCAATCAAAAATATCAATAAAATAACAATCTTCATTGTAAAACAAGAAGGAATCTTTTTAACTCCAATTTCTTTTTCTTCTCTCTCAATGTCTTTTGCAACTCTCGTTTCTTCTTCTTTTTCGCAAACACTTTCTTTTCGTATTTTTTGTTACACTTGTGTTTCTTTGACAAAATTATCAAAACACACTTGAAGACGAGCTAGACTTTCTAGATTGAAAGATGCAAAATTCCTTGGCTCACTTTTCGCTGAACTTTTGACATTGCTTCTTGTTAGAAAATTGGGGTCCTCCTTGTAAGATCTTCTGCTATAATTGGGTGTAGAACTAGAAAAGGATCGAGTGTCATCTCTCCTTTTTAGTTGTGTTTTGATCTTCGTTGGACGTGTTTGTGAACAAGAAGGTTGTTCTATCATTCGCTCTAATTTCTTTGAGATTGGGTTGAGGTTCTTTTGAAACAAACTCATTATATCTCGTGTCATGGCTTGCATTTGCAGGATTGCTTCAACGTTACCTGTAACTTGAGAATTATATCCCGAATGATGAGATATAATTAGTAAAAAAAATAACCTCACAAAAAACCTCACCAAACACTCAAAGAAAAGTCAACCCACTCGTGTTTCACTCGGGATGGCTTTTACCCTTAATGATCACTCTTTCCTTTTACCACTTCAAGTACTTTTGGGAACTTCCTCAAGGCTTACAAGGTCTACTGAACTTCAGCTGAAACAATTGTGGCTTGGTAGTTAGGATAGTGAAAAGAAATTGACTACAAGGAAAGAGATGGTAAGTAAATGTAACAAAATTGAATAATTGAATATAAAGATGAAGTAAATATTTTTTTTCTTTAAAGATGAAAAGAATTACTCCCTCCCTCATTAAACTTTTTTTTTCTTTTGTTTTTTCTTTTGTTTTTTTGCTAAACCGGGAGAGAGAAAATGAAACGATACGCATACTGAATCGGCTAGCTCTGATGTCAAATGATATGATCTCGATTATGTGTTTCGAGTCATATACGTTGTTGCCCGATCGTGATTCTAGTAAGAAACTCCACAGTGCTTGAAATGATTCTGAAAGTGCAAAATTAACGTTGTGATTATGAGATAAACAAATAAGGAATGAAATTGAAATGGATGTGGATGAATTTTAAGTGGTTTTCACATGAAAAAAGTATGGTGGTGATAACGGTTGAATGGATGTAACGAAAATGGTGAAGGATGGGTGTAGTCGGTGAGGGGGAGGATATAAATTCAAAGGATGGATTGTGACCCGTTACCTATATATAGCTAAGAACCAACAATAAAACATGATGTAATCGAGGTGGAAGAGGATGGAACGTGGCCCACTAGCTATAGGTGAGCTAGGAACCAACGTTATAAAAAAATGAAATGGAGGAAGACAACAAGACTATCTTGAAGCCGATAAAGTTCTACAAGAGAACAAGAATGAAAGCAACCTCTCAAAGATGTTTTATATATTCAAAATGTATCTCTACAAATGACCCCAAAGGTTCCTATTTATAATATTTATAAGAAGCATATGAAAAGACTCAAAAGATGAAAACATTATCATCAATTTAGTAATAAAATGCACTTGAATACTTTGTCTTCTTATCTTCATAGTTGGATGAATATTCTAGATCATTTTGGGGATGAATCTAGACAATTCGAAGCTGAATTTGGCCTCAATTTAGTCCAAGTGGTGGAAGACTCTTGTTATTCCATGCTGAAAATTGTCTTAATAAGTTAATTAAATCAACCTTAAATTGCATGCTCCCTTGAAGAATATGAACAACCCTTTAATTAAGATGATAACAATCAGCTTTGAATTTCTTGAATGGGTGAATTAAGAGTCCTTCAATGGCTTGTCACTTTGCTAAAGTTGAAAAGACTCTCCCTTGGCTCAAACTCATCCAATTCATCCATGCATAAAATTCCCGTAACAAAATTCCAGCCTGCACTGTCTTCAATAAATCTATCATATCTCAAGCTCCGATATCGAATTAAGGTGATTCAAATGGCGTTGGAAAGCTAAGAGACCGAGGAATAATGTCCAATTTATTTCTAGAACCAAACACATCTGTATCGCATCCAGAATTGGAAGATATTCTGACTGACATTCTTGCAACTGTTGAGACTGTTCAACTTCCCTCTTGCACCTAGATACAAAAGTAAGAAATGTTTAAGCTTGAATAAAATAAAATAAAATAAAATAAAATAAAAACATGTTATGAAAAAAATATAAAGAGCTAGTTTAATTAATGAACCACTTTAAATGAATGAACTAGTTTAATTAGTCAACTACCTTTATTGAATGAAAAAGGATACTTAAATGAAATAGCTTCATGAAAACTTGCATGCTTTGATGAACTCATACATAAATGAAGTAGCATGCTTATTTATTTATGCAACTTAATGTCATGCAAATTTATTAACACTCATGCAAATTCATGAACAAGTAAAAGATAAAATCCTCCCTTAAACTTGGTTGTTCCTTCTTCACGTCCCAACCTTGAGTATGATGGTGGAGGTTCTTCTTTTGGATTGAAAAAGGCTTTTAGAAATCTATACTTGGCTTGAAATTCCCAAATTAAGCTCAAATTATCTTCTTGAAGCTTCTTGAATGTAAACAACTTGCCTCGATCGAACAGTCTCAAGCATATTGCAGAAATGATGTAAGGCACATAGTCGGGATCACATCATTCCCTCCCTGTTTAAGGTGATTCGTCCTCCAATCAAAAATATCAATAAAATAACAATCTTCATTGTAAAACAAGAAGGAATCTTTTTAACTCCAATTTCTTTTTCTTCTCTCTCAATGTCTTTTGCAACTCTCGTTTCTTCTTCTTTTTCGCAAACACTTTCTTTTCGTATTTTTTGTTACACTTGTGTTTCTTTGACAAAATTATCAAAACACACTTGAAGACGAGCTAGACTTTCTAGATTGAAAGATGCAAAATTCCTTGGCTCACTTTTCGTTGAACTTTTGACATTGCTTCTTGTTAGAAAATTGGGGTCCTCCTTGTAAGATCTTCTGCTATAATTGGGTGTAGAACTAGAAAAGGATCGAGTGTCATCTCTCCTTTTTAGTTGTGTTTTGATCTTCGTTGGACGTGTTTGTGAACAAGAAGGTTGTTCTATCATTCGCTCTAATTTCTTTGAGATTGGGTTGAGGTTCTTTTGAAACAAACTCATTATATCTCGTGTCATGGCTTGCATTTGCAGGATTGCTTCAACGTTACCTGTAACTTGAGAATTGTATCCCGAATGATGAGATATAATTAGTAAAAAAAATAACCTCACAAAAAACCTCACCAAACACTCAAAGAAAAGTCAACCCACTCGTATTTCACTCGGGATGGCTTTTACCCTTAATGATCACTCTTTCCTTTTACCACTTCAAGTACTTTTGGGAACTTCCTCAAGGCTTACAAGGTCTACTGAACTTCAGCTGAAACAATTGTGGCTTGGTAGTTAGGATAGTGAAAAGAAATTGACTACAAGGAAAGAGATGGTAAGTAAATGTAACAAAATTGAATAATTGAATATAAAGATGAAGTAAATATTTTTTTTCTTTAAAGATGAAAAGAATTACTCCCTCCCTCATTAAACTTTTTTTTCTTTTGTTTTTTCTTTTGTTTTTTTGCTAAACCGGGAGAGAGAAAATGAAACGATACGCATACTGAATCGGCTAGCTCTGATGTCAAATGATATGATCTCGATTATGTGTTTCGAGTCATATACGTTGTTGCCCGATCGTGATTCTAGTAAGAAACTCAACAGTGCTTGAAATGATTCTGAAAGTGCAAAATTAACGTTGTGATTATGAGATAAACAAATAAAGAATGAAATTGAAAAGGATGTGGATGAATTTTAAGTGGTTTGCACATGAAAAAAGTATGGTGGTGATAACGGTTGAATGGATGTAACGAAAATGGTGAAGGATGGGTGTAGTCGGTGAGGGGGAGGATATAAATTCAAAGGATGGATTGTGACCCGTTAGCTATATATAGCAAAGAACCAACAATACAACATGATGTAATCGAGGTGGAAGAGGATGGAACGTGGCCCACTAGCTATAGGTGAGCTAGGAACCAACGTTATAAAAAAATGAAATGGAGGAAGACAACAAGACTATCTTGAAGCCGATAAAGTTCTACAAGAGAACAAGAATGAAAGCAACCTCTCAAAGTTGGATGAATATTCTAGATCATTTTGGGGATGAATCTAGACAATTCGAAGCTGAATTTGGCCTCAATTTAGTCCAAGGGATGGAAGACTCTTGTTATTCCATGCTGAAAATTGTCTTAATAAGTTAATTAAATCAACCTTAAATTGCATGCTCCCTTGAAGAATATGAACAACCCTTTAATTAAGATGATAACAATCAGCTTTGAATTTCTTGAATGGGTGAATTAAGAGTCCTTCAATGTCTTGTCACTTTGCTGAAGTTGAAAAGACTCTCCCTTGGCTCAAACTCATCCAATTCATCCATGCATAAAATTCCCGTAACAAAATTCCAGCCTGCATTGTCTTCAATAAATCGATCATATCTCAAGCTCCGATATCGAATTAAGGTGATTCAAATGGCGTTGGAAAGCTAAGAGACAGAGGAATAATATCCAATTTATTTCTAGAACGAAACAAATCTGTATCGCATCCAGAATTGGAAGACATTCTGACTGACATTCTTGCAACTGTTGAGACTGTTCAGCTTCCCTCTTGCACCTAGATACAAAAGTAAGAAATGTTTAAGCTTGAATAAAATAAAATAAAATAAAATAAAAACATGTTATGAAAAAAAATATAATGATCTAGTTTAATTAATGAACCATTTTAAATGAATGAACTAGTTTAATTAGTCAACTACCTTTATTGAAAGAAAGAGAATACTTAAATGAAATAGCTTCATAAAAATCTGCATGCTTTGATGAACTCATACTTAAAGAAGTAGCTTGCTTATTTATTTATGCAACTTAATGTCATGCAAATTTATTAACACTCATGCAAATTCATGAACAAGTAAAAGATAAAATCCTCCCTTAAACTTGGTTGTTCCTCCTTCACGTCCTAACCTTGAGCATGATGGTGGAGGTTCTTCTTTTGGATTGAAAAAGGCTTTCATAAAATGATGTAAGGCACATAGTCGGGATCACTTCATACCCTCCCTCTTTAAGGTAATTCATCCTCGAATAAAAAATATCAATAAAAGAACAAACTTAATTGGAAAACAAGAAATCTTTACCATAGGTAGAATAATTCAATTTCGTTCCTCGCCCTTGAGAAAGATTCATCTCCAAATTGCAAACATCATTGTAGAAATTGTCTTCATTATTAAGAAAAAAAAGTATTCTCCATAGATGGAGAAGTCCGTTTGAATTCCTCGTAGTGGCTTGCTAACTTCTAAAGTCTTATGTGTGATGCATACAATTTTGGATTGATAGGAATTTGAAAAGTCTCATTCGCTGGAAAATGTTATCTTGTTTGTCTCTTTGTCTTCTATGTCCTCCTTTATCAAATCATTATTGATGTCAACTCTTTGTGTTCGAATCATACCACTGAAAAATGAATCAATATTAGAAGTAGATAAATTGACAACAAATGAAATGGGAATATAAAACCATGAATGATTCTTGATGATCTTGATTGGTGGTTGTTTCTTGATGTCTTTGATGATGAAAAACTTCATTGGATCTTCTATGGAAATATAATCTAGGCATGTTGATGTTTGATTATCTCCATGATTGTTGATGAGTTTGGAATGTCCTTTGAAGTGTTCTCATTATTCTGCAATGATAAACCAAGACTATAAGGAAAAGAAAGGTTAATGTAAGATGAAATTTCCTTATCCTCTTCTTTTCGACATTTTTTCTTTTCGCTTCCAAGTTTTTCAACTACACTTTCAATATTTTTAACTCCAATTTCATTTTCTTCGCTCTCAATGTCTTTTGCAACTCTCTTTTCTTCTTCTTTTTTGCAAACACTTTCTTTTCGTAGTTGTTGTTACAATTGTGTTTCTTTGAAAAAATTATCAAAACACACTTGAAGACGAGCTAGACTTTCTGGATTGAAAGATGTATAATTCCTTGGCTCACTTTTCGTTGAACTTTTGACATTGCTTCTTGTTAGAAAATTGGGGTCCTCCTTGTAAGATCTTCTGCTAAAATTGGGTGTAGAACTAAAAACGATCGAGTGTCATCTCTCCTTTTTAGTTGTGTTTTGATCTTCGTTGGACGTATTTGTTAACAAGAAGGTTGTTCGATCATTCGCTCCAATTTCTTTGAGATTGGGTTCAACGTTACCTGTAACTTGAGAATTGTCTCTCGAATGATGAGACATAATTAGTAAAAAAAAATAACCTCACAAAAAAAATCTCACCAAACACTCCAAGAAAAGTCAGTCTTACTCATGTTTCACTAAAGATGGATTTTACCCTTAATGATCACTCTTGCCTTTTACCACTCATGCTTTGATTTCAAGTCCTTTTGGGAACTTCCTCAAGGCTTAATTGGTCTAGTGGACTTCGGCTGAAACAATTGTGGCTTGGTAGTAAGGATAGTGAAAAAAATTGACTACAAGGAAAGAGATGATAAGTAAATGTAACGATACACTTACTGAATCGGCTAGCTCTGATGCCAAATGATATGATCTCGATTATGTGTTTCGAGTCATATACGTTGTTGCCCGATCGTGATTCTAGTAAGAAACACCACAGTGCTTGAAATGATTCTGAAAGTGTAAAAGTAACGTTGTGAATATGAGATAAATAAATAAAGAATGAAATTGAAAATGATGTGGATGAATTTTAAGTGGTTGCACATGAAATAAGTTTGGTGATGATAACGGTTGAATGAATGTAACGAAAATGGTGAATGATAGGTGTAGCCGATGAGGAGGAGGATAGAAATTCAAAGGATGGATTGTGACCCGTTAGCTATATATAGCTAAGAACCAACAATATAATATGATGGAATCGAGGTGGAAGAGGATGGAATGTGACCCACTAGCTATAGTTGAGCTAGGAACAAACGTTATAATAAAATGAAATGGAGGAAGACAACAAGACTATCATGAAGCCGATAAAGTTCTACAAGAGAAAAAGAATGAAAGCAAGCAACCTCTCAAAGATGTTTTATTTATTCAAAATGTGTCTCTACAAGCGATCCCAAAGGTTCCTATTTATAGTATTTCTAAGAAGCATATGAAAAGACTCAAAAGATAAAAACATTATCATCAATTTAGTAATAAAATGCACTTGAATGCCTTGTCTTCTTATCTTCAAAGTTGGATGAATATTCTAGATCATTTTGGGGATGAATCTAGACAATTTGAAGCTGAATTTGGCCTTAATTTCGTCCAAGGGGTGGAAGACTCTTGCTATACCATGCTGAAAATTGTCTTAAGAAGTGAATTAAATCATCCTTCATTGCATGCTCGCTTGAAGAATATGAACATCCCTTGAATTTAGATGATAACAATAAGCTTTGAATTTCTTGAATGGGTGAATTAAGAGTCATTCAATGGCTTGTCACTTGGCTGAAGTTGAAAAGACTCTCCCTTGGCTCAAACTCATCCAATTCATCCATGCATAAAATTCCCGTAACAAAATTTCAGCCTGCACTGTCTTCAATAAATCGATCATATATCAAGCTCCCGATATCGAATTAAGGTTATTCAAAAGGTGTTGGAAAGCTAAAAGATAGAGGAATAATTTCCAATATATTTCTAGAACCAAAAACATCTGTATCACATCCAGAATTGGAAGACATTCTGTCTGACATTCTTGCAACTGTTGAGACTGTTCAGCTTCCCTCTTGCACCTAGACAAAAAAGTAAGAAATGTTTAACCTTGAATAATATAAAATAAAATAAAAACGTGTTATGAAAAAATATAAAGAGCTAGTTTAATTAATGAACCAATTTAAATGAATGAACTAGTTTAATTAGTCAACTGCCTTTATTGAATGAAAGAGGAAACTTAAATGAAATAGCTTCATAAAAACCTACATGCTTTGATGAACTAATACTTAAATGAAGTAGAATGATTATTTATTTATTCAACTTAATGTCATGCAAATTTATTAACACTCATGCAAATTCATGAACAAGTAAAAGATAAAATCCTCCCTTAAATTTGGTTGTTCCTTCTTCACGTCCCAACCTTGAGTATGATGGTGGAGGTTCTTCTTTTGGATTGAAAAAGGCTTTTAGAAATCTAAACTTGTCTTGAAATTCCCAAATTAAGCTCAAATAATCTTCTTTAAGCTTCTTGAATGTAAACAACTTGCCTCGATTAAACGGTCTCAAGTATATTGCAGAAAATGATGTAAGGCGCATAGTCGGGATCACATCACAAGAGTTGTGGCGAAAGGTGGGACCATGATCCAAGGTTCTAAAAAGATAGCGTAACACCCTTTTGATAATTGTCCAATGCTCATTTGTGGGTTGATGCATGAATTAGGAGAGCTTGTTAACTACATAGTTGATGTTGGGGTGAGTTAAGGAAATATATTAGACACTTCAAACGACGGTGGAGTAAGCAATTGCATCGAGTAAGGGCGTACCGAAATGCAAGGTAAGAGTAGCTGATGTAGACATAGACAAAGATTAGTTTTGTAGCAATCATGTACGTTTTTTAAAGAATGTCAATAATATACTTGTGTTGTCTTAGGAACAAGACATCGGAATAAAGAACAACTTTAACACCGAGGAAGTAATGTAACATTCTAAAATCCTTCAATGAGAAGCGAGCAGATAATTGTTAGATCAACCAAGTTGTAGCGAAGGAGGAGTTACCGGTTACAAATGATATCATCAACGTAAATAAGGAGATCAATAATGATACATTTGTTATTCAAAATGAACAATGATACATCAACAACAAAGTTATTGAGTCCAGATGAAAGAAAAAGAGAATGTAATTCATGATACGAAGCCCGTGAAGCCTATTTGAACTTATAAATAGCCTTTTGAAGTGGCACACATGATGAGGATTATCATGATCATTGAAGACTGATGGTTAAGAGTTGAATACATCTTTGAAAGTAAGCCTTAAAGGAAGACATTGTTGACATCGAGTTGGAGAAGGGACCAACCTTGACTAATTGCAAGATTAAAAGCCAAGTGAACTATGGTAGGTTTAAAAAAGGGGTAAAGGTCTTTATATAGTCCACCATGGACGTTAATGGAACCTTTTTTCTACTTACCTTGCTTTGTACCTGACAATAAAATCATCAGGGGGATATTTTGTATGAAAGATCCATTTACATCTAACCAACTTTTGTGTAGACCGAGAAGGAAGAAGCTCCTATGTCCTATTTTGAACATGAGTATCAAACTCCTCAGACATGACACACATTAATTGGGGGTTCTTTTAAGGCTTGTGTAACGGTGGTGGAAGCAAGGGTAAATTGATGTAACTTGACATTAAGATTTAGTTTTTTGGTTGGTTTATTAATGTTATACTTACAATGGGTGATGATTCCAGGGGGACGATGGTGGATGACTTATGGTTTAGCTTGGAGATTTGATAAGAACGAATGAGGAGAGGGGTGGTACCTGGATATGTTGATTCGGAAAAGTGTTTGGTGAGAGATTAAGGTTGAGTATAGTGGAACGTGGTAATGATAGGTTGTGTTTAGGTAAAGATGTGAGGGGTAATGGGGCATGTGAGGCACATATAGTGTGAGGTGATGGAGTGGATGAAATAAATAAAGTGTAAAATAGCTTAAGCCTCGATTTTCCTCAATTCATTTTGATCATCGGGAGAGAGTTTACATTGGGATTCATGCCAGTTACAGTCTACAAGGCCCAACCCTTGTAACTTATTTTTCATTGTGGTAAATCGATATTCCCAAGTCAATCTTTGAAAGTCAATCATTGTTTAGACTAACTACGTTTATCATTGTTAGCACCTAATCAACTTAGAGCGCTATAAAATTCTGACTCAGATTATGTTGTCTCAATGAGATTCGAATTTGATCTCAATTTTCCTTAGCGAATTTGTAATACAATATAAATGGGGTTAACTTTTTAACATATAAAATATCAATGTCTTTGTGTGAGTGCCCTGAAAGTACAAGAATGTATGTTGCAATTAGACAAATTTTATTATGATATAAATAAAAAATAGTTTGATGGAGTACTTTTTTTACCATTTTATTTTTGAAACAGTTCCACTTTCATACATTTCTCTCTTTCTGAACTCTCTCTCAACCACCCATCATTTTGTTTTTTCTTCGAGTCGTCCCTAACCGTAAAGCGGTGTTTGACACCTCCAACATCATTGTGTTCATCTCGTCAACCCCGTTCATCATGTGTCCTTATTTTACTATTCATTGTTGTTGTTTATAATCAGGGAGCTTTTGAATATTCAAATTTCAAAAAGTCACGCTTTTCTAGTAATCTTTTTTAAAAACGACTCCGGTAAGTGATTCCCCATTGAAGATTTTTTTTTTGCAAAGTTTGGTATTTTTCGATCACTGTAAAGTCCCCCATGCACTTCCACGCACTACCTTGCGCAAGTGGGATACATCCAACAGTTTGGACCGACTGAACCAATCACCCTTTGGACCGAACTGGTTGGGTCGGTCATCCACCCATTTGATTAACCCGTTGACCTGACCGTTTAACAAATTCGTTAACTCCAACCATTGATAGTTGACTTTGACTATTGACCCGTTGACCCAACCCATTTGACAGACACATTGACTCTAACCGTTGACTGTTGACTTTGACTTCGACCATTAACTTTGAACAGTGACTTTGACTGAAATCACATATCCTTATGTTTTTCAACGTCCTAAATTCATTTTTGAAGCCCGTTTGGCCAAATTTTGATGTAAAAGTCGTATTTTGCATCGTTTATTGCTTAAATTCATGATTTAATTAATAAAATTATGGGTTTTTGGACTTTCTTTCTGATATTAATTTCTGAAGGTGACCACGCTTCTCAGCATCATTCACAGATTGAACTTGACCATTCTCGCTTAGCTCAACTCGATTCTACCCATTTATCTCAAGATACACGTAAGTATTATTTAGTGAATTTAAAGTATTTTACCGTTTAGAATTATGGATTATGCGTTCATAGGCTAGTACTGTTTTAGGTTCCCATTCCGTAGGACATAGTACTACTAACGTTGGAAACATATGGTCTGACCGATATGCATTTTTCTCTTATAGGTGTGTCCCCTTGACCTGTTCGATATATTTAACGTGTTATGTTATATGTTGCTATCTGTAAACATGTTTGTGATATGTATATATATATACACGTGACATATCTGACTTATGAATTCTATGACATCACCATTAATTTTCATGTTGATGCATTTCTTATATCTGCATGGGATCCTCTATGGAGGGCATAATTCCTGTCCTGATTCTATATGAGATTTATTCCCCGTCCTGATTTTGCATGGGACCTCGTTCTGACATCTTTATGAGATTATATCATTCATGATTCTGTTTGGGATCCTCGCATGAGGGCTAAATTAATATTCTGATTTTTTGATTCAGTTTTTGATGTCTCTTTGTGCGGTAATGTGCATATTCTGTTGATTTAGAATGAAATGTAAGA
The DNA here is from genome assembly GCF_006381635.1 of Hibiscus syriacus. NCBI lineage: Eukaryota > Viridiplantae > Streptophyta > Magnoliopsida > Malvales > Malvaceae > Hibiscus > Hibiscus syriacus. The sequence continues at coordinate 952,590 of NW_024061932.1, read as the reverse complement.
TTGTGAATTTCCATTGGGACATTCTACTGGTAAAATATATGTATTTTAATATTGGACTATTATTATTTTGTTTATTATTTTATACTTAAAATTTTTCTGCGTTGTGATATTACCTGAATAAATTTTAGATGAAACATTGAGCTTTGTATCTCACTCTATTTCTGTCTTTTTTTATATTATCCTGATATAGGACCAATTTGACTATCATAAGTACGATCTCGATTATACACTGTATGTAGTTTAATATTTATTTTATAGCCTTCTTAAAATATGGCATGAGTTATTTTTTATTTTGTATTCGGTAAACATTTTCAAAATGACTTATTAAAAATTTTCATTCGTGGATCGTATATGTGATCAACATGGTAACCCTAATTCAGTTATAACCCCTAGGCTTGGTCTAGAGGGTTACATTTAGTCCTATCAGCACTCAGGTTTAAACTTTCGGAATGTGCAACCTGCTATAATTTTGAAAATTTGATTAACAAAAATTTGCAAAAGGATTTTTTGAAACGTAAGAAAATGATTTTTGAAAAACAATGCCACAAGATTTTCAAGTATTTTTTAAAATTATCGAGACTCCAATGTCATTCTGGAAAGTTACTACTTATCTGTAATGATAGTTTAATACTTAATATATATATATATATATATATATATATATATATAGTCATGAGCCTAGTTTGGATGTTTGATGTCGTTAGACACATTAACTTGGTATTTTGGGTATAGGGTCTAAACTCTTGCAATCAAGTCAAATAGCGACACATGTTCTTGATTTTCTTTTAACACTCTTCAGTCTTCCTCGGCTAAACTTTATTAACAATTCTGAATTTATTCTCGATTTCCTCTTGAAAATAAGATGTGTTAATATATGGTTTTCAGTATTATGTTAAATTTTATATGGGAAACTTTGACTGAAATCTCTAAACCTGTTATAAAATCTTTCCTGAGAAGTAACTCGTAGGAATTCTATATATGTCATATAACTAAATATTGTTCCAAGTTCATCTCAATTGTGAGTTTTGATAAAATTTTAGTTCTGTGCGAATATATATATAAGAATATAAATGGATCCATGTAATAATGCTAACTTGTTCGAGTTTTTATTCTTTCACATTGTGGTTTCCTATGAACAAAAATGATTTTTGAGCAATATTCTGTTCGAGTTTTTATTCTGCCAAACATTTGTGTAAAGTTTAACATTCCAGAATGGAATATTATTTTGATTGGAACCATTTCGAATTCCATCAAATCCTCTGTAGATTAATTTCGACATTAACATTCCTCTTCCTCAAGAATTATTAACTCTGTATGTGATATTCATTGTCCTAAAACATAAGTATAAATTTTGAAGTATTATGAATGAGACTGGATATAAGAATTTCACGTGTATTATCTATATTCGGATAATAGAAAAGATATAACATATGTATTACTCTGATTCAGAGTATCTCTAGGGGGAGAGAGTTAATTTTGGGAATTACTCTGAAAGTATGAAAACTAGAATTCTATTTATGTCTAGTTTATTTCAACCCATACAAACTTCACGATGGATTTGTGAAGGAGTAATTGTATACTTTCTAATTAGATTGCCTTTGAATCTATCAAAGTAAGATTCAATTTCTGTTTTATCGATCATCTCGAAAAGTCTGTTTACTTTATTCTGGTTCAAACCAGTTACATTTCTGTTAACTAACTGGGTTGTTTACTTATGAGATTGTTCATTTTGGCGAGTTTTCCTTGTGTATAGTAACTGACCTAGATCTGGGATTTATGTCACGATTCAAAAGACTCTTCCTAATGCTTTGTATCCGGGATTGAAACTTCAGTACAATTTATTATCCTCAGACAGGTGGGTTGTTGAATATATTACTCGTATACTGGAAGATAAGTAGAAATGTCATATTATAGTTTTGCAAGATGATTGGAAGGATCATTTATCGTTTATTAAGGTTTACTCCTTGACATACTATGTGATGAGTAGACTAATTGCATAACATCATGAGTTACTGCTAGAGCTTCAGTGTGTGCATGATTAATTATTACCAGCCCTTATGTTATATATGTTGAGACTAATGAACTAAGAATTGATTTTAGTTAAAAAAATTTAAATGCTTATTTGTTAGGGTCAAGTTCTGGTAATCATATGAATATCGACAGTTAAAATACTGTAGAGTAATCATAGTTTCTGAAGGTCATTTCAGCGACTCTACTGTCAGTGAGGCTGTTGTTTCGTCATCTTTTTCTGTCAGGTAAAATTTTGAGGTCAAAATTTTCTTAAGGAGGGGAGAGTTGTCACACCCCAAAAATAGGGTTAACTTTTAAACATATAAAATATCAGTGTCTTTGTGTGAGTTCCCTAAAAGTGCAAGGATGTATCATGCAATAAGACCAAGGTTATTATGTTAGAAATCAAAAACAGAAGGAGCTTTTTTCCCCATTTTAATTTTGAAGCAGTTCATCTTTCATACATTTTTCTCTCTCTCTCAACCACCCATCATTTTGGTTTTTCATCGATTCGTCAACAATCGTGAAGCGGTGTTTGACACCTCTAGCATCATTGTGTTCATATCGTCGACCCCGTTTGTCTAGTGTCCTTGGTTTACTATTCATCACTTTCATTTGCGATCAGGGAGCGTTTGAATATTTGAATTTCATAATATCATGTTGTTTCGACAAATTTTTTCGTAAGTCTACCCCGGTAAATGAATTTCCGTAGTTAGAATTATTTTTCTATAAATTTTGTTATTTTGTATGATTAAGGTACTCCTACCTTAAATTCATTGTGGATCTAGGAAGGAAGCAAAATAACCTAAATAAGTGAATGGCTCAAATAAATGGATTGATAGTTGATGTAAAGGTGAAATGGATGTTATGAGATTGGTAGCAGATGTATGTTGATATGGTTATGGTATGACTTATGAAAGAAAGAATATTTGGTGAGGATAGTATCTTAGAAAGACCAAGTATGAACCAGTGCTACAATGAGCAAAGACCCAGCCTTACAAATCTCTCTAAGGTATGGTAGAAAATGACTTGGGCCCACTATCTATAAAGAGATAGGAACCACAAGTATCAATAGAATATAGGTTGACGCCACAAGTAAGGATTTACTTGATAAGTCGATAAAAATCACAACGACTTGAGAAAAAAATAATAATCTCACTTTAATTAATATCAAAGGTGTGTTTACAAATGTAATGCAATATCCTATTTATAGTTTTCAAAGGGTTAAGGCCGAATAGATACATGATGGTTCGGCTAAGGTTGAAACCCCTTTGAAAATACATGATTTTAATAAAAGTACATACTTTTGGCTGAATGGTAAGGTGTTGATTCGGTCCTAAGGATGTTTTGAATGCTTTTGGAATTTACTTGGCGCCAAAAATGAAGAGGAATGAGTCTTTGGCCAAATAGGAAGAATCCCTTGGAGTTTTGGCACCTATATGATGTCACATGGAGTGCATATGCTTGAATAATGCACATGGCAACTTACTTGAATTCACATGGGTCTACTTGCAATGTTTTGCTGAGGTTGCAACCATAGGATGATGTCTTGAAGTCCTTGGGTATCCTAGAGATGAACTAGCTTCAAGGTAAGGTAGGCGAGTGTCTTGGTAGCTAACTAGGTGAGCTATAGCTTGATGAACTCAAGCTAGTTAGCTTTGGTCTTCTCAGCTCCTCAGCTACTCTCCCAGTTACCTTTAGTCCACTTTTGAGTAATTTGGTCCAAAGCTCTCCTCCAGCTAAGTTCAGCTATATGCTAGCTCATCCAGCTAAGTTGAAGCTCCTTAAGTGATGAAATAAGCTGCCATAACATTCATTAGCTAGAGTGAGGTGCTATGCTTGTCCTTTTAGCTAACCAAGCTACCATAATATGCCTTGCTTTGTGTTTCACCTATAGGAATCAACAAACAAATAAAGTAAGCAACGTGTGAGCTCATTTAAGGTAAAATGCATGTTTTCGTGAGGTGTTTGAGTGATATGAGCTATGAATGATCGTCTAGAAGCTAAGATAACATGTATATAAGCTAGATAGAAGGTATAGGACGTTCATGAATTTTAAGAAAACATATATGAGCTAGAAAAGAGATGCATACATGCAAATGAGCTAAAGAAACATGGATTTAAATCTAATGAGCTAATGTAAACATAACATGAGCTAGAATAACATGACATGAGTTAATGAATGAATGAATACATTATGCTATAATATGTAAATGATATGGAAACATAATAAATTAATATAAAACATATGTAAAACATAAAGTTAATTAAAGATGTGGAAACATTTGTTATGCATGAAAATCATATAGTATGCAAGTGAATGATAACATATGATTATTCAAGCATAGTTTAAAGAGAAAAAGCATGTTCATAACACTAAGTGCATATAGAAGATAATAAAGGGTAAAGTAAGGAAGAACTCCCATAGAATCGACTTTGAATAAAATCCATGGTGTGATCAAGTCATGGAGAAAGTTGGAACTTGTTTGGATTGTATCATCCTCCCCTTCTTTTAGGCGATTTTTCCTCAAATCGAAGTAGTTTCTCATTGAAGACTTTCTTGATGTAGAAAAGGATTGAATCCTTATGCTTTCCTCCAATAGATGATTCACACGAAATGTTCAACCTCTTAGCTTCAAATCTGGTAACTTCACGTCCTTTGATGGGAGGACACAATGTTTGGGAACCATCACATGTCCTTTGAACGGGAGAGACATATCCGTTCATGAACCAACTTGATCAATTCTCTTTATTCTTTGAATTATCACAATGCTTGGAAAGGACCTCTATCTCTTGAATTCCACATTTTAATTCACCATGCTTGTTGGTGAAAAGGTTTGTCTCTTGATTGGATTCATCACGTCGCTTGGTGAAGATAATTGTTCTTTGAATGACTCCTTGGTGCTGATTTAAATGATCATGTTCTTTCACCTTTGTGCCTCTCTAAATGATTGCCTTTAAGGTTGGTAGGATTTCACCATAAGGATGAAACAAGTTGTTGCAAAACAAATCAAAGTTAGTAAATGAAAAACTATTAACAAGATGAATGGAAATAGCAAACCATGGAGGATGTTTAATGGGTATTGGTTGCTTGATGATGGAAAATTCCATAGGTTGCTAAATTCTCTTTAATAGTTGTAATGTACTTGGAGCCTCAATGATAACAACTCGTGGCACTTCAACTGACACATCATTTTGAAATTCAAGTGGCATAACTGTTGGAACGTTAAAGGACATGTCTAGTGGATTACCAAAGGTCACACCTATTGGTTCTTCAAAAGACATGTTTCTTGAATTTTCTACTTGAAGTGACATGTCTATTCGATTGTCATGCACAAAAAAAAGAAAAAATAGGAGTTGTATTAGATAAAATATGTTATTCACCATTATTTTCCTTTTCCTATTTGCTCCCAAATTCAATCCTTTCAATTTTCTCATTTTCAACTCTCTCCACTCTTATTTGTTTCTCATGCAAAACTTCTCTTTCAACTTTATTCATGGCTTTAGTTTTCTGCCATTCCTCTATACGTTACTTAAGGTTCACTTGGCACTCATGGACTTGATTTGGAAGCATAAGTACCAACGTGATCTTCCTCCCTTGGTGTTGGAATGAATACTCATTGGAAAATCCATCGTGAGTAGCCTTCTTGTCAAATTGTCAGGGTCGTCCTAATATAATATGGCTTGCACTCATTGGCACTATATCACAAAGAATTTCAACCTTATATCTTCCAATGAAGAAAGGAAGAATTACTTGTTTGGTTACTTTGGCTTCCCCCACATCATTGAGCCACTGCAATTTGTAAGGATGAGGATGCTTGGAAGTCTTTAGGCCCAACTTCTCCACCATGTGAGTGTTTGCTACATTTGTACAACTTCCTCCATCAATGATCACTACGAAGACTTTATCTTCCACATGACATTTGGTATGGAAGATATTCTCTCATTGTTCATCTTCTTGACTTTGAATGTTCAAAGTCCTTTTAACTACAAAGATGATGGATGGAAGAGACATGTTAGCAATTTAAGAAAAATGAAATGTGTAGAAGACCTTACCAAATATTGCTCTCACAAAGCCTCATGAGTTCACTCCAAGGAAACTTGAATGTCACTCAATCCGCTCGTGTTTGCACTCTAGGACTTCAAGGCTTTTACTAGTCCTCTTCTAGTCTCCCACGCTCAAGCCTTTTCCTCTCAATCTCTTTGTCTCGAGTTCTAAGTAATGGTTAGTAGGTACGAAAAAGAAAATATAATGTAAAGGGTGGATTAGAAATAATAAAGAAAAAAATAAAAGGGGTTACTTACACAAAGTCACTTCACAACCTTTATATCACCACAATCAATTTGAAATTCTTACTTGACTTGCTTGATGATGAACTAGTTGTTTGTGCTTTCAAATTTTGCAATTTTCTTTTATATTTCCTTTTTGTTTTATTCTTTGAGTGCTTGCAATTCTTATCTGATTTTTTTATTTTCTTCACTTGTACTTCTTTTTGTAATTAGTTGTTGTTGTTGTTGCACGTTGCTTCTTCCACCAAAGGTCTGAATATCGCTTGATGTAAGGTACTCCTTGTAACACCCATCTCTCATATACCTTTATGTATACAAGATACATATGTCCCATCACGTTCGGTACAATTTACTGTTTAAAAATCCATTCAAAAATAATTTTCTTTTTAAAAGATAAATGATATTATAAATATATCATATTATACGAATTATGCTTCGTTATATAGAATTTAAAACAAAAGATTTTCTTTTATGAATAGTACCCATGAACAGTATCGTGAACAGTGAACAGTGCACCGATGCATTGCTACAGTAACGTGAACAGTGCATCGATGCATAAAATATCGAATACTAAATATGTATCGATACACTTCTACAGTGCATCGATGCATAGCTACAGTACTGCTACAGTACTGCTACAATAATACTACAATACTGCTACAGTATTTCCAGCAAAAACATACATTAAACACTTTTATTAAAATCTATTACATGTCGACTAAAATATAACTAAAATAGTTCATTATGTCATACGGTTACTGATCAGGCGATCTTAACTAAATGTCCAAATATCTCCTTACTCAACTGTATTCAACCTACCCATGAAATAAACATACGTTAAGTATTACTTAGTGAGGCATACTTATTCACAAGTAACATTTCTATACACAAAATATATTCTGGTATATAACCTTCAAGTAACCATTTTAGCACATAAAATGCCTTATGTGAAAATCCATACCATTAATTTCATTTTCTTATCCTTGTAGCACCCTTAGTAAAATTCTCTCCCCCTTAATAAAATTCGTCCTCAAATTTTAAAGAAGTACCTGAATTAAAAAGATGTTGAAACTGTTTTTCCATATCCTCCTCCCTTTCCCAGGTAGCTTCTTCCACATTGTGATTCTACCAAAGCACTTTGACTAGAGGAATCCTTTTGTTACGTAATTCCTTGATTTCATTTGCTAAGATTCGTACCGGTTCTTCCTCATATATCAAGTCTGGTCGAATTTCTATTTCATCAGGAGTAATAACATGCGAAGGATCTGATCTGTACCTTCTAAGCATTGATACATGAAAAACATTGTGGATCTTGTCCATGTCCGGAGGTAAGGCCAACTGATAAGCCACAGGTCCAACCTTTTTCAAAATCTCATACGGTCCAATAAATCTTGGACTAAGTTTTCCTTTTCACCCAAAACGTAATACTTTCTTCCAAGGTGATACTTTCAAAAACACTTTTTCTCCCACTTGATATTCTATTTCTTTCCTTTTCAAATCTACATAGGACTTCTGTCGATCTGAAGCTATCTTTAGATTGCTCTGGATAATTTTCACTTTTTCTTCCATATCTTTCATCAAATCTGGCCCAACCAGATCTCGATCTTTTAATTCAAACCAATTTAATGGTGTTATGCATTTTCTCCCATACAGAGCTTCATATGAAGCCATCTTAATACTTGATTGATAACTATTGTTATACGCAAATTCTGCTAAAGGCAAATAGTTTTCCCATGATTCCATAAATTCAATTACACATGCCCTCAGCATATCCTCTAGTATTTGAATAACTCTCTCTGATTTCCCATCTGTCTGCGGATGAAAACATGTACTAAAATTCAATCGAGTACCCAATGCTCCATGTAAAAATTTCCAAAATCTTGAGGTAAACCTTGGGTCTCGATCAGACAAAATCGATATCGGCACTCCATGCAATCTAACTATTTCTTTTATATACCTTTCAGCATATTTATCCATCGAGTAATCTACTTGAATTGGAATAAAATGAGCTGTTTTGGTCAACCGATCTACAATTACCCATATTGAGTCCTTTTTACCTGGTGACAAAGGTAACCCTAAAACAAAATCCATTATAACTCGCTCCCACTTCCATTCAAGAATAGACATTGATTGTAGTAGTCCGGAAGGTACTTGATGTTCAGCTTTCACTTACTGACATGTCAAACATTTTGCTACAAATTCGGTTACAGCTCTTTTCATACCTGGCCACCAATAACGACTCTTTAAGTCTTGATACATCTTATTTCCACCGGGATGCATCGTCAACGGACTATAATGCGCCTCGTAAAGAATTTCTTTCCTCAATTCCTCATCCTCAGGAATACAAAGTCTTCCTCGATAATATAAACATCCATTATCCCTTATTTCAAAATCTTTAATTTCCTCATTTTCAACTTGCTTCAACCTCATTAAGCATTTCATATCTCGACCTTGTAGCTCTTTAACTCAATCTAGCAATATCATCTTTAATTTTAATTCAGCAATTAAAACACCATCATCATTAAATGACACATGTGTATCTAAAGCCCTTAGAACTGCAAAAGTCTTTCGACTAAGCGCATCTGCTACAACATTAGCCTTTCCCGGATGATAATCAATAACCAAATCATAATCCTTTAAGAGCTCAATCCATCTTCGTTGTCTTAAATTTAGATCTTTTTGAGTCAACAATATTTTAAACTTTTATGGTCCGAGTAAACATGACAATGCTCACCATACAAAAAATGTCGCCAAATTTTTAGAGCGAAAACCACTGCAGCCAATTCTAAATCATGCGTCCGGTAATTTCGCTCATGATTCTTCAATTTTCTGGAGGCATAAGCCACAACCTTTCCTTCTTGCATCAGCACACAACCCAACCCATTATGAGATGCATCACTATAAACTACATATTCTTTACCCGACTCAGGTTGCACAAGAACTGGAGCCTCGGTTACAATTTTCTTTAGCATCTCAAAACTTTATTTGCATTCCTCTGTCCAAACAAATGGCACCTCTTTCGCAAAAGTTTGGTTAGCGGCACAGATAACGTTGAAAAATTCTTCAGAAATCTTTTGTAATAACCCGCAAGTCCTAAGAAACTCCAGACTTCTTTAATATTCTTTGGGGATTTCCAATCTACTATGGCTTGAATCTTCTTATGATCCACTTTAATACCTTCTGCCGACACTATATGACCAAGAAAAGAAATCTCAGATAACCAAAATTCGCATTTGGACAATTTGGCATATAACTTCTTATCGCGAAGTATCTGAAGGACTACTCGAAGATGAGTATCATGATCCTCTTTTGATTTAGAATAAACTAAAATATCATCTATAAACACTACCACAAGTTGATCCAAAAATGGTTGAAATAATCTGTTCATTAAGTCCATAAATGATGCAGGAGCATTCATCAATCCAAACGGCATTACCAAAAATTCATAATGTCTGTACCGAGTCTGAAAAGCCATTTTAGAGATATCCTCTCTTTCAATCTTTAACTGATGATACCCTGATCTCAAATCTATCTTTGAGAATACTGATGCGTCTTTTAATTGATCAAACAAGTCATCAATCCTCGGAAGATGATACTTATTCTTTATCGTCGCCTTGTTTAATTGACGATAGTCAATACATAACCTCATAGAACCATCTTTCTTTTTCACAAATAGCACAGGTGCTCCCCATGAAGAAACACTGGGCCTGATAAATCCTTTATCCAGCAACTCCTGCAATTGTCCTATTAATTCTTTTAACTCCGTTGGAGCCATTCTATATGGAGCCATAGAAACAGGTTAAGTACCCGGATAAACTTCTATTCTAAATTCCACTTCGCGATCTAGAGGTAAACCCGGTAACTCTTCCGGAAATACCTCTGGAAATTCCTTAACTGTAGGAATATCCTTTAACATCACTTTCGGTATTCGAGTATCTACCACATTAGCTAGAAAAGCTACACAACCATTTGCCATCATTTTCTTAGCTGTCATGGCTGATATCACACTGGAGGGTGATTTCGCTTTTTCAACAATCACTACTATTTCGGAGCCTTTTGCATTCTTCAAAAATAACCGCTTCTTTTGACAATCCACCCATCCATGATGCGAAAACAACCAATCCATGCCCAGAATGATTTCAAACTCATCAAAAGGAAACTCCATTAAGTTTACTAAGAACACAACCCCTTGAATCTTAATTTGACATTTTCTACATACTCGAGTTACCCTTGCACTATGCCCCAGAGGGTTTACTACTATCATTTCACTAGAGATTGGTTCTAAAGGAATTTCTCTAGTTTTAATAAACCTGGTACTAATATATGAGTGTGTCAAACCAGGGTCAACTAGAACAAAAACAGGATCATCGAAAAGATGAAATGTACCTGTTATAATCTCAGGATCATCCTGATCATCTTTGGTCTTTATATTATATACTTGAGCCACTCCCTGAGTTTCTTGTCTCTGGCTAGCCTCAGATTGACCGCCTGATTTTCCTCTCCCTCTTCTTATATTAGGTGTTGCCACAGATCTCTCAGACTGTACAGATTTATCACCATACTTCTTCGGGCAATTTCGAGCAAAGTGACCATATTCACCACAATTGAAACAAGTACCAGAAAGTAACCTACATGTTCCCCCATGTGACTTGCCACACGTCTGACATAAAGGTTTCTCCCCCTGAGGTAACTGTGCGCTTGCATTTTTCGATGGGATCGGATGTTCACTATTCTCTTCATAACTTTCACTACCTGATCCATCTCTAATCTCCTGTCCCGCCGCTCTTCTCGAATTAGTAGAATCCGACATCTATTATAACATACATGCAAATATTACTTAAGTTAGTAAGGAGAGACATCTATTATATTCTTTCTATAACCTATCAGTAACCTTGACATTTTAGTGGCATGTAAACTCTTTTTACATAAAATAAAATAGATTTTGGCCGAGAATCGGCTAAACCTATAGCTCTTATACCAATAAATGTAACACCCATCTCTCATATACCTTTATGTATACAAGATACACATGTCCCATCACGTTCGGTACAATTTACTGTTTAAAAATCCATTCAAAAATAATTTTCTTTTTAAAAGATAAATGATATTATAAATATATCATATCATACGAATTATGCTTCGTTATATAGAATTTAAAACAAAAGATTTTCTTTTATGAATAGTACCCGTGAACAGTAGTGAACAGTACCGTGAACAGTGAACAGTGCACCGATGCATTGCTACAGTACGTGAACAGTGCATCGATGCATAAAACATCGAATACTAAATATGTATCGATGTACTGCTACAGTGCATCGATGCATAGCTACAGTAATGCTACAATACTGCTACAGTATTTCCAGCAAAAACATACATTAAACACTTTTATTAAAATCTATTACATGCCGACTAAAATATAACTAAACTAGTTCATTATGTCATACGGTTACTGATGAGGCGATCTTGACTGAATGTCCAAATATCTCCTTACTCAACTGTATTCAACCTACGCATGAAATAAACATACGTTAAGTATTACTTAGTGAGGCATACTTATTCACAAGTAACATTTCTACACACAAAATATATTCTGGTATATAACCTTCAAGAATTCTTTAATTCCAATATATAAATATATATACCATAATTTGCATTATTGATGCCATTAAACTCATTTATCAATCATTATTGGAATCCATACATTCCATAGGAAATTTATACAATTAATGTAATTTCCTTTTATATTAGCACTCTCAGTGCTTGATCTGGAAGATCATACACATAGTATACTTCCTCTTTTATTTTAGCACACGAAGTGCCCTATTCAAAAATTCATACCATTAGTATGATTTTGTTACCATTTTATCACATAAAATGCCCTATGTGAAAATCCATACCATTAGTTTGATTTTCTTATCCTTGTAGCACCCTTAGTGCTTTACCTGGGAAATCCATACACCCTGTATGATTTCCTTACCATTTTAGCACATAACATGCCCTATATGGAAATCCATATTTTTAATATGATTTCCTTATCATTTAGTACACTAAGTGCTCCATATGGAAATCTATACACTCAGTATAGTTTCCTTATCATTTTAGCACACAAATTGCTCCATTTGGTAAACACTATACTTACAACTATAATTATGTTATTATAGCTATTACCACATTTATGTACATAATTAAATGCACTCACCTGGTTCTCCTTGCTATTATTTCCAATACGCAAATTTGATTACTCAGCTACTTTGTCTTTGCCTTTCGTTTTGCTAGACTCGGGAGCTTGGTTTCGATCTTTGAGCTGAAGATAATAGTTTTCCAATCAAGAAGAGAAGAAGATGAAAGGGTTGACTCATATTCCTCTCTTCATCTTATCTTTTATTTTATTTCTCCACTAATTGAATATTAAATTCAATTTAATCCAAATGACCAAAATATCCCTTTACTCATCCATTCTTACAATTTAGTCTAAACCATGAATTCTATTCATCCTCATCTTTCATTATTTAATTAAATTAAATCCTCATATTTTTAATTTATTTCGTTTTAGTCCTTAAATAATTTTTTGGGGCATTACACTCATACCTTAAATTGATTGTGTATCTAGGAAGGAAGCAAAACAACCTGCATAAGTGAATGGCTAAAATAGATGGCTTGGTAGTTGACGGAAAGGTTAAATGGAGGGATATTTATGTTATGAGATTGGTAGCAGAAGTATGTTGACATGGCTATGGTATGGGTTATGAAATAACGGATGGTTGGTGAGGATAATATCTTAGAAAGACCAATGAAGAATCAGTGCTACAATGAAAAAAGACCCAACCTTACAAATCTCTCTAAGGGATGGTTGAAAAGGACTTGGACCCACTATCTATAATAGTCTATTTATATTTTTCAAAGGGTTTAGGCCGAATAGATACATGATGGTTCGGCTAAGGTTGAAACCCCTTTGAAATTACTTGATTTTTAATGAAAATATATGATTTTAATGAAAGTACATGCTTTTGGCCGAATGGTAAGGTGTTGGTTCGGCCCTAACGATATTTTGAATGCATTTGGAAGTTACTTGGCACCAATAATGAAGATGAATGAGTCTTTGTCCGAATAGGAAGCATCCCTTGGTGTTTTGGCACCCATATGATGTCTCATGGAGTACACATGCTTGAATAATGCACATAGAAGCCTACTTGAATGAACATGGGTCTTCTTGCAATGCTTTGGCGAGGTTGCAACCATAGGATGATGTCTTGAAGTCCTTGGGCAGCCTAGAGATGAACTAGCTTCAAGGTAAGCTAGGTGAATGTCTTGGTAGCTAACTAGGTGAGCTATAGCTTGATGAACTCAAGCTAGTTAGCTTTGGTCTTCTCAGCTCCTCATCTACTCTCCCAGCTGCCTTTAGTCCACTTTTCAGTAATTTGGTCCAAAGCTCTCCTCTATCTAAGTTTAGCTACATGATTGTTAGAGTATGCCCAAAGACCAATCATATGATGATTGTAATAATACATTTATTTACCGATTTTATTGAATAAAGGCATTGCCAATATTATTTTCAGTTATATGTATGGGTTTAACATAAACTGAAAGATAATAAAGTCTATTTAATAACATTATTAAAAGATCCATTGTCAAGTATTATTATGGGCATGGAGAATAATAATACGATTAAGACTAACATGTTATTGATTGATGGCAAGGAGTTGTCATTGACATAGAGATGTCAGAATTGATACATGATTATATTGTTAGAGAATAATGTATTGGATTGACCCATCATGAGCATATATCTTGGATTATTATGTAACGGTCACAAAACTGCTCATGGTGATGACTATATGTATGATCCTCAGACTTGAGATCAATGTCATCCCAACATATATTGTTGTATGTTTTGATACAATTAAACATGCTCTGTAACTGGTTGCACTATAAAGACTGTTATTGAATATATCTCGATATATGTAGTGGGGTGTATATGACTAAGATAGGATTTGTCCTTCCTACATAATAGGAAATATATCACAGGGCACTTGATTAAGTGAGACTACAAATGCATGGCCATGCTCGAATAAGTTGATAGGTGATATCACAAATTATTCGTTAATTATAGCCTACTCTAGATATCAAGAAATAATATATGGGCTATACAAGTGTGACTATTCTAAGACTTGTGCCTATTCTAGATATAAAGGACAAAAGGATGTAATACATAAAAGAGTTAATCACTAAGATGATATGTCGAATCATAATTTCTTGTAACTTAGGTGACAATGATATATTGCTAGATGTCACTCATTGTATGTAATATTATAATTGTTCTAATAATTATTACTAATGTTGCAAGAACCTACAGGGTCAGACCTTAGGATTGAAATGAGCAAAGATGTACAATTTGTTGTATGTTACTAAAATATATCTATAGTTAAGATATGTATATTTGATATACATATGATTTTAATTATCCCGAATATAGTAAGTAAGCATTAAAAGAATGTAATTTAGATTACAAGTCTTTTAATTTATATATATAATTTGAAATAATTAAATAAGTTTTTAAATAAAAATTAAAGATTATAATTTAGATTATAAGTCTTTAATGTATATTTAATTTGAATTAATTAAATAATATTTTTTTATTAATTCGAAATAACTTTAAAAACCCTAAGATGTTAGGGTAATTGATATATTTAAAAGGAGGAAAGGTCTAGCAACCGTTTGCATACTTCATCCATTTTCTCAAAACATATTTTGGGAAAAAGAAAACTTTGCTCTCAATTGAGTGAACTAAGTAGAGGTCGAGATGTGTTTTCATGGAGGCTTTTGATTCGAACAGTTCATGATCACCACTTCTTACTGCTATCCTTGCTGTTTTTCGAGGAACTCGTTGTAAGTAATCGCATACCTTCCTCACGATTTCAGTTTTATGTACTTGGATCTCTGGTGAGACCGTCGAGTTTTGTTTCCGCTGTGCCGTGGGGTGCACCGACGGTCCCAACAGCTAGATCCTCCAGCTAAGTTAAAGCTCCTTAAGTGATAAAATGAGCTGCCATAACGTTCATGAGCTAGTGAGAGCTATTATGCTTGTCCTTTTAGCTAACCAAGCTACCATAATATGCCTTGATTTGTGTTTCACCTATAGGAATCAACAAACAAATAATGTAAGCAATGTGTGAGCTCATTTAAGGTAAAATTCATGTTTCCTTGAGGTTTTGAGTGATATGAGCTATGAATGATCGTCTAGAAGCTAAGATAACATGTATATAAGCTAGATAGATGGCATAAGACGTTCATGACCTTTAAGAAAACATATATGAGCTAGAAAAAAGATTCATACATGCAAATGAGCTAAAGAAACATGGATTTAAATCTAGTGAGCTAATGTAAACATAACATGAGCTAGAATAACATGACATGAGTTAATGAATGAATGAATACATGCTGCCATGATATGTAAATGATATGAAAACATAATAAATTAATATAAAACATATGTAAAACATAATATAAAGCTAAGTAAAGATGTGGAAACATATGTTATACATGGAAATCATATAATATGCAAGTGAATGATAACATGATTATTCAAGCATAGTTTAAGAAGCAAAAGCATGCTTATAACATTAAGTGATGCATATAGAAGATA
Source organism: Hibiscus syriacus (assembly GCF_006381635.1). Taxonomy (NCBI): domain Eukaryota; kingdom Viridiplantae; phylum Streptophyta; class Magnoliopsida; order Malvales; family Malvaceae; genus Hibiscus; species Hibiscus syriacus. The sequence goes on along the minus strand of NW_024061932.1, from coordinate 936,647 downwards.
ATAAAGGATAAACTAATGAAGAACTCCCTTAGAATCAACTTTGAATAACATCCATGGTGTGTTGAAGCCATGGAGAAAATTGGAGCTAGTTTGGATCGCATCATTTTCGGCCACAATAAAGTCCCCCACGTGCTCCAACGCGCCGCCGTGCACATGTGGGATTCGTCCAACATTTTGGATCAAATGAACCGATCACCACTTAGATTACACTGGTTGGGTCGGTCATCGACCCATGAACCCATTTGATCGATCCGTTGACTCGACCCGTTTGATCGATTCGTTAACTCCGATCATTGACTTTTGATCGTTGACTTTGACTTTGACCGTTGACCATTAACCTGTTGACCAAACCCATTTGACCGATCCGTTGACTCCAACTTTTGACCGTTGAGTTTTTTGAAATAACATATCCTTATGTTTTTCGACGTCCTAAGTTCTTTTTTTTGCAGTTCATTTGGCCAAATTATGATGAGAAAGCCATGTTTTACATCGTTTATTATTTAAATCATGATTTAATTAAACAAATTATGGTTTCTTTCTGATATTGATTTCTGAAGATGATCACGCTTGTCAACATCATTCACCGATTAACCCTGATCGATGAGGAGTGGAAAAGTCACTATCAGCGTTTGGAAGATTATGGATTCAGTGCATGTATCATAAGCATGTGTAGATCGATCATTGGATCTCTCAATGACATGTAAGCTATTAGCTTAGATCATATGCAATGGTCATAGATCTCTGTTGGCAGCAAAATAAGGGTAAAACCCTAATTTGGGCTAACCTAGACCATTGGATCTAAAATATAAGCAACAATTTATGAACGGTTGTGCAAACTCTTCTAGGGTTATGATAAAACCTTAATCCGATCTTTAATCTAGACCATTGGATTGGGTCAAATCTAACGGATTTGGCGAAGTGGTGATGGGTAAAGGGTATGAAAACCTAATTGTTACCATATATGCTTAATCATGGACCTCTGATTTTCCCCAAATCTAACGGATGATGCCTAGTTATGTTGGAAAGAGAGTAGAAAACCCTAACTACTATCTAGATTCTTCACACGGGCTATTTGTTAAGTCTCTTACAATTGAAATAGGCATTTTGGCTCCTTGTAATGGACTAAACTTATTCCTTTAATTCGTATTCTGTAAAATTAAAATAAGTAAATATGTATTAATATATTTTATTTATTCAATATAAGCTTATATATGTTTATTTGATCATATTCATCAGCTAAGATTGATTATAATAACTAATCTTATCGTGCATTCATTTAAAAAATATATAAAAATAAAATCCTTGAATAAAGCAAATAATTAATATAAATAAGTAAAAGAAGGTACATAAGGAAAAAATGGAAATAGACTTGGAAAAAAATATAGTGTCTTCAACTGCCCATTTTTTACTCATTGTTGTGTGACGAGAATAGGGAAAAAGCCTAAGACACAAATTTTGTTTGGCTTAAATATTTGCTCTATCTGGAAAAGTGAGGTTATGTCAAGATTGCCTCCATTTTTTATGGATCTTCTTGATTAGGATAAGATCTTATTTCTCCCAAAAGGGGTCATGTTTCCAGTGATTGTGTTTATCAAAATCCTTCCAGGATGGCTACAAACACAAAGATGATGTTGGTTCATCTCCTTACATGATGGATGAGCCAAGGTTGAATAAGTTATTCTCATTAGGAACTTCTTCTCCCTCATTGGATAAGTTTTTCTTATTATGAACCCTTTCAATAAAAACATTGATTCATCTCCTTATGTGATGGTAGAGTCAAGGTTGAACAAGTTCTTGTCATTATGAACTTCTTCTTCATCATTGGATGAGTTCTTCTCATTATGAACCCTTCTACTGGAAATGTTGACTCGTCCTTCTTCTGTGATGGACGAGTCTAGAATGAACAAGTTCTTCTCATTAGGAAGTTTTTGTCCCTCATTGGATGAGTTCTTATTATGAACCCTTCCAGTGGAAATTTTTGTCTACCTCTTTCTTTGTTCTATCTCCTTATTTGATGGACGAGTCAAGGTCAAACAAGTTCTTCTCGTTAAGAGCTTATACTCCTTCACCATACATGTTCTTCTTATTAGGAACCCTTTTACTAAAAATGATCGGTTTATATTCTCTTTGAATAATTTTATACCTGAAAAAATATCATCATATGGCGTATTTGTTTAAAGTACCCGAAGGTAATGACCTGAAAGTTTCTTAAATATTTGCTAAGATTCACTTCTTTCAATGGTGAAACGGTGGACTGATTCTTTATTGAAATCATGTTCTTTTGCTTGAATTAGTGGGATAAAATCTTTTTTGACTTCTTGAATTCTCTTCAATCATTTAAAACATGATAAAAACAAAATGTGTATGATCCTATTTTGCATATGCCTAAATATGCATGCATGATGTCATTTTAATATTGCAAATCCCCGCTATCATGTGAACCCATCCTCCATTTTCTTTGCTGAGCATTTATCTTTGCTTAAGTCTTCATCTATAGTTATCTAAACTCTTTTTCTTAACCTATGTTCGACCCCTTTTCACATTTCCTTTGGGTTTCTGCCATAAATGCCCTAGAGCACCTCTTTCTGGTTTCCATATGATAGTTCAACTTCTCTTCTTTTCTTCTTCTTTACAACAAGTGTTCTTCTACCTGTCTCTGATAAGATCTTGCTAAAGATATGCTTTGGAGCAAACTGAATCATCATCATTTTGTTGTCCCCTTTTTATTTTGGACCTTTTTCCATGTTTTGTCATACACTTTTATCAATGAATACCAGTGTTGACATTATAAAATACTTTGGATTCCTTACATTTAAAAGGTTAAATCAAAGTAATAACAAGAAATATTTTTTTATATTTTGGGCTATATTAATCTACTTAAAAGATGCTCAATAAATAAGCAACTAAAGTTTGAATTGATAAACTTGAAATTTATACAAAGTTATGGCAATCAAAAAAATAAAAAGAAATCTAGAAATAAAATACATATGCCTGAAGAATCTTTAGTATAAGTGTTCCTGAACCAATCAAATTGACATAATTTAGAGCATTGAGGTACGATTTTATCAAAAAACCTCAATGTAGCGAATATGTCTGCAAATGTGAAGCTTCTCTTGATATACCAGGCTCTCAAGAGGGTTTAATTACTAGATGCCTAATATCACAATTCATTGTAGCAACCCTTTTAGGTTTTCAACTCAAATTATTCATTTGGTTTCAAGATGTACTTTACATATTTTCATCTTAAACCCCACTTTTCATTTCTCATTTCACCATTTTTTTTTCTTTCTTTTTATTTTCTTCTTTATTTTCTTCTTCTAACGTAATATTTCTTAAAAGAATCTGAGTGTATCAGGTTTTCCAGCACTTCTCCATCCATCTCTGCTAAAATCAACACTCCTCTGGAAAAGGCCTTTTTGACAACATATGACCCTTCCCAATTAGGCATCCATTTCCCAAAGTAATCTTTATGAATAGGGAAGATCTTTTTAAGAACTAGATAACCCTCTCGAAATTCTCTTAGGCGAAACTTCTTGTCATGAAATTGCATCATTCATTTTTGATTCATCTGTTCATGGCAGATAGATTTCAACCTCTTATCTTCAATAAGATTCAGCTGATCAAACTGAGCTTTATCCCATTCAGCTTCATCCAAATCTACTTCTTTCAGAATTCGAAATGATGAAACTTCAACCTCGATAGATATAAGTACTTCTATTCCATGGACTAAACAAAAAGGCGTTGCCCCTGTAGATGTCCTCACTGTAGTTCGATAGGCATATAAGGAAAATGATAACTTTTCATGCCAATATCTATAAGTTTAATTGGTCTTTATGATAACCCTTTTAATGTTCTTGTTTATCGCTTCCACTGCCCCATTTAATTTTAGATGGTAAGTTGTTGAGTTGACATGTTTTATCTTGAACTGTGCACAAAGTTCATTGATAACTCTGTAAAAGGCCACATTTTGGGACCTTTTTACTTAAGTTATTGAATTTATAAAGGCTCATTTAGGACCATGTAGATGCATTTAGAAGCATTTAGTGCATGTGGTGGATTTCAGTTTGCCGTGGCATTTTATTTTTACAGCGGTGCTGCCTTATGGGAAAGGTGTATGTTTTATGATGTGAAGGTATTGAGAGAAAGGAAAAGAGGAAAGAAAATGTTGTGGTATAAGGAGATTCCTGAGCTAAATAAAAGTGCCAAGATCAACGGGCATTTTGAGAGCGCACAAGGTGAATGAAGATATTTTTCTAGCCAGCTGTACTCGACTCCCCGTGCCCTCTGCCTGGGAAATCTGCCTCGATGATGCGTCTGGAAGGGTCAGCGCCTCTACAGACGACCCTGCTGACCGCTCCACCTGATCCTGCAGATTCTGTCTGTCCTTGGGCGCCTGCGACGGGATTATGCCGGTCACTCAGTCAGCCACCCAGGTTGCATCATAGCCTGTCCTGCTCGACTCCTAAGTAACTCAACCATGGTTTTGGGGTTTCCTAGGATAGTTAACACCAAGTCCTAGGATTTTTTTCCCATATAAATAGAAGAGGAAGCCACTCTAAAGAAGACTCTGGTTCCAGCCGGTTTTGAGCTTAAAAAGTTAGAGAGAGAATGTCTCACTTTTCTCAGTCAATTCTACTTGTCGTGGCATTTATCTTTGACAAGCCAGAGGGAGTGGCGTTCTAGCATCTGAGAGGAGCTGGTTCGCTAAGAGCAGTTCTTGGTGTTTGAGGAAAGCGTTTGGCAGTGCACATTGAAGGCTTTTTCTCCTTCCCTTAGTCCTTGCTTTCATATTTTGTTGTTACATTGTAAGGAACGAATGAATCCTGCTTTGTGCTTGTTGATTTCAAACCCCACCATGAACTAATCCTATTTGGTGGGAGTTCACTTGGATGTTTACGTTTTATTTCATAGAATGGTTGTTCTTATATGCTTTAATCTGTTTCGTTTATGAAACTTAATGTTTTAAGGTTGTAGGAGCTACGAGAGTAGCCTTTCCTTAGAAGGTTCTTAGGGTTCGAGAGAATGCCTTGGCAAAATATCTTTAGTCTTTGAGAGAAGCTAGGGAGGAACTACATAAACAAGGGGTTATAGATAGTAATTAGGCCTAATCCACCTTAGAGATAAGGATAGGATTTCATTCGACTAAAAGGAGATGTACAAAAATGATTGGTTAGATGTTAATGCTGCCACAAAAAGGTATTGCCAAGACATATCCTGTTATCTGAACCAATAGGATCACTGCAGGGGTTTACGCCAATCGGTTTTGCCAGGGCATCTTTAATCTGTCGAGTCCCTTACTAGAGATAGCATAGGGCACCTCTGTAGACTCTGTCGGGAAGGTTAGGTATAGAAGAAATACTATTTGGAGAAATAGACTTAGATTTTCCAGTGACTCCCGTCGCTCATTCCCATTGCTGCTTGTCATTTGAGAAAGCTAAAGTCATATATATATATATATATAATCCAGTAATTGCATTTTATTTTTCCTTGGCATTTCCGTTTCCTTGCACATTTCATAATTTAATTTTCCACAACATATTCAATTGTTATCATTCTACCATTACTCCATTTCCACATCAGTCATTCCATTTTTCCATAGCATTCTCATTTATATATTCCATCACTAACTTTACTTAGGTGACAAAGTAAAGTGCCTTGACAAACTTATTTGACTTCCCCAATTCCATGTGGAGACGATACTCGACTTATCACTTTATTACTTGTTCGATTGTGTATACTTGCACACATATCCGCACCCATTTATAGTACTCACAAATAGCGGACACGTTTTTGGCGCCGTTGCCGGGGAGATGGCAACTGGAAGTTAAATTGATTTGTCATAGCATTTTTATTTTACTTGTTCATATTTTTTACTTTTTAATTTTCTTTAATTTTATTCAATTGTTGTTTTAGGTACATGACCAAAAGTAACCCTGAAGAGCCATTAGAACCAATTGATCCTGAAATCGAGAGGCTTTTTAGGCAAAGAAGACGAGCTCAACGTATAAACATGTACCAAATCAAAAATCAAGGCATTGGTCATGGGCATGATCAGAATGTCGAGGCAAATCCAAATGCTGGGAATACAGCCAGACCTCGTTCAATTCGTGATCACTTAAACCCGATCTTAGTTGATATAAATCCTGGAATAGTGGCCCCAGAGATTCAGCCAGCCCACTTCGAGCTCAAACCTGTCATGTTCAATATGCTGAATTCTATAGGGCAGTTTGGGGGCATGCCAAATGAAGATGCCAGACATCATATTCGTAAATTCTTGGAGGTATGTGATTCTTTTCGCCAACAAGGGGTGCACGAAGATGTTCTGAAATTAAATTTATTCCCATATTCCATGCGTGACCGAGCAAGGGCATGGTTGAGTGGAGTTCCAGCAGGTTCTATGGAGTCGTGCACAGATCTGTGCAAAAAAAATTTATTGCGGTATATTCCTCCGAATATGAACACCCAACTTAGGAATGACATTCCTTCCTTTCTTCAGGCTGATGACGAGTTGATGTATGAATGTTGGGATCGATACAAGGTAATACTTCGAAAGTGCTCAAACCATGGTTTTCAAGATTGAACATAATTGGTGATGTTCTACAATGGAGTAAATGCACCTACAAGGATGATGCTAGATGCCTTGGCAAATGGGAAGTTACTTGACAAATCACCAACTGAAGCATTTGACATTCTGGATAGGATTACCACCAATGATTATCAGTTTTCCTCTACTAGGCTTGGGATCGGGCGCAAAACACATGGTGCTTTCGAGCTAGATTCTAAAGACAACGTGTCAGCGTAACTTACTGCCATTATCAACATGTTGAAGAATTTACAAAGGCCAAGTGAGGTGAGAGAAGTGAAAGTAGCCCACTCAGCATGTTTATTATACCAAGGCAATCACAATGAGAGTGACTACCCAACCAATCAAGAATCCATCAACTTTGTGGGAAACTTCAACCGAGGCAACAACAACCCATATTCCAACACCTATAACCCTGGATGGCGGCATCATCCAAACTTTTAATGGGGTAATCAAGGAACCAACAATGTCCATCAACCAGCTCGGCAGCAGAATTACAGTGACTCCCGGAATTATCAATCTAATATGCCATGGCATAATTCTAATAAGGGGGGGCCATCTTCATCCACCACCAGTTCATTGGAGCCCACAATGCAAGAGTTCATTGCGACAACGAAGTCAATACTGCAAGATAATGCGACCTCCATCAAAAATAAACGGGCCCTGCTTCAAAGCCATAGTACGTCATTAAGGGCACTGGAGAGTCAGGTTGGTCAAATTGCCGCGACATTACAAGAACGCAGACCATTACATTTGTCGAGTGACACTGAAGTCACAAAACCTCATGGCAAAGAGCAATGCAGTTTGCTAACTCTCCGAAGTGGTACACAAATTAACGTTGAAGACAAGTTTGGGAACTCTGAAGGACGATTCACCCCTAAGACCAATCACGCTGATCAAGAAGTGCAAGAAGAAGCACCAGAGAAAGAGGATAAAGCTGAGGGTTCAGCAAGTAAAGAAGCTGAAAGGGTAAATAGAAATGCCAAGGCAACTTCTGTTCACACCCCATCTATACAGGAAGCCAGACCCCCACCTCATTTTCAAAAAAGACTGAAGAAGCATAACGAAGAAATCCAGTTCAAAAAGTTTGTTGACATTCTGAGTCAACTTCAGATCAATGTACCTTTTCTGGAAGCAATGGAACAAATGCCCATATATGCTAAATTCCTAAAGAAAATTGTCACCAAGAAGAAAAAGGTTGAGCAGTACAATACAATTGCCACGGCGAAAAAAATTGCTCTTCCTTAAGCAAGCTGCCACCAAAGAGACATGATCCAGGCAGTTTTATCATACCATGTTCAATAGGAGATAAGTTTGTTGGGAAGGCATTGTGTGACCTTGGCTCAAGTGTAAACTTGATTCCTAAGTCAATATTTGTAAAGTTTGGGATAGGAAATATGAGACCCACATCAGTCATCTTGCAATTAGCCGACCGTTCACATGTGCGTCCTGAAGGGTGAATTGAAGATGTCATCGTGCGGGTTGACAAGTTTATTTTTCCTATCGACTTTCTGATCCTGGACTGTGAAGTTGATTCCATATCACTTATTATCTTGGGGAGACCCTTTTTAGATACCAGTCGTATTCTCATCGACTGCGATAGGGGCGAGTTAACCATGCGAGTGGCCGATCAACATGTCACTGTGAATGTCTTCCGATCTCTCAAGTACATGGACGATTCTGAAGAATGCCAGAGCATTTTAGAAGTGGATACAGTAATCACGAAAGAAGCATATCAATTTTGCCGAGACAATTTCATTCAGCTGGATATTAATGAGAGGCTCCTTGAAGAGCCGAATGACTTTTCATACGAGGAACAACAGGCTAGCTTCCTTAAAGATAGCCCAGGTACGCATTTTGAACCTTTGAATTTTGAAGAATTTGTTCCTCCCAAACCCTCATTACAGTATACACCTACCCTTGAACTTAAGAACTTGCCACAACATCTTCAATATGCTTATTTGGGAAGTAACGAAACTTTGCCTATGATTATTTCTTCTTCCCTTACTCCTAACCAAGAATCTAGTTTGCTAAGTGTTTTGTCACAGCATAAGAAAGCGTTACGGTGGACGATGGCAGATCTAAAGGGAATAAGTCCAACAATCTGCATGCAGAAAATCCTGCTGGAGGAATGCCACGACAAGTCCATAGAGCCACAGCGAAGATTAAACCCAATCATGAAATAAGTTGTGATGAAAGAGATTCTTAAATGGCTTGACGCTAGAGTAATATAACCTATTTCGGATAGTTCGTGGGTGAGTCCCGTTCAATGCGTACCAAAGAAGGGAGGCATGACCGTGGTGACAAGCGAGGACAATGAATTGATACCTACTCGCATGGTCACCTGGTGGTGAATTTGCATGGACTACCACAAGCTCAACAAGGCCACCAAGAAGGATCATTTCCCTTTTCCGTTCATTGATCAAATGCTAGATCGACTTGTTGGCAAGGCATTTTATTGTTTCTTGGACGGATACTTGGGGTATAATCAGATTTCCATCGCACCGGAGGACCAAGAGAAGACAACATTCACATGCCCTTATGGCACTTATGCTTTTCAAAGAATGCCTTTTGGACTCTGTAATGCCCGACAACTTTTCAGCGCTGCATGCAAGCCATATTTTCTGACATGGTTGAGGAATTTTTGGAACTTTTCATGGACGATTTTTCTGTTTCTAGTGACGACTTTCAAAAATGCCTCGGCAATTTGGCAAAGGTACTGAAGCGATACGAGGAGGCCGACCTCGTGCTAAACTAGAAAAAATACCATTTCATGGTGACAGAAGGCATTGTTCTGGGCCATAAAATATCTGAGAAGGGAATTGAGGTTGATAAAGACAAGATCAAAGTGATCGAGAAACTTCCCCCACCAAATTTTGTCAAGGGCATTCGGAGTTTCCTTGGAGATGCGGGATTTTATTGAAGATTCATTAAGGACTTGTCCACATTTTCCAAGCCTTTGTGCACCCTGCTGCAACAGAACCAATCGTTCTTGTTCGATCAAAAATACCATGCCGCATTCAAAGAGCTTAAGCAAATACTTATCTCTGCATCATTCGTGGTTCCCCCAGGTTGGATAATGTGTGATGCAAGTGATTTTGCCATGGGGGCTGTGCTTGGGCAACGTAGAGGTAAAATTTTCCATGTTATTTATTATGCTAGCCGTACCTTAAATGATGCACAGTTGAATTACACTACCACTGAGAAAGAATTACTTGACATGGTATTTTCATTTGACAAGTTTAGGAAATACTTGATAGGCACCAAAGTCATAGTTCACACTGATCATTCAGCTATAAAATACTTAGTGAACAAGAAAGATGCCAGCCTAGACTTATTAGATGAATATTAGTCTTGTAAGAATTCAACTTGGAGGTAATTGATAGGAAAGGTACTGAGAATCAGGTTGTAGACCACTTATCAAGGCTAGAGAACATTTCAGAATGCCATGACATTTTTGATATTAAAAAGGAATTCCCTGCCGAGAAAATTTTATATGCCACAGCAATTTCGTGGTACGCTGACCTGGTTAATTTTCTTATTAGTGGTGTTTTTTCTTATGAATTAAACAACCATGGCAAAAAGAAGTTTCTGCATGATGGCAAGTTCTATTTTTGGGATGAGTCATACTTATTCAAGCAATGTGCCGATCAAATGATTCGACGGTGCGTCCCCGAAGAGGAGCTAAGCAATATCTTATACCATTGCCACACATCAAATTATGGAGGACATTTTGCAGGTTTGAGGACTGCTAGAAAGGTCCTACAGTCATGCTTTTATTGGCCATCATTATTTAAAGATGCCCACACATTTTGCAAAGCGTGCGACCGATGCCAGCGCACTGGAATCATTTCCAGACGACACGAAATGTCACTGCAAAATATTCTAGAGATAGAGCTCTTCGATGTTTGGGGCATTTATTTCATGGGACCATTCCCATATTCTTTTGGGGACTTATACATTTTGCTTGCGGTGGATTACATTTCAAAGTGGGTTGAAGCCATTGCTACGCCAAGGAATGACTCGAAGACAGTGCTAAAGTTCCTTCACAAGAACATATTCACTCGATTTCCCAATAGCCATCATCAGCGATGAGGGAACTCACTTTGAAAACAAGCTGATTGCCAAGGCATTACAGAAATATGAAGTGCGATATAAGATTGCCACGGTATATCACCGGCAATTGCAAGCTGAGGTGTCCAATAGAGAAGTCAAGCAGATCCTTGAGAAGGTGGTGAATCCTCGAAGGAAAGACTGGTCTCCAAAGCTTGATGAAGAACTTTGGGCTTATAGGACGGCATTCAAAACACCTCTGGGAATGTCTCCCTTCAAAATGGTATATGGAAAATCCTGCCACCTACCGGTTGAACTAAAACATAAGGCATACTGGGCAATAAAAAAGTTAAACTTCGATGAGCAACTTGCTAGGGAGAAACGATTGCTCGATCTAAATGAAATGGAGGAGTTTCGAGCCCAAGCATATGAAAATACCAAGCTATACAAGGAGAAAACCAAGAAGTGGCATGACAAAATACTTTTACCACGACATTTTCATGAGGGACAGAAAGTACTGTTGTTCAACTCCAGGCTCAAACTCTTCCCAGGCAAATTAAAGTCACGCTGGTCATGACCGTTTGAAGTTCACCATGTTTACCCTTACGACGCTATTGATATCAAGAACATGGATGATGGATCCATCTTTAAAGTCAATGGCCAGCACCTGAAGGCTTACCAAGGAATCCCACCTGCGCGTGACAAATCGGCGTTTATTTTGCACGACGTCAATACTGGTTCGGCATCTTAAGGATGACGTGGCCTTTTAAATTTACTTCTGTACATACATTTTCGGTACTTCACCTTTATTTTAATGTTTCTTTTTAATTAATCATTTTTATTTTATTTTTGTTGTCAGTTATTTTCCATACATAGAATACGTGAGGCGTGTAGAGGAAGCTTATGAAGTTTTGTGCGGCAAAACGAAAAGAAAAAAATAGGGAGATTTTTATCCTTTTGACTTTTGACTTAGGATTATTTTCCTTTAATTTTGTTTCTTTCTCGTTCCTACCCCACAGATAATTTATTTTCCCTCCCCAAAACATTTCTTTTTTAACTTCACTACCCCACTTTTTCACTTTTCACTTTCTCTCTTTTCACTTTTACTGTCTATTTTCTTCTTCTTCTTTCCATTCGACGAGCATCGCCATAGAACCAAGCTCTCTTCCTTTTTTTCTTCTTTTTGTGTACTCACGATGGTCCGATCACGGCCCCCTCCACCATCCACACCACCACGATTTGTCGATGAGTCCGCCCTCGAACGGTACCAAAATATCAAGAACTGGCGAGTGTTTTTCGAGTTGGGGTTTATCTTCCCCGATGAGGAGGATGACACCTTGGGAAGTGAGGTGCTTGATGTTGTCACCAATCATAAGTGGCACAAATTTTCCAAGCATCCTACCACCGTCAACGCCACTTTAGTGGAGGAGTTCTATGCAAACATATCCGAGCCAAATCAGCATGTCGTGGTGGTTTGCATCATTTCTATTCGTTTTACTCCTACTACCATTAACCGATATTTTAAACTGCAGGTTGATGAAAACCACCATTCTAGATTCGCTGAAGAGGCTGACAACGAAACTTACCAAGGCATCCTGGAAGATCTTTTTCTTCTCGACACTCAATGGAACGATCAGCAGATGAGCCGGAAGACCGTGGACCGAAAGAGGTTGCTCCTGCCGGTGAAGTTGTGGAACCACAATTGTTCCACTGTAAAACGTGATCTATTATCACAGACCCACGAATCATCATGTCAACAATTGACATATGGATTTCGTAAAATCCTTGCAGCAACACATAGATTGTAAATACAAATTAACAAATTAATATATTGATCATTTCGGTTATCGAATCGAACAATGATATCATACATATTTGCCGAAAATGATAAAACTAGAACATACATCTCATACATTGCACCAACCAAGAATTTAACTCAAATTCGGATCGTACAAGTAGCTCTGACACCACTGTTGGGACCGTCGGCTCACCCTATGGCACAGCGAAAACAAAATTCGACGGTCTCACCAGCGATCCAAATACGATAAACTGAAATCGGGAGGAAAAGATGCGAATACTTACAGTGGGTTCCTTGAAAACAGCAAGGACAACAGCGGCTAATGGTGGTGTCAATCGGTTTGAATCATAAGCCTCCACGAAATCACATCTCGGCCTCTACTCAGTTTCCCCGATTGAGAGCAATATTTGTTTTTCCCAAAACTATTTTTGAGAAAAACGACTGAAGATTATGTGTGTTAAAAAACTACTGTAATACCCTACACATCATTTTATATCCAAGTTACCCTAATCATATTAGGGATTTTATTATTTCAAATTAATTAAATATTTATTTAATTAATTGGAATTAAATATTCGAGATTATTAAAACATATGTATATCAAACATACATATATTAACTCTAGATATATTTCAGTAACGTAGAATAAATTGTACATCTTTGCTCGTTTCAATCCTAGGGTGTGACCCTGTAGGATCTTGTAACGTTAGCAGTAATTAGTAGAACAATTCTAATATTACATATAATGAGTGACATCTAGAAATATATCATTGTCACCAAAGTTACAAGAAAATATGATTCGACATATCATCTTGGTGATTAACTCTTTTATGTATTACATCCTTATGTCCTTTATATCTAGAATAGGCACAAGTCTTGGAAAAGTCAAACTTGTATAGCCCATCTATTGTTTCTTGATATCTAGAGTAGAATTTAATTAACGAATAGTTTGTGATATCTCATATCAACTTATTTGAACATGGCCATGCGTTTGTAGTCTCACTCAATCAAGTGACCTATGATATATTCCCTATTATGTAGGAAGCACAAATCATATCTTAATCATACACACCCACTACATATAATGAGATATATTCAATAACAGTCTTTATAGAGCAACAAGTTACGGAGCTTGTTTAACTGCATCAAACATACAATAATATATATTGGGATAGTATTGATCTCAACTCTGAGGATCATACATATAGTCATCACCATGAGCAATGTTATGACTGTCATATAATAATCCAAGACATATGCTCATGGTGGGTCAATCCAATATATTGTGCTCTAACAATATAATCATGTATCAATTCTGACATCTCTATGTCAATGACAACTCGTTGTCATCAATCAATAACATGTTAGTCTTAAGCGTATTATTATTGTCCATGCCCATAATAATACTTGACTAGGGATCTTTTAATAATAACAATTATGTCATTATATGGACTTTATTATCTTCCAGTTTATATTAAACTCATATATATAACTGAAAATAATAGAGGCAATGCCTTTATTCAATAAAATCGGTAAATAAATGTATTATTACAATCATCATATGATTGGTCTTTGGGCATACTCTAACAGATCTGTGGGTGTGCAATAGCAGATCGCGTTTGACAGTAGAACAATGGTTGTTCCGATGCAGAAAACCTTCGGGATTGAAAATCCAAAAAACACGATTCTTTTGATAAGTGTTATCAAATCATGAGGTTTTTCTATAGAAACGAAAGTATTGTGTAACACCCATATCCTGTATACGTTCCCATATAAAAGTCATAAGTGGCACATGACTTTTAAAAACATTTTTGGTTATTTGTAAACACATAAAATTTTGTTTCGAAATAAAAACAAAACATTTTAATATAAGATAAAACATTTATGGTAACCTATTACAAAGTTATAACTTAAATACATTACAGAACATTTTTCTTAAATTTATATACATACCATCTAACTATTAAAAGAAGACCTGATTGTCCTATAGTTACTGATGAGTTAACCTTGGATTGATGATTCTCTAATGCAGTTCTTACTCTGCTAGTCTTTTCTATTGCCTACGCGTGAAATCAACGCACGCTAAGTATTTACTTAGTGAGGCATAATAATGTAAAGGAACTGTAACTCATGCATATATATATATATATATATATATATCATGGCTACTGAAATACAAACTAAATAGTATATTTCATAAGGATCAGTTAAATTCCATTTTAGTTAAACCAAATTTCTTTCATACAGTCATCGAAACTATTCTTAGTATGGCCAACATACCCATCTTTCTATATATTTTTCCCAATTATCCTTTATTTTTCCCAATGTATGTCAAAAGAGAATGTAAGGTACATGCACTACAATGAAGTGCCGAAATGGTCATTCACTTTTTATGAATACCATGAGTGGCACCTTCTATACCTATAATGCACCGAAATGTATTTTTATTAGTGGCACCTTTTATGTTGATAATGCACCGTTATGCATTTTCATTAGTGTCGCCTTTTATGATGATAATGCACCGTTATGCATTTTCATTAGTGGCACATTTTATGCCGATAATGCACTGTTATGCATTTTCATTAGTGGAACCATTTATTCCGATAATGCACCGTTATGCACTTTCATTAATGGCACATTTTATACCGATAATGCACCGTTATGAATTTTCATTAGTGGCACCTTTTATTTTGATAATGAACCGTTATGCATTTTCATTAGTGGCACCTTTTATGTCGATAATGCACCGTTATGCATTTTCATTAGTGACATCTTTTACGCCAATTTGTAGATTTAAACATTTATTTTGGTAACATCAATAACCATTGCACAACATTAACATTCATCCATTCATTTTATAGCAGTTCATACTCTAAAACTTATTCATAATATCATTTCAATATACATTATGAAAATATACCAAAATGTTGTAAAACATACATTCAACAAAACATTCAAGGTTGGCTCATCGCGAGTCTTCCTCCTTTTATACAACTACAATAAATGCACTCACCTGATAAACCTCACTGTAATGATGTCCGACTATTCGGCAACTTTATCTTTGCCCTTTTTCTTGCTTGCCTCACGAGCTTGGTTATGATCTACACAAGCATCCATTAAGTAGACATAACATACCAATGTTAGTATACTCTCTAACATTTAAACTTTTAAAAATACTCAAAAGTACTATTATATTCAATTTCTATCAAAATTCATGATATCTTAAATTTTCCAGGCTCAATAGTATTGGTACCCCTACCATGGCATCGATACTTCTATATTATGGTACCGATACTCCCTTTCAGTATCGATACCATTTATTCATTCTAGAATCCATGGTATCGATACCTTCTTCTTAGTATCGATACCCACAACAATATCGATACTAATTGCATTAGTATCGATATTGTTCATCTTAATTCTTCAAATTTAAACCTATAGTATCGGTAATGTTCTTCCAGTACCGATACCCTTACCCAAATTTTCCATTTTTCAACTCGATTTTTCCTCAATTTTCATTTAAATATCTTACTTTTACCTCAAAAACTACCCTTAAACTTAACATCACTTAACTCAACTAACTTTCCTCCATTTAGCTTCTTATAACATCTAAATTCTCCAAAGAACATCCCAAACCAAGAATCATACTACTTTTTTCATACATGTTTTTAATCATATCCAATGCTTATAATCTCTTATTTTTTTATTTGACAAGTCAAATATACTAGCAAACCTCAATAAAAACTCATATTTCAACATATTATTCAAAAACCCATTTTCTTCAATGTCAAATAAATCATCCACTCATAATTTATTAAATAGAACACCAAGTACATGTGAAAACACTGAATATCTTCATAAGGGAATAAACACCATTACAAAAAGGCCCCAAAGACAATAACCCGATTTCTAAAATACACCTCAAGCAAAAGGAAGAAAAACAACGTAAAAGAACATAACAAAACAAAAAACCAAAACATGCTATCATTAAAACTAAAAGAAATGCCTCTGAATCGTGAACAATTACGATCCAATTGAAGGAACAAATTCTAATCAAATATCGTTATCTTCAGGGACTCAATAATTTGGTTTGGAGGAAGAATCAATTTCATGCACCATGATTTTGAAGAAATTAGCACTGACCTTCACTCCAACAACTCTTCAATTCTTACTTGAGCCTTTGTGAGTATTTGAATTTTTGCTTGATCAAAAGACGATGGAAACTCACAACTGTTGTTGATTGCGAATAATTTGTCCCACATAGCTGCAATATTTTTGAAAGTATCCCAATTCCAAGCGTGAAAATGAACTCATTCGCAAACTAACCACATACGGCGACACTCCACCACCAGATTCTCTGACCAAGCTTCAACTCTGGAAAACCTTTTTGTAAGAGTCTCTAATTTATCATTCTTCACACTGCTCAATGAATCAGAGTCTTCAAAAACCATTAGAACTACATTTCCAGCAGATCTCATTAGCGTGAAACCAGCGAGTCCTTTGGCTTGCATTTAGTAAGATTATCGATTTTGATAAAATTCTTGCACCAGCCCACGAGACTTACTCAACACGTGAAGTTTATCTTTGTCCACAACACCCTCAACTTCACCGTGTTTATTCCTCGAACAAACATCCATCACAGACTTACATTGAACAATCATCGAGTACTTTCTCCAATAAGATTGTTGTCCACTCTTTGTGAGTACTTTAAATGAGTGCGGATATATGTGCAAGTATGCACAATCGAACAAGTAATAAAGTGATAAGTTGAGTATCATCTCCACAGGGAATTGGGGAAATCAAATAGGTTTGTTGAGGTACTTTACTTTGTCACCTAAGTAAAGTTAGTTATGGTATATACAAATGAGAATGTTGTGGTAAAATGGAATGACTAATATGAAAATGGAATAATGATAGTGTGGTGTCAATTGGATATGTCATGGAAAATTAAATTGTGAATAATGCAAGTAGTTGAAAATGTCAAGGAAAAATAAAATGCAAATACTAGATTTAAAATATATAGGACTTTAGCTTTCTCACAAGACAAGCAGCAATGGAAATGAGTGATGGGAGTCACAAGGAGAATCTAAGTCTATTCCTCTGAATGGTATTTCTTCTATGCTTACCCTGCCCGACACAGTCTACTGAAGTGCCCTATGCTATCTCTAGTAAGGGACTCGACAAAATAAAGATGCCCTGGTAAAACCGATTGGCGTAAGCCCTTGCAGTGATCTTATTGGTCCAGATAACAAGATATGTCTCGGCAATACCTTTTTGTGGTAGCATTAACATCTAACCTATCATTTATGCACAACACTTTTTAGTCGAATGAAATCATAACCTTATCTCAAAGGTGGATTAGGCCTAGTTACTGTCTAGAACCCGTTGTTTATGTAGTTCCTCCCTAGTTTCTCTCGAATACTAAGGATATTTTGCCAATGTATTCTCTCGAACCCTCAAAACCTCCTAAGGAAAGGCTACTCTCGTAGCTCCTACAACCTTAAGGCATTAAGTTTCATAAACAAAATAGAGTAAGGCATAAAACAACAACCATTCATTAAAATAAAGACATAAACATCCATGCGAACTCCCACCAAATAGGATTAGTTCATGGTGTGGTTTGAAATCAACAAGCACAAAGCAAGATTCATTCGTTCCTTACAACCCAACAATAAAATATTAAAGCAGTACTAAGGGGAGGAGAAAAAGCCTTCAACATGCACTGCCAAATGCCTTCTTTCACCACCAAGAACTGCTCCCAGCGAACTAGATCCTCTCGGATGCTTAGAACGCCACTCCTTTCTGCTAGTCAAGGAGAAATGTCACGGCAAGTTGGATCAAATGAGAAGAGTGAGACCTTCTCTCACTAACTTTTAAGCTCAAATTCAACTAGAACCAAAGTTTTCTTCAATGTGGCTTCATCCTCTATTTATAGGGTAAAATTTACCCTAGGACTTGGTGTTTAAATTCCTAGGAAACCCCCAAACCATGGTTAACTTCTTTAAGGATCGGGCAAAGCAGGCTATGATCCAGCCTGGGTTACTGGCAAAGTACCTGGCATAATCCCGCTGCAGAGGCCCAAGGACAGACAGGATATGCAGGGGTAGGTGGTGTCATCAGTATAACCGGCGATTGCAGCGCCGATCCCTCCAGGCGGATCTTCGAGGCAGATTTCTTGGGCGCCTTCGAAATGCCAGTCGAACTTAGCAATTTTATTTTGCTCAGCTATCTCCTTATGTCACGGCATTTCCTTTCCTCTTTTTCCTTGCTTTAAATTTCTGCACATCATAAAACAAACACCTTTCCCATAAGGCAGCACCGCTTTTAAAAATAAAATGTTCCGACAAAACGAATTCCACCACATGCAACTAAATGCTTCTAAATGCATCTACATGGTCCTAAATGAGCCTTTAGACATTCAATAACTTAAGTGAAAAGGTCCCAAAATATGGTCTTTTACGGAGTTATCACACCCCATACTTAAGATATTGTTTGTCCTCAAGCAATGGATAGTGATAAGCAAAACAAAAATACCATGACAAGTTCAGAATCATAATAGTTATATGGGATAAAATTTCAGCCCTCAGCACACATGGCTTCAACATGCTAGACTAGGTTTGAGAGTTCAAGTACTGTCCCCTAGAACAAGATTCTTTGTGTGGGTGTGTGCGTGTTTGTATCCAGTCCATGCTTAACAAACCTAAAAATTTTCTACGCAAGCTTTCTTAATTTACCATGACATTTTCAAATTGCTACTCCCCTTTTTTTCTTTTATTTGCTTCTACTACGAGGAGAGTCAGCCCATCACTCATACAATCCCACACTCTAGGTGAAAGGGAGCATACCTTCCACCCCCGAGCTAGTCAGGTAGGGTCATCCCGTGACTACTTTCATTCACTCATATGACATGGCATAGCGGAGTGTCCCTCTACAGATATGTCGAGGCATTTATTCACAACTTCATCATTTTTAACTTTTAACCTCTCTTTTCTTAGGGGTTTCCATCATTCAAAGTTTTATACCACGACATTTTAAAAAATCTATTATAAAAAATTTCTAAGTTTCTCAAACATGGAAAACATACAATCGTGTATTCAAGAATTTCAAAGAAGTAAGTACTGGGGTTGGTTTTATCATCCTCAGCCAGTCATGTACATTTTATCATAGCCATCAAATTCATCATCATCGGGCATCCTTAACTAATTCCAGAAAACTATTCAGGTAATTACTAATGTCTTGGCATATTTATTTTACTACTACTATCATGCAATGATTTGAGAACCCTACCTCCCCCAAACTTGAGAGAAGCATTGTCATCAATGCTTACTAAAAACTAAGGAAAATCTAAACTACATGCTACGAAATGCAATGCAATGCAAGGTACCTTGACTTCAAGCAGGTGGTGGTGATGTGGTCCCACGACGAGTGCGCTTTATCAATTGTGTGGGGCTGGAGTGTTCAGAATCTGATGCTGGTACGGTTGAAGGTTGTATGAACCCTAACCTTACAAAGAAAAATAAAATAGTTAATTAAAAGGAAGCTGAATAAAAATAGTAACGAAATAACCATTTATTTATGCAAAGGAGTAAATCTCAAATGTAACGGCATCCTCAAGATGCTTAGTCAGTTTTGACATCATGCAAGAGAAATCAAGATTTTTCGCACTCGACCGGAGCACCAGTGTAGACCAAAATGCCCCATATATATAACAATTCCACCTTCAAAATATTTTGCCCTGACATTTTGGGTCTTTCACATCTGAATTGTAGGACCTTTGAAGTAGTCCTCTCTTATTCAAAGTGCTCTTTTCCTGAAGTTAAATGGTAGTGGAATAAGATCTCTTTTCGCTCCTTTTTGCTGTGGCAACTTGAAATCATTTGGGCAGCAAATTCGTTGGAGAGGTCGAGGTCATCCCTATGACAGTAGCCACCATCGTGTACGACCTTGTTCTTTCCTAAGCTAGTTAAGTAAGGAAGCAAAACAACACTAACGAGAAAATTGACAATGTTAGTATGCCACAAAATTTCCACGGCAAATAATAATTTCTCATTAGGGAATTTTTCCTTAATCTCCATTTCATTCCTTAATTCTTTTATAACTTCTAGCCTAGACAGATGATCAATCACTTGGGGTTTAGGATGAGTAAGTTCAATAGATTCCAAATGTTTAAATTTCATACCTGGTCTAGCTATGGGTGAGCTAGACTGACTCATATCCTTTGGAATATCCTCGAGCTCCTCTTCGTCTTCTTCATCAAGCTTCAAGTGATTATCAGTGCATAAATATTTGTCGCGGTAAAATTCTGCAACTTTCCTTTGGTCATCAACTCCTAGTTATGGGGGTTTTTCTTTTGTCGTGGTAAAATTTTTCTTCTCTTCATTTGTTGTACTCTTCGAACCCTCATCTTGTTTTTCCAACGAATATGAATTTTCTTGCACCTTCGGATATTTATGCACAATCTCATGACTGGGCTCTCCGACTGTTTTCCCCCCAAACTTAGCATCTTTGTAGATTTTGATGTCACTCCTTAAGGTGAATGTACCACAGTGCTCCCTGTCTTGATCCTTAGTGACTTCATTATCACTAGGAAGACTGCCATTTTGGTGAGACTGTAATGCCATGGCAATTTGACCAACCTGACCCTCCAAGGCCCTTAAAGACGAGTTGTGACTTCAAAGCAAAGCTTCTTGGCTTTTTATAGAGGTCGCATGGTCATACAGCATGGTCTTCGTTGTTGCGATAAAATCTTGCATCGTGGCCTCCAAAGAGCTTGTGTTAGATGGAGATGGTACTCCCTAGTTAGAATTATGCCATGGCATATTCGATTGAAAACCCTGGGAGTCATTGAAGTTCTGCTGCCTAGCGGGCTAACTAGAGTTGATGGTTCCTTGATTTCCCCACAAAGAGTTTGGATATTGACGCCATCCAGGATTATATGTGTTAGAATAGGGGTTGTTGTTACATCGATTGTAGTTGCCCACATAGTTTATGGGTTCTTGATTGATCGAGTACTCACTCTCATTGCGATTGCCGTGGCATAATAAACATGTTGAATTGGTTGCCTTTACTTCTCTCATCTCACTTGGCCTTTGCAAATTCTTCAACATATTGGTGATAGCAGCAAGTTGGGGGGACATTGTATCCTTAGAATCTATCTCGAAAGCTCCATGTGATTTTTCCCAAAGTCCAAGCCTTGTAGATGGAAATTGGTAATCGTTGGTGGCAATCCTATCCAGAATGTCAAATATCTCTGCTGGTGATTTTTCAAGTAACGTCCCATTTGCCGAGGCATATAGCATCATCCTCGTGGGTGTATTTACTCCATTGTAGAACATCACAACTTGAGTCCAGTCGTGGAATCCATTATTGGGGCACTTGCGAAGCAAACTTTTATACCGATCCCAGCACTCATACATAGACTCTTCATCGCCTTGGTGAAAAGATGTTATGGCATTTCTAAGTTGGTTGTTCATATTGGGTTGATTATGTCGTAGCAAAAACATTTTGCACAAATCAGTCCAAGACCTTATCGAGCTAAAAAGTACTCCGTTAAGCCATGCCTTGGCGTGATCTTTCAAAGAATATGGAAATAACTTCAATTTCAACATATCTTCATGCACACCTTGTTGTCGAAAGGAGTCGCAGACCTCTAAAAATGCCCAAACATGTTGCCTTGCATCCTCATGAGGAGCACCACCAAACTTTCCAATGAAGTCCAACATGTCGAACATAACCGGTTTGAGCTCAAAGTGGGCTGCCTGAATCATAGATGCCACAATTCTAGGATTTAGTTTATCTAGGATAGGGTTTAAATGATCTCTAATAGTACGAGGCCTAGCTGCATTCCCATAATTCAAAATTGCCTCGGCATTCTGATATTCCTCTTGACCCATTCCTTGATTTCCACTTTGATACATCTTTGCTTTTTATAGAGACTGTAATGCCATGGCAATTTGACCAAACTGACCCTCCAAGGCCCTCAAAGATGAGTTGTGACTTCAAAGCAAAGCTTCTTGGCTTTTTATAGAGGTCGCATGGTCATGCAGCATGGTCTTCGTTGTTGCGACAAAATCTTGCATCGTAGCCTCCAAAGAGCTTGTGTTAGATAGAGATGGTACTCCCTCGTTAGATTTATGCCATGGCATATTCGTTTGAAAACCCTGGGAGTCATTGAAGTTCTGCTGCCTAGCAGGCTGACTAGAGTTGATGGTTCCTTTATTTCCCCATAAAGAGTTTGGATATTGACGCCATCCAGGATTATATGTGTTAGAATAGGGGTTGTTGTTACCTCGATTGTAGTTTCCCACATAGTTTATGGGTTCTTGATTGATCGGGTACTCACTCTCATTGCGATTGTCGTGGCATAATAAACATGCTGAATTGGTTGCCTTTACTTCTCTCATCTCACTTGGCCTTTGCAAATTCTTCACCATATTGGTGATAGCAGCAAGTTGGGGGGACATTGTATCCTTAGAATCTATCTCAAAAGCTCCATGTGATTTTTCCCCAAGTCCAAGCCTTGTAGATGGAAATTGGTAATCGTTGGTGGCAATCCTATCCAGAATGTCAAATATCTCTGCTGGTGATTTTTCAAGTAACGTCTCATTTGTCGAGGCATATAGCATCATCCTCGTGCGTGCTCCATTATAGAACATCACAACTTGAGTCCAGTCGTGGAATCCATTATTGGGGCACTTGCGAAGCAAACTTTTGTATCGATCCCAGCACTCATACATAGACTCTTCATCGCCTTGGTGAAAAGATGTTATGGCATTTCTAAGTTGGTTGTTCATATTGGGTTGATTATGTCGTAGCAAAAACATTTTGCACAAATCAATCCAAGACCTTATCGAGCTAGAAGGTACTCCGTTAAGCCATGCCCTGGCGTGATCTTTCAAAGAATATGGAAATAACTTCAATTTCAACATATCTTCATGCACACCTTGTTGTCGAAAGGAGTCGCAGACCTCTAAAAATGCCCGAACATGTTGCCTTGCATCCTCATGAGGAGCACCACCAAACTTTCCAATGAAGTCCAACATGTCGAACATAACCGGTTTGCGCTCAAAGTGGGCTGCCTGAATCATAGATGCCACAATTCTAGGATTTAGTTTGTCTAGGATAGGGTTTAAATGATCTCTAATAGTACGAGGCCTAGCTGCATTCCCATAATTCAAAATTGCCTCGGCATTCTGATATTCCTCTTGACCCATTCCTTGATTTCCACTTTGATACATCTTTGCTTGAGCACGTTGAGTATGTAAAATAAAAGCCTAAAAAAGATAAGGAAAATAACAAGTAAAACTACACAAAAAAATTGAACAAGTAAAATAAAAATGCTATGACAAAACTAATTAACTTCCAGTTGCCAATTCCCTGGCAACGGCGCCAAAGTCTTGTCCGCTCTTTGTGAGTACTATAAATGAGTGCGGATAGATGTGAAAGTATACACAATCGAACAAGTAATAAAGTAATAAGTTGAGTATCGTCTCCACAGGGAATTGGGGAAATCAAATAGGTTTGTCGAGGCACTTTACTTTGTCACCTAAGTAGAGTTAGTTATGGTATATACAAATGAGAATGTTGTGGTAAAATGGAATGACTAATATGAAAATGGAATAATGATAGTGTGGTGTCAATTGGATATGTCGTGGCAAATTAAATTGTGATGTATGCAAGCAGATGAAAATGTCAAGGCAAAATAAAATGCAAATACTAGATTTAAAATATATAGGGCTTTAGCTTTCTCACAAGACAAGCAGCAATGGAAATGAGTGATGGGAGTCACAAGGAGAATCTAAGTATATTCCTCTGAATGGTATTTCTTCTATGCTTACCCTTCCCGACAGAGTTTACTGAAGTGCCCTATGCTATCTCTAGTAAGGGACTCGACAGAATAAAGATGCCCTGGTAAACCCGATTGCCGTAAGCCCCTGCAATGATCCTATTGGTCCAGATAACAGGATATGTCTCGGCAATACCTTTTTGCGGAAGCATTAACATCTAACCTATCATTTATGCATAACTCTTTTTTAGTCGAATGGAATCCTATCCTTATCTCTAAGGTGGATTAGGCCTAGTTACTCTCTAGAACCCATTGTTTATGTAGTTCCTCCCTAGATTCTCTCGGATACTAAGGATATTTTGCCAAGGTATTCTCTCGAACCCTCAAAAACTCCTAAGGAAAGGCTACTCTCGTAGCTCCTACAACCTTAAGGCATTAAGTTTCATAAACAAAACAGAGTAAGGCATAAAACAACAACCATTCATTAAAATAAAGACTTAAACATCCATGTGAACTCCCACCAAATAGGATTAGTTCATGGTGGGGTTCGAAATCAACAAGCACAAAGCAAGATTCATTTGTTCCTTACAACCCAACAACAAAATATTAAAGCAAGTACTAAGGGGAGGAGAAAAAGCCTTCAACATGCACAGCCAAATGCCTTCCTCAACCACCTAGAATTGCTCCCAGTGAACTAGCTCCTCTCTGATGCTTAGAACGCCACTCCCTTCTGCTAGTCAAGGAGAAATGCCACGGCAAGTAGGATCGACTGAGAAGAGTGAAACCTTCTCTATCTCACTTTTAAGCTCAAATTTGGCTAGAACCAAAGTCTTCTTCAATATGGCTTCATCCTCTATTTATAGGGTAAAATTAACCCTAAGACTTGGTGTTTAAATTCCTAGGAAATCCCCAAACCATGGTTAACTTCCAAGGATCGGGCAGAGTAGGCTATGATCTAGCCTGAGTTGCTGGTAAAGTACCTGGCATAATCCTGCTACAGAGGCCCAAGGACAGACAGGATCTACAGGGGCAGGTGGCATCATCAGTAGAACCTGCAGTTGCAGCGCC
Organism: Hibiscus syriacus; assembly: GCF_006381635.1. Classification (NCBI taxonomy): domain Eukaryota; kingdom Viridiplantae; phylum Streptophyta; class Magnoliopsida; order Malvales; family Malvaceae; genus Hibiscus; species Hibiscus syriacus. The sequence goes on along the minus strand of NW_024061932.1, from coordinate 911,360 downwards.
AATCCCTCCAATCGAATCTTCGAGCCAGATTTCTCGGGCAGAGCTCTCAGATAGTCGGAGATAGCTGGCTTCAAAAATATCTTCTCGCACTTTGCGCGCTTTCGAAATGCCGGTCGAACTTGACATTTTCATTTTACTCAGAAATCTCCTTATGTCACAGCATTTCCTTTCCTCTTTTTGATACATGCACCAAAGTCCATAATACATGCTTCTTTGGACCAATGTTTCTACTCGAACCTATTAGAAGAACAAAGTCTCAAAGATTCAAAGCATATCTATTCGATAAGCATAATATGAATGAATTATTAAAATATTCTAATGTTGCTCCCTTTAATGCTTCAGATTCGAGGTCGAATCTTTTTGAATAAAGGGAGGATGATACATGCATCACAAGACTCACTTCAAAGGAAGAAGTAATAACTCTTCCAAATGATCCACTCGTCCAAGCTTTGGAAAAGAAGATCAGAACATCAACATATTTGCGATGACTTTTTGAATGGGATCTTGATATTATTTGGTCAACATGTCTTCAAGAGATACAACCTTCTGTCTCTTATATTTCCAACAGTTCTTTAATCGCATCAATCTGATATCGGGAACTCAAGATATGACCATTTTACTGAAGACGGTGCATGCAGAAAATCGTTTACGGGATTCGTACAGGATTTTGTAAATATTACGAATTTTCAATATTTTTATTGATTATTTATAATATAACTTAATATAGGATGATGCATTATCATTTAGGATTAGATTTATTATTTTACTAGGAATTAAGGTTGGGTTAAAATATTATTTTTAGTTATTATTATTTTATTAGGAATTAGAGTTAAGACATATTTAGTTTATTATTATTTTATTAATTAGTTATTTAGGACCTTTAGAACTCAGCCCCTATATAAAAGAGGATTCATTCAAATTTGTAAATCATATTTCTTTGATTAATAATACAACGAGAGTTCGTTTTTGCAAGTGTTGATTGCCTTGTGCCTTCGAAGCTTCTTCTCCTGGAGTTCTTTCAAGTTCTTGTGAGGGAGATTAATCTTCACACTCCAATTTGCCTTTTCATTGCGACTAGGAGGGTTGGTTAGAGCCATATTATCGTGTTTTCCTTTTCATTGCGACTAGGAGGGCTCGATAGGACATTATCCATCTATTTTCCACAAATCCATCCACACCATCAATCATCTTTACCGTTCACCTTAATAAGGGAGATCTTTTGATTTCTTGTTTATCTTACTTTATTTTCAATTTCTTTATATTTTGTTTATCTTGTTCTAATCTTGTTTCTTACCTTGTTTCCAGCACTTAAATTCTAAAATACCCTAGTTGCTGCCACCACCTTCCCTTATTCATCCCCCTTGTTCTTCATCGAGTCTAGAGCTTTCTAGGTTTGATTCTTCAACAAGAGAAACGTTCATTAACCCGCCACCGCTTCCCTATCAATTGGTATCAGATTTGGGCCGATTCCTGGAAATAAACAAGCAATCTTGCTTGTTCTTGCACACAAAACCGTCAAGGTACCCCAACGGAGCTAGTTCACTAAATATTCATCGTTTCAGGTTCTTTTTATTTAATTTTTATTTAGATTCAAATTCTTCTTGTTAGTTTACTATTTTTTTGTAAAAAACAGAAAAATACACAAAAAGGCAAAAAAAAACCAAAATTTCGAAAAAAATTGCAAACGAATGTATTTAGGGATGATTTTCTCCAGATATCATATTCATATTAATTTTAATCTCCAGTCCAAAATTCAATTCAATCAGAGTTCATTAGAGCCTTCAAATACATAATTCAAGTTTTATCGGCAGATTCGGTCTAGAATATTGTCGAATTTCTTGAAAATTATACAGGAGGAATTTTGTGGTGAAAATTTTCAGATTGAAACTTCATATATTTTAGATAATTCAAAAAACAATCAGAAATTTTGGAGATCAATAAAACCTTCGAATAAAGCGATCAAGAAAAATAGATTGTTTAAGGACTCACCTTTCAACAGAGTCTACTGGATACTACTGAAGGTATTTGGTTCTGAAATTTTACAAGTTGTTTCTTGACGCATCGAAAGACATTCAAGAATATTTCCAGAATTTTTGGACACCGTTAACCCCCTCAAAAATGTTACTCAAGTTTATCCATCATTTTCTAGGTTTTCTGGTTTAGTCCATTTTTCTTTGACTCTTAGTGCTTTAGGTCCTTTTGTTTTTCCTTGTTATTGTTCTTTTGCATTATCTAACACATTATCTTCCTTGTGTTAGTAGGACTAAAGAGATTGCATACTTCTTACTTCTTTGCATTCTCGTTCTCTTGGAGTCTAACCCTTGTTTGGCCTCTTAGAGCTTTTAGGTTTTTTTTATCGCCTTTGCTAGTAATCAAACTACGATACGAACTGTGGAAGACTTCTTGGTAAAGTGAGTTTTAAAGAGTAAAAGATCGGCTTACTTGCCTCTCGTTGTGTTACTTTCTTGGAGTGACTTGTGAGGTTTCTTGCTTTGTTAAATTTTCTTTCCTTCTTTTTATTTTACTTTAAAATTCTCTTTCGAGTGTTATGATTTCAGGATGGGCGACAATAACAACAAGACACTTACGAATATCTTAGCCACACTTGCACAACTCACGAATCAAGTTGAAAGATTTGATGAACTTACCAATAGCGTGAGAGAATGATAAGAACCACAACTGGATCTACCAAACCAGAATCCAAGACCAAACAATGTTGAACTTTTGGTACCTATGCGAGAACAACCACGTTTCCAAGCACCCGAACTCTTTGCAAAACCAAAATTCATGATCCCATCTTTCAAAGAAGACAACAATCCGTACAAGTACATCAATTGGGAAGGAAAAATTGATCTCATGTTCGCATACCATGACTACCCCCAAGCTAAACAAGTTCCCCTCATCACCATGCAATTCGAAGGATATGCTTGAACTTGGTGGATGCAAATAAGGAAAAAGATCCAGAACTTCCAAATTCCAACAATCACTTCTTGGGCCGACCTCAAACAAACCATGAGGAAGTGATTCCTACTCAATAGGGCTAACATAACCGAAAAAGAAGAGATCACCGTGTCAAGATTCATCGTCGTCTTGAACTCAAACATAACTGATCTTCTTGACCTCCATGGGTACGAAAACCTTGAAGATACACTAAAGAAAGCAATGACAATCGAAGTACAAATCCAAAGGAGATTAAAAGAACATTACCAAGGTACTTCATCCTCTTACCAAGGTAATCCTTCAAATCATTCCTCATCTTTTGCTCCATCTTCTCTGAAAAAGCCAAGAGATGACAAACCTGACAAGGAGAAAGAAAGACCATCAAAGAATGACACACTTCTAGCCCCTAAAGATCAAATGATAATTTGTGAGGAGGTAGGGAAAGAAAAAAAAAAGAAAAAGCGGAGAAAGAGGCAAAAGAAAAAGAGGTCACTAGTTACAAAAGCCAAAAGAATAATGACCCATGGGAGGTGAGTAAACCTAATTGTGAGAAGAAACGAGTGACTCAAAATCTATGTGTGAGAAAAAAAGAATTGAGAGAGAACATTCTTTACAAACAGCCTTCCATCCTTGTTCGCTTTAGAGAATCAATTGTTTCGATTTCTAACATTAACAAGGATTTGCCTAGTGTGTTTTCATCTTTGTTTCAGGATTTTCGAGAAGAATTAGGTGATCCACCTGACGGATTACCACTGGAAAAAGGAAAACAACACCAAAAAAATCTAACTCAAGGTTCCATCATACCTCGTCAAACATACAATCTCGAAGAAACCAAAGAGTTAGATTTGTTATAAAAAGGCTACAACCATGAAAGCCTTAGTCGTAACGTCATCTTAATGACGAAACATGACTTGAATAACTCCACATGCTTTATAGTTCGTGCACAGGGAATCCATGTAAATGATGAGAAAGTAAAAGCAACACAAGACTGGCCCACACCATCTTCCATCCCCAAGAGTTGTCGAATAGTGCTAGGTGACCCTCCTGACGGGTTACCACCTGAAAGCCCTAATCACTATGCCATATCAATGAAGAGTCATGATTTACGAAAGTCCAAAGGTAAGTATTTTATTACTCATTTTAATGACTTTTTAACGTACTTCTCCTTCTTATAAGGTAAGGCTCGTGAAGTTGTCATCCATACTAAACACAACTCCTTTAAGTGCGTAAGATACCGAGGTAAGCAAAACACAATAAACGATACACTACCACCAAGGTATACTCTTACCTATCAAACTCATACTACTATTCTGATAATTGAACATATCAAAGATGTATATCATGATAACTCGGATATTTCTGATATTTCTACCCATACTTTTAAAAGTGCTTTTAATGAGCTTTATCTTGTATATGAGTTTCGTTGCCAACTAAACATGTTCTACAGTCCACAAATCTCCTCCCAAGAATCATTAATTCATGAACCAAACTTAGGAGACTTAAGGGATTACTTTAACAAACCAGTTGACATGGTTTTTAAACACTCATTCTCGCCTCACACGAATAAAATCATGGAGAAATTATCTGAAATAATCATACTGAAAGCCAACAGTGGTCGGCGCCATGTTTAATTTCAACCAAAACATCATATTACAAGCCTTGTATGCAAAAGAGGATTTCAATACTACAAGAAATCAGTTCCTACAAAGAAGAAACCTCGACTAAAACGCATAAAGACACATCACATTGATCCTGGTAAATGTTTCACAAGTTTTTCTTTCAACACATCTAAATCTCTTTCTTTTGGATTTTCAGATTCGATGACGAATCCTTTTGAGGAGTGGGGGAATGATACATGCACCAAAGTCCATAATACATGCTTCTTTGGACTAATGTTTCTACTCGAACCTATTAGAAGAATAAAGTCTCGAAGATTCAAAGCATATCTATTCGGTAAGCATAATGAGAATGAATTATTAAACTATTCTATTGTTGCTCCCTTTAATGTTTCAGATTCGAGGTCGAATCTTTTTGAAGAAAGGAAGGATGATACATGCATCACAAGACTCACATCAAAGGAAGAAGTAATAACTCTTCCAAATGATCCACTCGTCCAAGTTTTGGAATAGAAGATCAGAACAGCAGCAGCCTTGATACGACTTTTTGAATGGGATTCTGATCTTATTTGGTCAACATGTCTTCTGGAGATACAATCTTCTGTATCTTATGTTTCCAAAAGTTTTTGAATCTCATCAATCCGATATCGGGAACTCAAGATATGACCATTTTACTGAAGACGGTGCATGCAGAAAATACTATACGGGATTAATACGGGATTTTGAAAATATTACGAATTTTCAATACTTTTATTCATTATTTGTAATATAAATTAATATAGGATGATGCATTATCTTTTAGGATTAGATTTATTATTTTATTAGGAATTAAGGTTGGGTTAAAATATTATTTTTAGTTATTATTATTTTATTAGGAATTAGAGTTAAGACATGTTTAGTTTATTATTATTTTATTAATTAGTTATTTAGGACCTTTAGAACTCAGCCCCTATATAAAGGAGGCTTCATTCAACTTTTTAATTCAGATTTCTTTGATTAATAATACAACGAGAGTTCGTTTTTGCAAGTGCTGATTGCCTTGTGCCTTCGAAGCTTATTCTCCTGGAGTTCTTTCAAGTTCTTGTGAGGGAGATTAATTTTCACACTCCAATTTGCCTTTTCATTGCGACTAGGAGGGTTGGTTAGAGTCTTATTATCGTGTTTTCCTTTTCATTGCGACTAGGAGGGCTCGATAAGACATTAAACATCTATTTTCCACAAATCCATCCACACCATCAATCATCTTTACCGTTCACCTTCATAAGAGAGATCTTTTGATTTCTTGGTTATCTTAATTTATTTTCAATTTTTTTATATTTTTTTGTCTTGTTCTAATATTGTTTCTTACCTTGTTTCCACCACTTAAACTCTAAAATACCCTAGTTGTTGCCACCACCTTCCCTTATCCATCCCCCTTGTTCTTCATCGAGTCTAGAGCTTTCTAGGTTTGATTCTTCAATAACATCAACGTTCATTAAACCACCACCACTTCCCTATCACTTTTCCTTGCTTTAAATTCTTGCACATCATCAAACAAACACCTTTACTATAAGGCAGCACCGCTTTTAAAAATAAAATGTCGTGGTAAACCGAATTCCACAACATGCAACTAAATGTTTCTAAATGCATCTACATGGTCCTAAATGAGCCTTTAGACATTCAATAACTTAAGTGAAAAGGTCCCAAAATGTGGCCTTTTACGGAGTTATCAACTGTCGAGGATTATATTTAGCCAAAGAGACTCTAATTTTGTTGTCGTATATATGAGCACCATTTATCTTTGATATTTTTTCCTTGCTTCTTCAATTGTTGCATAGCGAATGAACCCAAAACAAACCCCTTTCGAATTTCTTTTGTTAGGAATGAATGCATCAATTACATGATCATGAGTGCAAAATATAGATCCCAGTCTCTTCCAATAGATCTTCTCTGGTAGGTTTTCAATGAATAACGTGAAGCAACCACTTTTTTACCCATTACTAACATTTGTATGGCCTTCCTTCCACCAATCTTTTAATTCGATTATCCCATAATTCCTTCGTTATGAATGAGGCAAACCTTCAGTCCTAAATTTATAATTCAGCTTTTTACTGGCCAAAAAAGTCATTTTTCGCCGATGAAACGTCCAAAAAGAATTTCATATACTTGTCCTCACTCGACCTCGACTTCACCTTAGCACCTCTCATTCTACTACCTTGATAATTTCTGGATATAGAAGCACTTTTCGATTGCTTCTGATTACCACCAGAACCACCATTGACAGTTTCCTTCACAACAGTTGGGTTCTTCCATACACGACCCACAACAAGAGCTTGCAAACGATCATGGTAAATACCTGTAGCAATAGTGTTATACTTGGTAACGATATTAGTTTCTTTAGGAATACCATATCGTGCCAAAAAATCGTTGAGCTTGTCATTGCTACCCGATTCCATTTTCTTGATCTGGATATCTGACCAGGAATCCTTGTTGACAGATTGAACGAAAGATATATTTACACCTAATCCTTGGTGTTTGCAGTAACACTCTGAGCACATGAAACAATGTATATTATAGAAGCCCACTATGGATTTTTATTTTTACATTCCACACAAATTTTGTTACTCTACCGAGATTGTAAAAATTGTAATTAGTTCGTAGCTACCGACCTTAAAGCAAAGGGCTCAGACGGAACCTTTAACCTTAGTCTTGCTTCTCGTTTGTTAAAACCCAAAGGTGAGTAGGTGTTGAAAATCTTCGAGAACAACATACCTCGGATCTGAGACGGTCCAATATCTACCGAAGGATATCGGAACATACTAAGCCGGAATTGACAAATCCACCTTCAGATTTGCAATAGCAGTGTCAGAACGAGTACAACAATTTTGCTTGTGGGTGTGGGTGACGGCGGAAAACTAGTTGTTTCTGGTAATGTCGGAACAGTTCAATATGAACTCCCAGAGAAAAGCAATGAAACTCGACTCTATGATAAGGGGGTTTTGATCGCCAAAAGACGCAGAGCTTGGTGGTGAGACGGTGTCAGATACGGACGGCAGTTGGCGCCGAAAATCAGCAGTGAACAAAGTTAAGATTTGTGCCGATTGGAAGACTTTATCGGAAATCTGGTTGATCCCTCCAACACAGCATCTGTGAGGACCGTTGTATATCGTTATTTTCTATATATTATTTTTCCTCTTCCTCTTCGATATACGAACCATCCAATTGCATCCGTTATCACGTTGGACACAGTGGAAGACATACTTTCGGTGGTGGAACGGTCGACTCTGGACTGAACAGAATTACGAATGTTATAATTTTTAATTTTCATCATCGCTTATTTTTTACATGAAAACTCCTTTACTTTATATAACTCACCATCATTGACTGATGTGTTAAATCCATAGTCACCGACATTAGGTATATATGTAAATTCTAGCTCGTGCATTGCACCATAGTCAGCTTCATAGATGTGTGTTAGAGGTTTGGTGTGTACCGTATTTGTGGGAGCTTCATCTACATCATCATCATCAGAGTCTATGTTGAATTGTGGTGATTATGGATGGACGAATAGTCCAGTCTCAACACCATTAGTACCTAGCTCACGAAGTGGTTCTTCTGGTGGAGTTGAGGGTTCCTCATTGATGTCGACGTTTAGGTCGAACAAGATGGTAGTTGTATGTCTTTCTCTTGACCTTGAAGGCATCTCGACATTGAGGTCGAAGAATCTCGTAGTTAAATGTCTCCCCTGGAACTTGAAGGCATCGTGACAAATGATTATTGCAAAGATTGCTTCGTCAAGGTCATCTCTATATTCAGGTCAAAGAAATTGGCAGATGAATGTCTTCCCCTTGAACTGGACGCGATGTTGTCATATGGATTTTTTGTGGAGCCACCTCGGTACAAATCATAAGAAGTTGCTGATGAATGTCTCCCCCATTGAACTCGATGAGATGGCACCATGATATGGATTTCCCATTAATGAGTTAAAATCATTACACATTACTTGAGTTGGGTTGTCAACTTGATCAGGTTGTTGAGTCAACCCATAGTGGGAGCATAATGACATACCACGAATAGCACACATTTCAATAAATTTTGCATACATATGTGTATCGACGTCTGAATATTGATTTTGAGAACCAACCATCACAACAACATCGTCATTGTTAGATAGTCCGAACGTTGTATAAGTTAACAGAAATATTGTGATTGAAAATCTGTACTGAAGTGATGACAGTCTTCTAGTACTTCCAACATGAACCTTCCTTGAAATTTTCGTTATCAGCTCCTCAATAGTGATGTTTCTCTTGAAGGATATTCTGATAGAATGACTTGATGTGAAGACGACGCCGGTTTCATCTTCTCGAATTTCTCCATCGTAAACAATAGCTGAAATACGCGTCATTTTGAGAGTTTAAAAGATTAAGAGTTTTATATCTGCAAAAACAATAATTGAAATAAGACTAATTAAATAAATAATATTTGAATTAAAATATAGACTAATAAAAAAATTTAAAAATCTTCACAATAATTTAAATAACATAATTTTATATTGTTACCTTATAAGCAAAAAATGTCTCGAGGTATTATCTCACTTTCCAATTTTACAATCATAAAAATAATACAAAATAATTAGTACAATAAAATTTATTCAAATAATCATATATAAATTAAATATAATGTAATAAAAAAAATAGTTTTACCTTACAACAAAAATACAAGGAATTGATAAAAGCAAAAAATAAGCAAGTAATTTTGATGTGGTGATGTTTGCATAGAGGGGTTATTATTTATAGGGGAGAGTTTAAAAGTCGAGCTGCTCGGGTGATACCAATAATGGAAGGCGCTGATCATTATCCACACCTTACGTACATGTTAGAAATTCCGTGAAAGTGCGAATGACGATCTACACCTTTCTTGATGTGGCGCCAGCTCAGATAAGGTGGGATGACGATCCACGTCTTTCTTAACGTAGAGTCAGCTCGAATAGAACCTCACAAAGACATGGATGAGAAAGAATGTTATTTCTATAAAAAAACATAAAAACATGGCGTTCTATCCATTATGCTTTGGAAATGTATAACCGATTGGACATGATTTTACTCTACGTGGGACGTCCCATCAGCAAATGAATATTATTTTCATAAATACTTGATTATCAATATTAGTTTTCTATAATTAATTATTTTCAAAGATGTTATTTTAATAAAAGTGAATAAATATATTCAGCCAACAAATAACTGAATGTTGGATCATTTTTTAACTGCTTTGATAGTTACTTAGCTTCTGAAAATAGAAGTAATTTTTACTCCCAATAAAGCTTTGCATATGTGCCGTAAGAGTTGATTCCCAAATCAAAAACTCAATGCTAAATATGCTTTTCAATGCCTAAATCTCTTTAAAGGCGATAATATATTCTCAAGAACATTAAATTCATTAAAAAAAACAACTGTTTAGTTGTTGTATTAGTCACAACTGAAAGCATATGGAATATTTTATGTTATTTAAACCTTTAATTTTTTTAAATTATTTTTTATGATGTCGAGTTAACGAATGGGAAATTCTAATTTAATTCATTTATATTCTATCAGGCTTGAGCTACAGAGTAAGTCAAAATTGAATAATTCAATAGTTGATTGGAATAATTCATAATTATAGTTTAACTTTATTTGTCTGTTAATTGGTTTTGGTTTTTTTTTTAAAAAATCAAATACAAAGTTGTGCAAACGAATTGAGCTCTTCTTTATTTGATAAACGAATCTAATCAAATTTAATTAATCAAATAAATTTTAAGTAATTTGATTTTTTTTCAATTAAATTTCAGATTGTATAAGTGAAGTTCAATAAGATTTAAGCTTATTTTAAATTTAAAAGAGAACCCAGGCTTCTTATAATTTAAACTTGATTAATTAGTCGATTATACTCTTTTATGTAAGAGTTACAATCATTTGAATGTGTAAAATCTTCTCAAAAACATTAAAGAAGAAAAACCATGAGATTTCTTGAATGAACTGCATGCAAGTGTATCCTGCTATAAGTCTATCTATGTTATCACTTCCAAAAATATCCAATCAATATCAATATCACGATTACTCTCAATCGACACTTGTCCTCAACACTGAATAATCATACAAGAGAGAGTAAGAATATGTATAACTTTCTTCAGCTTAAAAATCATATCAACATCATCGGAATCACCATCCTACCACCACACAGTCGTTGCTCACTTTACCAATACCAGTCAACAAACTGCAATTACAAAGAAGAGTTCAAGTCTGTGAACTCAAAGTATTTATCGTCAAAATCCAAATGAAACTCTAACAGTAGAACAACATCGTCTTCTCTTTTATTTGCTTCCCACTGTTACTAATGAATCGTGAATATTCTTCCCCATCCAAAGATGACTAGTACCATACAAATGCAATTGTTCAGAATTACAAATAATTTACAAAATTTAATAGAGTATATATTGTAAAATCATTATAGATTTCATAAAAGTTCTAAAGAAAACAAAATCAAGTTCGTTATGGCAACAAGAAATACAAATATTTATCATTAAACTTTGTTATAGTTTAGAGAGGAAATGCGTGTAGATAATGAGACGTGTGAAGGATTTTATTAAAATTTTATGATTTATAAAAAAAAAACTCAAAATAATATTTTTAATTTTTTTATAATTTTAAAAATAAAATATAAAGTTTATATATTAAAAAAATATATTTTTTATAAATATTAGAAAAGTATTAAATAAAATTTAATTATAATTAAGGAGTTAATGAAATATTATCTATTAATTTAATATGTCGGGTCATCTATTTAATAGCACTTAATAATAATTGACGGTGTGGTATCTATTTTATAACAAAATCAAAAGTTTAATATTTATTTTAATATTTTGAAAGTTTAATGATAAAAAATTATTTTAACATAGTTTAATGAAAACTATCATCTTTACCCTGCGGAAAAGTCAAATTCAATTTAAAAGGAAATTTGTTGTTTGATGGTTGGTGTATTTTTATCTTGTTGTACTTAGTCGATTGATGGACTTGAACTTGTTATTTGTTAGCTACTTGTCTTAAATTTTAGTCATATTATTAGCATTTTCCCCACATTTACCTAAGCCTCGTCACAATCAATAAAAGATCTTTTGATTTATGCATCTTGTTCTATTAGAAGTGAATATTTGATTTACTTGCAGACCTATGCTAATATTGTGGCGGTTCTGACGTTGAGCATTTCTATACCCCAAATACATTTAGTGCTTTGAGTGAATCCTGATAAGGTGTTGAGTTAGGTGGAATTGGGATTGATGAATGACTGGATGCCACAATTATATTTAGCTTATTCCAATTAGTGTTGTTCAATTGATGTCTTGACTTGGATGATTATTGTGGTCTCTACTAACATTGCTTCCTTTGATATGAGACTTGACAAAGAAAAATAAATGGAATTTTTTTTTGTTGATTTGATTAAACCATACTTGAGGACAAGCATGAGATAAATGAGGGAGAATTTGATGAGTGTTCTAAATTGATAATATTTGCTCATTAATTCTTCGATCTTATGAATTTATTACTACTGATTTGGTTGTATTGTGCTTATTTTCGTGCATAATCTTATTTTTCCAGAATTGACAGTAAAAAGAGTGCATTCTGCATTTTTATTATTATTTGGTTATGGCTGGAGACATGGGCATGACACGGTCTGACGTGACAGTTTCTATAAGGTCCAATCAACAGCTGTTTTCTAGAATATCTAGTCAGCACCTTCTGGAAGGAGGACAGACGGAGATATCTTAGAAGATTTATTTTTAAAATTTAAAGTTTGAATTTGAAAAACATTTGGAATTATCTTTAGGATTGTTTTTCTTTTAATTTCTATGTTTAACTCTAGGATTTTAGAAGTTATAAATACCCCATTGGGGTAAGTCTTAGAACACACTTGTTTTTAGATTCAATAGCTTCCAGAGATTTAAGTTTTTATAAAAGTTCTTTTTTTTCTTCTTTCGTTTTCTTTTTTATTTTATATTTTCAAGTTTTATTTTTAAACATACTAAGTATGACTTTTTTCATGCTTAGCTAATTTTCTCATAAGCCGAAAGGCTAAGCAATGACTCAATTCAATATATGATAATTGAAAAGCTCTTAAAATCTTTAGGATGTAACTTTCAGTTTTCTGGAAACTATGATAGGTAATCGACCTATTCTATAAAATCAAAACACTTTCATTTCAAAAAAGTCGACGTTGGTCTGAATGTTGTTCCTATTTAAAGTTGGGAGGAAAGATCGACGAAAAGTAAATCCAACTTCCTGTGAACACACTTAGTGGCGGTCCGTTAAGAGAAACTGAGATCGGGTTCGATTCTCATAGAATCAACATAATCCGAGTAAGACTTTTCCTAAACTAAAATTGTTTTTACACCAACGACGATTTTCATAGTTAGTCCAATTAAAAGCTATATTTCCAAAGATTGGCCTTGGAAAATCAGTTACTAAAGTGAAAAACAAGTTACAAGGAAACGGGCCTTGTAGACTGTAATCAGTGTGATTCCTGAAGAAAAAAATACATTTTCGATGATCAGAAACGAATTGAGACAAAATTGAGAAGAATGAATTTATTTTGACAACAAAACGACAGTTGTCTAAGTCCTCCGGCAGTATGGCTTCTAGCATCAAGTCGTCTGGCAGTAAGGCCTCTAGCATTAAGTCCTTTGGCCGTAAGGCCGCTAGCATTAAGTCCGCTGGAAGGCAGTCTATGAATACTAGTGACCCTTATGTATCTGTTAGCCTTTCAGGGGCTACGGTTGGTCAAACTAGAATAATTTTCAATTGTGAGAACCCCGTGTGGGATGAACATTTCATTGTGCCAGTTGCACATCCTGTAGAAAATATTGAATTTCATGTTAAGGACAATGATGTTCTTGGTGCTGAACTTATATGAGTGGTTGCGATAGCTGCTGAAAAAGTTGTTACAGGAGATGAAGTTAATGGTTGGTTAACTATTATTGGCCATTCCGGGACTGATCGAAATCCTGAACTGCATGGTAGTCTTCAGTTTAGGCCAGTGGGAGAAAATCCTGTATATCAACATGGTGTCGGGACTGGACCAGATTACATGAGAGTTCCAAGTACATATTTCCCACTCCGTAAAGGGGGAATATAACCCTTTACCAGGATGCTTATGTACCTGATTCCTTGCTACCTGAAATTCCCCTTGATGATGAAAATACTTTTAAGCAAGGCCGATGTTGGGAAGACATGTGCCATTCCATTCTAGAAGCAAAATTCCTCGTATATATATAGTTGGTTGGTCCGTCTACCATCCTGTAAAACTTGTGAGGGAACCGACAAAGCCTTTACCAGAGGAAGGCAGCTTTCTTTGGGAGAGTTGTTGAAATACAAATCGCAAGAAGGGGTGCGTGTGATTTTGCTGATATGGGATGATAAAACTTCACATGACAAGCTTCTTTTGAAAAAGGTACAGTTCTTAGATCAACATTTGCATCAAGTAGTACTTACTACTTACCTTCATGTCTGAACGTGTTTTCTTTGTCCTGGCCAGAGAAAGAAAGCCTTTCTTTCCATAATATTGGGATAATTCTTGCATATGTAGGCATTTTAATGTTATTGATTTAAGAGTCGGTTGTTGCCATTTCTATGAATAGGCTTTACACCTACCGTTGAAGCCCTATTGTAATGTTATTGTTTCGTTCCTAAACCACCCTTAACCTATATACCCCACTTATACAGATGAATTGGTGGAATAGTATTCATTTAGTGATTTTATTTAGAAATATATGCATCGTGAATAATTCTAGGCTTGAATGCAGGAAGGTGTCATGCAGACGCATGATGAAGAGACTAGAAAATTTTTCAAACGCACAAATGTTCATTGTGTGCTCGCTCCTCGCTATGCAAGCAGCAAACTTAGTTTTTTCAAGCAACAGGTAAGGAATTTGTGGAACCAAGTATCGGTATTAAAACAACTATGCTTCTGCCTTGTCTTTACCACTCAGATACTAGTGTACTCATGAAAGAATTTTATTATTTATTGGTCATAACTAGATTATCTATGCATTTAATTTATTGTTTTTCCTAGTATGACGATAGATCATAGTAATACATAGCATTAGAATTTAGCAGAGGATGAGGTTATTTCACTTTGGATTTCATTTAGTTGTCCATATAAATGTTGTTCAAAGCACGCTTACAGTCTTGCTGAAAAGCAAATGATGCAAAGTCTAATGAACATTTGAATTAATCTAATACAAGTAAACTTGCTAGCTACTATGTTTTGTTGTCATAGATTTATACTGCTATTGCTTCACCCACTTTGATATTCTAGAAGATCAGATGGTCTTTTAATATAGTTCTGGAAAGAGAATGACAGACAAGGAAAAAGGCAGAGTGGTAAACTGAAGAGTAATTAGCTGTAAGGAGAGTTTTTGGCCAAAAAACAAAAGGTAACTAGAAGGCTGACAAACACCATTGAAGGGATCTTGATATACTCATGATGAAAGTTGACTTTGTATGGAAATAGATTGATACGGTACGAAGAATGATGGGCGACTGATAAAGGGTCCATGGCTTCCCATTTGAAATCTTTGAATTTCAACTCTCAGGCCTCCATATACCAAAAATCTTCATAACCCAATAAAGTTTGAGATTGTTTACTTATCTCGCATTTCTGGGATGGAACATAACAGAAAAAAAAGCTAGAAACAATTTCTATATTATTAGCGTTAGGCATTGGAGTATTGGACCAAAGGTGTTTTATGATCCGAATTTCATTTGATTCGGCCTTCACGGTATAAGTTTTTTTGCTCATCAAGTTTGTACACAACTATACTTCTTGTATTAAATTTTTATTGAAAGGAATTAGTATTGAAGAAGATTCTCTGTAATTTAAAACTTCTTACTATTAAGTAACTGACTCTATAAATAGATAATAGGATTATGAGTATTGATTATGACTGAGAGTCAAAAAATCTTTAAAGTCGCAAACCTTTTGAAATTTAGTGAATTTCTTTATGTTGTTTTCTTTTCAAGGTTTTTTCGTTTAAATATGTCATATTTTTATTGTGTGATTATGCGTAACTCTTAACAAACTGGTATCTAAGTGTTCAAGTTACTTGATTCAAACACGATAATGACGTCTTTGAAGTATGATATTTTGTTATTGGATTGCACCGTCAAATTTTCGTTGTGGCAAGTAAAGATAAGGGCAATTCTTACACATATGTATTTAAAAAACGTCATGTTATGTTTTGATAGGATGTCTTTGTCTTGAACATCTGAGGAGAAACAACATAAGAATCGAAAAGACCTCTCAACTTCATCTGCATATATCAAAGTAAATATTATAAGATGTATTGAAGGAGAAAACTATTGATGCGTTATGGTTAAAGTTGGAGTAACCGTACATGATAAAATCTCTAACTAACAGGATGCATCTAAAGCAGTGATTTCTCTCATCGGTTAATAAAAGGTTCATCTTTGATAGATCACTTAATCATTTATGGAGATTTCCTGGATTGGGAGGCTATAGAAGTTAGTTATGACGAAGAAGATTTAAGGTCAATTTTGTTTTATTTCTTACTGTTTTTTATTCGATATTTAAGGATATTATTTTATATAGTTGCAAATATGTCATTGTTGATGAAGTTTATGATGTTTTATCCTCGTATGATAAGATGAAACATCTCGTGATTGAACTCGATTTTATTTTCATGCAGAAGGTCTCTTTGTTCATGGGAGGGCACAAATAAAGTTTTAGTGGTGATGTTAGGATTAAGTAAAACTTGTTATTATTCTAATCCAACAAATAATAATATTTGATTTTGGAAATATAAATTGTAGTAGCGATAAGCAAGGTCGAATCCACAGGGATTGGGTAGACTTATTTTAATGAAAATTAAAGCAAATTAAAAGGGGTTTTGAAATTGGGAAAAAAAAAAGAAAAAGCAATTATAATCAACTAAGAATTTAGAGAAATCAATATTAAGAAAATATACAACTAAAGGTATAATTTCAGAATTGGTTCAGAGAATTGATCATAGATGCAATGATAAAATCTTCTATTTTTCACTAAATTAGTTATGATAATTGAGAAGCGCTAACAACCTGTCTCTCCTTAGTTTCTTGATAATCAAGAGAAGCTTTTTGATTATTTCCCTTGTTAATGAACAACCTAGACAAACTCTTAAGATTTAATCCACCAACAGCATTAAACACTAGAGGGACCACCAATTCTAGCAAACGAATACACAAGCTCGATTCATTTAGACTAGGTTATATACCTTCATAACATAATCATAATCAACTATGTTACTTTACCACTAATATTAGAACGTTTAAACAATTACGGATTTAAAATTCTAAATGACAATTTATCAACCTGATAATTGAACAACGAGCCCTTTGCACAATCAATCAAGACAATAATTCTTAATAAAAACAGAAGATATATAAATAGAAAAGAAGTAAAAGAACAATGAAAATTATTTAGATCTCACAATCCTTGAAGAACCAAGACTTCAATTATCCTCCAATTGGAACAAAAGTATTTAGCTACTCATAATTGAAAGAAAACTAAAAGAAAATAAAGATGAACACTTAATGAAAACTTGATTAAAACTTGATGCCCTAGCTCCCATTTTATAAGGATTTTCCTATTCTAGATAAGGAAGTTTCCCTTAAAGAAAATCCCACAAAAATAGGAGTTTTAAATGCCCTCAACTTTTTCTAAAGATAAGAATAATTCAAAAGAGTCTTCCAGCCGTCATTAAACTCTTTTTCCTTTGTAAATTCATAACCTTAATTTAGGGTTGTACGAACTGGTAAGGCGTGCCCACGCCTTAACTGAAGACTTTTTATGCTGTAGTTCAGGATGAATAAGTCGTGCCCACGCCTTATACGAAAACCTCTTCTGGTCTTGCCAACTTCTTGAATTCCGATTTTTCCTCCTTAATTTGGGGATTTTGTGAAGATCATGGTAATCATTATATTTTGAACTTGTTTTATCCAAATCTTCAACCTAATCCACAAAATACGAAATATAATCAAAATCCATGATTTAATCAATTTTAATTATTCAAATATGAGGAAAATATCATAGAATATATGTCTAATATGCATCTTATCAAATTCCCCCACACTTAAACCAATTCTTGTCCTCAAGCATACAATAGTTCAAATTCATAACTCTTCTCAACATCAATCCTTCTTCTTCCTTTGCTCATCCTTCCACAATCAAAATTGTCATGCCTTAAAGACTCAAATCTAAACACAAGTATGGAACGAGCAATTCATAGAAGAAATTCTCATAAACCAACACACATGAATAATCACTCCATCAATCTTTTCGAAATCAAAATGTAGTAGGATCCAATACCCCATACATTGGATTCACTCAAATACGCTCGAAGTGTTTAGGGTGTCAATAAACTCTCAAGCCAAAACATAGAAAATTTTTACCATAGGCTTGCTAACATATCACATCCCCGCCACTAATCAATTAATTGAATGCATAAAAACCTCAGGGTCTTAAACATGGTGTAATGGGGCTTAGGTGAGGTTTGGTAGGAAATGAATTTGAGATGTTTTATTGAAGGAGTCATAAAAACGTATCCATATGGAACTCAATCTCAAATGTTCTCTTCAAGCCACGTAACATTTTTTCTTTTCTTTTTGCACAATCTTTTTTTGCACGATTTTTTTTCTCTTTCTTTTCCTTTTTTTGTTTTTTTCAATGAATGAGATTGCAACTTGAATCACTGTATTTCAACATCTTCCAATCTTCTCAAGATAATTTGAATTCTCATGTGAAGAAGCTCATACAATCCTCCAATTCAAGGTTCAAAAGAGGGGAAATTAACAAAAATGATTTGATATTTGCTTATATCATGGTTAATTTCAAACAAAAAGGCTGAGGCTCAAAATTGGATTTTTAAGGATGATAATCAGGGTAGGCTCTTTACGAAAGCTAAAAGTGGTTTCACCTAAATGTCCTTATCATTCTTGATGCATCCAATTCTAAAATGTGGTCTTCGACATGTATAGCAAAGCAAGTTCTAGAAAAATTAACTATGTATGGCAATCACTCAATCAAGAAATGGAGCATGCTAAAAATGAGTGCTCATTGGCCCAAAAACTCGCAAAAAGAGTAAAAATGTATCAAATCCCACACATTTTGCATTCAATCAGTCATCAAGGGTAATCAATCAGTGTGTAGAAAATAAGAATTCAACTACTCAAGCTAATCCCCTATTATGGTTCAACTTAATTCGATAATTCAAAATAATCCAAATCAGGTAAGGACAAACATCGAAAGAATATGTAATTTCGAAGAGAAAAATCACAAACAAGAGCTAAAGCATACTTGTTTTTTCTTCAAAAAATTGAAGCAAAATTATGTTCAAAGCAAAACCATATATGAAATACTCTCCCCCCACACATAATTCATACATTTTCCTCAATGTATCAAAAGTAGATGCTCAAAAAACATAAAAGAATAAGAGTAGAAAACTCCCCTGAAAATGTTGAGCATCAACCACGATATTTGTCACGAGCTAGGGGTGAAGGTGTTGTGTGTAGCCTGGGTTGATTCTCGTTCTAAGCGGATACGTGGGTTGGGTAGAGCGAGGAGGACGACTGGTGGCTCGCATTCTTCTGAAAGAGCATTTAAAATAAAGAAAAGATAAGTCACATTTATATTTAAAAAGTTTCCTTGAATCTTTCTTCCTAAACCAGAAGTGGTGTTGAGTTTAGATGTGGGCACGTCTTATACAAAAACATCTTCTGGATAGTGAGAGACTTTAGGAATAATTCTACTTTTGTAAGACGTTCCCACGGGTTACAAAAATTCATCTTCTGACCTAAAGAGGAAAACAAGATTAATTGTACTCCAAAAAATCAAGGAAAAAATAAAAATAAAATAAAAATAAAAAGAACGAAAATAGAAATTGAAAAGGAAAAAATGGGTTGCCTCCCAAGAGCGCATTTCTTTAACGTCTTTGGCTAGACGTTGTAGCTTCTCAATCATCCTAAGTTGGGTACTCCAAAATGGTTTGACCAACAATATGCACCTGATAACCTTCATAACAAGGTTTCAAACGATGATCATTGACCTTAAATATTTGACTTGTATCCAAACTTTGTATTTCAACAATAGAGAAATTTTTTCTCCACCCAATAGCTTCCTTGTACTCTCTAAGCATTCAAATCAACGTTTCTTCTTCTAAGCGAGAGAGTTTGTTGGGAATGATCACCAAAATAGTTTCCTCTTCTCCTAAATATACATGCTTCAGATGATTTGGCAAAGGCTTCATTTCCAATTTTGGTGCCTGCACAAGAGAAGGAAGAAGCTTGGTGTGAGAAAAAGGTGACTCAATATAAGATACATTAGACCTCATGGGTTTGACTGATTCTAGTTCTTGGATTGTATCTTGCAAATCAAGATCCAACACAGACTTTTTCATGATTCCCTGCAATCCTTCAGAAGTGAAATTCATGTTGTGTGTATCTTTCAACTTGTCATCTTCATTTTGATCAAAAGTTTCATGTGTTAAAGGGTCAATAACATCCATGAAAAAAATAGAGGACACATCACTAGGACATCTCATGGCATCATAAATATTGAATTTGATAATTTCACCATCAAATTCCATGGTAAGTGTACCATCATTTACATCAATGTTTGTCCTATCTGTTTTAAAAAATGGCCTTCCTAACAAAACTGATGTTGATTTAGAAGAATCATCTTCTTGCATATCAAACACATAAAAATCTGCAAGAAAAACCAATTCATTAACTTGCACCAAAACATCCTCTAAAACTCCCTTAGGATATACATTAGATCTATCAGCAAGTTGAATAATCACTCTTGTTACTTTCAAAGGACCAACATTCAGAGATGAGTAAATAGAAAGAGGCATGATATTTATTGAGGCTCCTAGATCTATCATTGCTCTCTCAATCCTAACATTACCAAGTTTACAAGGGATAGTAAACATACCTGGATCTTTGCACTTAGGGGGTAGTTTTTTCTGGAGGACAGCTGAAACATTCTCCCCCATACTTACCTTTTCATTACCCTTGATCTTTCTCTTGTTGGTACACAATTCTTTAAGAACCTTAGCATATCGAGGTACTTGTTTAATTGCATCAAGTAAAGGAATATTTACCTCAATCTTGTGAAATGTCTCAAGAATTTCTTTCTCTTATGCTTCTTTCTTGGATTTAGCGAATCTAGAGGGAAAATGAAGTTCTATGACAAATTCCTTCAATTTTTTTCTTTTGAGTCCTTTAGGTTGGTCTGTCTCAGTTTGAGGAGCAACAACTTCCTTTTTAGTTTCTTCCTCTAAGACTCTCTCATGTGCCAATGGACTAGGTTCCTTCAACTCATTTCCACTTCTCAATGTGATTGCACTAATGTTTTACTTTTGATTAATAATGGTTTGTGAAGGTAACTTACCTTGGGGTTCTAACCGATTCACAGAGGATGCCAATTGACTCACTTGATTCTCCAAATTTTGTATGTTCGTTCTTGTCTCTTACTGAAATTGTTGTGTATTAGTTGCAAGTGATTTGATAATTTCTTCTAGGGACATACCTGGCTTTGAAGAAGACTGCTCAGGTGGAAAACGCTGGAATTGTAATGGTCTTGGTCCATAGCTCAGGTTAGGATGATCCCTCCATCCTGTATTATAGGTATTTAAGTAAGGATCATAGGTATTTAAGTAAGGATCATACTTCTTTGTGGAGGATTGGGAAACCTTCCAACTGCATTGGCATACTCATGAGAATCATCTTGAAGTGTAGGGCACATGTCAGTTGGGTGATCGATCGCACCACATATCCCACAAGCTTTCACTTGCTGCGTTTTTCCTACAACTAGTTGTTGAACAAGAGAGGTGAGATGCGATAATTTATGTTCAATGGAAGACGAACCTACCTCATTCACCCTTCTTGGAGATGTGTCTTGCCTAAAGCCAAATTATTGTGAATGGCGGCCATGATAGAGATCAATTCCCTAGCATCCCAAGGAGTCTTATTCACTATGGTACCTCCACTAGTTGAATCCATCATTTTTCTCTCCATGGGTAGAAGTCCTTCATAGAAATATTGGATGAGAAGCTGCTCAAAAATCCCATGTTGAGGGCAGCTGGCACACATTCGTTTGAATCGTTCCCAATACTCATGAAAGGTCTCAGTATCTTTTTGTTTTATTCCACATATCTCACTTCAAATGTCAGTGGCTCTTGAAGCAGGGAAATATTTATCAAGAAACAATCTCACCATAACGGTCCAAGTAGTTATAGAACTAGGGGGTAAATAGAAGAGCCAATCTTTAGCTCTATCGGCTAGCGAGAATGGAAAAGCACGTAATTTGATCTGCTCTTCAGTCACTCCTTGTGGTCTCATACTTGAACATGCCACGTGGAATTCCTTTAAATGCTTATGAGGGTCTTCATTCTCAAGTCCATGATAAGTAGGCAACAAATGAATCAAACTAGATTTTAATTCAAAACCTACCTCCAAAGTGGGTAGTCAATGCAGAGCAGTTGTTGATTTACATTTGGTGCAGCCAATTCTCTTAGAGTTATTTCTCTGTTGGCCATTGTTCCTTCAATTTCAAAATCGCTGGATGAATCAACCAAGTTGAGTGCAGATTCCGATTCAGGGGATGAAGAATAAGAAGCTTGTTTGTTGCGCAAGTTAGTTTCCTTCCTTAACCTGCGAGCGGTCTTCTCGATTTTAGGATCGTATTGGAGTTCACCTGGACGAGAAGAATAAAGCATCAAAATACGTCTTAATGACACCAATCCCCAGCAACGACGCCAAAAAAATTGGTGGGTGTCGAATCCAACAAATAATAATACTTGCTTTTGGAAATATAAATTATAGTAGCGATAAGAAAGGTCGAATCCACAGGGATTGGGTAAACTTATTTTAATGAAAATTAAAGCAAATAAAAAGGGGTTTTGAAATTGGAAAAAGAAAAAGAAAAGGCAATTATAATCAACTAAGAATTTAGAGATATCAATATTAAGAAAATATCCAACTAAAGGTATAATTTCAGAATTGGTTCAGAGAATTGATCATAGATGCAATGATAAAATCTTCTACTTTTCACTAAATTGGTTATGGTTATTGAGAAGCTCTAACAACCTGTCTCTCCTTAGTTTCTTGATAATCAAGAGAAGCTCTTTGATTATTTCCTTTGTTAATGAACAACCCTAGACAAGCTCTTAAGATTTAATCCACCAACAGCATTAAACACTAGAGGGACCACCAATTCTAGCTAACGAATACACAAGCTCGATTCATTTAGACTAGGTTATATACCTTCATAACATAATAATAATCAACTATGTTACTTTACCACTAATATTAGAACGTTTAAACAATTACGGATTTAAAATTCTAAATGAAAATTTATCAACCTGATAATTGAACAACGGGCCCTTTGCACAATCAATCAAGACAATAATTCTTAATAAAAACAGAAGATATATAAATAGCAAAGAAGTAAAAGAACAATGAAAATTATTTAGATCTCACAATCCTTGAAGAACCAAGACTTCAATTATCCTCCTGTTGGAACAAAAGTATTTAGCTACTCATAATTGAAAGAAAACTAAAAGAAAACTTAATGAAAACTTGATTAAAACTTGATGCCCTAGCTCCCCTTTTATAAGGATTTCCCTACTCTAGATAAGGAAGTTTCCCTTAAAGAAAATCCCACAAAAATAGGAGTTTTAAATGCCCTCATCTTTTTCTAAAGATAAGAATAATTCAAAAGAGTCTTCCAACCGTCATTAAACTCTTTTTCCTTTGTAAATTCGTAACCCTAATTTAGGGTTGTACGGACTGGTAAGGCGCGCCCACGCCTTAACTGAAGACTTCTTCTGCGGTAGTTCAGGATGAATAAGTCGTGCCCACGCCTTATGCGAAAAACCACTTATGGTCTTGCCAACTTCTTGAATTCTGATTTTTCCTCCTTAATTTAGAGATTTTGTGAAGATCATGCTAATCATTAGATTTTGAACTTTTTTATCCAAATCTTCAACATAATCCACAAAATACGAAATATAATCAAAATCCATGATTAATATGAGGAAAATATCATAGAATATATGTCTAATATGCATCTTATCAAAGATGTATTGAAGGCGAAAACTACTGATACGTTATGGTTAAAGTTGGAGTAACCGTACATGATAAAATCTCTAACTAACATGATGCATCTAAAGCAGTGATTTCTCTCATCGGTTAATAAAAGGTTCATCGTTGATAGATCACTTAATCATTTATGGAGATTTCCTGGATTGGGAGGCTATAGAAGTTAGTTATGACGAATAAGATTTAAGGTCAATTTTGTTTTATTTTTTACTGTTTTTTATTCGATATTTAAGGATATTATTTTATATAGTTGCAAATATGTCATTGTTGATGAAGTTTATGATGTTTTATCCTTGTATGATAAGATGAAACATCTCATGATTGAACTCGATTTTATTTTCATGCAGAAGGTCTCTTTGTTCATGGGAGGGCACAAATAAAGTTTTAGTGGTGATGTTAGGGTTAAGTAAAACTTGTTATTATTACTAGAAAAAATTATATATTAAATTTAAATTTTACATGTTATAGAAAAGGAAAGAGAGAGACACATCAAATCAAAAGGGAAAACAACTAAAAAATTTTGGTGAAGTTGACGTTGTTAAAGATTATGATGATAGTGAACTCATAGTTGTTTCTGTTTATGAGCCCGTAGAAAACAAGAAGTTGATTCTTGATTTTGGTTGTACGTTTGAAATGTGTCCCAATCAAAACTTGATTTTGACATATAAATCGATATCTAAAGGTATGATGTTATAGGAGAATTATATCTCTTGTCAGATTGTTGGTATTGGTGTAATGGAGATTAAGATGTTCGTTGAAATTATCAGAACATTAGGTAATGTGAGACATGTATTAGACTTGAAGAGAAATTTGATTTTACTGAGTACTATGGACTCAAAAGAGTACAAGTACACTGTCTGAGGTAGAGTTGCGAGGATCAGTAGAAATTCTTTCGTAATGATGAAAGGACGAAAAAGTAGTCGAGTTTCATGTTTTAAAAGGTTCAACTGTTTTAGGTGATGTGACTGTTGTGGTCTCTCCCATTTCATATGGAGACATTACTATGCATTGACATGTGTGTTTAGATTTCACTTGAAACAATACATTAATAAATTAAAGTTTAGTTTTAAAAAGCGAAAAAGAGTTCAACTTGTTGCAGGGATTCATAACACCAAGAGTTCATACCACTACAACAAAATAGAGTTTTAGCGGCTTTTTTTAGTCCTATAGCGGCGTTTTTAAGCGCCGCTAAAAGCACTTGCGACGATAGGAAAAATGATGCAAGAAGCACCGGCCATACTAGCGCCATTAAAGTTAGCGGCGTTTGAGAACAAAAAATACCGCAATAGGTCAAGATTTATCGCGGCGTTTTTGGAAAAAAAACGTCTCAAAAGGTTGATATCTATAGCGGCGTTTTAGAACAAACGCCTCAAAAGGTCAATATTTATAGCGATGTTTTTGGAACAAACGCCGCAACATGTCAGATCTATAGTCGCGTCTTTGTATACAAACACCGCAAAAAGTCAGATCTATACCAGCGTTTTTTGATACAAACGTCATAAAAGGTCATATCTATTGCGGCGTTTTTTGATACAAATGCCGCAAAAAGTCAGATATATAGTGACATTTTTGGATACAAACGCCGCAAAAGGTTAGATCTATAGCGATATTTTTCGAACAAACGTCGTAAAAGGTCAGATCTATAGCGGCGTTTTTGGATACAAACGCCGCTAATTACCTTTCTTTAGCTTAGATTAATTGATTTTGCATATTTCATTTATGCTCTACATCACCTAAATTTACTATCATGTAGCTTTATCTAATTAACAACAACCATACATTTTAATTAAGACACAAGTTATGCAGAAAAATACTGAACAACAAAATAAATTAAAATTTATAAACATTGAAATTAAATGTAATGTAGTTTGACATTGTTTGCTAGAATTTAGTCTAGGTTCTTTCACTTTCAAATAAAAAAATATTGTTCACTAGAATTTAGTCTTCATTGCTCATTCGTGGGGAAAGGAAGTAAAAAACAGCTTTCCTTGTTTGACGAAGCATCGTTAAGTTTTTCCTCCGTGTAAATTGTATATGGAGAAACTCTTCATCCATTTCACCAAATAAATCCCCTACCTCCGGTTCACCAAGAAGACTCCTTGCGCGCTTCAATGCTTCACTTGAAACAGATAACGACCTTCCACCCACAGTATGAAACTTGATTGGATGTGGCTTGGGAACTGAATCAAACATTAAAAAAAAAGAGAAAAACGTTTACTTGGAGTAACAATAGAGGCAACGTCATCTTCATCAAGGATAGATAATGCTTTTGCAATTGAAGATTCTTTCAACGCCACAAATTTCCCCAATTCGCTTCTAAACATCAAGTATTTATCCACTCCTCTATCATCCTTCTCAATAAGCTTCGAACATCCTACATGCGTACGATCTATGAAATTTGAGAGTACAAAATAAAAATATAGCGGCAGAAGGATTAAGAGATTATTACCTTGAAGTAGGAGATCGGCCATGGAAGGGTATGGAGCAATAGGAGTTCCTTTTGGGTCATCATCTAGTTTCGAAGGCAAGAATGGACCGAAAGCCTCCCAACAATAATTTGATCCATCGTTAGAGCAAATACGCCACGTGGTCATTCCGACGATAATTTCTCTTACTCTATCTTTTTGTAAACTAGTTCGAGTGTTCACTTCCTTTCAGCATCATATGCAAAATGAGGCTGCGACTAATATAAAAAACATAGCTCCAGAAATGTTCAGACAAAATACGCTAGACAACTGTGAGAGTCATTTATCTTTCTTGGATAAACAAACCAATACTATTACAATTATCAATGCATGTCTCCTTGATACACAGACCTCACATATTCATATGTAAATGCATTCCCTCAAAACAAAATTCCCATTTAAAACCCATCCTCTTACATGCACATCTAACCCCTATAGACTCAGCCACAAACATGATTCCCTAATATAACCAAAAGCAATCAATTGAAAAGGTCAGATCCAACAAAATATATATAATCAATGCCTAGAATTATAGTTCACAGAAACCATTTTCCAGTCTACAGTATTTCATAAACCAATGGCACCACATGGTTTTAATTCTTTCCCTTATTTTCCCTCACCAAACATGTCATTCAAATGCATAAATAATCCAAATACAAACACATCCTTGCTTACATGTACACAATCAAATGAATCAAGCTATCAAGGCAACACCTACATCATGCATTGTGCATACACGTGGTAAAAAACAAATGAATGTCTAATTGGAAAATAACTTGCATGTGGAAACCATTGAAAGACATGTCGAAGCCTACCTTTTAAAGTTGGATGATACATGCACCTAGAATTGGGCCAAACGTCCAGATGAAACATTTAGCAATGCATTAACGTTCACAAATACTACTGTGTTATATGACTTGCATCAATTACCAATTCAGCCAATACGCATGCCATCATAGAACTCAATACTTAGTTAACAATCAAAACCTGATAGACATTAAGTAGACTGTATGTTATATTCGGATAAGATAAAAACGAAAAAAGAATATCCAATTTATATAAAGACAATGAGCACATAAAAGAATATGCAGTAGCACACTGCTCAAATATGATTGTAAGTAATTAATGCAAAGTTAGGATTTTAGGGACCATTTATTAAGCAATAATATTACTTCTGCAGTTATCCTGCAAACAATCAGTAAAGCGAATAAAATTACAAAAACTTTGCTCACAAACTCAATGCTCTTTGTATCACAACCATTTGTTCACGTTTTCAAAAGCTATTATTTTTCTATTCGAAAGCTATTATTTTTCTATTTGAAAGCAGTAAAACACTGCTCCCAAGCAGTAAACTAGTAAAACACTATGTATAGATATTGTTTTCTTATTCGAAAGCAATTATTTTTCTCAAATACGTTAGCTTTCTGGGTTTTCCTCATTTTCAGAATACCAACATTTAGAAAAATGAAAAAGTTCAGTAGTGAGAGAAATGATCAAACCGTGCAATCGTGTTATAGTTCGCCGGTGAGAAGGCCGATTTGGTCGCCGGGACAGACAGAAGACGACGTCGCTTGGAATCGTGTGAGGGCCGTTGTTGTACCAGAGAATAAGCTTTTAGGGAAGAAGAGTTGAAATGATTTTAGGGATCGGTCAGGAGAAAAGGGTGGAGCATATATTTATTTTTTGCGGTGTTTTTAAAAAACGTCACTATAGCACCTGTTTTTGCGGCGTTTTTTATAATAAACGCCACTATTGATGAACCCTATTATGGTGTTTGTCTAAAAATGCCGCTAAAGTACTCTTTTTCTCGGCGTTTGTTAGAAAATGCCACTATAAACGAATCCTATTGCAGTGTTTGTGTTAAAAACGCCACTAAAGTACTATTCTATCACGGCATTTGTTTAAGAAATGCTGCTAAAGTATCATTTTGTGGCGTTTGGATTGTAAACGACGCTATATGTTTAAAGTTTGTGGCGTTTACTCTCCAAACGCTGCTACAAAACAGTTTTGTTGTAGTGTAAATTAGATCTCCACTTAGTTTCGATATGGTTGATTTATATTCTTACACTTATTTGTGGTCGAAGATTTAGGTGCTCTTGATGTTCAGTATCGTGTAGTGCGTAATATTATTGTTAATAGTGATATTATTGCAAGCAAAGTTGACATTTGTGATAAAATTGTTGATATGACAATTAAGTCCAAGATGTAACATTGGTTGGACTTGATTAGTGTTTACTATTGAAGAATAATCTTAAGAAGTTTTGTGGAATAGGTGAGGAATTTGTTTTCCATCGATATTGATATTTTTTGTTGATTTGTATTGCACTTTTAGAATTTGTGATAGGTGGAGATTATTGATGTTTGTGAATATCGTTCGATTCGGCTTTCGTGGTATAATCCTTATCGTATATATAATCCGTATACGATTATACTTTTATTAATTTTTTTATTGAAAGTAGAAACTTGTATTAAAGAAGACCCTTTGTAATCTAAGATTTCTTTTCCATCAATAATTAACCTTATCAATAGATAATAAGAATTAAAGTTATTGATTAATCTGAGAAGCAGAAAAACCCTTGTAATCGTAAATCTCCTATAATTTCGACATTATAGTGAATTTTTTCCTTGAACCGTGCTTTTTTCCTTTTAGGGGTTTTGAAAAAAAAGTTGTATAATTTTTATTGTGAAATTGTTTATTTTCCATTATCCTTTACATAAATTGTAACAGGTGTAAACATTTTTGTTTATCTCTTCTAGATCATGGCTTCCTGTCTGCTATAACCTGGTGAACGAATATGTTTCTCCTCCATGATGTTTAACAAATTCAATAGGTTTATCCTTTGGAGGGCTAGTTAAGGATGGAGATATAGCTTTTAGTTATTTCCCGTGGTAACATTTGAAAGATAGGCAATTACTAGTGTATGACATCAGTTTTGTTTCAAGCTCTTATTGAATCTGCGTGAGCATATCTTAGCGGTTTCATCTAGTATTCATGCCATTCTTCTAGCGTAAGGCTTCATACTCATATAAGCTTGATGTCACATGTGGTAAGGTTCTTATTTTGTTTTCTTCTTCTTTGTGTTGGAAACTGCTGGATAACAATGATGTCAATGTTGAATAGCATATTTAGTTGATGATATGGTGTCTTCCATGAAGCTATCTCTCTGGCACATGATACTCTTTCTAGTGGCTTGAATAAATTGCTGTTGTATCATGTGGAATTGGTTTTGACAGTGGAAGTCTTGACATGTAGAGTAATGCCTACAGTCCAAGGCAAGCATGGCATGATGTACACTGCAGAGTCGAGGGCCCTGCTGCACATGATATATTGACTAATTTTGAACAAAGATGGAGAAAGACTTCAAAGTGGCGTGACTTCCAGGCAAGAAAGGTCAATCCTTGGCAGGAGGATGCCTTGATAAAGCTAGACATTGTTTCATGGATAACATGCCCCTCTCCTGGTTCTGATGGAGACGAAGTTCTCCGTGTTAGAGATGAAGGTGACCCAGATAATTGGCATGGGCAGGTTGGAAATATTATGTTCCATACAATGACTTCTATTCCTTCTACTCCTCATGGTGAGATCATGTTTGTTCTCATAATGATAGGTATTCCGGTCCATTGATTCTGGATCTGTGAAAGGATTTCCAAAGGATGTTCAGCAAGCTGCAGCTCAGGTTTTAAACTATCCCATTGTAATGCCTTTTGGGTCATTAATAGTTTTCGTATTCCTTGTTTTAAATTTGATATCCATAACATAAAGAACCTTGGTATTTTGATTTGTATGTTTCTGCAGAACCTTATCTGTGGGAAGAACTTGAAAGTAGACATGAGCATCCATATAGCTTATATAAAAGCAATAAGATCAGCACAACACTCCATATATATTGAGAATCAGTATTATTGGATCTTCATATTTTTGGCCATCCTACAGAAATGCAGGTAATCAATCATAGACTAGTAGTGCTTCACTTTTTCCCGTTGGCTGGTGCAAGGCTGATTTAAACTCTTTTGGGATAACATGCCCTCTTTCAGTTATGTTTCATAATGTATAAAAATCCAGTGGACCTAACTCAGATAAGCTAAAAGATGCATCATGCATATATACTATTATATTTTCCGAAATAAGCTAAAAGGTTCTCTTTTTCTTACATGACTAGGTTTAACATGTATACACATAAGCATAAAAGACTATAGTAATTGCATTATGTTTTCTCTCTTTCCTTGGTATTATTTTCTAAAAGTCTCAGTGGTAGCTTGATTGATAATTAACAGTTAATTTTGATCTGTCTGCAATGATTACATGTTCACTTTTATTTGGGTTTTCCCTATTAACATCTGTTATTTTTACATAATCTAGACATGCTTATAGTTTGATTTATGGGCAAGCTGAATTAAGTCATCAGCTCTTTGTTTAAGGAGTGTTTCATCTTCTTTTCGTGTATCTTTGGAGTCATATATGAAGTGGTAATGGAAGCAATTTTTCTTCATAACCAGGCGCTGATAACTTAGTCCCTATGGAACTGGCCCTGAAAATTGCCAGCAAAATCTATGCAAAAGAGCGTTTTGCGGTGTATATACTGATTGAATTAGTATCAATACTGATGTGAAAGTATTGATACATAGAGGAAGATATCAATACTGTAATTGAAATTGAATTCCAGAATACCAAAATGATATCAGTACTGAAGGGGAGTATCGGTACCATAAGAGATAAGTATCTGTACTGATACAATTAAGTCTGAAACTTGAAATTTTAAAGTCGTTTGTTTCATTTTCGTAAGTGTTAATCGGTTAAATGTTAACAAATATTTGATATTCATTTGGATCATGCTATGTGTAGATTTGATTGAAAACAAATATGGAAATAAGGGACATACCAAGTTAAAGTGAAAGTGAAAATAATGACTGGTTAGGACTTAAGTGAGGCAAATGTGAGTTCATTCTTACTTACTTTGCATAAAATTTGAGGATGGCTTGCGATTAGCCAACCATAAATGTTTTTTTAAACCAAATTGGATTGTATTATGTTATGAATATATATATATATATATATATATATATATTACGTGAAAGACTATAAGTATATGAATCATGTGACCATGTCCTATGAAAATAAATGATAAGTTGAGTAAATGATATGAATAATTGTTTTATGTAAATAAATAAGAAATTCAGGTAATTCGGGAAATAATATGAGTATATGTTATATGTGAACATGTGATAAGTAAAAAAGTTTTATTTGAATAATTGATAAAACGAATAGATGCTATGTGAAATGAAATGATGAGTATATGATCTACGTGAATAAAGGATAAACTTGGATAAAGTTTCATAAAACTGTTCTACGTGAAAGGTGATCTATCTGAAAAGAGTTATATATGATATGTGAATATGCTTTACACGAAAATGTTCTACGAGAATGTACTCTATGTGTTGAATTATGTTTTGATATAACAATTTAAGGCAAAATGATTTTGGACTTGAATTGAATTTGCAAAATATTTTTGGATTTGAATTGAATTTATTCAAAGTTTTCAAAAGGTTTCAAAAATAATTCAAAGTCCATTAAATTCGGATTTGAACAAAAATGCTAAAGGGTGTCAAAGTGCATCCATGCACCCTTGCAGTGCATCCATGCATCCCTGCAGTGCATCCATGCATCTGCACTAATGCATCGATGCATCATGAAATGCATCCATGCACTCAAACACCGAATGCAATTAGTGCATCGATGCATCCTGATGTGCATCGATGCATCCTTGCTATGCATCGATGCATCCTTCTATACATCCATGCATCAAGGCTATAACGGCTAGTTTATTTAAATTTAATGAAGGGGTATCGATGCACCTTGATAATGCATCGATGCACCATGTTATGGGCAGCCTTTTTGAGTAGAAAAATCATCCCCAAACGACTCCAAAACATCCCCAACGACTATATACAACATCAAACACATTCCAAGCTATAAATACAAGCTAAGGACACTTGAAGAAGGAAGAGAACAACTATCCAAGCAATTAAACACAAGAGAAGAGTTTTTCATTCTTATTTCATCTTTCTCTTGTAAATATTTTGTTCTTGTGAGCTCAATCTTGTAAACACCTACCTTTGAGAAGTTTATTTTTTTACT
Organism: Hibiscus syriacus; assembly: GCF_006381635.1. Taxonomy (NCBI): domain Eukaryota; kingdom Viridiplantae; phylum Streptophyta; class Magnoliopsida; order Malvales; family Malvaceae; genus Hibiscus; species Hibiscus syriacus. Next base: position 879,040 of record NW_024061932.1, on the reverse strand, counting down.
TCTTTTATCCTTTTGTAAAGGGGAAAGGTTCTAGCTAATCCCGTATAAAAGCTAGGGAAATGTTCTAGTTTAGCCCAAAAAAACTAGGGAGTTTGTAAGGTTACTCTTTGTCCTCAAAAGAAAGAACAAATTAGTGAATTTGTTGGAAAATCCATGGTCAGCTAAGGTAGTGGATGTAAACTTTGTTTGAGAAAGTCGAACCACTCTAAATCGCTGTGCAATTCTTTATCTTTCAATCTCCTTACTCCCTAAACACAAAAATCGATCCCGACCCTCTTTGCAAGCAATTTCGGTTGTATATTCGAGCGTTCGAAAATCCCAACAATTGGTACCAGAGCCTAACTCGTTAAGAAGGTTTAACCACTTTGAGACGATCCTAGAAGACGCTCTACCAATTTTCGATGTAACCGTCAAAAAGATGACTTTTTCCTCCGGCGCTTATTACCTTGAAGATTATCCTATTATGGATTCACAACCGGTCAACAAGCCACCCTTCTTCAATGGAGCAAATTATGCACATTGGAAGAATAAGATGATATACTTTATCCAATCCTACAATCTAGGAGCTTAGAACTCAATCATGGATGGTTACTTCTCTCCACCTGGCTAGTACAACGATTGGAGTAGAGAAGAGCAGAAAAATTTCCAGCTTAATTCTAAGGCTATACATATTCTATTATGTGCTTTAGGCCCAAATGAATATGGAAGAATATCATCTTGTTCCAGTGCCAAAGAAATTTGGGATAAGCTCCAAGTCACTCATGAAGGAATCGACGAAGTAAGGGAATCAAAGAAAAGTCTTCTCAACCATAGCTACGAGAACTTCAAGATGAAACCCAATGAATACATCAAAGCTATGACGGATAGATTTTCCGTGATTGTCAACGGTCTCAAGGTATATGGAGAAGTAATCCTTAATGAGAAGCTTGTGAGGAAGGTGATCTACTCTCTTCCGAATGAGTGGAAATCAAAGAAGACGGCCATTATCAAAACTAAAAACCTAAAGTCTCTCACTCTCGAAGAGCTAATTGGTTCCATTCTCACTCATGAGATTATGGTGAAGGAAGGTGAAAAAAGGGAAGAGAAGAAATAGGTAGGCATTGCCTTCAAATTCATCAATAAAAGCTATCAAGAATCATGTGATGAGGTAGATGAAGAAGAAGATGAACAAGAAGAAGAGATGGGCAAGCTCTTGAAGAAACTCAAGAGATTCATGATTTGCAAGGAAGTGAAACATGAATCAACCAAGAAGAAGAGTCCCCCGGTGTGCTTCAATTGTCAAAGAAAAGGGCATGTCAAATATGAATGTCCTCTTCTAAAGAAAAAGGGGAAGAAGGCATTTGTTGCATCTTGGAGCGATGAAGATGATTCCAATGATGAAGATGAAGTAGTCAACCTATACCTCATGGCCACTCAAGAAGAATTCGAGGTATCTTCTAACTCAAATGAATTTACTTTTGATGAGTTACAAGATGCTTATAATAGGTTATATTTGGGATTTGAGACCATGAATTCCAAATATACGAAATTAATTTCAAAACTCAAAATTAAAGAAAATTTGATTTTGAAAGCAAAAGTTGATTTTGAAAATCAAAATGAAATTTTGAAAAATAATTTAGAGTTTTCAAAAATCAAAATAAATGATTTAGAAAAAAAAAATTTTGAGTTAGGAATTAAGCTTGAAAGCTTAATAAAAGAAAAGGAATTAATTTCTAAAAACAACTTATTATGTTTAAATATGGCAAAATGCACACATTGTCATTATCATGGTCATATGGAACATACTTTTCCTTTGAGGAAAGGAAAACATTTTAAAATTAGACAAGTATGGGTTCTGAAAGGAACAAGGGGCATTGAAACTAACGTTCAAGGATCCAAAGCAATTTGGATACCAAAATCTACTTCAATGTCTCTTGTAGGTGTGTGGGAGCAATGGTGATGAAAATGATGATATTCAAGATGCTCTATCCACACATGAAAAAGTAATGGGTAACCTCTAAGCTTAATGCTTTTTAATTTTGGTTATTTGGTTGCTCATTTGATTTTAAGCATGCATGAGTTTTTGGTTTTAACTGATTATGCATCATTGTTTTAATCTCATGTATGTTGAAAAGATGATTATGATGAACATTTTAAAGTTATATTAATTTTTAAGAATTTTTAGTTCATCATAATAAAATTTTGGTCAAAATCGGTTTTAATGCAAGTGATATCTCTCTAACAATTGATATCAATTTTTCAAATACTTTGATTTTAATTTTTTTTTAAAAAAATTGACCTAAATTTGAATGTTTATGCATGTAGTTTAAATGAAAATGATATCTCTCTAACAATTGATATCAAAAAATTTTCAAGTGCATAACATTTTTGGGAAACTCTATGCATATGATTTTAAATTCAACAATTGGTATTGCATAAAGTATTTTAGACTTGGATACATTGAATTTCATGTGCTACTAACATGTTTGTTATTCTTTGTTGAAATTCAATTTTGTTTAAGTGACAAGTTCTTAAAGCTAAATTTTGTTTGGAATGCATTTATTGAGGGGGAGCTTTGATTTTTCAAATGATTTTTAAAAATGTCAAATTTACTACTTACTCTCCAAAGTTATTTTGAACTTCAAAGATTGAATTATTTTTATATAACAAAAAGGGGGAGAAGTTTTGGTTTGAAAAATTCAATTTCTTAATGAAAAATGGGGAGCTTAACATTTTCATATATTTTCTAACAATTGGTATCTTTTTCATTAAACATTTTATTAAGGGGGAGTTTTGCCAAAAAACAATTTTTCAAATGTTTTGTTATATCAAAAAGGGGGAGATTGTTGAATTATGCTTTGAAATAACAATTTAAGGCAAAATGTTTTTGGACTTGAATTGAATTTACAAAAAAAAAAAATTGGATTTGAATTGAATTTATTCAAAGTTTTCAAAAGGTTTCAAAAATAATTCAAAGTCCATTAAATTTGGATTTGAACAAAAATGCTAAAGGGTGTCAAAGTGCATCCATGCACCCTTGCAGTGCATCCATGCACCCTTGCAGTGCATCCATGCATCCCTGCAGTGCATCCATGCATCTGCACTAATGCATCGATGCATCATGCAATGCATCCATGCACTCAAACACCAAATGCAATTAGTGCATCGATGCATCCTGATGTGCATCGATGCATCCTTGCTATGCATCGATGCATCCTTGCTATGCATCGATGCATCCTACTATGCATCCATGCATCAAGGCTGCAACGGCTAGTAACAGCTAGTTTATTTGAATTTAATGAAGGGGTATCGATGCACCTTGATAATGCATCGATGCACCATGTTATGGGCAGCCTTTTTGAGTAGAAAAATCATCCCCAAACGACTCCAAAACATCCCCAACGGCTATATACAACATCAAACACATTCCAAGCTATAAATACAAGCTAAGGACACTTGAAGAAGGAAGAGAACAACTATCCAAGCAATCAAACAGAAGAGAAGAGTTTTTCATTCTTATTTCATCTTTCTCTTGTAAATATTTTGTTCTTGTGAGCTCAATCTTGTAAACACCTACCTTTGAGAGGTTTATTTGTTTACTTCTTTTATCCTTTTGTAAAGGGGAAAGGTTCTAGCTAATCTCGTATAAAAGCTAGGGAAAGGTTCTAGTTTAGCCCGGAAAAACTAGGGAGTTTGTAAGGTTACTCTTTGTCCTCAAAAGAAAGAACAAATTAGTGAATTTGTTGGAAAATCCTTGGTGAGGAGCTAAGGTAGTGGATGCAGACATTGTTTGAGAAAGGCGAACCCTCTAAATCGATGTGCAATTCTCTATCTTTCAATCTCCTTACTCCCTAAATACAAAAATCGATCCCGACCCTCTTTGCAAGCAATTCTGATTGTATATTCGAGCATCCGAAAATCCCAACACTATGCGAATAAGATACACTTTAAATAGTGAAACGAAGAATAATTATAAAGTTAAAGCCCAAGGTATATGTATGAGAATTAGGGGTATAATTGGCATGTCAAGAGTCGATGGTTTTACGCGGTCCTTCGGGACATATATACGTGGTCCTTCGGGGCATTTCTACGTGGTACTTCGGTGCATATTCTACGAGGCACATCGGTGCAATTTATATGAGCAGTTGTGACTGCATTAGTGCACAACCTTAATGTACTCACATACCTTGAGTTCTCAGCGATATACTTTGGGAAAATAAAACAAACTAATATAAGTTGAACAATGAGTAACAGTATAAAATGTAAATAAAGAGTCTAATGGTTTCTATATGAAAGGTTTTCAAAGAAATGTATAAGCAGATGTCAAACGAACATATATTAATCAATGTTTAATAATATATGTTATAAGTTATGAATAGTATATATAGTTATTTGAAATGGAAAATGGTTATAAGTTGAGCAGTGATTAAAAGTCTCTTTTATTTTATATGAAACATAAATTGATTTTCATATCAAGTATTTTCCTCTGAATTGTTTTAAAATTTTATGTTGCTCATAATGCCTCACTAAGTCAATAACTTAGCGTGTGAGTGTTTTCACACGTAGGTTCAAAGATGTGCGAAGAGTAAGACATATAAGTAGGAGGCAGGACATCATACCTTTGAATATTATTAGATCAGAGAAATTTAAATTGTATGTGATTGTGTATGAAAATGTTGTTGGCATGTACTGTAAATGTAAAGTTTAGATGCTCTTATATGTATTTTAACTATGATTTGTAAAGTTTTGTTTTCATTATCAAGTTAAATCGCATTTTAAAAGAGTCAAAGTATTTTAAAAGTTAATGTGATACCTTAGAGTTGTATTTAGGGATGGATATGGTACCCGAACCAAAAATTTCAGGGTCGGGTCAGGTTTTTTAATGTGATGTTCGAGTCGGGTTCGGGTTTAGGGTGAAAAATACCTGATCCGACCCGAAAAATTTATAATTTTACCTTATATATTTAGGAATAATTATAATAATACCTCTCTCTATATATATTTTTTCAATTAAGTCACTGTTTTATTGAATGAAAATAACATTTTTTATTATTTCGGGTCGGGTCAGGTCGGATTTTTAAGTTATATATCGGGTCGGGTTTGAGTCGGGTGGAATCTTATTTTGGTCGGATCGGGTCAGATCTCGGGTGGAGGATTTCTTGTTCTCGGGTCGGATCGGGTCGGCTGAACCAAACACCCTACCCATGCCCATCCCTAGTCGTATTCGGGTCGGGTGTTACAAGAAGCTTAATGTGAGAATCTGAAATGGGGTGTAGGCAATCGAAATGCGAGAAGCAAGCAGACAAATTCAAAACACCATTATTTACCATATGATAGAATAGGAGGATGAGTTGCGACGAATACGTATTTTTGGGTATTTACATTGAAATTGTAGTAATTATAAGCGAAATACAATATAAATGTTGCTATGTATAGGAGAAACTTAATAAATCCGCTAAAATTGAACAATTGAAAATGCAGAAATCATAGATGCATACATGAAAGATGAATGGGTGGAAAGAGGTCAGAGAAAGAATAGAGATTCTTGAAGAAGTCGATTGGAAGAGTCTGAGTAGAATCGTCTTCCAGCGATTTGCAGGATCCATTTCCGCCTTCTTGTGCTCTTGTATTCTCATCCAATCATGGAAGCCATTCAACGCCCCTCTCTTCGGACCGTCTTATTTAGGCCGCAGCTGAAAGGAACTTCATCAACCCGGGAGAGAACCAATCTCTGGTAAGCAGTCACCAGGGCTGCAAGGTCAGGCAACAGAGGTTCCCAAAGAAAGGCCGCCTGGGAGATTTAGCTTAAAGAAGGAGAAAGATCTTAGTTAACCCAAAGGAGGGGGAGAGGATACGCAGTAACTCGACTAAAATGAGAGGGAAGTTTTCCCAGAGAACTCACCAATCCATCACCGGCGGTTCATGCGTACAGCCTTTGCAGAATCAATTAGAAGTTTGAGAACTTTTAAAACAAAACAGTGAAGAACCAAAATCCCACATCTTGTGGGAAAGCATAGAGGGAATGGTATTTAATATAGAAGGCATTAACGTAGGAGTGTTACGGCTGACCTATGCTGGGTTGTTGGTGTGGGTGCTTGGCCTTAGGTACCCGGTTCTCCCTTTGGTCTGGCACTGCGCTTGGGACAGGTCCAGAGGTGGTGTTGGGTTTTTAGGGATTTATGTTTCATGAAATGTACACAAATTATGGATTTTTATAGAAAATTGAGGGATCGAACTAGAAACAGAAAGTCCTAGAAATTATTTATACAATCAACCTAAATAGCATCATTGATATAGTATCTGAAAATGATCCTACGAATCTTCTTTGAAGTATTGGCAGAACTTGACCTAGATAATATTCAGGAGGGGATTTCCTCGGGACACGCATAGTGTATGGAGGTTTTTCCAATAATCGCATGAATTTATCTGGAACCCTTTTGACAATAGTAACATCTTTTGCAAGGTAAGAAATGAACCATTTGACGTCAAAAATGTCAACAAAGTCACTGCATATTGGGATAAAAAAACACTTAACAAGGTAACTGAAGAGAGGGAACATATCAATTTTGCAGAGATTCTAATAAGCAACTGAACTTACCTATCATCCTTCCAATATGAATTATGATCCAAGTCAAGTATCACTAGGGTTACATTCAGGATCCGACAAACAACTACAACATATGATATCAGTGTGCCAGAAGCAAATTATTATTTCTAAAGAAATAGCACACACCATGGTCGGTGGAAAAAATAAGTTTGTTAGGATGCCCGAATCATCGAAACTCAATTAGTACAATTCAACTAAAGCAAAGCTTATTGATTCGTATAGAAAATGCAGTAACTCAGAGACAAGTAACATTTTGCATTCGTGAAATTACAATATCTTCCATTAGAATATTTCCCCAAAAATATAACATAATGTATGTTTTGACTTACTCCTGTTCTTTGTTGATTCAGTCCACCACTTGCTCCAATAAGAAAATAGCCATTTCATGTTCGCTCAAGTACAACATCTGGCATAAATGAAGAATCAATGAACTGAAGAGATTGGTTTGGTGAAACTAAAATGACAAAAGAGGAGAATGTGTTCTTTTCTAAAAGGTAAAGTGATGGTACCGTACATCAAGTATTTAGAACCGTTGAAATTTACATTAGAACCAAAGTACAAGCAAACCAAAGTAAGTTGCAAAGCAAGATTTTTCATGTTTCAATGCACTTTATTTCTTGAAATATCAAACAATGACTGCAATCAAACACCAAGGTTTAATGGGTTCGGCTTTCACTGACAAATTCCGAAGGAGAAACGAATTGGGCATCCATAAAAAACTGACATAAAATTCAAAGGAAAAAACGAATTTCCTTTCCAGCATGAAAAGAACTCGAGCGCAAGTACAAGCAAGGCAAAAAAAAAAGTTTATCACCAGAATCTGAAACTAACCTTTGGCTCAAAACTTCCCTTTTCGCTCCAATCTCTGAAATTACCTTTCCCGCTTCTCTGTTAGTAGTGGTGTTATGGTCCCCGCTCCAATCTCTTTCCATATCGCTCTTCCTTCCTTATCGAACTTCCTTCCTTATCGAACTTCCTTCCTGATCGCTCTTCCTACCTTATCGCTCTTCCTATCTATATCTGCTTCCATATCTCAGCTCTGAAGAGGAAAATTGTGTTAATATTTTGTATGTGGTAGAGCAAACTCCCACATCCACATCTGGGGGAAAAAGAGAAATGAAATGGTATATTTTTAGAAGAACTTAAAGCATAACCGGGGCCGTAGGACTATACGTACTTGTGGGTGTGGGTGTGGGTGTGGGTGTGGGTGATGGGCCTTGGTGTCCGGGTTCTCCTTTTGGTATAGTTTTGGGCTTGGGGCAGACCTAGGGTGGTGGGTGGGCTTTTTGGGGTCTGGGTATTCGTTTATTTAAATAATAAACGAACACAAATGAACGAATATAAACAAACATAATAAACAAACGTAAATGAACATAAATGAACGTAAACAAACATAAATGAATATAAACCACAACAACAATAATCACATAAAATTCATTAGTATAAGTTGTAACTTCATAGTTAATTTGTATTTAATTGTTTTGACTTTTTTATTTGTATTTAAAATTAATTGAATTTAAATATTAATGGGTATCAAATTAAAATTTATTGGTCCTTACTATTTTAAATGAGTCTAGAGAGATTGAATTAAACATAAATGAACGAACATAAACGAACGAAAGTAAACAAACATATACGAACGAAAGTAAACAAACATATAGGAACGAACATAAATAAACGAACATATTATCGAACATTCACGAACGTAAATGAACGAACGAGTCCTCTGTTCGTGTTCGTTCATTTAATTAAACGAACAAAAAATCTTATTCATGTTCGTTCGTTTAATAAATAAACGAACTTCCCGTCAAATAGTTCACGAACGATTCACTGAATGTTCTGTTCATTTACATTCCTAAGCATGAATCAGGAACAAATTAAGCTTGGATGACTGATATTACTTGGATCCTTCGCTGCCGATACACTTGCCAAGCATTCTATGATCACTCTTTAACACCCTCCCACTGATATTCAACATCTCCTTGATCGGGATCCTAGGAGTCCCTTGCATTCAAACCCTACTGCTCTAGGCTTCTACTCTTTATCATTCCAAAAAACGTTTGTAATTAAAAAGCAAAGATCCGCTAGTTGTAGGAGGGTGATTTGTGTGCTAAGTTGTTTCATTCGTCGGTTTCAATTGCTAAGAAAAATAACACAATTTACATACTGTTGCGACCGTCTTTCGGGTGGGACCGGAATTGATTTTCGACTTAAATAAGTTGGTTAGAGTCGCCACCGATCATTAAAAAAAATATTTGGGCGGATAGGACACCCTCTTACTTGATTTGCGTTTTACTAGAAATGTGTCGGATTCGGGAGTCGGTTACAGTCAATGAAGGATTAGCATCATTGTACTGCCCTTTCGGTACCAATTAATTTGTCGGTTGTCTTAATCGCGAAAAATTAAAATTAAAATGTAAAAATTCGATTCAAATTACTTACCTTTGATTGGTTGAAGTTCTTCTAAAAAAGTCAAAAATGTCATATAAAAAGTAATAAATAAATATTAAATAAAAAAAACATAAAAAAATACTAAAATGATAAATCAAATGAAAAAAATAAAATAAAAAATATAAATACAAATACAAATCAAAGGAAAAAAATAAAAAATAATAATTAAATAAATCAAAGGAAAAAAAACAAAAAAATAAAAAAAATCAAAGGGAAAATGAAATAAGATAAAAAATAAATAAACTAAATATAAAAAAGGGAAAATAAAAAAATAATTAAAAAAATACTAAATAAATCAAAAAATGTTAAATTTTTAAAGTAATAAAGTAAAAACAATATGAAGGAAAGATAGTTTTTAAAAAATATAACAAAAAAAGTTAGAGGGTCAAATTGAAACAAATTAAAATGAATGGATTAAATTGGAACTAAAAATGAGCTGCAAGAAAAAAACAAAGAGTTAGAGAGGTTAAATTGCAAGAAATGTAAATTATAAATAGAGATCGAATTGAATAAATTGAAAATTCATAGGTGACCAAAATGAATTAAACTTCAAAACTATATGGACGACGGAAAGAATTAGACTAGTGGTTAATTATAACCTAGTCCCTCGGCTATAAATAGCAAAAAACCGGAAAAAAATAAATCATTTTACCCCATTTCTAAAAAAACAAGTCCTTCTCTCCCAAAAGCTCTCAAGCTCTCCCCTAGCCGGTCATCCTCTCCGATGATACCCCTCCGACGACCGCCTTCCGTAAATCGCTCCGGCCTCCGCCCATGGTGGTTGGATACCTACAAACCACACCCTTCGAAAGCCCTCAACCCCAAGAATACAACACCAAAGCCCAAATCTTGAGAACCCCCTTCAATCGGCGTAGATCTAAAAAACCCCTTCGATTTTTTACCTTTTTCGGTGACCTCTTGACTTCCGGTGGATTTTCCCTTCCAAACCGAAACCCACATCGCGTTTAGTCCTTTGTTTGGTTATTTTTGTGGTATTTCGTTGTATTGCTTCGGTTGTGTTTGTAGTTGTGGTTTTCTGATGTTGTTTTCGGTTGCTTTGTGTTTGATGGGTTCGATTGTTGATGTACGTGTTCACCACTGTTGCTTCTATTTGGTCTTGATGATCTCTTTTTGGTTTCAATCTGGGGGTATTTATACCCTCTTGGCCGGTAAACGTTGTCGAACATCACAGGACGGGTCAGTCTCGTTTGGTGTTCGTGGCACGCTTTTCGGTCTATGGGATACCCATTCTCTGGGGTTGTTTTGACTTGATTTTTGTGAGATTTCTGGCTTCGGGTACCGGGGATCTCGATCGGTGGACGATTTTGTAGGCGCTTGAGAATCACGCGCCGTCCGTGTGGTGTTCTGCATTCCAGAATGTTCTGGGGCATTCCTGGCCGTTGGATTGGGTCAGATCCAACGGTTCGAATCTGACTGTGTATTTGAGGGTTAGACAAACCCTAGTTCTCTTACAAATCTGGTCGTTGATTCCCATCTCGATCTAATGGTCGTAGGCTATGCGGCGCTAGGACCTAATGACAAAACCCTAATATGCTCTTGGGCCGAATTGGGTATGCTGGGTCACGCTACCTGGTTGGGCCTGTTTCTGGACTTTGGACTTGGACCTGGACCAAAATAAAAAATAAATAAATAAATCATAAATAATAATAATAATAATAATAATATAAACTATATAATATATATATTTCAAAAAATATTTTTTAAACTATATATTATATATTTTTAAAAAATGTTTTCAAAACTATATATTATATATGTTTTGAAAAAATGTTTTTAAAACTATATATTATATATGTTTTCAAAACTATATATTATATAAGTTTTCAAAAAATATTTTTAAAACTATATATTATATATGTTTTCAAAAATGTTTTCAAAACCGAATACATTTGATTCATTATTCAACGAAGTACAGTCGGGTAAAAGATGACAACATTACAAAATGGCTATAACAAGAATGATTATAAGGGTGTGTTTGGTTGGGGGAATGTGAGATTCCCATAGGAATGAAATCCACATTCCCCCGTTTGGTTAGCCGGGAATGTCATTCCTGGTAATCTTACATTACCAATAGTGGATTTTTTGGGGTATATTACCGAGAATGTCATTACCTCCCTTTCCTTAGGTATTGTTGGATTACCAGCGTTTTGGACTAAAATGCCCTTACAAAAAAAAATTTCTTTCAAAAATATCCTTATTCTGACATTGAATAATAAAAATTCTACGAAGGTTAAATTACAAATTTATCCTTAAACTATTTTAGATTTACAAAAAAAAAGTCTATAATTAAAATTTTATATAAAGTTCAGGGGTTAAAATAAAATTTTACCCTTTCATTAAACCTTTTTATATTTTCAATTTTGTAAAAAAATTATATAAATTTTATGAATTTAATTTTTTTAAAGAAAATATATAAATATTTTCCAACTTGTTAAAAAAAACAAATATATAATGAGGACAATTTGGTCAAATATACATTTCAATAATCTTTTATTCCTTTAATCAAACACGGTAATCTTACATTCCTGCTAAACCAACTAAACACAAAATGCAACATTCCCAGTAATCCTATTCCCTGGTAATCTTTTATTCTCATTGGTAATCTTACATTCCGTGAACCAATCGCACCCTAAGAGATAAATACTCTTTTGGCTAGTTGTCTTACAATAGAAAAGTACATTCCACTGAAAGATTCGCCAGTACAGAGTACTTGTACCCCTGACCAAACATCACCCTTTTGACTTCAACAATGCCAAAAACTGTGCCCAAAGCTTTGTCCCACACAGAGAAGATAAAGACAGAATTCCCAATGATTAGATATCTAAATATGAGTTAGGTCATAATGTACAAACATCAAGAGCAAAACATTTCTGGAGGCATAAAATCAACAAGATGTTTCAGTTTCCTTAGTTTCCAAGGTGATTGCTACATCAGAACAGAGAAATATATAAATGTGAAGAACACATCTATTTAAATGGACAAATTTTACTATGCATCTAGGATACTAATAACCTTGAAAGCATAGAGACGGAGAAATTACAAAAAGCATGAGTCATCCTTGAGAAATCTGCTCAATAGCATACTGTTCTTAAAAATGTCCAGAGTCATTTGACTATGCCTGCACTTTTAGTTGGTTGAAATAATAAATCATTGAGTAAAAAGTTGTGAACCCAATTCTTTGGGCTAGTAGCACTACAATTAAAACTTCAAATCAACATAACTTCATAGTCTTTACACACATTCCTATAAACCATACAACTACCTATGAATTAATTAAATACTTTAAGCTTTGTTTGGTTCGTAATCAAAGCAAAAAAGCGTGTTCGGAAGAAACAATACTTTTGAAGGATTATAGTTATTATTTAGATAAAAAATGCACAATTTTACTTATATATAAACCAATTATGTTGCAATTAGAGTAGCATTTACTTGGCCATTTCAAGAACCATCATGAATTGTTATTTAACGTCTTTCTCTTTGAAGCAACTTTTAAGAAGTGGGAACCAACTTTTAAGAAGTGGGAACCAACTAGCAAAAGCATTAACCAAACAAAGCTAGAGACATAATTGTTGAAAAATCAAACCACATGGGCTGCTAAGCAGCCGGTGGCTTTGAATAAAGGTTTTTTTAAATTATTTTTTGTATAGTAAAATTGTTAAAAATTAGTCATTATATTTTAGGGTATTTACAAATTAGTTCTTAAGGTTCAACTATAAATACCCTAGCTCATTTAGCTTCAAAACCATCCCAAATCATTCTAGCTTTCTTCCAATACTAGAGAATTTAGAGAGTTTCTTGAGAGTTGTTTTCTCCTTTTTATCAAGAGAGAATTATCATTGTTTTCTCCTTGGTAGATCGAGAGAAGTTGTAATTCCTATTTTCTCATAGTGAAATTCCTCTACCGTTGCCCGTGGTTTTTACCCTATATTATTTAGGGGTTTTCCACATAAATTTTGTGTCTCTTTTATCTCCATTTTTTATTTTCTCCAATTATCAGTTGCGATTTTACTCTATCCGATAGCCGTCTTCCGCAACAATTGGTATCCGATCCAGATTTGAGTGTGTAATATCTGCTTATTGTCTTTGTGGTTGCCACCAAAAGGTGGATCCTCTAACATAAGAAAATAAGAAGGTATTACCCATTCTTTGATGTTCTAGAGACTAGTCACGATAGTGAAATAGTGGGAGCTATCAGTAATAGAAGCTATGTCAACGAAATTTGATATTGAAAATTTCAATGGGAGAAATTTCTCATTGTGGAAATTGAAGATGAAGGCCACCCTTAGGAAAGACGGGTGTCTAGCGGCTATCAGTGAAAGGCCGGTGGATTTCGCAGATGACATCAAATGGAACGAGATGGATGGGAATGCTATGGCAAACTTTCATCTAGCATTAGCATATGAAGTATTGTCAAGCATTGAGGAGAAGAAGACAACTAAGGAGATATGGGATCATCTCACCAAATTGTACGAGGCCACATTGTTGCACAATAAAATTTTCCTTAATAGGAAATTATACACTCTCCGTATGCCAAAATCTACTTTAGTGACGGAGCACTTAAATACACTGAACACCTTATTTTCTCAGCTTACAACCTTAAGATGTAAAATAGGAGAACAAGAACATGCTGAACTTCTACTTCAAAGTCTACCGGATTCGTATGATCAACTCATCATCAACTTGACAAACAATAATGTCACCAGTCTAGTCTTCGATGACGTTGCAGCTGCTGTTCTACAAGAAGAAAATCGGCGCAAGAACAAGGAAGATAGACAAGAAAATCTGCAACAAGCAGAAGCGTTGACAACGATGAGAGGGAGATCAACAGAACGTGGCCAAAGCAGCAGTCACAAACATGGTAGATCTAAGTCCAGAAGAAAAAAGAATTTAAAGTGATACAACTGTGGAAAGAAGGGTCACTTGAAGAAGGATTGTTGGAGTCTCAATAAAAACTCCAATCCACAAGGCAATACCGCAAGCACTTCAGATGATGGAGATGCTCTATGTTGTGAAGCGTCAACCACCGTGGAAGGAAGAAAATGATTTGCAGATATATGGCTCATTGATTCGGGAGCAACATATCACATGACCTCAAGAAGAGAATGGTTCCATCATTATTAACCTGTCTCAGGAGGATCTGTGTATAGTTGCAATGATCATGCCTTAGAGATCGTTGGCGTTGGAACCATCAAATTGAAGATGTATGATGGAACAATTAAAGTTGTTCGAGATGTGCGGCACGTGAAAGGCCTGAAGAAAAATTTATTATCCTACAGATTGTTGGATAATAATGCAAGCAAGATTGAAACACGGAAAGGAATCATGAAGGTGTTCCATGGAGCGCTTGTGGTGCTAAAAGGCGAAAAGATAGCTGCAAACTTGTACATACTGAAGGGAGAGACTTTGCTAGAAGCAGAAGCCTCTGTTGCTTCATGTAGTTCAGATTCTGCAATGCTATGGCATAAGAAACTTGGACACATGTCAGAACAAGGAATGAAAGTCCTTGTGAAACAAAAGCTACTTTCAGGCTTAACAAAGGTATCACTTACTTTATGTGAGCATTGCATAACAAGTAAACAGCACCGGTTGAAATTCAACATATCAAATTCTAAAGGCAAAAGTGTTCTAGAATTGGTTCACTCTGGCGTATGGCAAGCACCAGTTACATCCCTTGGCGGAGCAAAATATTTTGTCTCATTTATTGATGATTACTCCAAGAGATGTTGGGTGTACCCTATTAAGAAGAAGTCAGATATGTTTTCCACTTTCAAAAACTTCAAAGCGCGGTTGAAACTTGATTCTGGAAACAATATCAAGTGTTTCAGAACAGATAATGGAGGAGAATACACAAGCGAAGAATTTGATGACTTTTGTAGGAAAGAAGGCATCAAAAGCCAGTTCACAGTGGTGAACACTCCTCAACAAAATGGAGTGCCAGAGCGGATGAACAGAACCTTGTTAGAAAGAACAAGAGCAATGTTGAGGGATGCAGGCCTAGAAAAATCATTCTGGGCAGAAACAGTCAATACCGCCTGTTATTTGGTGAATCGAGCTCCATCAACTGCAATAGAGCTGAAGACACCAATGGAGGTGTGGACTGGTAAACCAGCTGATTATTCAAACCTCCATGTATTTGGAAGTATAGTGTACGCGATGTACAACTCCCAAGAAATTTCAAAGTTGGATCCAAAATCCAGGAAATGCAAATTCTTGGGGTATGCTGATGGAGTAAAGGGGTATCGCTTGTGGGATCCCACTGCCCGCAAAGTTATCATTAGCAGAGATGTTATCTTTGTAGAAGACAAGCTACAAAGAAAAGAAGATGATGATAGCAATAAAAAGTCAGAGACTACACATATACATGTGGAAAAGAAGTTTGAACAAGGAGATTCTTCTGTAGCAGAACCAGCACATGATGAACAAGAACCAGAGAGTTCTGAAGCTCCAACAACTCGTCAATCAGATCGTGTGAGAAGACATCCCAATTGGCACTCAGATTATGTTATAGAAGGTAATATTGCATATTGCCTTTTAACAGAGGACGGTGAGCCATCAACATACCAGGAGGCAATAAACAGCTCAGATGCTTCACTGTGGATGATGGCGATGCAAGAAGAAATCGAAGCCCTTAATAAAAATAATACATGGGACCTTGTGTCACTACCACAAGGAAGGAAGCCAATTGGTAACAAATGGGTCTTCAAAATCAAGCGAAATGGTGACGATCAAGTTGAGAGGTATCGTGCAAGACTGGTGGTCAAAGGATATGCTCAAAAAGAAGGTATTGATTTCAATGAAATCTTTTCTCCTGTAGTTCAACTAACAACAGTTCGAGTAGTTTTGGCAATGTGTGCTACATTGAACTTATATCTAGAGCAGCTAGATGTTAAAACAACTTTTCTTCATGGAAATCTTGAAGAAGAGATTTACATGCTCTAGCCTGAAGGTTTTGAAGAAGACGAAAAGAAGAACTTGGTTTGCAGGTTGAACAAATCTCTGTACGGTCTAAAGCAGGCACCGAGGTGTTGGTATAAGAGATTTGATTCCTTCATTATGTGCCTTGGATACAACAGACTTAATGCAGACCCTTGTGCTTATTTCAAGAGGTCTGGTGATAACGATTTTGTTATATTGTTGTTGTATGTGGATGACATGTTAGTTGCAGGACCCAACAAAGATCATATTGAAGAATTGAAGGCACAACTGGCTAGGGAATTTGAAATGAAGGACTTGGGATCAGCAAACAAGATTCTAGGGATGCAAATTCACCGAGACAGAAGTAATAGGAAGATTTGGCTTTCACAAAAGAATTACTTGAAGAAGGTCTTGTCAAGATTCAACATTCAAGATTGTAAGCCAACTTTTACCCCTCTTCCTATTAACTTCAAATTATCCTCCAGTATGAGTCCTAGCAGTGAAGAAGAGAGGATGGAGATGTCTCGAGTACCATATGCATCAGCAGCGGGAAGTTTAATGTTCGATATGATATGCACAAGACCAGACATTGCACAAGTAGTGGGAGTGGTTAGTCGGTACATGGCGAATCCAGGAAAAGAGTTTTGGAATACAGTAAAGAGGATCCTGAGATACATCAAAGGGACCTCAAATGTTGCATTATGTTACGGAGGATCAAATGTACTTATCAATGGGTATGTTGATTCTGACTATGCAGAAGATTTGGATAAAAGCAAATCTACTACAGGGTATGTGTTCACAGTTGATGGTGGAGCTGTAAGCTGGGTTTCAAAATTGCAGTCAGTTGTGGCTACATCCACAACAGAGGCAGAATATGTAGCAGCTACACATGCCAGTAAAGAAGCAATTTGGTTGAATATGCTATTGGAGGAGCTTGGGCACAATCAAGAGTATGTCTCTCTGTTTTGTGACAGTCAAAGCACCCTGCATCTAGCAAGGAATCCAGCATTTCATTCAAGAACAAAGCACATACGAGTTCAGTACCATTTCATTCGTGAAAAGGTGGAAGAAGGAACGATAGATATGCATAAGATCCATACCAAAGACAACATAGCAGATTTCATGACGAAGACAATCAACACTGGTAAATTTACCTGGTGTCAATCCTCTTGTGGCCTGTCAGAGACGTAAGCAACATGATGGTACAAGGTAGAAAGAATGGTGTGAAGATATGATTGTTCCAATCAAATCTTCAAGTGGGAGATTGTTGAAAAATCAAACCACATGGGCTGCTAAGCAGCCGGTGGCTTTGAATAAAGGTTTTTTTTTTTGTATGGTAAAATTGCTAAAAATTAGTCATTGTATTTTAGGGTATTTACAAATTAGTACTTAAGTTTCAACTATAAATTCCCTAGCTCATTTAGCTTCAAAACCATCCCAAATCATTCTAGATTTCTTCCAATACTAGAGAATTTAGAGAGTTTCTTGAGAGTTGTTTTCTCCTTTTTATCAAGAGAGAATTATCATTGTTTTCTCCTTGGTAGATCGAGAGAAGTTGTAATTCCTATTTTCTCATAGTGAAATTCTTCTACCGTTGCCCGTGGTTTTTACCCTATATTATTTAGGGGTTTTCCACATAAATTTTGTGTCTCTTTTATCTCCATTTTTTATTTTCTCAAATTATCAGTTGCGATTTTGCTCTATCCGATAGCTGTCTTCCGCAACAATAATGTATGATGATAAGTCATACTATAGTTCTTGAACAAAAATAGGCTCAACTGTTGCAAAGCTCAAACTTCTATTATTGATTTTCCAGAAACTTTAAGTTTACAGATTGCAAGTGACTTTGAGCTATAAGAACCACAGGATTGAAAATAGTTTAACAAAAACAGCATGTACAATGGCAAATCATAGTGAAGTTTTTGAACAAAAATAGTATCACTGTTTTGAAGCTCTAATTTTCTATTACTGCTTTCCCAGAAGCTGTGTTTATATATAAAAGCAAATGTATTAATATAAAAATGGTTAAACCTGAATAACTACACCCACTATTGAAACCCAAGAATATCAACACTTTGCATAAACATGCCAATTCTTTCACGACTATAAATTGTTCTTCAGTCAATTGACCATGCCATCCCTGAGCGAAAAATCCAGTTTAAAGTTAATAGTGCACTGAAACAGTTAATAAGGGTATGCTTTCTTATAGCTATACATACGGAATTTATGTGCACGCTTATACGCTCAACAAAACCACTACAACCAATTCCCTCTGTATCCGATTCAATCAAAGCTGCAAAATTAGAGCACATATTGTTTTTACTTTGCAAATACATTGGAAAATAGAAGCATATAAAATTCTCAACTACCACCACAAGATATCCGCCTAAACTACCAATTAAATTTTAGCAGTTCCAGAAACATACCCAGGATTGTGCCGTACTCACATGATGAAAATGAAGGTTTCATATTCGTTTTTATAAGCCGAGACTGTTTGGAGGCTTTGTTGAAGAAGCGGTGGTATTGAACACCGTGAACTGTGGGCATCTTTTTTACTTTTCCAAGAGAAGTATATACGAAGAAAACCCTAAAAATACTGACTAAGCATTGAAGAGCGGGATCATGGCTAATCATAAAAGCATGAAGCCATAGATGAGGGACCAAGAGATCGGTTCCTTTTAAGGGGGAAATCATTTTTTCTGCCATCTAAAACCAAAGAGAAAAAAGAGAGAAACATGAGAGAACTATTTTTTCTGGTGTAGAAGAAAAGCCCACATCGGGGAGGAAACGCGAAGAGAATGTTGCTGATTTCGTTTGGTATAAATATGCTCTGGAAATCCTTGGTTAGTTATGCATGGGATATAGGAAAATCCCACATCGTGGTGGAAACGAGAAATGCAGAGGTATTTAAGTATGAAGGAAATAACGCTAAAATGGGGTCGCAGGCCTATGCTGGGCTTTGGGTTCTTGGCTCACCTGCTGGACGTGGGGAAGATACTAAGGGTGATATGCAGGTTTTTTTTTGGGTTTAAGGTGTGGTCTTTCTAAAAGTATCTCCGTGGATGAAAGTGATGAGATTTGGGCGCAATGGTAAATTGAGTTTGAGATTTATTGGACCATATCGTATCTTGAAGAGTGTATGACATGTTGCATACCAGCTCGAGTTGTCTCCCCAGCTCAGCCGTATTCATGATATATTTCATGTGTCTATGTTGAGGCTCTATCGTCCATACCCAAGCCACATCATTTAGTTAGAGAATGTTGAGTCGAGGCCAAATCTATCCTATGAGGAGGAGTCTATGCAGATATTAGATCACGATGAGAGAGTGCTGATGAACATGGGTAAAGGTTCAATGGAGTACCCGTGGTCCTGCATAAGCCACCCGGGAGACAGAAGAATCCATAAAGACTCAGTTTCCGCATCTGTTTACTCCAGGTAAATTTTGAGAACGAAATTTCTTTTTGAGGGAGAATTGTAATAACCCCACTATTAAATAAATGAACAACAAATTAATTTAATGAAATTTAGGGACCAAAATGTAAGTTTCTAGATTGTGTAGGCCTTTTAGAAGCTATAGGAAATTCAGGGACTTAAACTTGAATTATCCCATTCTATGTTATCAATGAAAAAATAAGGAAAATCAATTAGATGGCTGAGGGGATTCGAACCCCTAACCATCGGTATGGGACGCATACCCTAATTATTTAGGATAGGGATGGGCATGGGTCGGGTTGGGTCGGGTTTTTGGTCCACCTGATTCGACCCGAGAAGAAGGGGATCTCCACCCGTGACTCGACTCGACACGACAAAATTTGAATTTTCACCCGACCCTGACCCGACTGAGAGTTTAAAAATCCGACCCAACCTGATTTTTTTATTTAATTTAAATCCGATCCGAAGTTTTGTAAATATAAAGATGCAGTTGAAAACATTACTTCAAGCCATCAGGTGGAAGGAGGAATTGGATGCAAAGAAACCATATTAACTCTCTCGCAGTGTTTTTCTCCTTTAAAAGTCATAAAACAACTTCTCAAACACTTTCATTTGTTCGGTTTGCAAGGAGATGGCAACTGATAACTCTCTGGCAGATTTTGTGATGCAGATCTCGTTGAAGACTTAAAGCCTGAAGGAGATGGCGAGATGCAGATGCTCGGGTAGGGTTAGGGAAAGTAAAAAAAAAAACTTATGCATTAACTATTTGGGTCGGGTCGGGTAGGATTATTTTAGCCCCAAACCCGACTCCGAATATTTTAATATAAA
This sequence comes from Hibiscus syriacus, assembly GCF_006381635.1. NCBI lineage: Eukaryota > Viridiplantae > Streptophyta > Magnoliopsida > Malvales > Malvaceae > Hibiscus > Hibiscus syriacus. The sequence continues at coordinate 858,806 of NW_024061932.1, read as the reverse complement.
ACTTGACCCAACCCGACCCGAACCCAAATTTTAAAAAAACAAAATCCGACCCTATCGGGTCGGGTCGGAACCCGTCGGGTTCGGGTTCCATGCCCATCCCTAGCTAGGGCACTATTTAAGATTTTAATTAATAAATATATATTATATTATATTATATTAAAAATCGGTTACCCAAAAAATCCCACAAATTACAAACCCCAACCCAATCCCTAACCCCAAAAGTTGTCCCCGCTAGCCCTCTTCACCTCAAAAATCTGTAACCGTCCGGCCTTCCTAACTCGCCCCACCACTGTCGTTAAACTCACCATCGATCGGTGAACAAAACCCCACAAACCCCTCACCATGAAACGACACCTAATGTCATAAATTTCAACGCAAAGTTTCATCAATTTCAACCCCCGGAGTCACGAAATCATTTGATCTCGGCTGATCCGACGATCATACCACCTCACCCCCACCTTAGTTGGGTTCGTTGTCACCGTACGCCTAAAACCCAACCTGTGGGTCGAAGCTTTGCCATCGTTTCGTCTTCGTCATAGTGGGTAAGCTCAGTTTTAATGATTTTTGGTGATTTCGACAAGTTTTGTTGTGAAATTGGTTGAATAATGCATGAATTCGAGCATGTAGAACACCAAGGATGAATCAGCCTATGAAAATAAACCTCGTCACTGGTGCACGTGCCTCCATTCGTCGATAGTGCGCGTAGGGCTCTCCATCCGATCCAGGAGGCTTATGGAACCGGTCCGGTCAGACCGAACCGGTTCGGTCAAATCGGTCTAAACCGAGTCAACTCGTCTGAGTCTATCGGGACTGAGTCAACTTATTCGAGTCAACTCATCTGAGTCAACTTGTTCGATTCAAACTGTTGACTTTGCCTTATTGACTTTTACCCGTTGACTTTGACTCGTTGAATTTAACCAAAAAATAAAAATTTTCAAAAAGTTATATTTTGTTTTTTGACGTCCTAGGTCTGAATTTGAAGTCTGTTTTGCCAAATTCAAACCCGAAAGCCTCCAAATTATCCGTCAAACCCAAACATGCATATGTACTTAAGCATTTTATTTAAGGATAATTAAATTAAGGTTAGAGACTGATTGGATATTGTTGTTTGAAGGTACTAGAGACTTTCCTGATTACTCGACAGTTCGACCCAAATCCTCTCGATCAGCTAAACCTCGTGAACCTTATGAATATCTAGATTAGAATATTACTTTGAAATTAACTCAGTTCACTATGAATTAGGTTCGAGCATTGTTGCAGAGCGTGGCGAGGCCGATGCTCATTTGATTTGCTGTCTCGTTTTCATTTTGAGAGGTGTGTTTTCTATGTGCTACATGACTGTTTTATCTGCTTTGAAATATGTTACACCAAAAATTATGATTTACTGGTTAATGGCTTATGGACTATGGTTGAATGATATATGTTATCTAGATATTTATTTTCACTAGAAATATGATTATGTCGGTTACAGATCAAGCAATATACTGCTTATTATGTAAATTGTTTTATTGAGATACCGATTTGGGTAGGATACTGGAGTATGGAGGTTTAGCTTCGATAAAGCTGGTAAATCCTTAAGGACCTAAGGCGACCCTTAGGTAGGATCCGAGGCCCCGAGAACTTTCTTGAGTAGGCTATCAGGCCCCAAGATGCTCCCTTAGGCTGACTCCTTATACCTAATAGGTATAAGGTAAGCCATACGGATGCAGTTCTGGGGAACTACTTATGGTGTACGGGAGGAGGGTAAACTATGAGTTTTAAAACTTAAACTTCATTATGATTTTTATGATATTTGACTGAACTATTACTTGATTACTTCACCATTATTTTTTAGTTGCACTGTTGGGACACACTGAGCCATAGCTCACTTTTCAAACTATTTTACCCCTTTCAGATACTTTTGGATAGGCACCCCGAATCAGACAGTTGGATGATCGACACATTCTTGTAGAACTTTTTGTTGTAATGTTTCTATCTTCCGAACTGCTTTCAATTACGATGACATGTGCCTTTATTTTGAAGTACTTATTTTATAATATTTACTATTTTTTCTACTGGTGTTCGAATTATCTTGATATGCAATTATGACATGTTTTATTCTACATATTCATTTATATTTTTATAATTACAACTTTGGTTTTTTTATCGTTATTTATTTTATTTTTATATATTTTAATTGTAATATTATAAATTACCGAATAACGTTTTGGAAAATATTGTAAGAATTTTTAATGTAATCCATCAGACCTAGTCGTAACGCATAGTCTGGGTTTAGGGGGTTATATTTTTTGTACCCAATCACACCCTAATCAAAGGTTGGTGGTGACTCCTCAATCCGTTTTTATTTTTTTATTAAAAGAAAACACCAAATTAATCGAGACGAAACTTTTAAAAATCACTTTTAAAATTAAATTTATTTTTTAAGAAAAATCGTTTCGACAATGCCAAGGTAAAAGGAGTGGCTTATCATTCTTTGAAAATTCATCCCAATGTTTTTCATAATTTTCAAAATGATTCCTTGCCATTTAACCTTGAATTCAAGCTTCCAACAATTCATTCAAGCACGTCATCAATTTCTAATCAATTTCCTCATCAAACCTATCATTTCTACAAATGCCAAATTAGTCCCTTATCATTTCCATACTTTCAATTTGATCCAAACGACATTCTAAAGTTTGTATACTCATCATTTAAACATGTCAAGCCTTAAAACAATCATTGCATAATTTTTTCCTAATTTTCCTCAATGGTCGAATAGCATATAGTACCTTAGACATGATTTTCAACTCGATTCAAGCATGAATTATTATTTCAAACATCATATCTAAGTATTATAAATCATTCCAATATCAATAACCAATTCAAACTTCCAAATCCATGAAAACCCTAAATGGTCAAATTCTTTATGAACAAATTCTAATAGTTTTTCATCATCTTTCAAGCATGAAAATAATTCAACAACATCTAATACATCATAATCAAGCCTTAGAACATCAAATCCTAACATCCCCTTCATCCACCCTAATTAAGAACTTAGGGTTTTAAGCATGAAAAACATGAACTAATGGTACCAAATGATAGAGAATTTCATGTAGAACAATTTTGTATTTCATGCTTTCATCAAAATTTATAATCAAATGGCTTGAAAAATCAAAAGAAAGTTTTTTCTTCTCACCTTAGGAGTTCACGGAAAACTTGATAAAGATGAACAAATTTATTGAAAATTCTAATATTTTAATTTAAGCCATTGTCATCTTTTATGTAAATAAATTCATTTTATTACAAAATGACCATTATACTCTTAAAATCCAATTCTCGTCATCATGCCACATGAAAACATATCTTCATCCAAAGGCTATAATTAATCCAAGGAGTTAGTAGATACTGATTTTGTACTTGTAAAATCCAAAAATTACAATCTTATCGTTTTCATCCAACGACTTAGATTTAACATGGAAAATTAATTTAAATCCTATGGTCCATATTAAATCTTATCATTTTAAGGAATGAAAATGAAATTATTAACCTTGTCTTATCATATAACAAAATATCTCAAATATTCGATTTGATCCAATTATTCAATTTTTTCTCGAATTTTAACATTTTATAGCCTTTAACACAAATTTCGTACCACAAATCCGAGTAACACGAAAACATCATTATTGGGGTGAACTATTCATTTACACGAATAAAATACATATTTTTGAATATTACAGTTTTGGTCCTTGATTTTTTTCAAAATTTATACTTTAGCCACCAAACATTTATTTTATTCCTTTTGGTCACTAACAAAACTCAAAACTAAACTAATAAGAAAGGGATCGTTAATCATATTATTGAAGTATCAAAATTTGCCATTTTTCTTTATCAGAATATCACACAACTTATTATCGTTATCAAACGGAGCCTTTTAGCTATTTTTTACTTATCATACATGAACTTTTACACATTTTCATAAAGATTTCATATTTCAAATATAAAAAAATATACCATCATACTCAGATATGACAAAACATCAAAATTTTATAATATAACATACAATGACTTGCCTTATCAAATAACATACTACTCAAATCCTCAGTTTACGCTAAAAATAAATATTTCATGTATTTAACATAATATTTCTATACAATCTATATTCACAAAACATATAACCAAAAAGAAGAATTGGATTTCGACCATACTCACCTAATCTGAGCTTACTATATGTCTTAGGTTAGTGAACTACTCGATTATCTATGATTTTATTCTTTCCTTTGATGTCCCAACAAGTTCTTGCTCTTTCAAAACATACAATCACAAAACAAGTGCATATCAATACACCATAATCAATATCAAATGTAAAGAACGACATGCGTGAACCTTAAACTTAGTTTAAGGATTAGGGAAATCCTATGGTCCATATTAAAACACAAATTTCGTTGCACTCATCTATCTTTTTACTGCATTCGTCGCTTGAATCATGGGATTTCGACCGTTGGGTGTTTCACGGTTGAATGTGGACGAGATTTCAATCAATTGATGACAGTTGTGGTGGTTATTAGTGGTTAGAGGATTGAAATTAGAGTTTTTGGGATTTTTTGGTGCTTTGTAATTTAAAAAATGGATTTTTTTTTTATAAAATTAATAATTTTAAGTATTTTTTATTTTTTTAAGTTTTAAATGATTGACATGTGTCAAAATAACAGTTAGATTTAACGGCGGTTGCAATTTTTAAATATCTAAAAGTATAACAGAAAAACATTAGATATTTATATATTTCTAACGAAATTTTTTTAAACATTAAAATTCAATTTTACGTATAATTTAGATACTTATTTATATATTAAGTCATATAATTATTTGGCGATAATTAAGCTTGACTTATGTTCAATCGTTTCATAATCAATAATTTTCGTATATACTGTTTTTTACCATGTTACACAAAATAAATGTACATTTCAAATATATATTTTGTTTTTAAGATAGGTTGGTTTTTAAGACAAATAAGTAATATTATAATTAAATTTTAATCAAAATAAAACTTTTAAAAAGTGCATTTTAATCTAATACATTTTATATATTTGTTAAAAGCCACCTATTTACTAATCAGATATATCACTGAAAAATTGCTCAGATAATGTATCCTGGGAAGTTTTTTTCCCAGGATAATGATGTTCCAACATTATTGATGCAGGGGGATCCGAGACAGATGATAATGAGCTTTCAGATTGCACCTTGATGGCGCCGAGATACCATGAGTTGGTAGATCAGCGCAAAGGCGAGAATTGATTGTGATATGTTCCTCATTGGGGCCGTTTTGAGTGTGTTTCAGTCTTTTGGCCATAACTTTGGCTACGAGTGTCAGAATCGCGCATAAGACCCCAATCCAGAAAGCTCTTTTCGACGCGCACACTGTCTTCATTAAGATATGCTCCATGTGGCCTTTTTTTTACCTCAAATTCTACTGTTTTCCCCTCCGAATCACTAGTTTTAGATATTTTTTTACTATTTATGGTAATATTTCGATTGTCAATTAGGAAGTCATTTTAAATCCGATTTCAGCCGGATTTTTTTGCAAATTGCTTATTTTATTTTGAATTTCAATTTAGAGAGATTTCTGGGATTTTTCTATTTTTGGTTAAATTCTGATAAATAAGATTTTTGGCTATAACAGTCCGGCTTGTGGACTGCTTTTGGCATGGTTTTTGATTTTATAATATTCTGTTGAAAACTAGAGACTTTGTTCTTTGGTTTTGGGCGAATTTTCTCCGGTGAATCATCTGTTGGAACCAGCCTGCAGGATAATCGCTAACTTGCCCGGCGTCAATTATTTCCCCATCTAGGGTCTTTTCCATAGTGCAATGCCAAGGACCTTGGGATATCTCGCCGTCTTCAGGAAAGAGTGAATGACATGGGATATATTGGCGTCTTCAGGCTAACAGGTGGCATGCACAATGCCTCGGGACTATGCGGCGTCTTCATGCCTGCTACTACATGGGAACGACCGAAGGCTGAACGCTGACTGTTGCACCAGAATCATTGTTCCATTATTGGGCACTAATAATGGTGCCATTATTGTGAACCAATAATTGAATAGGAGAGTGGATTTATAAATAGGGGGAGTTGGGAGTTCGGGGGAGAAGGTGGAGTTGAGAAAAGAAGGGAATAAAGCTTGAATGGCCGAGAGAGAGTAGGGGAAAAAAGGAGATAAAAAAGTTCGAACAAAGGAAGAAAAAATTTGAATTATTTGGTAAGTTTAATGTAAATTTTATTGTTCCATATTTTTTTATTTTAAATAGAAATTAATTAGATAATTTATTTTGATTTTATAGATTGAACTATATTTATGTTGTTTGGTAAGTTTAATTTAAATTTTAGTGTAATTTTTAGTGTATTTATTATTTTTATTTTTTAAAAAAATAATTATTAGACTATTTATTTTGATTTTACATATTAAGTTATATTTGAGTAGTTTGGTAAGTTTAGTATAAATTATATATTTTTTATTGAGTAATATAAATTATGAGACTGATTATTTTTTATTTTAGGGATTAAACTGTATTTGAGTGGTTTGGTAAGTTTAGTGTAAAATATATTGTTTAGGGTTTAGGGTTTTTGTTGTAAATATAAAGTAATTAGACTATTTATTTTGATTTTACAGATTAAACTGTATTCGAGTTGTTTGGTAAGTTTAATTTATATTTTTTGTTTATTTTAAGTATAATTTTGGTTTTTAATTTAAATTATAAATATTAGACTATTTATTTTGATTTTACATATTAAGTTGTATTTGAATAGTTTGGTAAGTTAAATTTAAATTATAATTTTTATTTTTTATTGAGTAATATAAGTTATGAGACTATTTATTTTGATTTAACAAATTTTTGTGTTTAAATTTTCTTTAATTATGATTAATATTATAATTTGAAATATTTAATTTTTATAGATTTGTTTAAGCATGACAGAACAAAATGTTCTTTTGAGACTAGATGATTTACACATTTCCAGTTATTTGGGAGCATTGGTATTATGACTGAATAATATATTTTATTTGAGAACGATGAATTAATTCTAATTACACGGATTAACAAATTGCAAGATGCCGAACAACGAGTCCTTCGTAGTCGAGTGAACACTTGTGAGAAGCCAGATGAACGTATTGTCCAAAATTTGCAAATGGTGGGCTTTTTCGTTGTCGCATTTGTAAGAGAATATAGATTGGTCCCCAGTTTGATCAGTGCATTAATTGAACGGTGGAGACCAGAAACTCATACATTTCATCTTCCGTGTGGTGAATGTACGATCACTTTGGAGGATGTTGCTTTACAACTCAGGGTGCCTACAAATAGAATGGAAGTGGTGGGAAAAATGATCAGGGCGTGTTTGAAATATGTGAGACATACCTTGGGAAGGTACTAGAAAAAACATTTATAAAAGGGTCACGTGTGAGATTATCATGGTTGACGAATGAGTTTAAGCTCGGTCGTTATAGTACTAAGCAAGACATTATATATGCAACTCGAGCATATATATTACGGTTGATCGGAGGAGTCTTGATGACGGATAAATCCGATAATCTTGTTCATATACAATATCTTTCGTTTTTTGGTAACTTTTTGAATACCCGTTAGTATAGTTGGGGATCAGCAATATTGGCGTTCTTGTATCGCGAGATGTGCAAGGCATCATTACTTTTAAATGATGTGTGTACGATAAAAATCGATGAATGTATGATGTTAATACAATCGTGGGCCTAGCACAGAATTCCATGGTTAACACCGATTAGCCGAACTGCAGTTGACTTTCCTCTTGCCGGAAGGTAATATTTTGATTTAAAATATTTTATCTTAAATTAATTAACGAATATTTGTATAAGAAAAATAATTAGCGTTTTTTTATTGGTATACAGATGAAGGCATAAAATAAAAGGAACGGGGTAGGTGCACAATAATGTGAAAGAGTTTAGATTTAAGTTGGACATCAAATGCAAAGTTGAGGTATATATATAATTAATTAGCGAATTTTATTTTTATTTAGTTTCTAATATTGTTTATTTATTTAGTTGAATTTTATAATTATTTAATTAGTTAATAACTATATAATTTTGTTTTATAGTTTATTTGGAGGTTGTTCAATGATTGAGAAATTATGTCGTGTTGCCGCAACATGTCTGGGAAGGTTGTCAATATTGGTGTCATGTTACACCATTGATCTATTTCGCTTTAGTTGAGTTCCAATTTTCCGATAGAGTGTTGAGGCAATTCGGCTTCCACCAACCTATTCCAGGAATTTCGGAGAATCATGATACTCTTCATAGATTAGATGGGCGGGCTAGGCACGGTGAGGATTGGACTGTAAGGCATGCCAACCATATCAATCGTTGGAACAACAGGGCTTCATACTTGCCAACACTCACTCCCATACAAGCAGATGAATTTGACTTCAAGAATTTGGATTACCTGAATTATTATTGGGAACATGGAAAAAAATTCTTTATAACTAACAGAGAAAGACAATAATTTATATAGTATAAGAAAAAATTTGGTAAACCCGCGAAACCAAGAAGGAGTTGGAGTTCTTCTCACTATGGAGCAGAACAAACGGCAATGAACACTATCCCACCAGAATCTTTTGGCGGTACAATATCATTTCATCAAGTGTTTAGTGATTATGATGTTACGGCCTACACTCATTAACTTATTCCTCATCAATCACCCATGTTCTCTCCTATGTTTGGAGCAACATATGATTTTAATCAGATGACATCTATGATGTCAAATACGAGTATTTGTCCTCAGGTGGGAGAGCAGAGTGGTGGTGGGCATGTATTTACAACACCGGATCATATGCCCTCGGTGAATGAGCAGGTTGATTATGATGAACAAACTCCTGAACAACCGCAACAACCACAACTAAACCGACGTACACCTCAACATTATTATTCAACACCCCGACACCGACAGGAATTGTAAATGCATTGTATGTTTGAATTAATAAATTTTAAGTTGAATTATTATCCATTATTCAATTATTAATATCCATCATATTAATTCAAATATTGATATTAATCACATTAATTAAACTATTGATATTATTCACATTCATTCAACTATTGATATTAATCATATTCATTAAAATATAGCACCAACAAATATCCATCATATTAATTGAAATATTGATATTAATCACATTAATTCAATTATTGATATTATTCACATTCATTCAACTATTGATATTATCCATCATATTAATTTAAAAATAGATAAAATTAAACATTCATTGAAATACAAATAGACAAGAAATTAAATTATTCGTTCAAATAGAAATAAGATTACTAGTGAGGCATGTACCGTGGAAGGTTTGGACAATTTCTTTTTGAATGACCTTCACCTCTACATAATCCACATCTCATCGTTTGACCTTCTCTCTAATATGGATATCCATACTGGTATGAATATGAGTAGACTCAGGTCGACCCATTGGACTTCTACGAAGCAGTGAATTTAGCAACCATTCATCATGATGTTGTTTCAGCCAATATGATTCATTTGGGATGGGCCTGAACTCATGACTGTATATATTTAATATACTCTGTAGGTGAAAGAACTCATCAACATAAGTGTATGAATTGATTACAGTATGCATACATGCAGTGACTGCATGAGCACACATATATCTCCATGCCTGAAAGTGGCCACAATCAAACCATCTTTGTCATAAATTAACTGTAAATGTTTCTCGCTTTGCTCCTTCGTTGTGACATATGCATGCGATGACAAAAAAAAGTATGTCCAATTCGATCGAAGTCATGAACAAACATTGAGGTTGCCAAATGCTCATTTGATTTCATTGTTTCTACCATCATCGGAGCCCATATTTTACCTCGATTTATCAGACATTCAATATCTTTCCCTTTATCAGACTAAACTTTAGCCAACCTAAAGTATGTCTCTTTCACCATACTAGCTATTGGGAGATGGTGTGTACATTTTAGTACTGAATTAATGGCCTCAACAAGGTTTGTTGTCATGTGTTCGTATCGCCGACCACCATCGTATACTTGTGACCACTTCTCCCGCAAAATTTTTGATGCCCACTTCCAAACGTGCTCATCTATGACCTTCAAATATACTATAAATGGTCGAACGATATGGCTAAAAATCATGGTAATACTTTACTACCCTATGCATGCTTTGTGGAACAAGTTAGTATTGGTTGATGCATGAATGATTAAGACTGGTCATATGTGTAGAATTATTATTTCAAAAAATCAAATTGAATGAGGTAAAAAGGTATGAATTATTAGGAATGGTCATATCTGAATAAGATTTAGATAACTCGTATAAGGAACTGAAAGACCGACAATAAGTAAATCTAAGTTCAGTGATTGAATCAATAAATCAAATAATTTTAAGATCTATAAATTCAGATTATTTTTGTTAAAATTTTTAATGTCGAAAATATTTGGAAAATTACTAAAATAACCTTGTGATATAAAAGGACAATGATTGTCCTTGAAACCAGTAATAACCCTAAAAGTTATACATGACCTGATAAACTACTGATTTCACCAATTAAGTGCTTGTTTTGCTTAGGAAACCCCGATGATCAATTTCAACATTTGAAATAGAAAAAGACTTAGGATTCTAATTCTTGAATAAACACTTAAATACTAATTTATCAAAAGTAATACCAATGACAAAATTAAATGAAATGATGAAAATATCTTTAAAGTGTATAAGGGACTAAGGATGACCGTGATAGTGGAAATCACCTGAGAACTCATATTTTGATCCATATAAACCTTGTTGAGATCTTTGAAGCACAATCAATAAATCAAAATACGCCAAGAATGGGTGAATTGGCTTTTTGAAAGTTAGAGAGTAATGAGTAAAAAGATAGAACAATTTGCTCAATGATTTATAGTGGTTCAACTTCCTCAATGAAGTCTACATCCATTACCTAAGCTACTCACTTAGGATTTTCCAAAAAATCCACTAATTTATTCTTTCTTTTTCAAGGATCAAGAATAACCTTTACAACTCCCTAGTTTTTCACTTGGCTAAACTAGAACCAAAACCCCTTTATAAAGATGAATAATTTTTTTAAACAAAAAGCTCTCCAAAGGTTGGCATTTACAAAGATTTAAGCTCATAATAATGGATACAAAGATATTCAATAAGTCTCAATACACTATATACAATAGAAAATAGAAAAATAGGAATGAAAGACTTATTTCTCTTGATCTTTAAGCTTGGATAGGTGTTGTAACCTTCTTCAAGTGCCTTTAGGTTGTTTTTATATGATGGGATGAGTTGCTAGCAGTTTCTAACCATTGGGGATGTTTTGGAGCCATTAGAAGCATTAAAAATGCAATAAATTAAGGTCACATGTACATGTAGTTTTGAAACTTTGGAGAAAGTTTTGAAACTTTTACGAAAGTTTCAAAACTAATGAAAAGTATCGAGACTTCTAAACACACTGCTTTTTAAAGTTTTGAAACTTTGATGAAAGTTTTGAAACTCTTACTTAAAAATATGTCCGTTTAAGAAAATCGGGTCGTTGGAACAATTTCAGGAGTCAGAGTTTCCAAACTCTTGAAAAAGTTTCCAACTATGAATAGTACTCGTGTTTGAACAGTTCCAAATCATGACTGAATAGTATATTTCATATTTTAAAAGCTTTGAACACAATTTATACACTTCAAACACATTTTAATTAACTCAAAAATATTTCATATATAAAAATCAATTTAGAAAACATATTTTCAAGTTATTTTGGACTTTGAATTATTTTTGAAATATTTGATTAAGTTTAATTAAGTCCAAAAACATTTTGCTCTTCTTTGTCATATCAAAATATAGATTCAACAATCTCCCCCATTTTGATATAACAAAACCTTTGAAAAATAATTTTTGGAAAACTACCCTTTATTAAAACGAGGGTTCAATATGAGAATTAATATGGAAAAATATTTAAGCTCCCCCTATTTCTTACTTGAAATTGAATTTTTAAACCAATACTCCTCCCCTTTTTTAATTAAAAAATAATTCAAAAATTTAGGTTTAAAAATAAAATTGGAGAGTAAGTGGAAATTTTAACATAAAAACCATTTGAAAAGTTAAAAGCTCCCCCTCAACAAATGCATTAAAAAAATACTTTATGAACTTGACACTTAAAAACTATTGAACTTCAACAAAGATGAACAAACATGTTAGTAACACATGAAATTCAATATATCCAAGTCTAAACTACTTTATGCAATATTAATATGAGACATTAAAGTTCATATGCATAAAACTATCCAAAAATGTTATGCATTTGAAAAATCGATATCAATTGTTAGAGAAATATCATTTGTAATAAAATCACATGCATAAACATTTAAATTTAAAGTCAAAAATTAAAATTTTTAAAAACAAAATATTAAGACCAAATTTGACAAAAAAATCATTATGATGAACAAACATTTGTGAAAAATCATTAAAACTTTGAAGAGTTCATCATAACGCATTTATAACATACATGAGAAAGAAAACACATATAATTACTTAAGCTTAAATCTCATGCATGCATAAAACAAATAGGTAACCAATTATGCAAGATCAAAAGCATTTAAGTATAGAGGTTACCCATTCCTCATCAAGTGTAGCAAGAGTATTTGAAAATCTTAGTTTTTGTCACCATTGCTCTCACACACCTACAAGTGATATTTAATTGGATTTTGTACCCAAATTGCTTTGGGTCCCTGAACATTAGTTTCAATGCCTCTTGTTTCTTTAGGAATCCATACTTGGTTAATTTTAAATTGTTTTCATTTTTTAAAGGAAAAGTATGTTTCTTATGACTATGATAGTGGAAACGTGAGCATTTTCCATTATTAAGCTAGATGAATTATTTAAAATGATTTCTTTCTCTTTTGTTAAATATTCTAGCTTAACTTTTAAATTAAAATTTTCTTTTTAAACACTTAATTTTTCATTTTTGAAAGTTCTAAATAATTTTTCAAAATTTAATTTTGTTTTTCAAAATTTAATTTAATTTTCATAAGAAAATCATTTTAAATTTTAGATTTAGAAATCAATCTTATATTTCAAATTCATGGTCTCAAATTCCAAACATAATTCATCATATGCATCTTGTAACAACAAGGTTGTTAGACCTTCGATTTTTAACACACTCTGTTACCAATATTTGGGCTCTTTGAAGCTCGATCGATCAATCGAAATACACCATGATGGGGTGAATTAGTTTTTTGAAAGTTAGGGAGTAAGAAGTAAAAAAATAGTAAAATTTGCATAATGATTAATAGCGGTTTAATTACCTCAATGAAGTCTACATCCACTACCTAAGCTCCCCACTTAGGATTTTCCAATAAAACTACTAATTTGTTTTTTCTTTTTCAAGGATCAAGAGTAACCTTTACAACTCCCAAGTTTTTCACTTGGCTAAACTAGAACCAAAACCCCTTTACAAAGTTAAATAATTTGTATAAACAAGAAGCCCTCTAAAGATTGGTGTTTAAAAATATTTAAGCTCACAAATAATGAGTACCAAAATATTAAATAAGGCTTAATACACTATATACAAGATAACATAGAAAAATAGGAATGAAATACTCATTTCTCTTGATCTTTAATCTTGGATAGGTGTTGTAACCTTCTTCAAGTGTCCATGAGTTGTTTTTATATGTTAGAATGGGTTGCTAGTCATTTCTAACCGTTGGGGAAGATTTGGAGCCATTGGAAGCATTAAAAAGATGCAATAAAGGTCACCTGCACATGTAGCTTCGAAATTTTGGGGAAAGTTTTGAAACTTTTATGAAAGTTTCGAAACTATTGAAAAATATCGAGACTTCTAAACACATTGTTTTTTAACGTTTCAAAACTTTGATGAAAACATCAAAGCTCTTACTTAAAAATATGATTGTTGAAGAAAATCAGGACGTTTGAACAATTACAAGGGTCAACGTTTTCGAACTCTTAAAAGGTTTCCAAACAATGAACAGTACCCGTATGTGAACAGCGCCAAATACGGGATGAATAGTGTTTTCCATATTTAAAAGCTTTGAATACATTTTAAACACTTAAAACATATTTTACTTAACTCAAAAAATATTTCATATATATAGATCAATTTAGAAAACATATTTTCAAGTTATTTTGGACTTTGAATTATTTTTGAAATATTTGATTAAGTTTAATTAAGTCCAAAACATTTTGTCCTTCTTTGTTACATCAAAATATATATTAAAAAATCTCCCCCATTTTGATATAACAAAATCTTTAAAAAATAGTTTTTTTAAAAAAAACTCTCCTTTATTAAAACGAGGGTTGAATAGGAGAATTAATATGGAAAATATTTAAGCTCCCCCTATTTTATTCTTGAAATTGCATTTTTTAATCAATATTTCTCCCCTTTTTTAATTAAAAAATAACTCAAACATTTAGGTTCAAAAATAACAATGTAGAGTAATTGGAAATTTTAACATTAAAACTATTTGAAAAAGTAAAAGCTCCCCCTCAACAAATGCATTCTAAAAAAATTACTTTAGGAACTTGATACTTAAAAACTATTGAACTTCAACAAAGATGAACAAACATATTAGTAACACATGAAATTAATTATATCCAAGTCTAAACTACTTTATGCAACATTAATATGAGACATTAAAGTTCATATGATAAAACTATCGAAAAAAGTTATGCATTTGAAAAATTGATATCAATTGTTAGAGATATATCATTTGTAATAAAATCACATGCATAAACATTTAAATTTGAAGTAAAAACTATAAATTTGTAAAAATATATTAAGACCAAATTTGACCAAAAATCATTATGATGAACAAACATTTGCGAAAAATCATTATAACTTTGAAGAGTTCATCATAACACATTTATAACATACATCAGAAAGAAAACACATATAATTACTTAAGCTTAAACCTCATGCAAGCATAAAATAAATAGCTAACCAATTATGAGGATCAAAATCATTTAAGTGTATAGGTTACACATTCCTCATCAAGTGTAGCAAGAGTATTTGAAAATCTTAGTTTTTGTCCCATTGCTCTCACACACCTACAAGTGATATTTAATTGGATTTTGTACCCAAATTGCTTTGGGTCCATTAACATTTGTTTCAATGCCCCTTTTAGGAACCCATACTTGTTTAATTTTAAAATGTTTTCCTTTCTTTAAAGGAAAAGTATGTTTCTTATGACCATGATAGTGGCAATGTGAGCATTTTGCCATTATTAAGCTAGAAGAATTATTTAAAATGATTTCTTTCCCTTTTGTTAAGCATTCAAGCTTAAATTTTAAATTAAAATTTTATTTTTTAAACACTTCATTTTTCATTTTTGAAAGTTTAAAATAATTATTTAAAATTTCATTTTGTTTTTCAAAATCTAATTTAGTTTTCAAAAGAAAATCATTTTCAATTTTAGATTTAGAAATCAATTTCTCATATTTGGAAATCATGGTCTCAAATTCCAAACATAATTCATCATATGCATCTTGTAAACCATTAAAAGAATATGAATTAAATTCATCAGAGTTAGAAGATACCTTGGGCTCATCACGAGCTATTAATAACTCTATCTTTGGTGGTTCTTCTTTCTTATCACCGTGAAGTTCTTCGAGCTTATTCCAAAGTTCCTTGGAATTTTAAAAAAAGAAACGCCTTCATATACATTGGAACCAAATGCACAAACAACATGTGTATTGACTTGACATTTTGTTGGGCGTTCCTTCGTTCTTGGTCACTCCACTCCTTCATCTTCTTCGTTGGAGAAGAGTAGCTTTTCTCGATCATCTCACATACATCAACATCATTGGATTGGATGAATAGCTTCATTAATTTCTTTCAATGATGGTAGTTAGCTCCATTGAACTATGGAGGCTTTTCAATCGGTTGGGAGTTTTTCATGTAGAACGAACCGGAGGTGAAAACCATCTTTGCAGTTGCTTCGAAAAAAATGATAGAGCTTCTTCAAGGATATCTAAAAGGCTGTTAGACCTTTGATTTTTAACCCTCTATGATACAAATTGTTGGGCTCTTTGAAGCTCGATCGATCAATCGAAATACGCCAAGAGAGGTGAATTGACTTTTTGAAAGTTATGGAGTAAGAAGTAAAAAAGATCAGAAAATTTGCATAATGATTAATAGTGGTTTAATTTCTTCAATGAAGCCTACATCCATTACCTAAGCTTATCACCTATGATTTTCCAATAAAACAACTAATTTTTCTTTATTTTTCAAAGATCAAGTATAAACTTTACAACTTCCTAGTTTTTCACTTGGCTAAACTAGAACCAAAACCCCTTTATAAAGTTGAATAATTTGTATAAACAAGAATCCCTATAAAGATTGGTGTTTACAAAGAGTTAAGCTCACAAATAATGAATACAAAGATATGCAATAAGGATCAATACACTATATACCAGAGAAAATAGAAAAATAGGAATAAAAGACTCATTTCTCTTGATCTTTAAGCTTGGATAGGTGTTGTAACCTTCTTCAAGTTTCCTTGGGTTGTTTTTATATGTTAGAATGAGTTGCTAGACGTTTCTAACCGTTGTGGATGTTTTGGAACAATTGGAAAAATTAAAAAAATGTAATAAATTTCACCTGCACATGTAGCTTCGAAACTTTGGGGAAAGTTTTGAAACTATTGAAATATATTAAGACTTCTAAACACATTATTTTTTAAAGTTTCAAAACTTTGATGAAAGTTTCGATCATACTTAAAAATATGATCGTTGAAGAAAATCGGGCCGTTAGAACAGTTTCATGGGTCAATGTTTCGAAGCTCTTATAAAAGTTTCCAAAGTATGAACAGTACCCGTGTATGAAAAGTGAGAAAGAGCGACTAAATAGTGTTTTTCATATTTTAAAGGATTTAAACACATTTTAAAGACTTCAAACATATTTTTAATTAACTCAAAAAAATTTCATATATAAATCAATTTATAAAACATATTTTCATGTTATTTTGGACTTTGAATTATTTTTGAAATTTTTGACTAAGTTCAATTAAGTCAAAAAACATTTTTCCCTTCGTTGTTATATGAAAATATAGATTCAAGAAACCTTGAATCACCGATTAAATTCATGATATGTTTGAAAACCCCAAAAATTAAATTATACCTTTAGAATGAAAATACGTTGATATTCAAAATACCTTTAGAAATTTTACAGACGTGGCACGTTACCTTCCATTTGCTCATCTTCTTTTTCTTCTTCTTTCTTGTTTATGGTTTTAGAAAATGGGAAAATTGAGTCAGTTTAGCATCAACAAAACAAAAATTATTTCTCACTCTCTATAGTCACCAATGTCGAAACCCCAAAGATCCTAGAGCCCATCGTCGTCCACTGTCAACCATCCATCAGTGGTGTTTTGTTCCAAACGTCCTCCAACTGTGACCGATGAAATCTTCAAACCCTACAGAATTGAAAAGAAACATTCTTTGTCTCCTCTAACCAAGACGCACTCAAGCTTTACTGATTCTTACGATCATAAATTCACGCTTATATTCGCTTTCGACCACCAACAACGGTGGTCAAGAAAGTCTAAAGCCTAAAACCAAATAAACCATGTCTCTTCTTTTACTATAAACCCTAAACAAAACAAAGAACTAAGGCAATCCCTCTCCTAAAAATGATACAAGACTATCAGTTCCCACTATTCCTAGCCTAGACGAACATTGTTTTCTCTGTGTTTCCAAAAACATTTTGGGAAGAACCCCTTTACAATATATTTTATTGGGTTTTATATTACCCTTTTTTGTTATAACATGAGAAATAAAAAAACAATTTACATCATTTTTTTCATTTTTGTTTTATTGGACATGTGTTGTTGATGGAGACATGCTGGAGAAGGGACAAGTGCTGGGGCTGTCGTGGCATCCATTGTGGCTTACTGGGACCTGTTCGCACTGGGTTGAACTTGTGGAGGCTTTTGGAAAGAAGAAGAAGAAGAACTAAAGACAATTAAGCAAAAACTAACCGGAAGTAACGACATGGACTTTATTGAAAATGAACCAAAAGTTTAATGGCTATTTTGCATGTTTTAAAAGTTAGATAACCAAAATGCAAGCATTCTAAAATTACAGGAACTATTTATATACTTTACCCTTAAAAAGAATATAAATAAAATATTATATAATTTAATTTAAAATAGATTACTATCCTTGCGACAAACTCTATCTTGGGATCGAAAACCTTTAGCCGTTATTATTATTTTCCTCTTCGATTTTGGTTGTTTAGTCGACGACTGTAGCTACAGTCGCCAGCCATCCGGTAAAGGTTTGTTCTTCGTCTCTCTATCTTTGTTTTATTCAAAAACACATGATTCTTTCGTTAACGGCGATGATCTCCTCTGACTTTCAACGAAATCGATAATGAAAATTTTCAAACCCTAGCTTAACATTATTCCCCAAATCAGATTATTGTTCTATACATACCTTCGAATCTGTGCAATCATCACTGCCCATCCCCCGTAACCGAGAATCCTAAATAACTTCGAATAAAAAAGCCTTCGTTCAAGCCATCAGCGAAAAACAAATGTTCTAAGCCTCCTCAGTGTCAAAGCTCTGCTGTGAAGCAAACAAGTTTCAATGGAGAAAAGAAAGGATTCGAGAACCTAGGGTTTTCAAAACAACTATTAAGGTCCGAAGAAGGGAGGTAAATTAAGATAGAGATATTAGGAGTAAAACAGGTCCGAGGGAGTAAAAGCAGTGAAAACGGTGGCGTTAATGAAATGTATAGATGAGAAAGAGTGGAGGCGTCTGTTAGCCTTTCAATATGTTTTTGTAGTTAGTATTTAGAAATTCACATGGATTGTATTGTCAACTATTTTTCATATGTTTGTTTCCTTGTTTGCTCAATTTTGAATCATAAATTTTCGTTTGACATGTGAATTCAGATGAGTCACACAATTGGACATACTGTGAGTGAGGAAGATATGTCGAAAAATGCAGAGAAAATTGGTATTCAACGAGCTTCTCTCTTTTTCCTTTTTCGCTTTTGAATGATAAGTAATGGATGTTTCTCACATATGACTGCAGGTGATTCAAACATGACTGCGAAACCTGAAGAAACTGTTATGGGGGGTGAAGAAAAGAAATATAATCCTGGAATTCTATGTTTTTCTCTTTTTCCTAACATTTGTGCTCTCGTTGAGCGACTAAGCTATGGTGAATGATCCACCGGATGCTTGTTGGGTTCTCTGCAAGTGCATGCCACAGAGCAGAAACAAGTGAACTAAATGATCCAACGAACGCTTCAAGTTGTGCAATGTCAACTAGCAGTTATATCATTACAGTTGGGATTGTACATTGCACCCTTATCATAAATTTCAGGTTGTGCTTTGGACGTCAATCCCAACTGTGATGATATAACTGCTAGTTGACATTGCACATCTTGAAGCGTCCGGTGCATCATTTCTTACACTTGTTTCTGCTCTTTGTTTGTAGTCGCCCACTGTAGCTACCGTCAATAACCATCTGGTAAAGGTTTCTCCTTCGTCTTTTTTGTTTATAATTCAAAAAAAGCTAATAATTCTTTCGTTAACGAAGATGAACTCATCTGTATCGTTGCAAATAATGGAAAATTCGTTGTATCAACAAATAAATTCACTCATTGTACTTTAAATATTTTCAATTTTCTCACTAAACTTAATACATTAGTTTTTTATTCACTCGGCCCTTAAATAGTTAACAACATTAAAATGAGTTGTTAAATAGTTGCAAAACGATTTCGTTTTGGTGAAAATTTTATTTTTTTGAAACGATGTCGTTTTTAACATCATTAACTATTTAACGACGGAGTGACCAAAATAGGAGAGATAGTCGGGTTTAGTGATGAAAAAAACCTAAATTATTATGTTCAGTGAGGAAATTTAAACTTTTAAAATTTAGTAAGCAAAATAGGATAAAAAAATTCAGTGATAAAATTTATAATTTACCCATAGTATATAGGAAAGTTCTACTTAATGTGCCCTTGTTTAATTGTCTAGGAGTGAAAAGTATTAACCTTATTTGCTCTTGTTATTTATTTGCGTGTAGTTGTAAATATAATTATGACGTGGATATGTGAGTTATTGTTATATTATAAAATAATATTATTATTGTTTATTTTGTATTTAAAATTTCAATATCGAAAATAAAAACTAATTAAAATTTTAGAGACCTTTGATGTATTCTACCGTGTATATATATAGAAGTCCTAATTTTATCCCAAAAAGAAAGATGATATCCAACATTTCAAACACCATACAATTAGGATATATCTTTATAATCATTAATATAAAAGATTAGTCACTTAAGATTACATAAGGACCAAAATGGTTAAAAACTTATCTAAAAAATTCAAATAAAATAATGATACAAACATATCTGACTACATTGATAAATGGATCAAAACACGGGATTAAAATATTGAAAGATCATCAACAATCGCAAATCAGAGTCGAACGTCATGAGAAAACTATTTTTGAACACAAATCTCATATCTAAATCCAATCCAGTGGTCTAAAGTGGAAAAGATCAACACGATAACAAATTCCAAAACAATCCCAAATCAATACCAATAGTCAACTAAACCAAGCCAAAAATGATAAAAAATATTTAACCGAACTATATCGGTCTTACTCACGCCAACGAAGAGGAAATCAGCGACGACTGAGTGACCCAAGGGTTGGGTTTGAAAACAAACATTGTTGAATTCAAATTTAATTGTAACATTTTTTGCAAATTTATTTTTTTAAATGATGTCATAAAAGAACTATTTGACTAATAACTATATATATAAACTCTTTTAGTTTTACACATATTTAGGGTCATTGGATGAGTGAAAACAAATGATTAAGATTAAAAGTAGGAAATATGAAGATTTTTACTGGGAAAATAAAACAGTAATCAACCTCGACCATTTATTTTTTACTCATCCAGTGGTCCTAAATCTGTGTAAAACTAAAAATTTTACATTGTGTAAATGGATCCTAAACCCTCCTCTCTCTCTCTCTATATATATATATATAGCATTGACGTCCGTCATTCATTAGTAGCTGCTTACCGTAACTATTGTCATTAACCATATGGTAAAGGTTTCTCCTTCGTCTTTTTTGTTGGTATAATTCAAAAACAACTAATAATTATTTCGTTAACGAAGATGAAATCATATGTATCACAGTAAATAATGGAAAATCTGTTTTATCAACAAATAAATTCACTCATTGTACTTTAAATATTTTCAATTTCCTCATTGACTTAATACATTGTTTTTTATTCACACAGCCGTTAAATAGTTAACAACATTAAAATGAATTGTTAAATAGATGCAAAACGATTTCGTTTTGGTGAATTTTTTTTTAAATGACGTCATTTTTAACATCGTTAACTATGTAACAACAGAGTGACTAAAATAGGAGAGATAGTCGGGTTTAGTAATAAAAAAACCCAAATTATTATGTTTAGTGAGGAAATTTAAACTTTTAAAGTTTAATGAGAAAAATAGAATAAAAACATTCAGTGATGAAATTTATAATTTACCCATAGTATATAGTAAAGTTCTACTTAACATGCCCTTGTTTACTTGTATAGGAGTGAAAAGTATTAACCTTATTTTCTCTTGTTATTTACTTAAGTGTAGTTGTAAATATAATTATGACATCGATATGTGAGTTATTATTATATTATAAAAATAATAATATTAGTGTTTATTTTTTATTTAAAATTTCAATAGAGAAAATACAAATTAATTAAAATTTTAGTGACCTTTGATGTAGTCTATGGTGTGTGTGTATATATATATATATATTGACGCGAATATAAGTCCTAATTTTTCCCCAAAAAGAAAGACGATATCCAACATTACAAAGAACATGCAATTACGATATATATACAATTAGAAACATTACAAAAAACATACGAAGGACTTCTTACTCGAAGTCATTCACTCCTTTCCAACCTTGTCCATTGGTGGTTCCACGATTGTCTTGTCCCTCTATGGTTACACAATCAAGAACGAGGGGAAAACTGAGTCGAAGAGAGCTAAGCCAATGAGAGACAAGGCAACCGTGGAACCACCAATGGGCAAAGTGGGAAAGGAGCGAATGAATTAGAGTAAGAAGTGCCAACACAATAAGAGGAAACATATTTCAAGTATGAAGATACGGGTTAACAAGGGAGCACCAAACTTCAGAAAGGAAGGATAGATGCATGGAGTGTCAGACTTCATGGAGAAAGAAGTGATGACACATTTTAGAGTAAATGCAACATAAAAGGAGGTACATCTCGAATACAATTCTAGTGTTTCTGAATTTGATTTGTCATCTTTGATGAGTATAGGTGTAGAGAAACCTAACCATCCGTGTGGAGAGGCCAAAGGTTTGAGGGATAATTCCAATCCTTCACCAAAAGGAAAAAGAAATCCAAGTACAAGCAGATCAAAGCTGATAGGAGAATGCTCCTAAGGGGGAGATGTACCCAAAGGCGACATAACTTGGATGCAAGAGCTAAAGCAAGAACAACCTATATGGGAAGGCCAAGTCCTTATGGGGGGACGTGAGCAAGCCAAGGTATCAAACAACCAAGGTGATACGGGGAATGTCACGAAGGATCATGGAGTTACATGTAGGCAGGAGTCAAGGAAAGCAATTTGTATGGGAGGACCGCAACAAGCTGAGGACTCGAGAAGTATCCAAGGTGAGCTACCCCAAGATTGTAAGAGTAGAGCGACGAGGGTGTCACTAGGTTTGGTGGGGGAGAATGTCACTGGCCGTAGAGTTGGGCTCAAGACAATGGTACAAGTGTCCGATAAAGAGGTTCAAGATGGATTTCGGGCTTGCCAAGACCACCATACTTGACCCATCACTTGGAGAATACTATGGAGCTTATTCACACTGGTCATGCAAAAAAGGAAAATGGCATCATTTTCAAAGATCTTTACATGAGCTTGGAAAATATGGCAGGGGACGATGTCATATCAAGGAGATTTATGGAAGAATCTTTCCATATCCAGTGTGAACACTATCCAAGGAAAGAATCCTACTAATGAATGTAATTAGATAAGATAGGGTTGGGTTTCCTTGATTTAGGGGATTATGTGTTAATTAGGCTCATCTTAGTCATTGATGTAAATAGATCTAGGCCATTGATTTAGAAAGAGCTCTACTATAAATAAAGAGCCTCCCCTCCTCATTTGTAACATCTCATTCCATTCATTCTCTTGGGAGAGTAGAAAAACTATTAGAAATTTACTCTATCTCTTGTATGCTTTGTCCCTTAGTCTCTTTGTCTTGTTACCTCTCTTGGTGGCTAGGAGTAGCCAC
Organism: Hibiscus syriacus; assembly: GCF_006381635.1. Lineage (NCBI taxonomy): Eukaryota > Viridiplantae > Streptophyta > Magnoliopsida > Malvales > Malvaceae > Hibiscus > Hibiscus syriacus. Next base: position 835,486 of record NW_024061932.1, on the reverse strand, counting down.
GCTTGTGTTTGCACTTCCACACCATAGTCCAACGTTGGTGGCTTGGAGTAGCCACATTGGTGTTGAAGGTTTCACATCCTAGAAGTCTTGAAGGCTTGGTTTTAAGCTTGGTGAGTTTTCTTTCTCACTAGGATTGGGTAAGGTTTACTTTGTCGCAGAGAAGATCCTCTCAAGAAGCGTCTAAGGATGCACGTTCCCAAGTTTAAGGCTCAAGATCGACATTTTGCCCATAAAATTGTTCCTTGAACTCTAATTTGAAATCCTTCCATTTATTCATTAAGATCTCTTGGTTGTTTTCCTTCGAGCATCTGCGTCGCCACCATAACAGAGCAACATCAATTAAGTAATTGGAAGCCGCATTTACCTTAGTGGCTTCATCCTCTACACCCATGCCTCGAAAGTATTGATTCATACTCCAAATGAAGTTTTCAACTTCATGTGTCGAGCGGATTCCCCTGAATTAAGTTCGAGTTCGGAACATTGATCATGGGTTTTGACGTTGGTGCACCGATGAGATAGCACATGAAGCCGCCTGTAATCACCGGTTTTCAATCTACCTATATATCATTATTAATATTATTATATTATAACTATTATTATTTACAAACCAATAACCCAATACAAATATTACAATTCAAAAAAATACATATATTACAAGTGCAAAAAAAGGAAAACTGCCCCTTTACAAAATAAAACCCATACCCGAAATACCCAAAAAAAACCCAACCAGGAGTCTAAACCAAACCCGACCTGGATCCTACCCTAACCTAAACCTAACTCTAGTGTAGTCGCCTCCAATCACCCATCAGCTGTCGCCGATCTTTGCACCAAGCAAAGGAAGGTCGTTCCAAGACGCCACCACCCAGCACTCCACACTACCTGTAGAGACAACAAACAAGAAAAAAAAATTGTAATGATTTTTTTTTCTGTAATGAGTATAAAACCCAAAAGCAAACCATGTACAATAGATCTTTTGGTTCCCCTTTTTTTGATAAGCAATATAAGGCAAAGAAAATTTGAAGGTGATTTCCCTATCCTTTTAAGGGTTGAGTAAATCAAAAAAATAGTTTCGAATAAAACTAAGCAAAAAGAAAGACCTTTTTTTAGTTTCGAAAAAATAATGAGCATAAAAAAGGCCTTAGTTTCGGAACACAACCGAAAAGAAAAAGAAGAAAATGTTTTAGTTTCGAAAAAAAACAACGACATCAAAGCTTTTTTATAGTAAAAAAAGGAATAGGGTATATCCAAGTTTATCTTAGTCATAGGGGGCTTCATCGGAGGTCACCAGAGTTGGGGAAATCGAGAGGTCAAGAGGTTTTTTGGGCTATTAGGGAGTTTTTCGATATTTTTAGCCTCAAGTATGGGCCTAGGTTAGTAGATCTAGAGTTTTGGGTCATTTAAGTATAGTTTATAAGTTTCAAACGCTGCGTGTGGTGGCCAAAACGACGGTCGAACGACGAATGGAGCGGGTGCCACATGGCCGGCCGAGGGAGAGAGGAGAGACGAGGCAATTTTTGTTTTTTTTGTGTTTTTAGTGTAAAATAGAAAAAAGAAAGAAAAAAATAGTATATATATAGAGAGTTTAGGGTAAAACCATGCTTAGGTCCCATAGGTTTAGCACATTTTTACGTTTTGGTCACATGTAGAGACCAAATCCGTTATTTTCCCTTTTCCTTGCATTTATATAATTTTTGGTCTATTCATTTTTTATTCCCTATAACTTTAGCGTGTTTTTGCATTATAGTCATCTATGAGGAGTGAAACCGTTATTTTCCCTTTTATTTTGATGTTATGTATTTATTGGCTTATTTACTGTTTAGCCCCTATAAGTTTAGCATGTTTTTACACTTTGGTCATATATAGTGACTGTTTAAATTTTATTTTGATTTGACAGAACTAATTTTTTAATTTTCCTATTTTAGTTGAATAGTGCATTTTAGGCTTAAATAATATGAATAATTAGCTTTTAGTCCCTGCAACTTCCGTGTGTTTTTGTATTTTAATCATGAACCTATTTTTTATTTTTGTTCAGTTTTGGTCATTAAATTTTAATTCATTTTAATTTAGCCCTTATCATATGTTTAATTTATTTTTTATCTTGGTAATTTAATATTCATGCAATTTGACAATTGTATTTATTTTTATTTTGTTTTTATTTTATTTGATGTTTTGCTTGTTTTTATTTTAATTTACTTAATGAGGTTTATTAGTTGATTTAATATTTCATAGTTTTTTTATTAACTTTTATCCTTAGATTAGGCGGATAAATCAAATAGGACGTATAAATTAGAATGACACCCTAGTTTTTAATTAGGGAGCAATTAAGATGCCCGATTACTTGAGTCGATTGTTTGACTTTTAATTTGTTAATCATCGACTAATTTTCTAAAAATCTTTTAATTCAATCCCATAATTTTTAATATGTTAATTTAGATATTATTTAGAACTTTGATTTGTTGATTAGTCCTTAAATTTTAGGAGTTATTGATTAAGGCCTCTAAACTTATAGTTCTTATAACTCTGGATTCTAGATCTTGACCCTTTAGTCCTTAAAATTTCAATTAGACTTTCAAATTAACATAATCAAATAGGTTAAATAGAGTCTCCACTTTTAGCTAGATTTTAATATAGTACTTTTAATTTAAGGAATAATTCGAGTCATCCCTCACCTAAATGCTCAAGGGACCATATCGATTATTCGATTCGATAATTGATTAAAAATCAAATAGGGCTAATATTAGAACCTACATTTCTAGGTTTGTGCCTTTAGGTTCTTTAATTCTCATAATTTAATACTTTAGGATAGAGAGAGCCTTAATTTACCCTTAGCTTAATTAGGATGAATAAAAAAAGTTTGATTGCATTTTATTTTTAAACCTAAGGCAATGTTCACTTATTAGTGAATTAATAGTATATCACCCGCAAGTATGCTTAGGGGGTGACTACTGGTGATTCCCGAAATAGGCCTACATACTTTTCAAAACCACATCATGATTTCTAAAATATCGAGGCAAGATTCAGTTATTGGGCACAATAGTTGATCTACTGCATTCATGCTAGAGGACAAATGCTATCGCCTTAATAAACGAATACCCTTTTCAACTTTGCATTCGTAATGATTTTTAAATTAAATAAAGTTCGAAATCAAAATTTTTGATTTTAAATATAAGGTAATAAAAAAGGTACAAATTTTTAGGCACTTTAGGGGGTGTTAATCCTTCCTTTTACTCGTAACCAACTCTCGAACCTGATTTTTGGATTTCCACATACCCTAAAACTTTGTATTTTGATAAAAATAAAATGTTTTATTAAAATCACCTGATTTTTATGGTGTTCCAATCGCACCTTTAAATGATTGATGGTGACTCCTCATATTTCAAAACCTTTTCAAAGGAAACCCCCTAAGTCGATACTGGTCTTTCCCGACCGGGTGAAAAACAGTTTCGACAGCTTGGCGACTCTACTAGGGCATTTTGTTTTTTAAACAACTTGAGAGTTGAGCCACGGGTCGATTACCCTATATTTAGGATTTTGTAAATTCTGAATTCAATCTTATTTAATTTACAGTTCGTTATGTTATTTCAAATCAAAAAGGATTTTCTCTCTGGTTAATTCTTACACTTCTGTGAATTTATTTAGGACTGTTGCATATCATAGTTCTAAACCCAAGCTCAATCCTGGTTTACCTAAGTAGGGAGAAACGTCACACCTCATGAGGAACATTGGGCTTCATTGTGTGGGTCTGATAAAGTATCTCTTGAAAGCATCCAAAGTTTCCTATCCGGATATCAGATATGAGATACACTTTTAGTGGTGTGATCCCCTGAGCTGAATCCGATTCGCAAGTCTATGATGGGCTAGAATCAGAGTCAAACTTAGCAGGTTATATAGATGGCTTGGGAACCTTTGCTAGAACCCAACCACATGTAGAGAATTTAGCAAACCTATCTTGCTAGAGCTGTAACACCCATAGATCGATGTGGAATCCGATCTGAAGTGTCATATTAGAGCCACTGAAGCGACCCACAGTAAAATTTCTGGAAAATTTTAAAATTTTTGTTAAAACCCATAAAATCATAAAACAATTTATAATTAATACAAATTCAAAAAACCATTCATACGTTATAAATAGGATTAAAATTATACAAATTTCAGACTCTGATATAAAAAACAAAATACAACCTACATCCCCCCTAATCACATACAACGTACTCCGGAAGAAACACTGGAGGAACTCCCTTACTGAAGTCGATAGCTGCAATGGTTCGATTCTTTTAACCTAAAAGGGTGAGTAAAATAGTGAGCTTTAGGAAGCTCAGTAATGCAGAACTACTAAGTGATGCTAAAGGACATGCAGATAAAAAGAACATCTTAAATTTTCCTTATTGACTCAACCCTCTGCATGTTTTTGAAATGAGCTGAGTTTCCTTTGATATTTCAGGTGTAAACGACATGAAGCTTATAGTTCAGAGGAAACATTCAGAGGACTAGGTTCAAGAGGTCAGAATAGAGTTTCTAGTTTGTTCCCACAAAACCAGTGAAAAGGTACAAATCTTTTTAAAATAGTAACAATTTTAAAAATATTTTTAAGAAACCATAATAAAACCCTCCAACTGAACACCTTAGTACAGTTCCCCATAACTGCATCCATAAAGACTTACCCTAAGCACATAGCAGAGAAGCCACCCTAAGGGAATACCTTGGGGCATATGGGCTTACCCAAGGATCACCTTAGGTCTGTAAGGATTTATCAGCTTGATCAGAGTTGGACCTTCTTACTCCAGAATCCTACCCATACAATATACAATAAAAATTAGATTTAATAGTAACAATAATATTTGGATCGTTATCCAGTAAAATCTCGTAAGAGTGATAATAAAGTAAACAAAATAACTTCCCTTCACCCGTACACCATATGCAGTTTCCCAGAATTGCATCCGTAGGTCTTACCTTATACCCATTGGATATAAGGAGCCAACCTAAGAGAGCATCTTGGGGCCTGAGAGCCTACTCAAGAAAGTTCTCGGGGCCTCAAAGCCTACCCAAGGGTTGTCTTAGGTCTGTAAAGATTTACCAGCTTGATCAGAGCCGAACCTCCATACTCCAGCCTACCAAAAATATGTTTCAATAAAACAGTTCACATAATAAGTAGTAATTTCCATGATCCGTATTCGACATAATCATATTTCTAGTAAAAACAAATATTCAAATAACATATATCATTCCACCATAGTCCATAAACCTATAACCAACCAATCATTAAATCATAATTTTCAAAGAACTTACTTCAAAGCAGATGAAACGGTAGTGTAGCACATAGGGAACACACTAGAGGATCTAGATACTATTTAGAGATACTTGGTATTTATCAGATAGGGAACCATAAAACTTTTGTAATTTAATAGGATTTTAGAATCAAGATCCCTATACAAGGGGGAGTTTGATAGCTAACTGATTCATCATTCAATTGAGAAGTGATTTATCAAGATTATACAATCTTCAGAAATTTTTTGTAGGCATTTGAGTATCAGTAAGACATTAAGAATCTTTTACATCAGAATTATTGAGGATTTAGACATAACATGAGTATTCCCATTTTTAGGCAAATGAGGGGCATTTTAGACATTTGGTTTTTAGAGAATTATTAGTAATTTAATCCAATAATGGAATAACGATGATTCATGGTATTTAAGATTCACGTCGATTTATCAGGATATCGAGTTAACACGAACTGAAAAACTCCCAACACTATGATACCTTACAACCGATCAAATCGTTGCACTTCAAGGGTATTCACACTTTAATACTAACAACTTTTGTCGAACTGGTCATCTTCAGAATCTTCACTGAATGGATCTTAGGGAGACGAACATGTAATTCCAATGGTATTTATTTCACTTCTCTATTACAACGATATCAAGAAATGTTGACGTTCTTGATTCGTGGTTTATAACCTTTAGGGACGGTACATCATGTAAGTTAATCAGTATATTCAAACTTTTCCAAGTCACCCACTTAATCCTATGTCATTGAGGGTACTTAGGTCATTTAGTAGTCAAGTCTATCCCGATGACTTCGAAGTTTCTAGAGTAATTCGGTCATTTCCTCAATTTGAATACATACAGTGTTTCCATTATGTTCAACTTGGTTATATAATATAGACATTTTGGTATTCGAGGTTGATTTGTTTATTTTAGAGATGAGGGTATTTAGTTATTACGGAGCTTGGATGTGTTTTGAATCATATTACACTTTAGGGGTATTCCAAATAAATCAGGAATTTAATCAGTGATTCCAAGATTCAAGTGGATCATAATATAAGTTCTCTGGTCATCTCCATTATTGTAGTCATCCAAAGTCCTTTTTACACTTTAAGGGTATTATCTTCATTTCATTCAATTCTGTCAGTGGCATTACTTTTGATAACTTAGGCTCCAAGTGTTTAATCAAGAATCTAAGTTTATAGTCCTTGTGCTTTCTATGAGGTTTAAAATTGATTAAAATACATTTTCCAAATAAATTAGGAGTTAACAGGTGCATCATAAATTTTATCAGGTCGAAATACATATTCTCGGGGTAATTCCATAATCATGATCAATAAATACCATTTTTACAACTCAAGGGTGTTTTTTGTAATTTTACCCCATAAGGGAATTCTCGTAATTTTACCCAACCGGAGTATTTTCATAATTTCTCATTCAAGTACCTTTGGCATTGAACCTTTAATGAGATAAATCAAAATTTACAAATCCTGGGGTTGATTGCTTTACCACTTAATCACAGAACTTGTAATTAAATTCCTATCGGCCCCCCAATTTCTTATACGAGTCATCTGAGTCATATTCAGTTACCGAATTTTTTATTGTATTCGAATCGAGTTTAGAAATAATTTACTATATAGATGAGATCAATCATATTCATCCATGTATCTACCAATTCCAACATGTTCCATAAAGCATGCATTAGGTAGTAATGTATTACCTCGATTTTTATGCCCCACCGATCGAACATTTAAACTCCATTCGATCACTCTCGAACTTGAATTCAACGTCCAATAATTCCTCAGATACATAACAACCGAATTTACGTCAGAAACTGAACGTAATTGAGAAACCAAATTGAATCTGAAGATAAAAAATTGAAAAATGACTTATCGAGTGCGAATTTGTCAAAGCATACTTCAGATTCAGACTTAGGACGTCAAAAAACATAAAATATGTATTTAAAAAAATTGAGTTTTTGGGTCAAAGTCAACGAGTTGACTCAGACGAGTTGAATCATACGGGTTAACTCAGACGGGTTGACTCGAACCAAGTTGACTCGGTCGGGTCAAATAGACCCAGTTCGAATGGGTTAACCGTTTTGGGCCAGTCCAAACTGGCTGGACCAGTTCTAGAATGTTTCCAGGGCAGGGGAGGAAGCCCACATGCATGCGGAGGCGCGTGGTTGCGACGACGGGCTCGGGGTTGTTGGTTAATTACTCTACTACACTACAAGAAAAATACCCTTTAATAACGCGCATTGCGCGTCATCTATGGGTGCGGATGACACACAAATGCCTGTCGTTGAAGCCACCGACATGAATTTTTTATGACGCGCAATTGTGTGTAATAAATCTATGACGCGCATTTATGATGCGCATTTATGACGCACATTTATGACGCGCATGTATGACTTACATTGCGCGTCATTGAAGCCCCCGTCATAAATTAAGATGACACACATTTTTGCGTCATAAATTTATGACACGCATGTATGACTTACATTGCGCGTCATTAAAGCCCTCGTCATAAATTAAGATGACACACATTTATGCTTCATAAATTTATTACACGTATGTATGACTTACATTGCGCGTCATTGAAGCCCCCGTCATAAATCTGCTTGACATACATTTGTGTGTCATAAATATATGACACGCATATATGACTTACATTGCATGTCATTGAAGCACACGTCATTTAAAAAGACGACAAACGTTCGTGTGTCGTAATTGTATTTCGGAAATTATATATATATATATATATATATATATATATATATATATATATATATATATATATATATATATATATATAGCAGATTGACAAATAATCAAACTAAATCACATTGAATGACTCATAATACTAAATCTATGTACCATATTATATATAAGCAATCCATTTGCATACAATATATTCACATTAAGTTATCAAAAATATTGTATTAATCATATGTCGATACAAAATATCAAGGCATAATAAAGTTTGCCACGTAAGATACCCATTCTTTGCGAATATCATCATCCGTATATTCTTCTTTCCCATCGCCAACCTAAGTAAAAAATATTAAATAAGTATATAATTTATACTTATTTAAAGTGAAGTATATAAGGAACTATTAAAGAGTACTAAAATGAGCAATTTTACATATGCATTCTTTCAAGCATAATAACATTATGCAAAGTCATAAAATCAATAGCATTATAAAAAATTCCAACTTTGTTGACAACAATATCATCATAAATAATAACCACAAGAGAGTCCCTGTTACGTCTATAGTACTTGACAAAATCAAATTTTGGATTTTAAGTGCTACTACGTGTCAAATGCTTTCACAACTTCACCGAACATTTCAAATTGTTCCTTTAGACATTGATTCATATATCGATAAATAGTATCGATTGGCATATGCTTAAAACGTGTAATTAGATTCAAGAATTCACTCATTACTTACAACAGAATCTATCAATATATAGAAGCAAATAACAAGAGGTTTACCATCAATGTAATCTTTCACTAAGTTAAATTCACAAGATTTTTAAGTTTGTTTCAAATTATAAACGATAACCTTCATTCCATACAGAAACGTGAATCATCAAAATAAAAGAACATTTCAAACTACAAGGTGATAACTAGAAGTCTAGAATAGCATCTAAGTATGAGTTTTTCAGCATAAATAAAAAGAGCATGACAATTCTTATTAATATGAATAGACAATATGTTATCGTAGATGAATTTCCAATAATATCATCCTACTTCAAGTCCACATGATAGTTGTATGACTAATGTGTATGTATGATATGACAGATGTGTATCAGAAATATTTGCTTTCATTCTTATTGACCAGCACTTGAAGTCCGTTCTCGACTATCTCTTTCATGAACTTACAAACATAATATCCGCACTCGGTACCTCCCGACTGACGGAGACACTACAAACAGTTTACAATAAATGATTAGTCAAAATGAAAGATGCAATTTAAACAAGGAATGATCGTTCCAAGTCCTCACCAAAACATTGATCCAACTGAGGCTAACCCTTTTGTTAGATCCACTTTGAGCATTGTACAATTTCATTGCCCTATAAAAATTGATGAAATATATCAAAGAATATACTATAATGTTTCGATAATTTATGTTACTTACGCATCAATAACTTGCTTCAACTACTGATGGACATTGGTAGGCCCTAAGGAATCAAGATAATAACAACTTGTTACTTTCATATCTATCACCGCCAAGACCCAATGTCTTCTATAAAAATGAAAAACCAAATTAAGTTACTAAATTATATTGATAATCAAATGAAAAATCAAATGAAAAAACAAACTCGGGATTATATGGCACTAGGATGATGTCATTGTCCTTTCTTAGAGACAATCGATCTGCAACGCTTCGAATTGCCTCATCGCTATTTTTTGAATTTTGCCTTAGTCCTAATGGCGAGATTGCAGACGGGCTCATAAAACAAATTCCATGATCTTTTTTTGGCCCATTCTTGATTTCCTCAAACAAGTACCTATATATTAACATTACACAAGTACGATGATTAAATATATTGTGTTTTAATAAAATTAAAATTATGCACTTACATCATATAACAAGTAATCGCAGAACCGGTCATCTCATCCACAGTAAAAACCACTTCAAAATCTTCCCAAGTTATATACGTGAAACTCTTGTACCCAAACATATCGTCCTCACATTGCACTTTCACGGACTTCACATTTTTAAGTTGTATATCAACCATACGTGCAAACACTTTCAAAACACGATTGCTTTCAACTCTTAGCCTTGTCCTCATTTGTGCTCTCGTCCTCCTCCTTTGCGGTGTTCCCTCCTCCTTTTCTTTCTTTCTTTCCCTCTTCGGTGTCCCTTCTTCTTTCTCCTCTTCCTTTTTCCTTTGCGGTGTCCCTTCTCCTTTACCCTCTTCCTTTTCTTTCTCTTTTTCCGTCTTCGGTGTCCCTTCTCCTTTCTTTACTTCTTTTTCAACAAGTTCTCTTTGTCGGTTTTTTTCCTTTATTACTTTCTACTTCATCTCCATTCACACGTTTTTTTCCCATAAATGCCAACATTTTTTCCTACACAAAAAAATATAAAGATATCATTTAAATTAGACATATATAATTTCTTTAAATAAATGAAAATATCACCAAATCAGAGCATCGAATGACTAGATGTCTAGGCCACTTCACTAGGAACCCCACTGCATCTTTAACCTTGTAAATGAAGTCCTCATCTAGTGGAAACGGTAATAAAGTGTCTCCTTGCACACTCATTTCCATCATTACTTCAATGTTTTCACCTGTTATATAAAGTTATTACTAAGATACAATATTCTAAAAAGTCAAAAAGAAAACTGATATTTTTTGTAATACCTGATAGATCATTGTGCTTCACTATTGTTCCTTTGGCAACTATATTGGAGGTTATCACAAGATAACAAGAAATATCCTACAAATTATATATATATTAGTTGTAGTCAAGACTTACATTTAATTCATACTATAATTTAATAAGACTTACAAGTAATTCCTCGGGTGGGTTGTCTACAAAATCTGCTTTGCCCCACCCTTGGCAACTTGCGCCTTCAGAAGCATGATTCATCCCTTTTTATTGCACCTTCAATTTGGTTGAACCTTTTTTCAATCTTTTTTTCTCACCATCTAAGTAGTTCTTCACGGTATTGGGTAAGACAAAGTATTGGTGTGGCCTTACAAATTTGCCCATCCCTCATACACGCCCACGTTGTTCTTGGGTACCTAGGGCTTGGGTAAGCATGTCATTTGTTCCACAACTGACCTCTCCTAAATTTTTTGACTTCTGTATCTCTTCTTGTAGTGAAAGCAAATATTCATATTCAAAATATTCAAAGGATTAAAGCTCATATGGTGCTATAACAATAACATGAAAATAAATAAAGTAGGAATGTTCACAGGAACTTACCATTTTATCAACAACATTCTGGACATTTGGGTCATAACCTCCTTTTTTCATTTATCTTGCCTTTTTCCACAACAATACTCTATCAATCTCGTCTTCCTCCTTTCCCGTTTCTTGCATCTAAATTAAAAATAATAACAACAATGAATTAACATAAACAAATGCATATCTAAACTATTCAATTAATTTACTACATACAATCTCATGAGTTAGTCCAGCATATCCTTTTCTACTCAACTGATGATTGTATCTATATTGTCCATGCATTTTTTTAGCTTTCTGACTTATTTCCTGCATTAAAAACATTAAAACAGTCAAGATTGGTTTCTAAAACTAATATATATAACAAATACTGACAAATACAGACTGTTTTCTAACCTCCCACTTCTTTGAAAGTCTTTGCGATACGAAAACCTTCCACTCATCTATCTTCAAATAAGGATACATCTCTGGAGGGTTGAGCAGATTTGCATTAGGGTCATTCTTAAACTTCTCAATGAATTTCTTATACAAATAATGCTTAAAGTTCTTCCACTTTGTCCCAATGGATTGAAGGGTGTTCTTCCAACTCCTTGGATAAAGTTCAAAATTCATCTGAAACATAAAGCATTAATTAAAAAATATATTATTTTTAACAAAAAAAAAAAGATTAATTGGAAGTTAAGATCAGATGTTAGACTTACCAAAATGTATTGCCATAATTCTTTTTTTTTTCCTGTTCAACATCTCGCCAAGTGGCATAAGTGATAGGCACTATTGATCTTGCTACTATGCCCTCAAAGGAAGCAAGTTTCGTTGCTTCAATGCCAATCGGAACACCCTTTTTATAGTAAGTAACAATAACTTTTCCTTTAGTAGTTTTTCCCTTTATTGTCGGACCTCTTTATTTAGAGTCTTCATCATGACTCGAAGACTGATCTGATTCCATGGTACCAAGTACAACCTGTTTCAACATGATTGAAATAAAAAAAAAGTTAGTACATTGCTATTTCTTGCAGTTGGGACAGAATTAATAACATACAGATGTTGAAATAAAAACATACCAAAAAGTAAAGATTTTACTTTGCAAAAAATATTTTAAACTAATATGCCCTCGCCATCCGAGCGTGTACACAAAAAATCATCATCAAGTTCTACTAAAGGGGAGTCTTGTTAAAAATCAAAAGTAACATGGTATTCCAACATATCATCAGTTTCACCATTTGCTCCATACTTGTACATCTTATGTGGTGTGAAGTCGACAACAGACAAATTCACATCTTGTTGATCTTGAACATAAAAAACTTGTTTGGCTTGACTAGCTAATATAAAGCGTTCAGATTGGTGATCAAGCCTAGCAAAGTTAACCACTGTGAATCCAAAGTCATCTTTTTTTATTCCACAACTATCAACCCAATCACACATGAAAACAGGAACAGTGAATATGCGATAATCAAGATCCCATATCTCATGTATACAACCATAGTAAGTAACAGCTCCATACACGGGATTGAAGTCTTTTACACTAGCAATCTGCATAGCATGTGCAACTAGAGATATTCCACTACATTGAGTTGTTCTTGATTCATCTCGAGATGTTGTATGGAACCGATACTCATTTATGGCAAAACCGCTATATTTCTTCACAGCAAAACTTGGCCATTTAGCCAACCAACGAACACTCTCACAAATGTCTTCCCCGTTAGCGAAATGTGTATCAACCTTGGTCTTAAGCCAACTAATAAATGTTTGAATGTGCTGAGTCTGCAACCATTTACTATTTCGAGAGGCACGGGGGTTATGATCTTTCAATTCCAACATATGTTTCCTAAATAATATTTGAAGATAGAATCATATTATAAGTTAGAAAAAGTTTAATTCATTACATAGAGTACAAAGAAGACACAGTGGTTCTTACTCTATATATGGCTCGACATCAGCAGTATTTCGTAATACATAAAGATGAGCTTCATCAAGTAGTTTAGCATATACAACCTTGACTGTACCCCGTGATAAAGGTTTGTCGGTGCGAATTCTTTCATCAACACGTTCATGAGGATTGCCAACTGATTTCATATTTTTTAAGTAGTCTGAGCAAAATTCCAAGGCTTCCTCTGCCACATAACATTCTGCAATACAACCTTTGGGTCGATGATGATTCTGTACATAGCCTTTGAGTGTTTTCATGTATCTCTCAAATGGATACATCCACCTAAAATGAACCGGGCCACATAACCTCATCTCTCTAACTAAATGCACCATCAAGTGGATCATGACATCGAAAAACGAAGGAGGAAAATATTTCTCTAACAAACACAAAGTTAATACGATGTCACTTTGTAACTTGCCTAGCTTATTAACATCAACGACTTTACTACACAACACGTTAAAAAAATGACACAAACCTATGATTGTTTTCCTCACTTTCACATGTAACACCCCCTTTATTACAAAAGGGAGAAGTTGGTGCATCAGTACATGACAATCATTAGACTTCAAACCATTCATCTTTGATACATCATCAGACACGAGATTCTTGAAATTTGAACAGTACCCATCAGGCACTTTTATGGTAGACAGGGTTTCGTAAAACCGGTGTTTTTCCGTGGTATTCAATGTGTAGCACGCAGGCGGAAGCCAAGTACGATTCCCTCTTGGTTGAGTTTGTAATTCAGGCTTAATGCCCATCGCCTCAAGATCTTGTCGTGCTCTTAACCTATCCTTCGTCTTGCTAGGCAAATTCAACAATGTCCCATAAACACTCTCACACACATTTTTCTCTATGTGCATAACATCTAACTGATGACGAACGAGCAACTTCTTCCAATATTCAAGTTCAAAAAAAATCGATTTATTGTGCCAAAATTTAGCTCTCTTATCGATGCTTTCTTTTTCCTTCTTTGACGTTTTCTTCTTAGACGTTGTCTTCTTACCCCATGAAGTCTCAAACACTGTCAGATAGTCATAAATCTCTTCACCTGATAATGGTTGTTTTATAACACCATCCTCTTGTTGATTGTTGAAATCTTTTTTTCTTTTACGAAGAGGATGTTGAAGCGGCAGGAATCTTCTATGACCAAGAAAGCATACTTTTTTCGAATTTGGAAACCACTGTGAACAAGTATTCTCTGAACATATTGGACACGAATAATAACCTTTGGTAACACACCCCAAAAGATTACTATATGTAGGAAAGTCATTTATAGTCCAAAGTAATATTGCTCTTAGATTGAAGTATTCTTTCTTATAAGCATCATATGTCTTCACGCCAGTTTCCCACAAGAGTTTTAGATCTGCTATCAATGGTGCCAAGTAGACATCAATATTGTTACCAGGTTGTTTTGGACCTGATATCAATAGAGTCAACATCATGAATTTTCTTGTCATGCACAAATAATAGGGTAGATTATAAGTTATTAAGATAACCGGCCAACAGCTATGCTTGGAACTTAATGACTTGTGAGGATTGATACCATCAGCGGACAAGGCTAATCTAAGATTCCGTTTTTCTTCTCTGAATTCTTCCACGTTCTATCAACAAGCTTCCAAGAGGGGGAATTGCGAGGATGACTTAGCATACCATTATTAGCCCGACCTTGTGCATGCCAAGTTAAGTTTTGTGCCATTTCTGGTGATGAAAACATTCTCCTAAATCTGGGGATGGGAGAAAAATACCACAAAACTTTCGAAGGTACGTTTTTGGTATTCTTCTTCCAACGAGATGTGCCACAAGTTGGACATTGAGAAGCATCCTTATGTTCTTTCAAGAATAGAACACAATCATTTTCACATGCATGAATTTTTTCATATTGTAGACCTACTCCTTTTAGCAATTTCTTGGCATCATATAGGGAGTTAGGTATTATATTGTTTAATGGTAAGACATCTTTTAAGGCACCTAACAATACTTCAAAACTAGCCTCAGATCACCCAAATTGACCCTTGATATGTTGGAATTTCAATAATCCACTAAGTGCATTATACTTTGACCCTACGTAAAGTGGCTTCTCACATTCTTCAAGAAGTGACTTCAATGAATCGGGTTCTTTTTCTACATATCTGAAGGCATCATGTAGCATATATCTTGTGTAATCAAAGTCGGGAGGAATAGATTTGTTAGGGCATCTAGAATCAAGCTTGGGTTGTCTTTCTCCATGGAAAGACCAAACCTTATAACTTGCATCGAAGCCATAGGCAAACAGATGATAGCGCACAGTCTGAATTGAGTGGTGCCACAAATTAATACAATATATATAAGGACATCGAATAAGATCTGAACTTGGATCATTACTTTGTGCAAAGTCTAGAAAGATGTTTACACCTACTTCATATGCATCAGATAACCTATCAGACAAAATCCATGCTTTATCCATCGACCATTACTTACCAACCTAAATAATTATAAAGTATTAGCAAAACTACAACTTTATAACTGATGATTGATGAATTATTTATGTAAGATATGAAGAACAAAATGTTTACCCCAAATTACCGAGTACAAAGTAACCCTAACAAATTCATTTTGTACTATGCTTTAGAACAATGTTCAAGGGTTATGACCCATTCATAAAATCTAAAAAACTCATTTGAAACAGGAACAAACCCTAACAATGTTAGATAAATTATTGGTGTTAGCCTATTCGATATCTTATAACGTTCTTGGCGTTAGCCTCAAAATCTCTATCTTGTGCTTGTTGTAATTTAAGTTGAAGCACATGGTTGTAACATGAGAAAGTCGCATTGCCTATATTCATAATCATCATTCAAAGAATGTTGCCTAAATCTAAGTTAATAATCGTATTTTACGATACTTGAATTCGGGTGTGAGCATCAGATAGGAGTACATGTCTGAAACGATTATATTGGACAGAAGATTCTTCAAAGTCATATGCTAGTACCCATATGACAGAAAAAAATGTTAGAAATAAACAGTTCAAGAAAAGAATGAAAAGTCGAAGCAACATATAGTTACAAAATTCGACTAAAATAATTAATAAGATAAGATGCCACTAACCAGTATACCCAGAGAACTTTGGATATTATGTATGAGGCATTTCTTGAGAGAGACTCAGCAAAGGAATGTCATGTTCCATCCAATGATAGCATTCGTGCCAAAGTTATGCCAACCTACATTAATCAAAAAAAAAATTAAATTTCAAGAGGGAGTGTTTAGTTAAACTAGCAAAACAATTAAAAGGAAACTATGCTACTCGAACGTAAGTATGAGTGTCGAATACATGTATTATTAGATTTTTTAAAGTTATTTCTATGAATTTAGAAGATCTTTGGAGGTCATATCCACATATCTATATGTCCGACACAAAATGTCAGATATCGATACTTCAAATGAAAAGAAGAATCCAAACAACATAGAAAGCAGAAAAAGGCATTAAAAGTTGTGTTAGTGAAACATTAAGTACCAATGAAAAGGACATAACCAGATATTTAAAGCCTCTTCACTAATGAAAAGTCAACAACCAGCAGCCATAAGTAACCAAAAGTAAATCCATCTGAAACATGACAATTAGGTAAAAACTTGGAACCATTCTAGTTAGCGAATAAAATACATATGTGGGAACTGGGAAGCAGAGGCACCTCCCTCACTCAATTTTTTTAAACAAAAGAATCCCAAACATAATATAACCTTCCAAAAATCCTCGAAATATATTGTAGGGTCATTCTGACCTATATTGCTTGGACTCGAAAGTGAGTAACGGATACGGGATTCTTTTTTAGGTTTATCTATGTACTTAGAGAGTCATATTACCATACCCTCATGTCGGACAATGATACTTCAATTCAAGTGAAACAAAATATGTTTGTAAACATTTCAACAAGCATAACAAAACATATATCACAAGACAATCAAAGTTCAACATTTTTTAACCAACATACATAATCCATCAAAACCCAAAAAACAAAAAGAGATCAAGAACTAGCATAAAAGTCCACTGAAGTAAAAAACTGAAATAACCCACTTAAACGAAGAATGAAATGAACAAATTAGTAGTGATTAAACAAAAAATAGAAAATAAAACAAGCTTGCATGCAACAAATCTCGATTCAAAAAACCATATATGAAGTAAAAGCATCAAACCCATTAAATCAGAGAAAATAGAAATCAACAAACCCACAAATATTAGAATAGAGAAATGAGGATTACATGTGAAAACCCTTGATTTTTGACTCCATCGACTGCGTTGTGGTGAATGGCCAAACCGATGGGAGGATGTAAAGAAGAAAAGGGAAAACAGAGAAAAATGGGGGAAGCACGGCGTGAACTTTTGTTAACTATAGGGGGAAGATCAAGCGCGCGGGAAATGATGAAAAATAAGGGGGGAAATTAGAATACGACTCCTAAAGATGACACACAAAATTCATCTATACTCCGTGTTTTTGTAATTTTTTTGGATTATGACTATTAAAGATGACACACATCATTGTAAGTCATAAATCGTTCAGATTTTAAAAAACATGACATTTATTTTTTGACACACATGTTTTGCAAGTCTAAATTAGTGTGTGTCATCATTCGTGTGTCATTAAAGGTATATTTTCTTGTAGTGCTAGCATTCTCACACCAAAATAATCCCAAATCAATACCAATAATCAACTAAGCCAATCCAAAACTAATAAAAATAATTAACCGAACTGTATCGGCCTTACCCACGACGACGATGAGGAAATCTGTGACGACTGAGTGACCCAAGGGCTAGGTTTGAAAACGAACATAGTTGAATTCAATTTAATTGTAACATTTTTTACAAATTTATTTTTTTAATGATGTCATAAAAGAACTATTTGACTAATAGCTATATATATAATCTCTTTTAGTTTTACACATATTTTGGTCATTGAATGAGTGAAAACATATGATTAATATTAAAAGTAGGAAATATGAAGATTTTTACTGGGAAAATAAAACAAGTAATCAGCATCGACTATTTATTTTTACTCATCCAATGGTCCTAAATATGTGTAAAACTAAAGATTTTACATTGTGTAAATGAATCCTAACCTATATATATAGCATAAACGTCTGTCATTCGTTTGTAGTCGCCTACTGTAGCTACTTTCATTAACCATCTGGTAAAGGTTTCTCCTTTGTCTTTTTTTGTTGGTATAATTAAAAATTAGCTAATAATGCTTTCGTTAATGAAGATGAGCTCATATGTATCGTTGTAAATAATGGAAAATCCATTGTATTAACAAATAAATTCACCCATTGTACTTTAAATATTTTCAATTTCCTCATTGAACTTAATACATTTTTTTATTCACTCGGCCGTTAAATAGTTAATGGCATTAAAATTAATTTTTAAATAGATGCAAAACAATTTCGATTTGGTGAAAATTTTATTTTTTAAAACGACGTCATTTTTAACATAATTAACTATTTAACGATGGAGTGACCAAAATAGGAGAAATAGTAAAGTTTTGTGATAAAAAACCCAAATTATTAAGTTAAGTGAGGAAATTTAAACTTTTAAAGTTTAATGAGAAAAATAGAATAAAAACGTTTGGTGATGAACTTTATAATTTACCCATAGTATATAGGAAAGTTCTATTTAACGTGCCCTTTTTTACTTGTATAAGAGTGAAAAGTATTAACCTTATTTACTCTTGTTATTTACTCATGTGTAGTTGTAAATATAATTATGACGTCGATATGTGAGTTATTGTTATGTTATAAAATAATAATATTAGTGTTTATTTTGTATTTAAAATTTCAATAGTGAAAATAAAAACTAATTAAAATTTTAGTGACCTTTGATG
Organism: Hibiscus syriacus; assembly: GCF_006381635.1. Taxonomy (NCBI): domain Eukaryota; kingdom Viridiplantae; phylum Streptophyta; class Magnoliopsida; order Malvales; family Malvaceae; genus Hibiscus; species Hibiscus syriacus. The sequence goes on along the minus strand of NW_024061932.1, from coordinate 816,528 downwards.
TAGTCTACGGTATATGTATATGTATATATATATTGACGCAAATAGAAGTCCTAATTTTTTCCCCAAAAAGAGAGATGACATCCAATATTACAAAGAACATACAATTACAATATATATACAATTAGGAGCATTACAAAGAACATACAAAGGACTTCTTACTCGAAGTCCTTCGCTCCTCTCTGACCTTGCCCATTGTTGGTTCCACGGCTGCCTTGTCCCTCCTTGGTTCCACAGTCAAGAATGAGGGGAAAACCGATTCGAATGGAGCTAAGCCAAAGAGGGATAAGGCAACTGTGTAACCACCAATGGACAATCTTGGAACCGCGGAGTTGGGCTCGGGACATTAGTCAAGTTTCCAACAAAGTGGTTCAAGATGGAGTTCAGGCTTGCCAAAACCACCATACTTGGCCCATCACTTGAAGAAAACTATGGATCACGTTCATACTGGTCGTACAAAAAAGAAAAGTGGCATCATATTCAAAGATATTCACAGGAGCTTGGAAAATATGACAGGGGAAGATGTCATATCAAGGAGGTTTATTGAAGAATCTTTCCATATCCAGTGTGAACACCTATTTAAAGAAAGAATCCTACTAATGGATGTAATTAGATAGGATTGGGTTGGGTTTCCTTGATTTAGGGGATTGTGTATTAATTGGGATCATCTTAGTTGTTTATGTAAATAAATCTAGGCCATTGATTTAGAGGGAGCTCAGCTATAAATAGAGAGCCTTCCCTCCTCTTTTGTAACATCTCATTCCATTCATTCTCTTGGGAGAGTAATCAAGCTCTGAGATATTTACTCTATCTCTTGTGTGCTTTGTTCCTAAGTCCCTTTGTGTTGTTGACTCTCTTAGTGGCTAGGAGTAGCCACGTTGGTGTTGAAGCTTTCACATCCTAGAAGCCTTGAGGGCTTGGTTCCAACCTTGGTGAGTTTTCTTGCTCACTAAGATTGGGTAAGGTTTACTTAGTCGCAGAGAAGACCTCGAAGTGTCAAGAAGCGTCAAGAAACGTCTAAGGCCGCACGTTCCCAAGTTTAAGGCTCAAGATCGACATTCTTGGTGTAGAATTGTTCCTTGAACTCCATTTTGAACTCCTTCTATTTCTTCATTGGGATATCTTGGTTCTTTTCCTTCGAGCATCTATATCGCCACCAAAACAAAGTAACATCAGTTAAGTAATTGGAAGTCGCATTTACCTTAGTGGCTTCATCCTCTACACCCATGCCCCGAAAGTATGCTCAATAGTCCAAATCAAGTTTTCAACTTCATGCGCCAAGTGGATTCCCCTGAACTCCTTCAGCTTTGGAACATTGATCATGGGTTTTTCCGTTAGTGCACCGATGAGATAGCAAGTGAAGCCATCTATAATCACCACTTTTCAATCTACCTATATATTATTATTATATTATAATTATTATTAATTACAAACCAATAACCTAATACATATATTACAAGCCAAAAAAAGAAAAACTTGGCCCCCTTTACAAAATAAAACCTATACCTATACCCAAAATACCCAAAAAATAACCCGACCCGGAGTCCAAACCAAACCCGACCCGAAGCCTACCCTAACCTAAACCTAACCCTAGTGTAGTCTCCCCCAATCACCCCATCAACTATCTCCAATCTCTGCACCAAGAAAATGAAGGTCGCTCCAAGACGCCACATCCCAATAGTCCACGCTACCTGCAGAGACAACAAACAAGCAAACAAAATTACAATGATTTTTTTTCTGTAATGGGTATAAAACCCAAAAGCAAAAAGTGTACAATGAATCTTTTGGTTCCCGTTTTTCGATAAGCAATACAAGGCAAAGAATAATTTGAAGTTGATTTTCCTCTTTTTTTTGGGTTTTGAGTACATCAAAAAATTTAGTTTCAAATAACACTAAGCAAAAAGACAACTTTTTTTAGTTTCGAAAAAAATAGTGAACACAAAAAAGGGCCTTAGTTTCGTAACACAATCGAAAAGAAAAAATGTTTTAGTTTCAAAAAAACAACAACATCCAAGCCTTTTCAAAGTAAAAAAACAAAAGAAAAAGGAAATGGGTAGATCCGAGTTTACTTGAGTCATAGGGGGCTTCATCGGAGGTCGCCAGAATTGGGGAAATCGAAAGGTCAAGGGTTTTTTGGGCTATTAGGGAGTTTTTCGGTACTTTTAGCCCTAAGTAGGGGCCTAGGTTAGTAGATCTAGATGTTTGGGTCATTCAAGTCTAGTTTAAGAGTTTCGAACGCTACGTGTAGTGGCTGAATGGAGGTCAGACAGCGGCTGGAGCGGGGCGAGAGGTGGTCGGCATTGGGCCGACCGAGGGAGAGAGGAGAGAAGAGACATGTTTTTGTTTTTTTTTTGTATATCTGGTGTAAAATGAAAAAAAAATAAAGAATAAAAATAGTATATATAGAGAGAGTTTAGGGTAAAATCACGATTAGATCCCCCTAGGTTTAACACGTTTTTACGTTTTGATCACCTGTAGAGACCAAATATGTTATTCTCCCTTTTCCTTTCATGTTATATACATTTTTTTATATTCACTATTTAGTCCCTCTAACTTTCGCATGTTTTTTATTCTAGTCATATATGAGGAGTGAAACTATTATTTTCCCTTTTCTTTGCATGTTATGTATTTACTAGCTTATTTACTGTTTAGCCCCTATAAGTTTAGCGTGTTTTTACACTTTGGTCATATGTAGCGACTGTTTAAGTTTTATTTTGATTTGGCATGACTAATTATGTAATTTTCCCATAATAGTTTAATAGTGCATTTTATGCTTAAATAATATAGATAATTAGCTTTTAGTCCCTGTAACTTCCTCGTGTTTTTGCATTTTAATCACGAACCTATTTTTAATTTTTGTTCTAATTTGGTCATTAAATTTTAATTCATTTTAATTATATGTTTAATATATTTTTTGTTATCTTGGTAATTTAATATTCATGCAATTTAACCCTTGTATTTATTTTTATTTTATTTTTATTTTCTTTGATGTTTTGCTTGTTTTTATTTTAATTTATTTAATTAGGTTTATTAGTTGATTTAATATTTCATAGTTTTTTTTATTAACTAGTCTTTTAGATTTCATCCTTAGATTAGGAGGATAAATCAAATTGGACCTAGAAATTAGGATGGCACCATAGTTTTTAATTAGAAAGCAATTAAGACGCATGATTACTCGAGTCGATTGCTCAACTTTTAATTTATTAATTGTCGATAAAATTTCTAAAACTCTTTTAATTTAATCTCATAATTTTTAATAAGTTAATTTAGATATTATTTAGAACTTTGATTTGTTGATTAGTCCTTAAATTTTAGAAGTTATTGATTTAGGCCTCTAAACTTCTAGTTCTTAGAACACTGGATTCTAGCTCTTGACCCTTTACTCCTTAAAATTTCAATTAGACTTTTAAATTAGGGAATAATTCGAGTCATCCCTCGCCTAAATGCTCAAGGGACCATATTGATTATTTGAGTCATTCCTAGCATTCATGCTAGGGAGAATGCTATCGGCCTTAATAAACGAATACCCTATTCAAATTTACATCCGTAATGATTTTTAAATTAAATAAAGTTTGAACTCAAAAGTTTTGATTTTAAATATAGGGTAATCAACAATGTACTGATTTTTAGACGCTTCTAGGGGTGTTAATCCTTCCCCATGCAGAATTGACTCTCGAACCTGATTTTTGGATTTTTGCATACCCTAAAACTTGGTATTTTGATAAAAAAATAAAATGTTTTATTAAAATCACCCGATTTTTAATGGTGTTCCAATCGTACCTTAAATGATTGATTGTGACTCCTAATATTTCAAAATCTTTTCAAAGGAAAACCCCCTAAGTCAGTACTGGTCTTTCTCCACCCAAGCGAAAAATAGTATCGATAGCTTGACGACTCCACTGGGGATGTTTTGTTTTTTAAATAGCTTGAGATTCGAGCCACGAGTCGGTTACCCTATATTTAAGATTTTGGAAATTATGAGTTCGATCTTATTTAATTTACAGTTCGTTATGTTATTTCAAATCAAAAAAAATTCTCTCTGGTTAATTTTTACACTTATGTGAATTTGTTTACGACTGTTACATATCATAGCTCTAAACCCGAGCTCAAATCCTGGTTTACCTAAGTAGGGAGAAACATCACACTACACGAGGAGCATTGGGCTTCCTTGTGTGGGTCTTATAAAGTATCTATAGAAAGTATCCAAAGTTCCTTATCTGAATATCAGATATGAGATACACTTTTAGTGGTGTGATCCCCTGAGCCGAATTCGATTCCTAAGTCTGTGATGTGCTAGAATCAGAGTCAATCTTAATAGGTTGTATAGATGGCTTGAGAACATTTGCTAGAACCCAACCACATGTATAAAATTTAGCAAACCTACACTGCCAGAGCTGTAACACCCATAGACCGATGTGGGTGACCCGATCCGATCTGAGGTGTCACATTAGGGCCACTGAAGTGACCCACAGTAAAATTCCTGGAAAATTTAAAATTTTTGTTAAAACCCGTAAAATCATAAAATAATTTATAATCAATAAAAATTCAAAAAATCATTCACATGTTATAAATAGGATTAAAATCATACAAATTTTAGACTCTGGTATAAAAATAAAATATAACCTACATGCCCCCTAATCACATACACCGTACTCTGCAAGAAAAGCTTGAATAACTCCCTTACTGAATTCAATAGTTGCACTAGTTTGATTCTTTTAACCTGAAAAGGTGAGTAAAAGAGTGAGCTTTACGAAGCTCAGTAATACAGAACTACTAAGTGATGCTAAAGGACATGCAAATAAAAAGAACATCTTAAATATTCCTTATTGACTCAACCATCTACATGTTTTTTAAATGAGTTGAGATTGCACTGATATTTTAAGTAGTAAACAACATGAAGCTTACAGTTCAGAGGAAACGTTCAGAGGACTAGGTTTAAGAGTTCAAAATAGGGTTTCTAGTGTGTTCCCACAAAACCAGTGAAAGGTACAAATATTTTTAAAATAATAACAATTTAAAACATATTTTAAAAAATCCATAATATAACCCTCCAACCGAACACCTTAGTGCAGTTCCCCAAAACTGCATCCATAAGGACTTACCCTAAGCACATAGCAGAGGAGCCGCCCTAAGGAAATGCGTTGGGGCCTAAGGGCCTACCCAGGAGTCACATTAGGTCCGTAAGGATTTACCAGCTTGATTAGAGTTGAACCTCCATACTCTAGAATCCTACCCATACAGTATCCAGTAGAAATCAGATTTAACAGTAACAATAATATCTAGATCATGATCCAGTAAAATCTTGTAAATGTGATAATGAAATGGATAACATAACTGCCCTCCACCCGTACACCATATGCAGTTCCCCAGAATTGCATTCGTAGGGCTTACCTTATACCTATTGGATATAAGGAACCAACCTAAGGGAGCATATTGGGGACTGAGAGCCTACTCAAGAAAGTTCTCGGGGCCTCAGAGCCTACCCAAGAAAGTTCTCGGGGCCTCAGAGCCTACCCAAGGGTCTCCTTAGGTCTGTAAGGATTTACCAGTTTGATCAAAGCCGAACCTCCATACTCCAGCCTACCCAAAAAATGTTTCAATAAAATCGTTCACATAATAAGAAGCAATTTACATGATTCATATTCGGCATAATCATATTTCTAGTGAAAACAAATATTCAAATAACATATATCATTCCACCATAGTCCATAAACCTTTAACCAACAAATTAGTAAATCATAATTTTCAATGAAACTTATTTCAAAGTAGATGAAATAGTCGTGTAGCATATAGGCAGCACACTAGAGGATCCAGATACTATTCAGATATACTTGGTAATTATCAGGTAGGGAACCATGAAACTTTTTTAATTTAATAGGATTTCAGAATCAAGATCCATATACGAGGGGGAGTTTGATAGCTAACTGATTCATCATTTAACCAGGAAGTGATTTATCAAGATCATACAATATTCATAAATTTTTTGTAAGAATTTGAGTATTAGGAAGACATTCAGAATATTTTACATCATAATTATTGAGGATTTAGACATAACATGAATATTATCATTATTCAGGCAAATCAGGGGCATTTTAGACATTTGGTTCTTGGAGAATCATTCGTAATTTAATCCAATAAGGGAATAACGATGATTCATGGTATTTATGATTCATGTCGATTTATTAGGATATCGAGTTAACACGAATTAAACAACTCCCAACATTGTGATACCTGACAACTAGTCAAATAGTTGCACTTCAAGGGTATTCACAATTTAATATTGACAACTTTTATCGAATTGATCATCTTCAGAATCTTCGCTGAATGGATCTTAGAGAGACGAATATATAATTCCAATGGGTTTTATTTTACTTATGTATTGCAAGGATATCAAGAAATGTCTATGTGCTTGATTTGTGGTTCATAACCCTTAGGGATTGTACATCGTATAAGTTAACCAGCGTTTCCAGACTTATCCAAGTCACTCACTTAATCCTAGGTCATTGAGGGTACTTAGGTCATTTAGTAGTCAAGTTTATCTCTGTCACTTCGGAGTTTCCAGAGTAATTCGTGTGTTTCCATAATTCGAATACATACAATACTTTCATTTAGTGCAACTTGGTCATATATTATAGTCATTTTGGTATTCGAGGTTGATTTATTCATTTTAGAGTTAAGGGTATTTAGTTATTCCAGAGCTTGGACGTGCTTCGAATCATATTACACTTCAGGGGTATTTCAAATAAATCAGGAATTTAATCGGTGATTCCAAGATTCAAGTGGATCATAAAATAAGTTCTCAGGTCGTCTCCATTATCATAGTTATCCAAAGTCCTTTTTACACTTTAAGGGTATTATTGTCATTCATTCAATTCTGTCAGTGTAATTACTTCTGATAACTTAGGCCTCAAGTGTTTAATCAAGAATCAAATTGTATTGGCCTTGTGCTTTTTCTAAGGTTTAAAACTGATTAAAATATATTTTCCAGATAAATTAGGAGTTAACATGTGCGTCATAAATTTTATCGAGTCAAAATACTTATTCTCGGGGTAATTCAACTATCATGATCAATACATACCATTTTTATAAATCAAAGGTATTTTTTGTAATTTTACCCCATAAAGGGTATTTTTGTAATTTTACCCAATGAAAGCATTTTCATAATTTCTCATCCAAGTACCTTTGGTATTTAACCTTTAATGAGATAAATCAAAATTTACAAATCATGGGGTTGATTGCTTTACCACTTAATCACAGAACTTGTAATTAAATTCCTATCGGTCCCCCAATTTCTTATATGAGTCATCTGAGTCATATTCGATTATTGATTTTTTATTGTACTCGGATCGAGTTTACAAATAATTTACTATATAGATGAGATCAATCATATTTATCCATGTAACTACCAATGCCAACATGTTCTATAAAACATGCATTTGGTAGAATGTATTACCTCGATTTTTGTGTCCCACTGATCAAACATTTAAACTCCATTCGATCACTCTCAAACTTAAATTCAACGTCCAATATTTCCTCGTATACATAGAAACTGAATTGACGTAAGAAACTGAAATTAATTGAGAACCCAAATTGAATTTGAAGATAAAACACTAAAAAATGGCTTACCGAATGCGAATTTGGCAAAACGTACTTCGATTTTGGACTTAGGATGTCAAAAAACATAAAATATTTCTTTTCAAAAATTTTAACTTTTCGGGTCAAATTCAACGATCAACGATCAAAGTTAATGTGTTGACTCAGATAAGTTGACTAGAACTGAGTTGACTCAGTTGGGTTAACTCATACCGAGTTGACTTGGTTTGCTCAAACATACCCTATTCGAATGGGTTGATCGATTCAGGCCGGTCCAATCTGGCTGGACTAGTTCTAGAATGTTTCCAAGGCAGGGAATGAAGCCTTCACACACGTAGAGGTGCGTGGCATCGGTGACGGGCTCGGGGTTATTGGTAGATTACTCTACTAGAAATCTTACACCAAAACAATCCCAAATCAATTCCAATAATCAACTAAAACCAAGCCAAAACTGATAAAAAAATAATTAACTGAATTATAACGGGGTTAACCACGTCGAAGATGAGGAAATCGGTGATGACTGAGCGACCCAAGGGTTGGGTTTGGAGCGGACAAAGATGGTGAGTCTAATGGGTGCGGTGGTAAGGTGAGACGGTTGCCGGATCGGCTAGAATCAAAAGAAATCCAAACACAGAGTTTGGATTTTCGAGGAATCTTCGGTGAGTTTTCCACAGCGAACGATGTTCGATCTTGGTGAGGCGTAAGAGGGCTTTTGGTCGGGGTGAGATGGTTGTTCGATTGTAAGTGGAAGCAGCGGCTATGGATGTTAGACAGCAACAGATTTGATAAAGTCCGATGGTGGCTATAAAAGTTTGTTTTTGGGAATTTTGGGTCACAAGGGGGTTCTGATATTTTATTTTTCACTTACCAGTAAAAATGGTAAAATTCAGAGTTAAGTCTCTGAACTTCCCATAAGTTCCAAAATCTAGATACAAATTTACAATTTAGTCATCAAATTTCCCTTGTTACGACTTTAATTCGATACTTTAAAGTAATAAAAAAAACTAGCCCCTATTCTGGGGTGTGATAAGAGCCATATGGATAACCTAAGAGAACTATAACACATGTGGCTAGGATCTTAATTTTCTTTGGTGTGTTTTACGTTCGAATTCAATAAATTTTGCTAGTTCACATTAATTATTCTTTGAATGCTTTGAATTAATTGAATGTTACTGACACATCTCTTTGTTTCTTGATTGCATATATCATTTTCATTTTCATTTCATAACATTAAATAGAAGATATTGATTCCCAAATTATCTGGTTACTGAAAAAGAGTTGAAGACAGTAATGTCTTCCAATAGGACCGAGAATGTTATAAATGTTTAGACATAGTCAGTGTATGGGTAAGCATGGTTTAGAGACAATAATGAAATTGGTGAAGAATCTGTATTGCCAGAGTAGGTTATTATCAGTGTCAAGTAAGAACATTGGTCCAAGTTATCAAGAATATGGGCTAGTTGGATGAGACTGAGAAGATGGTATTCAAAGAAGCCTACGAGGACATAGTCGAGTTACTGAGGGTACCAATCGATGCAGTTATAGTTCGAACCTTGGTTGAATGCTAGAATCTTGCTTACTGTTGCTTCACTTTTGGCAAAGTAGACATGACCCCTACCCTTGAAGAATATATTGCTTTACTGAACATACCAGATGTCAAAAGGCACTCACTTTACACTAAGGCGATTGGACCCAAAGGATTCTCAACCAATATGGTTACTTTGATGGGAAAGACTAAAGAATGGGTCGAAGAATATATTCAGAATTATGGGATCTAATGAGCTTAACTAAAAAGTTTAGTTTCAAGCAAGAACCATCCAAAAAGATGAGACCACTTTGCACTCGCATTGTATGGATTAGTGGTTTTCCCGAGAAAGGAAGATCACTTAGACATTACCATAATTGATTTTATTGAAGTCATTGCTAGGAAAACAAATCCTGCACCTGTCATCCTAGTAGATACATTCATGTCCTTAAACCAATGTAGGCAATCAGGTGGAGATCAGTTTATCGGTTGTGCATCTCTGTTACTGGTATGGTAGTGGAGTTATTCCTCGATAGTTGAAAAGCGTTAGGCTCAAAAGAATCAATCAGATTTCTCTCATCTGGTGGATTTCCTTGACAAGTTCCAAATTCCATAACTTCGCAAAAGAAAAGATTGGGTTGAGGCCCTGCGAAATATGAAAGACACCTAGATAGTCTGGAGAGCATATTGGTTGCTCAAGGAAAACATATTGTACAGATGCGATAAGGAAAACTTTGTTATGTTGCACGGATTGTGAGTAGAAGTTGGTTATACTCCCTTAATATCACTTTGACATTTCAGTACCCAGAAATTTATACCAGCTACCCATGGGTTAAATGAGGCATAATTTTATTTTTCTACCCCAAGTTACCGAGATTGAATCTAAAAAATGTACACTGCTTGGTAAAAGCCATGTTTTATTAACTTTAAGATGATATAATCATCATTCATTCCAGCCTATGAGATTTGTAGGTCAGGGTCACCCCGAAACCAAATTTGAAAGAATGGTTGACCATGAAGGAACGATTAAGAAGACTCCCAACTGAATCCAGGCTTTTGAAAGAATAAATCAGCTTGATGAATATGGATAGAGAAAAGGAGCAGAGAAGCTTCTCAGATGAAAGGACGATGTGGGAACTCGAGCTAATTAAGAGAGATAGGGTGGTGAAGCATTTAGCTAAGGAAAAAGAGAAAGTCCAAGAGAGTTTTGATGCTCTGGACTGGGATTTCATAGACTTGGAGAAGAACATGAAAGAAAAAGTCGGCATCATACTATTAAGGCTTTAAAGATGAAGCTCGATGGAGAAGAGAAAAGTGTGAGAAGAAGCCAGGAATAAAATAAGCGAGTCATGCAATATGCCCAAAGATTAAGGGAACAAATGGATGAGGCTAATCAAACTAATGAGTTTGGAGAAGGCTTTTTAGAATCCCTACACCAAAAATGGTATTTTTCTTCAAAGAGAGAATGAGACATTGAAGAAGATGATAGTTGAGTTGGAAGAGGGAGAGTTGATTTATTCATCCGCTCGAGAAATGACTAGCTAAAAAAATAAAGCTTTAATGGTCAAGATTACTGAGTTGGAAGTGAAAATACAAAGATGCCATGAATGAATCCAACAGCTCTAAGGAATCCGACCGTTGACTAATTAAGAGCTATGAATTGCACTGCGTCAAGCTAATGATATCATTCAGATGCAGTAGGAAGAGATGGAGAAGGCAGTGGATCAGGAAAGTGAGGTTGCTCGACAAGTCTTTGAGTTGTCTGAATAAGTGGCGACCTTAAGAGCTTTTGTGATTCCAAAGTCTGAAGAAGAGAGACACATTATAGACATGATGATAGAGCTCAAGAAGTTAGGAGATAGGGCTAGATATTACATATAGCTATGGTAAGGCCTGTTGAATCAGGCATAGAAGAGATGTCACCCGACTTTAACGAATTAGCAGAAAAAGAGAAAGCCAATAGTGAGATAACTTATCAACTGAAGAGTCTGGAAGAAAGAGTAAGTTTGGTAGAATTAGAGTCGTTTTATGGAATGGATGCACGAGAGCTAAGCTTAGTTCCTAATCTTATACTTCCCCCAAAGTTCAAAGTACCATACTTCAAAAAGTACGATGGGACCACCTGTCCATCTGCTCACCTCACTATATACTGTAAAAGAATGGCAGGCTATACCGAGAATAAAAAGCTATTGATACATTGTTTCTAGGATAGTTTGACTGGGTCGGCTGTAAAGTGGTACAACCAGTTAACCAAATCCCATGTCAAATCATGAAGGGATTTAGCCATGGCATTTTGCAGCAGTACCACCACGTTATTGACTTAGTACCTGACAAATGGACTCTGTAAAACATGGAGAAATGGCACAATGAAACCTTTAGGAAATATGCCCAGAGGTGGCGTGATGTGGAAGCACAGGTGCAGCCCCCACTTCTGAAAAATAAGGCTACCTTCATTTTCGTGAATACCTTAAAGGCACTGTATCTTGGGCACCTGTTAAGAAATACCACTTAGAATTTTGTTGACTAGTCATTTAAGGAGAACTTACTGAAAATGTCATTAAGAGTGGTAAAATTTAGGGAGGAGAAGGGTCGAAGAAACCCTATTTTAAAAGACATAAGAACGAGGTGAATCATATAAAAACTTACCACAAAACATTTGCATCTAGTGTTACGATCACCCAGCCTAGGGCAGAGAAAGCAAATGCCATGAGAACAAAGGGCCAAGGAGGGAGATTACGAGAATGACTTTCTCACCCGTGCCAGTGCCATATTCTAAAATATATGCCTTCCTATTGAAAGCAGATTTAGTACGCCCCTATAAGTTGACTTCGCTACAATCACCTTACCATCATTGGTATAATACCAACGCCCACTGTGAGTACCATGCAGGGATCGCCAGGCATGACATCGAGAACTATCTAACGTTCAAAAATATTGTACAAAATCTCATCAACATTGGAGACTTGGAGTTCAAAGCACCAGGAATGATCAACGGTGATCCTGAGCCAAAACCGATTAGACATGAAATATATTGTGAGCATCACATAAAGGAGGAGAAACACATTTAGAATTGCTATGAATTCTGAGAATTCCTTCAAGATATGATGAACGATGGTGAAGTGGAATTCTTTAACAAAGAGGAGAGCCAAAGAAATATGGATGTTTGTATGACGGATAACTCTAACATGATGCAAGGAATGAGGAAGCGTGTGATCATCAGAGTTAAACCTAGAAACAAGAGCTCATCATCAATAACTCCTAAAGTTGTGATTTTAAATCTGTCACCTTTCTCATTCAAGGACATACGATAGGTTCCTTAGAGTTATACAACAAGTGTATCTATACCAGAAGGGTCAAGGTCTTCTGAAGGGAGGAGGTCACTCACGAGAGTATGCCACTTAGAGAGTAGAAGATGCTACTCGCCTAAGACGTTCATAGAGGCAGATAAGGAAAAATAAAAAGCCAAGGTAGTGTAGCACCAAACATTTTCAACGAAAAACCTCTACCAATCATTAATGAGCCAGTGACTGGAGCTCAGGGCTGTGAATTCATGAGGTTCTTAAAGCTTAGTGAATACATCATAATAGAGCAGCTTCACAAGCAGTAGGCTGAAATCTCAATATTGGATATGTTAATCAACTCAGAAGTACATAAAACACCTTATTGAAAGTATTCAACCATAAATTCATCCTTGAGGATATTTTGACACATAAATTAGATGGAATTGTGGGGCACATAACTACAAATAACTATATCACTTTCACTGATGATGAGATCCTAGAAGGAGGGATGGGATCCATCAAGGCTTTAAATATCATGACTCATTGCCACGACCATGTTTTACCAGGGGTTCTAATAAACAACGGGTATGCATTAAACGTGATTCATTTGGCAACGCTGCAAAGGATGCCTGTAGATAGCTCACACATGAGAGCTTATCACAATGTTGTCAGGGCATTCGATGGAACCCAAAAGGACATTATAGGAAAAATGAAGATACCTTTATTAATTGGGTCTGCTTATAACTGCTTACTGATCCTGGATCCACGCTGGAGAGGCGGTTCTTTCATCTCTACATCAGAAGTTAAAATTTGTGATTGATGGAAGGTTAGTCAGCATTGGATCTGAAGAAGAAATCATTGTTTCGGTAGCATTCAATTTCCCATACATTGACGTTAACGAATACGTCTTGGAATGCTCCTTTAGGGTCTTAGAGTTCATTAAAGCAATGTATGTAGTTGTAGGAGGCAAAATTCTATGCCCCGCGCTATCAGATTATACCAAGATGTCAATAAGGAAAACCCTGGGAAAAGAGGTAAAGACCGACAAAGGACTGGAAAAGGATCTACAGGGAATGGTATGATATATAACCATCAAATAGAAGATAGACCATTTCAGGCTAGGGTTTAAGCTAATATTCCTGCAATGTAGCCAAGAGCCAAGGAAAAGGGTTGAACCAAGAAAAGCCAATTTGAATGGAGAGGATATCTCTGGAGAGCGCATGTCCTTCCCTCCTCTAAAGAACTCTTTCAAATTCGGAGGAGTATACGACGTAGAGAAGCAGTTATCCAGTATTATCACGATTGAGGAGTTGGCGGGAGAAGAGGAATGGATGAGAAAATATTTGAATGGATTGAGGAGTGGATTGAGGAGTTGGAAAGTTATTATCTGGAATCCATCCTTGCTTCCCCAATGAAAATCTTAATAATTGGACCGTTGAAGACCTCTTTGTAGTTTTTAGGGTTAACTCAAAGTAATACCCAGAGATAACTCGTGTTATCATTTTGAAAGTATCTAAAATAACTTTTTTGTAGAGCTCAATGTTATCAAATTGATTAATAAAAGATATTTTTATTATTTTCTCAAATGGCACTCACTTTCATTCTTCATATTTTTGCATCGCGTTCTTTGCATCATATTCTTTATTCTTTATTCTTTATTCTTTATTCTTTATTCTTTACATTCCAAAACATCCGAGTCAAATTATATTCACATGTCACAATAATACTAGCATAATTGTTCCTGACGCCAGTTACAAGATAGATTTTTAGCGACCTTTGTGTATGGAAGAAGTCAATGAGTGTGAATATTAGGAAGACTGTGAAGTTCCTAATGAGCTATTAAGATTGGTGGAAAAAGAGGAGAAATAGATTCTACCCCATAAACAGGAGCTCTTGAATTTGGGGACAATAGAAGTAAATAGAGAAATAAAAATTAGAACCACTCTATCCACATGGATAATGCTAGAATTGATAATTTTGCTCCAAGAGTTTAAGGACATCTTTGCATGGTCGTACCAAGATATGCATGGGTTAAACACTGATATAGTAGTCCATAAGTTGTCAATTAAACCAGAATGCAAGCCAATTCAACAGAAACTTAGGAGAATCAAGCCATAAATGTTATTAAATATCGATGTAGGCTTCCTTCAAGAGGCAAAGTATCCCGAATGGGTAGCCAATATAGTTTCGGTACCAAAGAAAGATGGGAAGGTCTACATGTGCATGGATTATCGGAACCTTAATAGTGCTAGCCCGAAGAACAATTTTTCATTTCCTCATATAGATACTCTGGTAGACAATACTACGGGGCATTATTGGTTTTACTTCATGGATGGCTTCTCGGGTATAATCATATCAAAATGAACCATGATGACATGGACAAAACAATATTTATAACCGTGTGGGTAACTTTCTTCTATAAAGTGATGTCATTTGGTTTGAAAAATATTGGGGCAACCTATCGAAGAACCTTTGTAATTCTTTTTCATGACATGATGCATAAGGAAATTAAAGTATACGTGGATGATATGATTGCCAAATCTCGAATAGAAGGAGAACATATACAAAATATGAGAAACTTGTTCCAAAGATTGATAAAGTACCAATTAAAGCTCAATCTAACCAAATACACGTTCAGGTTAAAATCAGGGAAGCTACTTGGCTTTGGGGTAAGTTAGAAAGGAATCAAGATTGATCCCGATAAAGTCAAGGCAATTCAAGACCTTCTAGCACTCGCATATAAAAAGAAGTTTGAGGGTTCCTTGGAAGGCTAAATTATATATCTCGATTCTTTTATCAGTTGACCAATAAATGTGACCCTATGTTCAAATTACTTAGAAAAAATAATCTTGAGGTGTGGAATGACGAATTCCAAGAGACTCTTGAAATTATCAAGAAATATCTATAAAATACCCCCATATTAGTAGCATCAGTACTACCAATTCAGAAGATGTGTTGTGCTTTAGTGTGGGCAACATGGAGACTCAGGCAGTTCATGTTATACCATACGACATGGTTGATATCGAGAATGAATCCATTAAAAGTTTTGATGGAGTCTCCTTCTCTGACTGGTAGACTGGCTAGATGACAGATGTTGTTTGAATTTGATATTGTCTATGTGAGCCAAAAGGCAATAAAAGGGAGTGTCATAGCCGACTATCTTGCAAGTCCTTCCTCAGAAGATTACGTGTCTATAAACTTTAATTTCCCATATGAGGATTTGATGTGCATTTCTACCGAAGAAGAAAGCATCGTGGGCAACAAATCATGGACATTGTACTTTGATGGAGCCTCTAACGCTTTAGGAAAAGGAATTGGGGCAGTGTAGATTTCCCCAAAGGAGATCTATTATCCTTTCACAAGTTAATAAGAAGATAGACATGATGCCAATAAGGATTAGAGTATACGAGACCCCGACTCATTGCTATCTTCTAGAAGAAGAAGTTGATAGCCATCCATGGTACCAAGATATCTTACAGTATATGACATACCAGACATCCCCCCTGGTGCATATGAAATTGACAAGAAAATAATCAGAAGAATGACAGTTGGATACTTCTTTGATGGAGAGATCTTATACATAAGGGGCAGTGACCAAGTTCTGTTGAGATGTGTAACTGCCAAAGAAGTAAAAAGTGAAATGGAAGAGGTGCATGGCGGAACATGTGGAACACATGCAAATGGTTTATCTATGGCTAGGAAGATCATGAGGTATGGATACTATTGAGCCACGATATATACAGATTGCATCAATTATGTAAGAAGATTCCATCAATGCCAGATATATGCGAATAAAATTCAAGCACCACCCTCGCCTCTTCATGTTATGAGCTCACCTTAGCCATTTTCCATGTGGGGTATGGACATCATTGGGGCAATTACACCAAAATCTTCAAATGGTCATCGATTCATCTTAATGGGAATCGATTATTTCACAAAGTGGGTAGACGTTTCTTCCTATTCCAGTATCAAGAGATATATAGTTTGCAAATTCATAAAGAGAGAAATAATATGTCGAGATGGATTGCCAGAAAAAATAATGCTACTAATCTGAATAACAAGATGATGGACGATCTATGTGCGCAGTTCAAGATAAAATATGTCAATTTCATGACTTACTTCCAAAAAATGAATGGGTTAGTAGAAACAACAAACAAAAATATCAAAAGAATCATTGCAAAGACTACACAGAGATTGGCATGAGAAATTACCCTTTTCCCTATATGGATATATAACGACCATGCGTACATTGACAGGACCAATGCCATTCTCTCTAGTATATGGAACAGAGGCAGACATACCCATTGAGGTTGAAATTTCATCACTTTGAGTCTTGAAAGAAGTAGAGTTAGATGAAGTAAAATGGGTTCAGTCTCGTATTGATCAATTGAATCTTATTGAAGAGAAGAGGCTGAAAGATATGTGTCATGGCAAATGTACCAAAAAAGGATAATGAGAGCTCATGAAAGGAAAATACGCCTAAGAGAGTTTCGAGAGGAGGATCTATTACTTAAGAAGATTTTGCCAATCCAAAAATATTTCCGTGGGAAATCGATGCCCAATTAGGAAGGACCATACGTTGCCAAAAATACCTTCTCCGGATGAGCATTGATTTTGGCAGAGATGGATAGAAGAGTGTTGGGAAACCCAATAAATATAGACTCTGTCAAGAATATTACACCTAAAAAAAGAGAAAGAAAAGAAAAAAGAAAAGGAAAAAATGGTTCGAAGTGAAAACCCGCAAAGGGTGTCTTGAAACAAAGGGAAGGATTTGAGTTGAAAATCTGAAGAGCCAGCTCAAATGCATTTTGATATTGCGGCATCCGACAATAAACCCTCTCGAAAGACTAATAGTTCGCAAAAGACTTCACATCTTCAAACAGCTCCGCTACCTTGGGATCTCTCAGACAAAGGATCACCTCAAGATGTCAAATTAACTGATTCAGGAACATTTTTGCTAGAATTCATTATGACATATTCTTTCAGAATCTCTATTCAATTCTTTCGATTGCCATGTCTTTGTGTAAAACTTATATTTTTCAATGAATTTTATGATTATCATTTCAATCTTCAAATCATTCATTCATGTGTGCCACGAACAGCCTAACATAATCCAAATTCCAAACGAATAATTTCTAGGTATTACTTTTGAATTAACTAATAAAATAATGGGAATCCAAGCCAGTCCACCAGGTCGATATTTACACTCATTGAAACAAGTGGTTGACAATGGGTGAGACGAGAGATGACAGCAGCCCAAATGACATAAATAATGAAAAGGTGATAACACAATTCGTTCCCAGTCATGTTTCCGACCGCTCCCGGGTAGAGGCGCGTATAGACCTTTAGGAAATCAGTCTTTCGAGATTATGAATCAGACAAGGAGTCAACAACAAAGACTCGACAAGGATAAAAAAGGAAAAACAAGGCTTATGAGATCTTAAATGTCACACCAATAACCCGTATAAGTATACTTATACAGATTATAGATGTCACCTTAATTTCTAAAAACATTTCCTTTTCAAAATTGATTTAAAATTTAATTTCTTTAAAAATAGTAACTGATATTATAAAAATATCATCATATCATATAAATTATGTTTCGTTATAACAAATTTAATTCAAAAGATTTTTTTATGAATAGTGATGAATAGTACCAGAAGAGGCTTTCGAATAAGGCGTGGGCACGGCTTATTCATTCTGAGCTACTGCAGAAAAGGTTTTAAGTTAAGGCGTGGGCACGCCTTACCAGTCTGTACAATCCATAAATTAATATTGATTTATGCTATCCACTTTTAAATAAAGTAGAACAATTTAGTTTAACCATTACAAACCATTTATTTTCCAAATAGATAAACAAAGCAACTTAGTACATTAATAAGTACATGCCACTAATAAAATTAACATTACAACTTAGGATGTCTTACTGATATTGAAATATACTTCTTGATGTTTGACGTCTCTTTACACTCCTTATTCCACTACTGGCTTTTTACCTACGCGTGAAAATCATCACACGCTAAGTATATACTTAGTGAGGCAATTATAACAATAACAGTACAATACAGCTCATGCATGAATTTCATTGTCAAAAACAAATGCCATTAAATCATGTTATATATATGTCCAATATTTTACCATGATCAAAATAATATAAATTTTCTTAGCACTTATCACATAAGCCAATAAGCTTATTTTTTTTATCAATATACTTGTCATTATTCAATAAGCTCATAAGCTTATTTTCATATTTACCATTTATTTATCAATAAATCATAAAGCCATAAAATCATAAACAATAGCACAATATACAACCCTGAGGACCCTGGGTATTCGAGTAATATTTGCACCGTAGAGCTACACATAAGGTCGTGCCCACCATATACACCAAAGTGTATTACACATAAGGTCATGCCCACCATATACACCGAAGTGTATTACACATAAGGTCGTGCCCACCATATACACTTAGTGTCCTTACACACTATAGTGTAGTATTAAACCTGCAGTTGCTATACTCTATGGCATGCCAACTATACCTTGTCCCTCAATGACTTACTTGGGCATATAGTCTATTTTATTTGATCCAACCATGGCAAAGTATAATATCAAATTTAACATTGGGAAGTTCATACCCGAAAACATTCATGGTAAAATATCATTTTTTTTATGATCAATGCATTTTAATTTCATACTCTGACATAACAATGTCAATTTATGAAAATGATATAAAATCATGTCGATATAAACAAGGTCGACTTATCGCAAGTCTTCCTAATGATGTATACAACATCCATGTATAATTTCATGCATGTATTGCACTCACCTTGACACTTTATATAGTCCACAATATGATCCTCACTAATTGTCCACAATATCTCTTTTATACTTGATTTGCTTCAATCACACTTAACTCAAAATCTGTATAAAATCACAATTCATAACAATACTTATGTTAGTATTATACTAACATAAACACATCCCATAAAAATTCCATAATATACTTGGAACTCATTTTCTACCAAGTATTTCACACTTAATAATTCCTTTTAACGTTTCCACTAACTTTTCCAATTACTTAAAATGGTCCTTCACCATTTTATCACATACAATCATTTAAATTTCAAATCAACAACAATTTCCATCATAGTACATCAATTATAAAACACTTATACAACAACCCCTCTATTTTCCAGAATTTACGAATTAATCTCCAACTCTTCAAAAATTACAAAATAGTCACTAAATTTTCCAAAGCTTGTAGAATACTTGAATATGAATCTACAACATATAAATCATCAAGATTTATCATCAATTTCATGAATCCTATCATGAACATAAACCCTTAGATTTGGGATCTTTGAAATTCCACAAGATTAGAAAGCAATATTGGTACCAAATGATAGAGTTTTTCACTTAGATCACTTTCCTATCTCACAACATAACTCCATTTCCAAAGGAATTAGCTCAAAAATTGAAAAATGAAATATTTCCTTACCTTGAAAGCTTTCACACGTCCATGGAGAAGAGAAGAACACTTTGGCATGATATGTTTGATTGATATCATGCTTATCATCCTTTAAAAACAATTATTTAAGTCATTTACTTGGAAAATACCAATTTACCCTTAATAAAACTTTATAATCACCATTAAACCAAGATACATATCCTTATCATCTTTAAAATCACTTAAATATCATCCTTGTCATCTTTCAATATTCAAAGATGAACAAATTAGTTTTCCACTTTACCATTTTGCCCTTGAAATTTCCAAAATTTACAATTCAGTCACTTTAATCAAACAATCTAAATTGAACATGAAATTAAACCATTAAATATTATTTCCCAAAATTCTTAAAATGTGAAAATAATATTTTTTATTTCTTATTTTCGTGACACATTTGTAATTTTTCCAAAATTACATTTTGGTCCCTAAACTTTTCAAAGTTTATACTTTGGTCACTAAACTTTACCAAATGTATATAATTTGATCACTAAATAAATCCATTTATGGAATAACATTCTTTTTGATAAAATTACCACTTAATTCCTTAAACTTTTCCCAAATTTTCTACTTTGACAATCAAACTTTCAAAATTTACATTTTGATCATTATCTATGTTTTTGGGGTTTTATAATTCTTCCCTCCTTAAATAAAATTCGTCCTCGAATTTTAAGAAGAACCTGATATGAAGAGGTGTGGGAACTGTTTTCTCATGTCCTCTTCTCTTTCCCACGTAGCTTCTTCAACTTTATGATTTTGCCAAAGTACTTTGACTAGAGGAATCGTCTCGTTACGTAGTTCTTTAATTTCTTGAGCTAAAATCCGAACTGGTCCTTCTTCATAAGTCAAATCTGGTTGAATCTCGATTTCTTCTGATATAATAACATGTGAAGGATCTGATCGATACCTTCTAAGCATTGACCCATGAAAAACATTGTGTACTTTGTCCAACTCTGGAGGTAATGCTAACTGATAAGGCACCGGTCCAAGACGCTTTAAGACCTCATAAGGTCCAATAAATCTTGGACTTAGTTTCCCTTTTCGTCCAAAACGAAAAATCTTTTTCCAAGGCGATACTTTAAGAAAAACTTTATCACCTTCATGAAATTCAATCTCTTTTCGTTTCAAATATGCATAAGACTTCTGACGATCAGCTGCAATCTTGAGATTATCTTTAATTATTTTCACTTTATCTTCAACCTCCATCAATAAATCAGGACAAACCAGATTCCGATCTTTTAACTCGAACCAATTTAATGGTGTTCGACATTTTCTCCCATATAAAGCTTTGTAAGGAGCCATCTTGATGCTAGATTGGTAGCTGTTATTGTAAGCAAATTCTGCTAAAGGCAAATACTTTTCCCATGATCCTTCGGACTCAATTACACATGCCCTCAACATATCCTCCAATGTCTAAATAGTCCGCTCAGACTAACCATCCGTCTGTGGATGAAATGTCGTACTAAAATTCAATCGAGTACCCAAAGCTTTATGCAAAGAATTCCAAAATCTTGAAGTAAACCTTGGATCCCTGTCAGATATGATTGATACTGGCACTCCATGTAGCTGAATTATCTCTTTGATATACAACTCTGCATATTTTCCAAGGCATAGTCCATTCGCACCAGAATGAAATGTGTCGATTTAGTTAACCGATCAACTATCACCCATATAGAATCCTTTTTATTTGATGTCAATGGTAGCCCTGTAACAAAATCCATAGTAACTCTCTCCCACTTTCATTCTGGAATAGAAATTGGTTGTAACAATCCCGAAGGCACCTGATGTTCAGCTTTCACTTGCTGACACGTCAGACATATAGCAACAAATTCAGAAATGGCTCTTTTCATACCCGGCCACCAAAATCGACTCTTAACATTATGATACATTTTGCTTCCACCTGGATGCATAGTCAATGGACTATAATGTGCCTCAGAAGAATATCTTTCTTCAACTCATCATCATGTGGAATATAGATTCTTCCTCGATAATACAGACATCCATCCGATTTGACTTCAAAGTCTTTAGTCTTACCTTTTCCCACTAGAGAAATCTTTTCCAAGCATCTGCCATCTTTCTTTTGTAGCTCTATTATCCGATTTGAAAGCATCGGCTTTATTTTTAATTCAGCCAACAGTGCGCCATTTTCTTTCAACAATAGTCGCACATCCATAGCTCGCAAAGCTGCAAAAGAAAGATGGCAGATGCTTGGAAAAGATTTCACTAGTGGGAAAAGGTGAGACTAAAGACTTTGAAGTCAAATCGGATGGATGTCTGTATTATCGAGGAAGAATCTATATTCCTAGAAATAGATTCTAAAAAGATTCCTCTATCTCTTACCAGTTTTGTACTTATATAAGAGTATGTAGAACCGGGATCAATCAATACAAAAACAGGTTCGTCAAAGAGATAAAAGGTACCTGCTACAATCTCAGGAGCATCTCTATCATCATCAGTCTTGATATGATAAACTCTTGCAGTAGTTCTGTTTTCACGATTAGATGCAGTCTCAGATGTACCAGGTTTACCCATTTTTCCACCTCTACCCCTCTGAGGTCCCGATACTGTCTGATCTGGATTTAACTTTGGACAGTGCCTTTTGAAATGACCCTCTTGCCCACAGTTATAACATTTTCCTTCAGCAAACCAACATTGACCAGAATGTCTCCTTCCACAAAACTTACACTCTGCAGCAGGACGAAATCCTGATCCTTGAGTACCCACCGAAATTGCATGTGTCTGTCTGAACTTTCCTCCAGAAAATCCTTTTCTGCCCATAGATACTGAGGAAGAATAACTTTTCTGCTGCTGAACCTTGTTGCATTTGGGAAAGGGTGCAGAGTAAGAGCTTCCAAACATTTTATTTGTCTGAACCTTCTTCGCCTTTATATCTTCAAGATCAACTTTTTCCATAGCTTTAACCTTGTTTACCACTTCTTGAAAAGCAGTAAAATGATGAGAAACCAGAATTCTCTTATACTGAGAATCCAATCCAGAAACAAATCTATCAATTCTAGATTTCTCAGTTGGAATAAGCTCCAAAGCAAACCGACTCAGCTTGTGAAATTCACATTCATACTCATAAATTATTTTGCCGGATTGCTTTAAGTTTAGGAACTGTTGCATCATCTCATTGACAAACACGTCCCCAATATACTTTTCTTTGAATTCCCTCAGAAAGAATTCCCATGTGATCTGCTCAGTGGAAACTCGTGCGACGACTGTATTCCACCACACACTGGCTTACTCCATCAGTAGAGACACAACCCCTTCCAACTTTCCTTGATTATCACAAGAAATCTTGTTGAGCATATTCTTGACATCGTTCAACCAGAAGTCAGCAGCCATCAGATTAGCATCCGAATCACCTCGAAATTCAGGTGCTCTCATCTTTCTCAGTTCTTTCGGAACTGACACTGGGGTTCGACGATTGATAATGGTGTCTAGGGCTTGTAAAAACAACCCCCGATCTTGAACAGACATATCCTGTTGATTCAGATTAGACAGCTCTACATTCGGCTGAGCATTGGGTGAATTCTGATTCACCTCATTACTCCCACTCTGTACAGGAATAACATGCTCACCTGCCCTACTCGATTCTTGATGATCTGACATCTGAACACAGTCAAAATCATCGTACTTTAGTAAAGAGTAACTTTACTCCTAATAAGCATCATCACAGTGTATATACAACTATCAGTAACTTTTCACATCCTAGTGGCATGTATACAATTTTTAACTCAAAACAAACTCGTTTTAGTCCTAGAATAGGTTAAACCTGTAACTCTGATGCCAATAAATGTCACACCCATAACCCGTATAAGTATACCTATACAGATTATAAATGTCACCTTAATTTCTAAAACATTTCCTTTTCAAAATTGATTTAAAATTTAATTTCTTTAAAAATAGTAACTGATATTATAAAAATATCATATCATATAAATTATGTTTCGTTATAACAAATTTAATTCAAAAGATTTTTTTTATGAATAGTGATGAATAGTACCAGAAGAGGTTTTTGAATAAGGCGTGGGCACGGCTTATTCATTCTGAGATACTGCAGAAAAGGTTTTAAGTTAAGGCGTGGGCACGGCTTATTCATTCTGAGATACTGCAGAAAAGGTTTTAAGTTAAGGCGTGGGCACGCCTTACCAGTCTGTACAATCCATAAATTAATATTGATTTATGCTATCCACTTTTAAATAGAGTAGAACAATTTAGTTTAACCATTGCAAACCATTTATTTTCCAAATAGATCAACAAAGCAACTTAGTACATTAATAAGTACATGCCACTAATAAAATTAACATTACAACTTAGGATGTCTTACTGATATTGAAATATACTTCTTGATGCTTGACGTCTCTTTACACTCCTTATTCCACTACTGGCTTTTTACCTACGCATGAAAATCATCACACGCTAAGTATATACTTAGTGAGACAATTATAACAATAACAGTACAATACAGCTCATGCATGAATTTCATTGTCAAAAACAAATGCCATTAAATCATGTTATATACATGTCCAATATTTTACCATGATCAAAATAATATAAATTTTCTTAGCATTTATCACATAGGCTAATAATCTTTTTTTTTTATCAATATACTTGTCATTATTCCATATGCTCATAAGCTTATTTTCATACTTACCATTTATTTATCAATAAATCATAAAGCCATAAAATCATAAACAATAGCCCAATATACAACCCTGAGGACCCTGGGTATTCGAGTAATATTTGCACCGTAGTGCTACACATAAGGTCGTGCCCACTATATACACCAAAGTGTATTACACATAAGGTCGTGCCCACCATATACACCGAAGTGTATTACACAAAAGGTCGTGCCCATCATATACACTTAGTGTCCTTACACACTATAGTGTAGTATTAAACCTGCAGCTGTTATACTCTATGGCATGCCAACTATACCTTGTCCCTCAATGACTTACTTGGGCATATAGTCTATTTTATTTGATCCAACCATGGCAAAGTATATTATCAAATTTAACATTGGGCAGTTCATACCCGAAAACATTCATGGTAAAATATCATATTTTTTTATGATCAATGCATTTTAATTTCATACTCTGACATACAATGTCAATTTATGAAAATGATATAAAATCATGTCGATATAAACAAGGTCGACTTATCGCAAGTCTTCCTAATGATGTATACAACATCCATGTATAATTCCATGCATGTATTGCACTCACCTTGACACTTTATATAGTCCACAATATGATCCTCACTAATTGTCCACAATATCTCTTTTATACTTGATTTGCTTCAATCACACTTAACTCAAAATCTGTATAAAATCACAATTCATAACAATACTTATGTTAGTATTATACTAACATAAACACATCCCATAACAATTCCATAATATACTTGGAACTCATTTTCTACCAAGTATTTCACACTTAATAATTCCTTTTAACGTTTCCACTAACTTTTCCAATTACTTAAAATGGTCCTTCACCATTTTATCACATACAATCATTTAAATTTCAAATCAACAATTTCCATCATAGTACATCAATTATAAAACACTTATACAACAACCCCTCTATTTTCCAAAATTTACGAATTAATCTCCAACTCTTCAAAAATTACAAAATAGTCACTAAATTTTCCAAAGCTTGTAGAATACTTGAATATGAATCTACAACATAAATCATCAGATTATCATCATTTCATGAACCCTATCATGAACATAAACCCTTAGATTTGGGATCTTTGAAATTCCAAGATTAGAACCAATATTGGTACCAAATGATAGAGTTTTTCACTTAGATCACTTTCCTATCTCACAACATAACTCCAATTCCAAAGGAATTAGCTCAAAAATTGAAATATTTCCTTACCTTGAAAGCTTTCACACGTCTATGGAGAAGAGAAGAACACTTTGGCATGATATGTTTGATTGATATCATGCTTATCATCCTTTAAAAACAATTATTTAAGTCATTTACTTGGAAAATACCAATTTACCCTTAATAAAACTTTATAATCACCATTAAACCAAGATACATATCCTTATCATCTTTAAAATCACTTAAATATCATCCTTGTCATCTTTCAATATTCAAAGATGAACAAATTAGTTTTCCACTTTACCATTTTGCCCTTGAAATTTCCAAAATTTACAATTCAGTCACTTTAATCAAACAATCCAAATTGAACATGAAATTAAACCATTAAATATTATTGCCCAACATTTTTAAAATGTGAAAATAATATTTTTATTTCTTATTTTCGTGACACATTTGTAATATTTCCAAAATTACATTTTGGTCCCTAAACTTTTCAAAGTTTATACTTTGGTCACCAAACTTTACCAAATGTATAATTTGATCACTAAATAAATCCATTTATGGAATAACATTCTTTTTGATGAAATTACCACTTAATTCCTTAAACTTTTCCCAAATTTTCTACTTTGACCATCAAACTTTCAAAATTTACATTTTGATCATTATCTATGTTTTTGGGGTATTACATTAAAACTCAAAACACAAAAATACATTATGCATATTCAAGCATTTGCAAAAATAGGAACATACACATTCATTTGGCATCAAGTTTTGATTGTCTGAGAGAAATTTAGGGAGTCAACAAAGATTTCATGAGGATGAAGGATCAGTCTATATTTTCTTTTACCGTTGAAGGAAATTGATCGCAAGAAAATTAAGGTCCATCTGATCATTACCTCCAGGTACTTTAAATGCAAATCAATAACATATGATAATCTTTTACAGGTTTAAAACTCTTCAAAGAGAAGATAAACCAATCAACATTTCCAGTGGAGAGTTCATAATGAGAATAACTCATCCGATAGAGGGAGAAGAAGTTCATAATGAGAAGAACTTGTTCAACCTTTGCTCGATTCATCGCATATGGAGTTGAATCAGCGATGCCTCACTTAAAGGATTAAAATTTCTAGTAGAGAGTTTATAATGAGAAGAACTCATCCGATAGAGGGAAAAGAAGTTCATAATGAGAAGAACTTATTCAACATTTACTTGATTCATCGTATATAGAGTTGAATCAGCGACGCCTTACTCGATGTATTAATATTTCCAATGTAGGGTTCATAATGAGAAGAACTCATCCGATGAGGGAGAAAAGTTCATAATGAGAAAAACTTGTTCAACCTTAGCTCGATTCATCAAATTTTGGAGTTGAATCAGCGATGCCTCACTCGAGGGATCAACATTTCTAGTAGATAATTTGTAATGAAAAGAACTCGCAGCTTGAAGAATAGGGACTGAGTTAAAAGATGGTGTTTTGTGTGTCTTTGCTCTATTCTCGTTTCACTGCAATGAGCAAAGAGGGGCAGTTGTAATCATCATTTTTCAATCTACCTATATATTATTAATAATATTATTATATTATAATTATTATTATTATTTACAAAACAATAACCCAATACATATATTACAAGCCCAAAAGAGAAAAACACGGGCCCCTTTACAAAATAAAACCCATACCCGAAATATCCAAAACAGAACTCACCCGGAGTCCAAACCAAACCCGACCTGGAGCCTAACATAAACTAAACCTAACCCTAGTGTAGCCGCCCAATAACCACATCATTTTTCGCCGATCTCTGCACCAAGCAAATGAAGACCGCTCCAACATGCCACCACCCAGCACTCCACGCTACCCGCAGAGACAACAAACAAGCAAAAAAATTGTAATGATTTTCTTTTTCTGCAATTGGTATAAAAACCCAAAGCAAACCATGTACAAGGGATCTTTTGGTTCCTATTTTTTCGATAAGCAATACAAGGCAAAGAAAATTTGAAGGTGATTTCCTTCTTTTTTTAAGGTTTCGAGTACATAAAAAATTAGTTTCGAATAACACTAAGCAAAAAGAAAAAAATTTGTTTCAAAAAAATAGTGAACACAAAAAAGGGCCTTAGTTTCGAAACACAACCGAAAAGAAAAAAAAGAAAATTTTTAAAGTTTCGAAAAAAAACAACAACAACTAAGCTTTTTCGCAGTGAAAAAAAAAGAAAAAAAAAGAAGATGGTAGATCCGATTTTACCTGAGTCATAGGGGGCTTCGTCGAATGTCACTGGAGTTGGGAAAACCGAAAGGTCAAGGGGGTTTTCGGGCTATTATGGAGTTTTTTTTTTGGTATTTTTAGCCCTAAGTAGGGGCCTAGGTTAGTACAACTAGATGTTTGGTTCATTTTAGGGTAGTTTAGGAGTTTCGACCACCGCGTGTGGCGACCAGAACAGTGGTCGAACGGCGACCAGAGCGGGGTGTGAGGCGGCCGACAGTGGGCCGACAGATGAAGAGAGTTAATAGGGGAGAAGTTTTTGTTGTTTTTTGTGTGTTTTCGGT
This sequence comes from Hibiscus syriacus, assembly GCF_006381635.1. Classification (NCBI taxonomy): domain Eukaryota; kingdom Viridiplantae; phylum Streptophyta; class Magnoliopsida; order Malvales; family Malvaceae; genus Hibiscus; species Hibiscus syriacus. The sequence continues at coordinate 788,255 of NW_024061932.1, read as the reverse complement.
GTAAAATGAAAAAAGAAATAAAAATAGTATATATAGACAAAGTTTAGGGTAAAATCATGCTTAGGTCCCCCTATGTTTAGCGCATTTTTATGTTTTGGTCACCTATAGGGACCAAATCTATTCTTTTTCCTTTTCCTTTCATATTATATAATTTTTGGTCTATTCACTGTTTATTCCCTCTAACTTTAGCGTGCTTTTGCATTCTGATCATCTGTGAGGACTGAAACTAGGGTGTGCAAAATTACCCGACCCGGTTGACCCGACCCGCCGACCCGCCGACCCGGATATAAAAAACCGGGTAATTCTCTAAAAAAAATTACCCGGCCGGGTCGGGTACCCGGCCCGACATTTCCTGGGTCGGGCCCGGGTCACAAAATATAGTTTTTCCGGGTACCCGGGTACCCGAGTACCCGGTTAGTTTTTATTTTTTTTTTATTTTTTATATATAATTATATAAAATATAATGAATTATTTATATTATGGATTATTATATTTTATATTTCGAACTTTTAAATTTTATGTTCGGATATTAGAGTATGTAATTCGAAGTTTCGAACATTTAAATTTGTGTATATATTTTTTTAAATTAATAATTTGAAAATAAAAAATTAAAAATCGGGTATCGGGTACCCGATTACCGGGTACCCGCAAAATCCGGGTACCCGATTACCGGGTACCCGTAACATCCGGGTCGGGACACGGGCCGAAAAATCGTCGACCCGGAAGTTACGGGTACCCGGATTTGCACACCCCTAACTGAAACTGTTATTTTCCCTTTTTCTTGCATGTTATGTATTTATTGGCTTATTTACTATTTAGCCCTTATAATTTTAGTATGTTTTACACTTTGGTCATATGTGGTGACTGTTTAAATTTTATTTTGATTTGATATGACTAATTTTATTATTTTCCCATTTTAGTTTAATAGTGCATTTTAGGCTTAAATAATACGGATAATTAGCTTTTTGTCCCTGCAACTTCCGTGTGTTTTTACATTTTAATCACGAACCTGTTTTTTATTTTTGTTCAGATTTGATCATTAAATTTAGTTCATTTTAATTTAGACCTTATCATATGTTTAATTTTTTTGTTCTCTTTGTAATTTAATATTCATGCAATTTCACAATTACATTTATTTTTATTTCTTTATTTTTTGATGTTTTGTTACTTTTTATAATAAATTTATTTAATTAGGTTTATAAGTTGAATTAATATTTAATAGTTTTTTTATTAACCAGTCTTTTAGATTTTGTCCTTAGATTAGGCGGATAAATCAAATTTGACCTAGAAATTAGGATGGCACCCTATTTTTTAATTAGAAGCAATTCGAGTCGAGTTTTCGCATAAGATGCCCAATTAATCGATTGCTCAACTTTTAATTTGTTAATCATCGAATAATTTTCTAAAACTCTTTTAGTTTAATCTCATAATTTTTAATAGTTTAATTTAGATATTATTTAGAACTTTGATTTGTTTATTAGTCCTTAAATTTTAGGATTTATTGATTTAGGCCTCTAAACTTCTATTTCTTAAAACTCTGGATTCTAGATCTTGACCCTTTAGTCCGTAAAATTTCAATTAGACTTTTAAATTAACTTAATCAAATAGGTTAAATATAACCTCCATTTTTAGCTAGATTTCAATATAGTCCTCTTAATTTAGGGAATAATTCGAGTCGACCCTCGCCTAAATGCTCAAGGGACCATCTCAATTATTCGATTCAATAATTGATTAAAAATTAAATAGGGTTAATATTATAACATACATTTCTAGGTTTGTTCCTTTAGGTTCTTTAATTCTCATAATTTGATACTTTAGGATAGAAAGGGCCTTAATTTACCCTTAACTTAATTAGGATGAATAAAATTTTGTTTGATTGCATTTTATTTTTAAAACTAAGGCAATGTTCACTTATTAGGGAATTAATAGTATATCTCCCGCAAGTATGCTCACGGGGTGACTACTAGTGATTCCCGAAAAAGGTCGACATCCTTTCCAAAATCGCATAATGATTTCTAAAATATCGAGGCAATATTCGGTTATTGGGCACAATAGGTGATCTCTCGCATTCATGCTAGGGGCGAATGTTATCGGCCTTAATAAACTAATACCCTTTTCAACTTTGCATCCATAATGATTGATAAATTAAATAAAGTTCAAACTCAAAATTTTTTATTCTAAATATAAGGTAATCAACTAGGTACCAATTTTTGGGCGCTTGTGGGGGTGCTAATCCTTCCCCACGCGTAACTGACTCTCGACCCTGATTTTTAGATTTTTATAAACCCTAAAACTTGGTATTTTGATAAAAATAAATAAAATGTTTTATTAAAATCATCCAATTTTTTGTGGTGTCCCAATTGCACCTTAATTGATTGGTGGTGACTCCTCACATTTCAAAACCTTTTCAAAGGAAAATCCCCTAATTCGATACTGGTCTTCCCCTACCCAGGAAAAAAACAGAGTCAAAACCGTCAAGATGAGAGTAAAGATGAAGCAATTAAAGTGATGTCTATGCAAGGGCCTCATAAGGTGCGAAGGTGCCCAAATCAAATCAAGCAGTCCAGGGGAAGGACCAGGCCGAGGATAATGAGCATGCAAGACTTGGTGCAATAAGGTTTGTTTCTACCAAAGCAAGTGGTAGCCCAGTGGCGAAAGGGATAGCCATATCTAAAGAGGCTGGAGAGCTCACTGAGCATATTTAAGCGGAGAAGAACATGTCTTCAAAGACTATAAATGGAGAAGGGTTAAAGGGAGCTAAGTCAATGAGTGACAAGGCAACCGTGGAATCACCAATGGGCAAGGTGGGAAAGGAGCGAAGAACTTCGATTAAGAAGTGCAACCTTGAGGGCTTGGTTCCAACCTTGGTGGGTTTGCATGCTCACTAGGCTTGGGTAACGCTTACTTAGACGCAGAGAATACTCAGAAGTGTCAAGAAGCATTAAAGGTCAAACATCTCGTCAGACCTTAACTCTGATATTGCGACAGTTTGGGCTTGAAGATTATGAGGACATGACAAGTGGGTATGAGAGTGAGTTATTGTGGGGAGACAACGATCGTTTCGTACATGTTTGGTGGAAGTGGTAAACCATGTAAGTTTGATTTACTCCTACCCACCAAGAGATGCAACAAAACAAAGATACTTAGGAACAAAGCACACAAGAGATAGAGTAAATGCCTCATAGTTTTATTATTCTCCCAAGAGAATGAATAATATGAGATGTTGCAAATGAGGAGCGGAGACTCTCTATTTATAGTTGAGCTCCCTTTAAATCAATGGCCTAGATCTATTTACATCAATGGCTAAGATGATCCCAATTAATGCATAATCCCCAAAATGAAGGAAACCCAACCCAATCTTATTTAATTACATCTGTTAGTAGGATTCTTTCCTTGTATAGGTATTCACACTGAATATGGAAAGATTCATCCATAATTCTCCCCAAATTTAAGTTATTGGATTGTATGTAGTATCGAGGAAAGAGTCAACATTAGTGGCAGGCATGAAAAGAACTACCACCAAGTTTGTTTCTAAATGCTTGTCATGTCAACAAGTTAAAATAAAGCATCAAGTGCCTTATGAATTGTTGTAATTGATTTTCATCCCTTAGTGAAAACGGGAACGAATTACAATGGACATTGGTAATAGGTAAAGATTATTCAATATAATTTCAAGATAGTTGTTGATCCACAAAATTCTTATCCAGATTTTAAAGGAAAATAAATCTTCTATTAAATTGGAAAAGCTAATTTGAAAAGAGAACAATGTATGAAAAAAATATCCTTATCTTTCTAAATCAGGCACGTAATTAAAAAATTTTGGAAGAATTTTTATTAAGAGGAGGAGAATTCTAATACCCCAAATTTTGGTTAGTGACCTAAACATAAATTTTGAAAGTTTAGTAGACAAAGCATAAAGCTTGGAAAAGTTTATGGACCAAAGTAGTAATTTTCTCGTAAAAAAGTATTCCATAAATGAATAGATCATCCCCAGAATGACGTTTTCTTGGGAATCAAAATTTTGGTACAAGAATTGTATTAAAAGCTATAAGGCAGTAAAGTTCGATATAGAATTAGATAATTGGATTAAATCATAATTTTATGAAAATTTGAAGGATGATAGATAAAGGTTGGAAATATTATTTCCAAATTTTATAACAGTGAAATTTAATGTGGATCAGTGGAATTGAAGTCGATTTTCAATATTTAGCTGAAATTGGAAAATTTAGTGACTAAATTACAGTTTTCAAAATTTTGCAAGGGAAAAGGTGGAAAGTGGATTTTTATTTGTTCATCTATGGCTTTGAAGATGATATAAATACGATGGTGTCATGGATGATGTTATAGCAATGGCAAAGTGGAAATTATCATATTTTGGTAAGGTTAAAATGGTAATTTCTAATTAAACAAATTTTAAATTTATTTATATTAAATTAAGACAAGTGTATATATTAATTATGAAGATAAAACAAGAATTTTCATCCCCTCTTCATGTTCAAGTCGTGCAGCGCCATAGCAAGGTAAGGAGAAATTTTGATTTTATTTTTAAGCTTATTCAATTGATTTTTAGATTTAACTATTAGAGAGAGAATTAATCCTCTTGAAATTCTCTATCATTTAGTATAAAAGTTACATAGAAATCATGATTATATGATGAGATTGGAGATTAGGGTTTATGAAGGACATGTTTGATTTTGAAGATTTGATGGAAGATTATTATGTTTTCGATGTTATAGATTATTTCTAAAGCACGTGTGATGATTAAAACACTTGAAATCAAGCTTAATCATGTTCGACCTTAACCTAGGGTTTTTAAGAATTTGTGATTTGGTTAAATTAAGTTAGGGATTTAGTTAAATTTGAAGAATATGTTATCATGTTGATATTTTCCACTTTAGAACACTGGATTGGATTTAGATATGAGATTTGTGTTCAAAAAGAGTTTTCTAACGACGCTCGACTCTGATTTGCGATTGTTGATGATCTTTCAATATTTTCATCCAGTTTTTTAATCCATTTACCGATGTAGTCAGATATGTTTGTATCATTATTTTATTCAAGTTTTTTAGATAAGTTTTTAACCATTTTGGTCCTTATGGTCTTTATGTAATCTTAAGTGTTATATTAATGATTATAAAGATATGTCCTAATTGTATGCTCTTTGTAATGTTGGATATCATCTTTTTTTTTTGGGATAAAATTACGACTTCCATATATATACACGGTAGACTACATCTAAGGTCTCTAAAATTTTAATTAGTTTTTATTTTCGCTATTAAAATTTTAAATACAAAATAAACATTAATATTATTATTTTATAATATAACAATAACTCACATATCCACGTCATAATTATATTTACAACTACACGTGAATAAATAACAAGAGCAAATAAGGTTAATACTTTTCGCTCCTAGACAAATAAACAAGGGCACATTAAGTAGAACTTTCCTATATACTATGGGTAAACTATAAATTTTATCACTGAACTTTTTTCTTCTATTTTGCTCACTAAATTTTAAAAGTTTAAATTTCCTCACTGAACATAATAATTTGGGTTTTTTATCACTAAGCCCGACTATGTCGCCTATTTTGGTCACTCTGTCGTTAAATAGTTAATGATGTTAAAACGACGTCGTTTCAAAAAAAATTCACCAAAATGAAATCATTTTGTAACTATTTAAGAACTCATTTTAATGATGTTAAATATTTAACGGCCGAGTGAATAAAAAACTAATGTATTAAGTTCAGTGAGGAAATTTAAAATATTTAAAGTACAATGAGTGAATTTATTTGTTGATACAACGGATTTTCCATTATTGGCAACGATACAGATGAGTTCATCTTCATTAACGAAAGAATTATTAGCTGTTTTTGAATTATACCAACAAAAAAGACGAAGGGTAAACCTTTACCATATGGTTATTGACGGTAGCTATAGTAGGCGACTACAAACGAATGACGGACGTCAATGCTATATATATATATATATGGATTAGGATCCATTTACACAATGTAAAATCTTTAGTTTTACACATATTTAGGATCATTGGATGAGTAAAAATAAATGGTCGAGGTTGATTACTTGTTTTATTTTCCCAGTAAAAATCTTCATATTTACTACTTTTAATCTTAATTATCTGTTTTCACTCATCCCATGACCCTAAATATGTGTAGAACTAATAGAGTTTATATATATAGCTATTAGTCAAATAGTTATTTTATGAAATCATTTTAAAAATAATAAATTTGTAAAAAAATGTTACAATTAAATTTGAATTCAACTATGTTCGTTTTTTTTTTCTTTTTAATTTTCTTAAAGTTTTTTTGTCAAATATAGATGTTTAATATAGTTTATGTTATTCTTTAAGGTATCTAAAGTTTTATTCCATTATCATTCTAAAAACATTCCATCAACTATCATTAAAAGAATTTCGTACACACTATTATTTTTTATTAATATTAACATAGAAAACAATAAATTTTATTATTCTAAAAAATCTAGTTTTTTTAATTTCTCAAATTCCTTTGATGTTCAATTTTGATTCTTAAATTGCTTTGATTCTCACGAGACGATATAGTTTCATAAAAACATGTAACGACCGAGTGATTTTATTTTATTTTTGTAATTTCGGACAACAATAAGAGAAACAATCAATCAACGGAAATCCATCTACAAAAATAAAAAAGATCAATTACGGTTAATCGGACGACAGGATATGAGATTTAAAGATTTTTGAAAATTAATGATTTTGTTTTTGTTTTAAAAAACAAATATTATAAAAACATAATATATGTCAAGCACTAATTAGATAATAAATTTCTTTAATGTCGTTAACTAGACACTTTAAAATGATAACTTTGAGGAAAAAGACATTTATACCCACTTGGGAGAAAACATTCCATTTTCAAAAGAAGTGGGATGGGTTGCTTTTCTCGGGTCTATAAAATTGGCTTAACGACAACGAGGAAGCTCTAAGGTTCCATTTGTAGGATCAAAATATATAAAATCCGCTTAGGCTTAATAATATCATCGAAATCTGCTAAACAACCAACCAAATTCATGGATATAGTGATCAAATATCCAACTTCAAACGCATAATTAACAAACCAAAGCATAATTAACAAAGGATTCAAATATATCTCTTGGGTATGGATCCGTGATAGGTAAGCCACCACAAGTAGAAGCAGCTTCTGTTCCGGGTGGGCTCCAAAGATGTTTAACACGGAGTATATCCATATCCATATTCATCTTCTGGCTCTGAGTCCGACCATATAAAACCATGTTCCGAACGCATTGTCTCCACATATTCAACTTCAGACAGCCCTGGAAAAATAAAATAAACATATGCATTAATTTCCTAGAAGAACCATAGATAAACACATATTTATTAGTTAAAATTTAGTAAACGGACCTTCAACTCTATCAGCTTCTTCCTCAGTCATGTAAACTAACACTATACGATGATTTCGACCGTTTAAATCAAAAATAGCTCTTTTACTGTTGATGAAAAAAATAGGGAATTAAAAATAGCAATTTACAATATTCAATCTAATTCAATTCAACGTACCACATACATATACTAATCAAACCGAATCAAATGAAAGTGGAAGAGCCATGCTTACTCAGGAAGTTCGCGTACCAGCAAGCGAGACTGTTTGTCAAAATTTAAACCAGGAAAAAATTTCACATCGTACCACTGCAATTGCACATTCAGTCACCACATAAGAAATAGTAAAGTCAACTGTTTATAATCCTCTTTGAAAATCATGCAATTCAATTATATGAAAACCATCAACCACAAACCAAAGGAGTAAAACCAACCTTCGTAAGAAATAGTAAAGTCAACCATTTATAACCCTCTTTGAAAATCATGCAATTCAATTATATGAAAACCATCAACCACAAACCAAAGGAGTAAAACCAACCTTTCTTGCCCCCTCGTCTTTGCCGCCTGCAACACAAAGTATTCAATGAGTAACAAACAAGTTAAAATCAAAGACAACCACTTTTAAGGCATGCCTGTGCCTATTAAGTCTTTTGCGGAATAAAATCCACCACAACCAAATAATAGTATATGTGGATTCCCAAATTCCATAAAATCAAAACAAATTGAACAGACTCCCATAAATAGCTAAGTGAGAAAGTGAAACACAAGCATTGAAGAGGAAAATAAAAAAAATCATAGAATCCACGATTACCTTCCTTTTCTTCATCCCCCATTACAGTTTCTTCAGGTTTCGCAGTCATGTCTGAATCAGCTGCACGTCATATGTGAGAAACATATCATTCAAAAGAAAAAAAGGAAAAGGATAAAGAGGGTCGTTGAATACCAATTTTCTCTGCATGTTCTGACATATCTTCGTCAATCTGAGTATTTTGGGTTGTGTGACTCATCTGAATTCACATGCCAAATGAAAATTTATGATTCAAAATTGAGGAACCACGCAACAAACAGAAGAAAAATAGTTGACAATAAAATCCATATGAATTTCTAAAGACTAACTACAAAACCATATTGAAAGGCTAACAGGCACCTCCCACTCTTTCTCATCGATAGATTTCATTAACACCACCGTTTTCACTGCTTTTACTCCCTCAGATCTGTTCTACTCCCAATCTCTCTATCTTAATTTACCTCCCTTCTTCGGACCTTAATAGTTGTTTTAAAAACCCTAGCTTCTCGAATCCTTTCTTTTCTCCACTGAAACTTGTTTGCTTATGATCCGAGGAGACTTAGAACATTTATTTTTCGCTTAGGATTTTAATTGCTTGAGCGAATCAAATAAGGAGTCTTTAATCGGAATTATTTAGGATTTTCGGATCGCCATTCACAAAAGAATGTGGCTACGGTCGGCGACTGAAACAACCAAACACAAAGAGGAGAATAATAATAACAGGGAAAGGTTTTCGTTACTGAGGGAGAATCCTTGGGTAACGTAAGAAATATGCACCGGTTGCACTAACAAGGGAGATCAATATATTTAGGGCAGGTTACATCAAAGGTTACTAAAGTTTTAATTAGTTTCTATTTTCGCAATTGAAATTTTTAAAAATTACAAAACAAACTAATATTATTATTTTATAACATAACAATAACTCAACAGTTAACCACTGTCATTTCAATTACGAAAGTATGACGTGTCAATAAAGTAATGCCACATCATCAGTGAAAAATAATAAAAAATACACCATTATTGAAACCACCCAAGTAGCCACATCCAATTTTGAAGACAGAAGCGAGGCAAGTGTTGATAATAATTCATCCAGATATTCAAATTATGATAAGAGTACTGATGCAAATGCCGAAAACCCTATGGATTATGGTAATTATGCAAATGATGAATTGAATATTGACCAAAATCCTGGGAACTATTATGTAAATTATGCTGATTATAGCAACTACCAATTGGGTGTTGATCCGAATAGTGGGAGCACTGATGTTGCTACTACTACTTATGGGAGTTATGTGAATTACAATGTACAATATGAGAATAATTGGGTTGATGGGTCAGCAACAACTATGTTGCCGGAGCCCTCAGGGATGGCTGAACATGGGGTGAAAGTTAAGGGAATGAGAGGGAGGAATGAGATACCAACAGAAATTGTTGAGGTGAAGCAGGATGAGCTTATGAAGAATCGGCCGAGGGAAGATCAGTTTAAGATGACCGTGATAGCTTTTGGGCCATCTTATCAGGTGTTGAACTTAAAACATAATTTACTTTATCAGCTTGTTGGTCTAATTTTTGTCTAATGATATTTGCATTGCCATTTGATCCTGGTTTGGCATGAGCTAGTTGTTTGTCTCTTTACTGTTGTAGCTATTATTGTTAATGTTTTAGATTTCGAATAGATTATTTCCACAAAACAGCATACCAATCAACCGAATTCCCATCGACAGTTTCTTCTGGTTTCCATAAAATAAAACCAGATTGAACAGACTCCCATAAAATTCAAAATAGCTAAGTGAGAAAGTGAAACTCAGATGCATTGAAGAGGAAAATAGAAAAGAATAGAATTCCAGGATTACCTTCCTTTTCTTCCCCCGCAAAACAGTTTCTTCAGGTTTCGCAGTCATGTCTGAATCAGCTGCACGTCATATGTGAGAAACATATTGTTAGGAACAGGTCTGCAATTTCAAAGAAAGAAGAAAATACAGAAAGAGATAGAGAAGCAAGAGGAATTGGAGAAGACAAGTATTTTAATTAACAATGTGCAATGTCAATTCTGTTACAGCTCCTTTTCCTTATAAAGCAATAAACTCAATGCATAAATTCATCCAACGTCTTTGGCTCTTTCTTGTCAACATATTTAGAGATGCATCTATCACCACAACTCTCATAATCCCCTTGAAACGAAGCAATATCTTTGTCCATTAGCAACAACCTAAAGCCACGAGGGTCTTCCACTTCCATAAACTCATTAAAATTTATAAGCATTGATTTCCCATGCCGATTAGTGCAAGCATGAACAATTCCTAAATAACACTTATCTGTAGTTCCCGGAGCAATTTCATCCTTAAAACATATAACATATAAAACATCACTTGGCTTTTCCATTGCACCCTTATAATTTTTTCCAATCATTAAATAACTGATTTCGTGTTCCTGGTGATGTGTCTGGCAAGTCTTTGATCATCGTTCAATGTGAAAGCTATTATCAAATACAGTCGTCATACCTAATTTCACCGTCCTGTTTAGCAATTCTTCACCCTTCATCTCCTCGCCATGTGTTACCAATTCTTCACCCTTCATCTCCTCACCATGGATTACCAATTCTTCACCCTTCATCTCCTCGCCAAGGATAGAGAGCCCATAATCATTGGGTTGACGTACTGAAGAATCAAGTCCCTCATTTTTCTGAACCAGTTGATCAGAAGTTTTAGTGTTTACTGATGTTGACATTTTGTCAAACACCCGGTGGAGCTTTGTGCCTGAATCGTCTAGTTTGATTTCCACTTTCCCCGATTCATAGATTTCAGGTTGTGCTTTGGACGTCAATCCCAACTGTGATGATATAACTGCTAGTTGACATTGCACGTCTTGAAGCGCCCGGTGGATCATTTCGCACACTTGTTTCTGCTCTTCGGCATGCACTTGCAGAGAACCCAGCAAATGTTCGTGACGAGCAACAGTCTCATGCAGACTTTTAATGGCCTCTGTATCATTCACCATAGCTTAGTCTCTCAACGAGAGCACAAATGTTAGGAAAAAGAGAAAAACATAGAATTCCAGGATTACCTTTCTTTTCTTCACCCCCCATAACAGTTTCTTCAGGTTTCGCAGTGATGTCTGAATCAGCTGCAGTCATATGTGAGAAACATCCATTACTTATCATTCAAAAGCGAAAAAGGAAAAAGAGAGAAGCTCGTTGAATACCAATTTTCTCTGCATTTTCCGACATATCTTCCTCACTCTGAGTATGTCCTATTGTGTGACTCATCTGAATTCACATGTCAAACGAAAATTTATGATTCAAAATTGAGCAAACCAGGCAACAAACAGAGGAAAAATAGTTGACAATACAATCCATACGAATTTCTAAATACCAACTACAAAAACATATTGAAAGGCTAACAGACGCCTCCACTTTTTCTCATCCATAGATTTCATTAACGCCACCGTTTTCACTGCTTTTACTCCCTCGGACCTGTTTTACTCCTAATATCTCTATCTTAATTTACCTCCCTTCTTCGGACCTTAATAGTTGTTTTGAAAACCCTAGGTTCTCGAATCCTTTCTTTTCTCCATTGAAACTCGTTTGCTTCACAACAAAGCTTTGACACTGAGGAGGCTTAGAACATTTGTTTTTCGCTGATGGCTTGAACGAAGGCTTTTTTATTCGAAGTTATTTAGGATTCTCGGTTACGGGGGATGGGCAGTGATGATTGCACAGATTCGAAGGCATGTACAGAACAACAATCTGATTTGGGGAATAATGTTAAGCTAGGCTTTGAAAATTTTCATTATCGATTTCGTTGAAAGTCAGAGGAGATCATCGCCGTTAACGAAAGAATCATGTGTTTTTGAATAAAAACAAGATAGAGAGACGAAGGACAAACCTTTACCCGATTGCTGGCGACAGTGGCTACGGTCGACGACTAAAACAACCAAAACCGGAGAGAACAATAATAACAGCTAAAGGTTTTCGATCCCAATATAGAGTTTATCGCAAGGAAAGTAATCTATTTTAAATTAAATTATATAATATTTTATTTATATTTTGTTTAAGGGTAATGTATATAAATAGTCCCCACATTTTTAGAATGCTTGAATTTAGTCACCCAACTTTTAAAATTGCAATACAGTCATTAGACTTTTAATTTGTTTTCAGTAAAGTCCATATCGTTACCTCTGCTAGTTTTTCTGACTAGACATTTAATTATTGTTAGTTCTTCTTCTTCTTTCCAAAAGCCTCCAAAAGTTCAACCCAGCATGAACAAGTCCCAACAGGCCACAATAGAGGCCACGACAGCCCCCAACACTTGTCCCTTCTCCAGCATGTCTCCATCAGCTGATGGTTGAGGAGGCTTAGAACATTTGTTTTTCGCTGATGGCTTGAACGAAGGCTTTTTTATTCGAAGTTATTTTTCCCTTTTTTCTTTGAGAACTAGATGAGTGCATTTCATATTCGAACTCTTTTACTTCATTTGCTTCATTCAACATGCATTAGGAAGGATCAAAATTCATTAGGAATGACTCGTGAATATAGAGGTTATCAACAAATAGGAGTAATTTTTTCTTAGAGGAATTTTAAATTGTATTTTTAATGTTGTTTTTTTAGTAAATTTCCCATTTTTATATTAATTTTCTCATTTTTAGTAAATCACCGCTCACCTTCGTTTCCGACCACCACCAGCGGTGGTCGGGAAAGTCTAAAGCCTAAACCCAACTAAAGCATTTTTTATCTTTTACTCCAAACCCTAAACAAAACAAAGAACTAATACAATCCATCCCTTAAAAACGACAGAAGACTATCAGTTCTCACTATTCCTAGCCTCGACGAACATTGTTTTCTCTGTGTTTCCAAAAAAAATTGGGAAGAACTCCTTTACAATATGTTTAATTGGGTTTTATATTACCCATTTTTTGTTACAAAATGAGAAATAAAAAATTAATTTACAACATTTTTTATTTTTGTTTTATTGTACATGTGTTGCTGATGGAGACATGCTGGAGAGGGGACAAGTGCAAGGGACTGTCGTGGCCTCTATTGTAGCCTGTTGGGACTTGTTCATGATAGGTTGAACTTTTGGAGGCTTTTGGAAAGAAGAAGAACTAATGATAATTAAATGTCTAGTCAGAAAAAACTAACAGGAGATAACGATATGAACTTTATTGAAAACGAATAAACAGTCTAATGACTGTATTGTAATTTTTAAAAGCTGGGTGACTAAATTCAAGCGTTCTAAAAATGTGGGGACTATTTATATACATTACCCTTAAAAATAATATAAATAAAATATTCTCTCTCTCCCACGTTACGAACAAATAAGAGACTTCTACAAACGTCTAGCAGAAGTTCACACTAATAACATATGCAATAATATTATGAATTTATGATACCTATGGATGAAGGAATATAACATATCCATAAACCAAACATCGAATTCCGTCTAAATGATATCATTTTATAGTTCAACTTAAAAGGTTTCCCAAAACCATGATATTCAACAACGGTTCTTATGCCAAAACACAGGATGAGCGAAGGAACATCGAATGAAGCGGAGACGAGACGTTCGAAAGTCTTAACTGTTTCCCTTTTGTCAACAGCTCGTCTAACCTCTCAACCACGTGTTTCGATATGACGAGTTGTCACGCAAAGAAGCATTGTGGGGCTTGTACTCCATTACATAGCTGTGCGGAAGCTTTAAGTGCCGTTTGATTGAATCTCTAAGGGCCATGACAGACTGGTAGAAACAAAACACGATCAATAACTACTGACGAGATCGAAATACAAATACACGAAATAGGAAAATCAGTACGATTACTATTTACTAATAGCAAACCTGATGATCTGACGCATTACAATTCCATACACTCAATATATCCTCATTGAAGCGAATGCTCAGCACTGCACCACAAACATTATCTCCATAGTCCAGTTGATCACCAACCAGGGCAAGAACCTGCAAATGTAAGGAGTGAATAATATATAACGAAAGTAGTATCGAATAATATTAAATGTTCATCATCTAGTGCCAAGAGAAGGCACCATTTCAAACAACCAGTCACAAACTAATTAGAAATTTAGAACATTTCACAATCTTAGTGAATTCATTTTAAAACCTTAGTTAATTAGGATTAATTGTAGAATGTGTAGAAATTTCACTTTGCAATGTAGAACCATAGTAGGCTCTCTATAGCCAAAATAAGAGATCTATTTCAAGGTTTGCTTTCATTTTTTCATGGTGTCTTTTCACACTTTGATTACTGCATAAGAGAGTACACATTATCCGTAATAGAGTAGAAAAGATAATGTGATATGCTAGACCGGATGGCTTTAGGAAGGGAATCGAGTGTCTCTTGCTGCTGCAGCCCCTCAGAATCGATTCGGTACTTGAGACACAAATGTGCAAGCATCTGATCTTGCAGGCGAGGAGGCAATTGGTTTCTCTGAGCAAAGCTTGAAGCAGCTTTAATTGTATCCCTCTGAAAGGCCAAAACAGTAAAAGATTATCAAATAATAATAAAAAACCAGTGCGTTGATTAGGCTGATGAACACTAAGAATTCACTAACGAATATTCTGGTTCTGCTAGTTCCATGGACAACTAAGTTTTTCATGTTCCTGATCAAATATGCAGTCAATCCGAGATTGAAGAGCATGTAGAAAGTGTCAAATATCATCTCCTGAGTATTCACAGGATGTAAATCCCCATAGCCGACGGTAGTGAGTGTAGTGATGGACCAGTATATCGATGTCACATATCGAATCGACAAGCTCTGTTCGTGGAAATTGTCTCCCATAGATTCTGAAAGCCATGTTTTTCCAGGATCATGATATTTTGCAGCAATACGATAATAGAAGTATCCAGCACAATGAACAGAAAAAAGGGTAACCTACAAAAACATCCAAGCTTCATAAGTTCCAACTTCCAAGCACATTTCAGTTAACATCGTACCAATTCAATTTTGGCTTTCTCACACAAATAAGTTGGGCACATCGAACCCAAAAGTAGTTGCAATTCTTGTCTTTCTCCAATCTGTTGAAATCAACAATACCTCATGTCAAACAAGTCCAGAGGCAATAAACGAATTTCAACAATTATCGCAGTGAAAAAGCTCTTGTACCTTGAAAACAAGGCACTAACTCTTCGGAGATGCCAAAGGCGAAGCATGTTGAATAGGCCATATGAGCGCAATGGCCTAGGGGAAATCTTCCGAGCTAGTTCGGATGGTATCGTGGATATAATGTCTAGAACCAGCCAGGAACTGCCATACTTCCAAGCAATATTTTTCAGGTCATCGATGAGGAGATAGGTAGCTTTATCTAGGTATGCAACAAAGAAGGTGAGGACAATATCCAGGGCAAAAAAATCCATTAACAACGTTATCAGTAACAGCAAGTGGTGAATCTGGTTTTTCGAGGCATCCGAATTCAAATGGTGAAACCCAAGCAGTGTAGATGACAAGATGAACCAGAAAAGTGTCCCATACCCTGCAAGGATCTATTTATTCCTTTCAAATTTCAAAGGCATCAAGTAATGACAAGCAGCTGCAATTGGAACTGATTCAGTTTGAAAAGAGGGATAAAGGAAGCTTCTAAAGATATGGACACATCAAGACCTCAACTTTGATCATAAATCATTCTTTTTGGAGAAAAAGAAAGAAAGAAAAGGAATAATAAACATGAAGGGGGAGGTTGGTAGCAAAAGGAAAAGCATATAATATTATAGTAAAGAATTTCAAAGTGATTTCCTAGGCTAGAATCTTGTCAACCGTCGGATTCTCAAACGAAGAATCTGCTTTAAGAATAAAAAAATAAAGACAGTACTGGAAGGAACAGACGTTGGAATACAAATTTCAGAACACATTCAAAGATCAAACCGTGTTCTAATATAGTGTTCATAACGATAAAGACATTCACCATAGAATTAACTTGTATATCTTTAAAACAAGCAGTGATGACGGATAAAAATGAAACATATTAACAGAACCAGGTAAATACTTTTCATTCACGTAAACATTTCTGGTTTCTGATTAGTCCTTTTCCATATGCCGCAACAAAGTATAGCAAATAAATAAATAAGTAAAGAAGAATTTTACAATGCCAAAGATTACAGACGACTGTGCAATTTCTCGGTTACAAAAGATAAATTTTTTACAGTCTTCTACCAAAGCAAAAGCTCACCAGAATCAATGCACGGATTTTCCCTAAACACTATATACGTTAACGCCTTGTTTTGCGGCAGTCTTTTTTCCAACACACTATTCATTAAAAGACAGAAAAAAAGAAATAATTACACATTGATGGCTACCAACAATGATTCCAAAATAATTTAGGTCTGAAAAACAATCAAGAAGAAGGGGTTGTTTTTATATGGACCTGTAATGACGATCATAAGGAGAAATGATATAACTTCTGAGCTTGATTCTTCAGGTACTCCTGTATCCAAGCGAAGAAAGTATCCCGGTGGATAGACTATAATGACTACTCTCTCTTGAGAGTCACTCTAAAACTGAATTATGAACATGTCACAGCATTTTAATTATTCTTCATACTGAGCTGGCACACTTAATAAGGAAGAACGAGCCACTACGAGTTCCTATCCCAGTAGTAAAGTACAGCTAAGGTAGTTCCTATCTCAACTTTTAAAGCATATGCATTGGCTTGCAAGCTTCATAGTACAACATTCAGTAATCATTCATAACATTTTCTTCCAAAAACAATTCTCCAACTTCCTCATCACATCACGGAAAATACCGTGAATGGAATTATTCAGCATAACTTAGAACCTGTGCAATTACATTCCAAATAAATAACTCATAATTTGATCAAACAAACTGACCCCGACAGCAGAAAAACTAACTGAAGAACTTGATTATACGATATTTGATACTTTTAACTGTAATGTAAGTGTAAAGATTTATACCTTCTTGTTTTCCTCTTTTATACGAAATTCAGTAGATGTTTAAAAAATCATAGATAGAAACATATAATAAAAGCATAATAAACAAAAAAATGTAGAATATTACTTTAGGATATAAAAACAAACGCACAAAGGCTATATATTATTGGGTGCATTACAGAAATTGTCGATTTTCTTGAACTCCACTCGTGGTGTACATATTGCTGTAGCTTTATCTAGGCATTCTTTGGTTAGCTAATCATACATCACCATCAAGAATACTAGTAAACATGTGATTGGGATAGAAAACCATAGGTGAAACAAACTATGAAGTAAAACTCAAGTCTAAAAGTAAGTTTCAAAAGGTAAAAAAAGGGGAACACTTAAAAATTCAAGAAGTGACTAACAAAATTAATGCAAAAGACAGTGGTTCTGTTTCATGTCTTCCTTTACAGTTATAATGCTCATATACTAGCCCATTCTAAGAAGAATCATTCCTGTTTAAGTCCAGATATTGAACTGTACTTGAGAAACCTTAGTCTTTCATGAGATCAAATAACGAGGAAGATGATTAAACCTCTAAATATGGCAATGACTGTTTTATTGCTTAAATCATTTTCCACCATCAAAAGTCATTTATCTTTATCCATCTTTTCAGAGAAGAAAATCTTGTGGAAGAGGGATGTGTTAATGGATATGCCCAACCATGACAATATGTCATTGTTGTCCCCAATAACAAGAAAACATTTATCCCCTAACTAATAGCACAGAAATGCAATGGAAAGTGGTCATATCTTTCGAAAATATTTGACATTTGTACCATACATGTAGTATGCTTCTAACTGATGAAAAGCCGAATAAGACAATTACAGTACGCCTGGGAATATCATCACCGACCACTGCACCACTGCCCGATAAAGTTTAGTAATTACATAAATTACGACATAAAACATGCATACTTCTAACAGAACCTCACAAATTAGTAAGAGGAAGACAACCAAAGTAAACTTAAGTCATAAAAATACAGTGGTTCCCCAATTCTGTATTTTCGAAAACATGGTTCGAAGGATGCAATCGACATCTATTCCCTAGCTTTGCAGAAGAACCAATTGTACAAAAAGGACCTATAGAAACACCCAGTGCCATTACAATTTTGAAATTTCTCATGAACACAAACCATTACAACAGAGTACAGCCAACAAAGAACTTAGTTTTAACAGTCAAAACAAATCATAGAGATTTTAGGTACCCAAACCCAAATGCCCTGATAATGTAACTTAGGGACAAGCCTCTTCATTCCACTCAGAAATCAGAAGAAGAAAATGTAACTTACATTTAGATATACAGTAACATTCAACAATGGAAGCTGCAATTCAGAATTCAAGCAGCCCAACTCAACAATAAAACGATATTATTTTATAAAATTTGAAATCCAAATTACTGACTACTACCACTAACCTTAGAATGCTGTGGAGATCTAAAATTTGCAGATCAAAAGCACTACAACGGCAATGACTAGTGTAGCGTAAATTCCCTGAGAAAAAAATAAAGAATATTTAATAAAAACCATGTTTTTATATAAAGAACATAAAAACCCACAACAAATAATCAAAGGAACTGCGCTAACACCAATCTGGTACTCGTCAATAAGCAAAATAAAAAGAAAACACCAATTGAGCCGTGAGAAAAGAGGTAAATCGCTCCAAAGTAAACTCAAAATCGACCACACGTTGGAAAAGATTAAACTCGGGGAAACCAGGAACCATCGTTAGAAACTCCATGCCCTTCATTGCGGCTGACTGGTAAACCACTCTCCCTTTCAACTTTGAACCCTCCAACACCCGCCACTCTTTATGACATTACAGAATCAATGTCTCGTGAAAGTAGAAGAAAAAATACCAGTCGTAGATCCCAGTTCACTGATAAAACGCACAAACGCATCAACAAAACCTTCAATGGAGAAACACAGACGGACAGGGATAAAACATAATGACAGGAGATCGGTTGTCTGCCACCTAAAACCAGAGAGAAAAAAAAGAGAGAAACACGACAGAACCGTTTTTCCTGGTTGTTTGGAGAGTTTCGGGTTTTGTCTAAGGTTTAACGAAATCCCACACCGGGGTAAAGCACAAAGGCAGTGGTATTTAACATAGAAGGAATTAACGTATCACTGTGGCCGCAGGCCTATGCTGAGATTTGGGTGTTGGGTTTGGGCATTGGGCTCCTGGCTCACCATCTTTACGGTGTTGGGTTTGGGCATTGGGCTCCTGGCTCACCATCTTTACGCCGTGGGGAAGTTGGGTGGTGGCCGAGTATTTTGGTTTTGGGTTTGCTTTTTAGGGTTTATGGTACATAATGTAAGTTTATTAACGTTTCCAAACTTATCCAAGTCATCCACTTAATCTTAAGTCATTGAGGTTACTTAGGTTATTTAGTAGTTCAGTTTATCCTGGTCACTTCGAAATTTCTAGAGTAATTATATCGTTTCTTAAATTCGAATACATACAATACTTTCATTCGGTTTAACTTGGTCATATAATATATGAGGCTGATTTGTTCATTACAGAGCTGGGAGTATTAAGTTATTCCAGAGCTAGGACGTACTTTGAATCATATTACACTTCAGGGGCATTCCAACTGAATCATGAATTTACTCAGTGATTCCAATATTCAAGTGGATCATAATTTAAGTTCTCAACCTGTCTCCATTATCATATTCATCCATAGCCTTTTTTACTCTTTAAGGGTATTATCTTCATTTCATTCAATTTTGTCAGAGGCATTACTTCAGATAACTTAGGCTTGATGATGTGATCCAATTCAGCATCATGGATATTTCACCCTTACAAGGGGAGAGACTTTCTAACTTTACACATATATATGCTTATTTCAAATATTTTAATATAGTTATTTTCATTTACATATACTATATCTATAGCTATTATGATGATAACTTAACCATTAATATGTGAGATATAAGTTATCATAATATGCTATATTTCACATTCTTATATTATACATTATATAAGTTGATATATACTTAGTTATTTCTTTATGTTATGCATGTAGGCACATTCGGCCAATACTTGGGAGCTACATTGGAGCTAAATAGAGCATGCAAAAGTAAGGATACTTACATGGGAACGATTAGGAGAGCAGAAGGAGCAATTTGGTGAAAAACTGTTTTGAGGCCGTGAGCTCATAGCTGGATTGAGCTGAAGATTTGAACTACAAGATGACCTCATTTCAGCTGGGGACCTGCACCATCATCATCACCACTTAGGACACTTCAAATATGTCCTAAGTCAAAATTTGTGAAATCATACCTTTTCGCGAATAGTTGCCAACTCAAGAGGTACCTTTTCACAAGGAGCTGCCATAATGTTCACCATGCTACAAGCCACCTATGGCCAGCTCACCTTTAGCTCATTCACACAATAAGTAGCTCAAACATGAAGGGACACTTTTCTCAAACATTGTGACCTTTCATGAATGATGTTGCCCATGAAGATGCCTTTACATCCAAGAGCATACTGCATTGGAGGCTTAAATTACCATGAGACATGATATAAAGCTTCATATATATTCAGCCACATCACATGCTATGCACATGAGAGCATTTGGCACCAACATGAGGAGATGCAAACCCATTTGGCCAAAGAGAAGAAAAATGGCACCAAGTTGAACAAGCATCACCATTCGACCAAGGGAGATGCCTTCTCATCCTTAGCCGAATCATCAAGCCCCTTTATTAAGGGTTAGCCGAACCATCACAAGCCTAAATGACTTAATCTTTCATTTTAAAACATTATGTATCTTCATAAAGTCATGTATCTAGCTGAAACATCATGTAACCATTCGACCAAGCCCTCTCATTTCCTATAAATAGAGTGGCTTGCCATCATTTGTACTCATCTCATCTCATATATTAAAATTACTCTTGTGAGTTAATTTCTCTTCAAAGTTCTTTGTGAACTTTATCGATTAAACAACTATAATTCATATACTTGTGGCGTCATTCCTTTCATCTTGATTCCTAAATTCCTAGATTTATATCTAGTGGGTTGAAGACACTATGACCACCCCTCAACCAAGTTTGTGAAGATCGAGATTGTGCTCCTTAGCATTGTTTCATCTTTGGCGTGTTTGAGATACAACATCACCACCATCTCCATTTTGTCATCAACACCATCAACTTCATCCATCAATAACATCAATTCTACAGCCATATTTATCTTATTATTCCATTTATTATTCCAATATTAATTGTATTTTCTTTCTTATCTTATTTGCAGCCCAAGCTTATAATTCAAGGACATCAATACTTGTCAATCCTAGATCGGGACACAATAAGGCTATCTACTCTCTTCCACCAAAGTGTGTAGATTCACCTTACATCACTTGAAAGTATTCTAGTTCCTTTAGAGTTCAAAGTACTTTGTTCATTTGATCACTGGAGGTTATTTTCACTACTAGGGGATGTCTTGGTCCTTTTACAGTACAAGGGTATATTAGTTTTACCCCATAGTGTTATTTTTGGTAATTTTTTATCCAAATATTTCCAACATTTAATCTTTAACGAGATTAATCAGAATTTACGTGTTCTGAGATTGATTGATTTACTGATTAAATCACTTAACTTAGATTTGTTTCCAATCGGTCTACCAATTTTTTTTACGAATCGTCTGATTCTTATACAATGTTTTGTCTTTATTCCAAATTTAATTTGAGTCCAATGATAATTAACTACATCTCATGGACCAATTATTTTCATCCACACATTTACCAATTATCAATGTGTTCCAGTAAGCATGTAAAAGGTAGTAGAGTATTACCTCGGTTTTCGTATCATATCGATCGACCATTTAATCCTCATTCGATCACTCTCGAAATTAAATTCAACGTCCAATAATTCCTCTAATACAAAGCAACCAAATTTACGTCAGAAACTGAACTTAATTGAGAAACCAACTTGAATTCAAAGATAAAATACTAAAAAATGGCTTACCGAGTGCGAATTTGGAAAAAACGAACTTCAGATTCGGACTCAGGACATAAAAAAAACATAAAATAGGGCTTTTAGAAAAATTTAACTTTTTCAGTCAAAGTCAACAATCAAAGGTCATACCAGTCAAAGTCAACTGTCAAACCGATCAACAGTCAACGGGTCGGGTCGGGTTGACTTGTTTCATGTCAAACAAAACCGGTTCGGACCAATTTGGGTCGATTCATACCGGTTTAGACCGGCTAGACCAGTTCTAGAAGGTTTCTAGGGCAGGGGCGAGCCCCACGCACATGCGGCGACGCATAACGACGACGACGAGGGAATTTTCGACGACCGATTACTCCAAAAGTAACCATACACAATAATCATTCCAAATTAGTATGAAATATGAGTCAAAAAAACAAAAATTAAACGAGAAAGGAAATCAGTGCGTTTACCACGACGGACAACGAACGAGCGACGGTAGGGTGATGAATCTGGTTGGGGTTTAATCGCACGAAGTTGGGAAACTCGATGGGAAGGGTGGTGAGACGAGCCGACGACGGATTCGACTGGAATCTGAAAGAAAACAAGGCGATGGTGGATTTCCTTGATGCACACTTAAACGTTCATTAATGATGAACGAAGATGATTTTCGCCGAATTAACGGTTGGGCTTTGATCATTAGACGATGGGGAGCCGAGTGACGGGAACAGTGTGAGCTATGGTGGTCGGACGACATGGAATCGTGGAGGAGTCGATGAGGATGGAGTTAGGGAAATTTGGGGATTTAGGGATTTTGCTTCCAATCGGGGTAATTGGTATTAATTATCCAGAAAAATTAAGAAAATTCAGGGCTAAGTCCCTAAACTTCCTAAATTTTCAAAATTAGCCCAAAAATTTCAAAAACTTATAATTTGGTCCTAAATTCCCTTATTACAACTTTAATTTGATACTTTAAATTAGCCCTAAAGTAGGGTGTGACATGTTGCCATCGTGACTAAAGTAAAAATGCAACCTCTGCCACGTGACGAATAGTCAGTCGCACGTGCCAGAAACGAAACGCATCGTCCTGTCGACAACACTGCTATCGGTCTACTAGTTATAGCTTCATCTAATAGGTAAACATCAAAATCTTCCATTTCAAATTTCACACTCAAAACTCTGTGGTATTTTTACACTCACGTGTAAACTACAAAGACACTTCATTATTATTATTTTTAAGCCAAGTAAGTTGATGGTTAAAAGTTAAAATCTGAAGCTAATTACAGCCTCTTCAATCGTAAGATAAAGCCTGGGTCCGTACATTTCATAAACCATAAATATCCCCAACCAACCAAACCCTCTCATTTCATTTTGCCTTTGTTGTTCCTCCTCTCTTCAGAGCAAACCAAATAGAGAAAGTCCAAAAGGCTTGAATTTGTTTTTTCATTTCTTTAGTTTGTTTGGAGTAGATGATCTTTCTGTGTACGGACTGGGTATTACTCAAATATCCTAATTTTCAGGTCCCAGCGAGCCCTATAATAAAGAAAAGCCTACTATGTTGTTTCAGTATGCGCATTTAATCCATTTTTCTGAATCTCATCCCCTCCTTTAGTTGTTTCATTTGATGCATTAATGCTCTATGGTTTTTATTCTTCGGGCACCCATCTCTGCTTCTAGTATTCAAAGTTCATTGCTTTCACCCACCGTTGACTATTTTGAATTCTCTTTTGCGAGTAGAGAGAAACAATCAGGGTGAGAAAACATAAAATATTGGAGTACAAACGTAAGTCAGAAAGTGAGGTGAGTTCAAAAATAAGGAATTCTTTGAGTCAAAGTTCAATGAGTAGTGAAAGCTGTAGCAGTTTCAGTCATCTCTCTTTTGAGCTTCTTCCCACATCTAAGTCCATACCAGACAGCCTTTCTCTCAAACCCCACCTATCATCCGACTTCGCTTACTCCACTATCCGATCCACCACCTTGGCCCGCAAAACCAACATTACATTTAGTGATTTCTGACTCGTACGCAACATAGGTTCTGACGACATTGGAACTGTCTACTTTTGTTGGTTAGCTAACGTCGATGAAAATTATTTTTATACGATGAAAGTAGTGGATAAGGAAGTGTTGGTTATGAAGAAAAAGGTGCAACGTGTTGAGATAGAGAAGAAGATCCTGAAGATGCTGGATTATCCATTTTTGCCTATTTTGTACGCTGAGTTTGAAGCTTCTAATTTTTCTTGTATAGTCATAGAGTACTGTTCAAGAGTGACTTGCATTCTCTTAGACATAAACAACCTAAAAAACTTTCTCTTTAAGCTCCGCAAGGTACCCTTTTTCTCTTCTACTTGTCATAACTCCGTAAAAAGGTCATATTTGAGACATTTTCACTTAAGTTATTGAATGTCTAAGAGCCCATTTAGTATCATATAGATGCATTTAGGAGCATATAGTTGCATGTGCTGGAAATCTATTTTCCGCGACATTTTATTTTGTAATCAGTGCTGCTTTATGGGAAAGGTTTTTGTTTAGTGATGTGCAGGATTTAGGAGAAAGGAAAAGAAAAAGGAAAATGCCGTGACATAAGGAGACTGCTGAGCAAAATGTAGATGTCGAACTAGTTGGCATTTCGAGAGCGATCAAAACGAAAGAAAAATATTTTTAGTAAGAGTCAGCTGTCATTCTCTACACGTGATTTCTGCAATCAACCACATAGGAGGGTCCCATTACCATCTTTGCACCGTCTCTCACATAAAAGGAATGATCTTTAGGGTACTAGGGTAATTTTAACACAAAACCCTAGGTTCATTCTCCACCTATAAATATCATACTTTTGGGGACTTTGGACTTGTACCCCCGCCGCCAAGAGTTAAAAATTCAGAGAAAAAGTTCTCCACCAATCCTATTTCCCGTGGCATTCCTCCGTTGACAAGCTAGAGGGAGTGGCGTTCTAGACGTCCGAGAGGAGCTAGTTCGATGGGACTGTCCATTGTGGCCGAGGGAACTCCGGCAGTGCACGTCGAAGGCTTTTCCTCCTTCCCTTTGCTCTTTGTTTTCATATTTTATCTTTTGGGTTGTAAGGAACAGATTAACTTGCTTTGTGCTTTCTTATTTCGAACCCCACCATGAACTAATCCTATTTGGTGGGAGTTCATTTTAGATATTTAAGATTTGCTTTAATGAATGGTTGTTTTTTTATGTTATTAACTATTTTGTATATGGATCTTAGTGCCTTAAGGTTATAGGAGCTATGAGAGTAGTCATTCCTTAGGAGATTACTTAGTGTTCGAGAGAATGTCTAGGTAGCACATCCTTAGTGTTCGAGAGAAACTAGGAAGGAACCATATAAGCAAGGGGTTCTAGATAGTAACTAGGCCTAATTCACCTTAGAGATAAGGCTAGGATTTCATTCGACTAAAAGGAGTTGTGCATGAACGAGAGGTTAGATGTTAATGTTACAGCAAAAAGGTATTACCGAGACATATCCTGTTATCTGGACTAATAGGATCATTGCAGGGGCTTACGCCAACCGGTTTTACCAAGGCATCTTCAATCTGTCGAGTCCCTTACTAGAGATAGCATAGGGCACCCTAGTAAACTCTTTCGGGCAGATAAGACATAGAAGTGAGACAATTTTGAGAAGTAGAATTAGATTTTCCTAAGTGACTCTTATCACACATTCCCCTAGTAGCTTGTCGTGTGAGGAGTCTGAAGTTGTTATAATCAAATCCAATATTTACAATTTATTTTGCCGTTATATTTTCATTAGATTGCACTACACACACTCCAATTTGCCATAACATCTCAATCTACTACCATATTACCATCATACAGTTTCCACAACATCCATTTCAAATTGCCACAATATTTTCATTTGCATATAACATCACTAACTTTACTTAGGTGACATAGTAAAGCGCTTTGATTGAACTTATCAATTTCTTCCAATCCACGTGGAGACGATACTCACTTATCACTGTATTACTTGTTCGATTGTGTATACTTGTACATATATCCGCACCCATATTTAATACTCACAAATCGTGGACAACTTGCATAGCTGACAGTATTTCTTTTATTTTAAAAAAAATTAACTACATTGACTTTACAGTGATGCTTCATGCATGCTTTATTCTTAGTGTTTTGTTTTTCATGTACTATGTTGTGTTGTGTTGTGTTGCAAACACGTATCTTGACTTGTTCTTATCATTGTCTACTTCTACTATGCAAAGTCACCACCAATAATCAAATTTATCTCTAAAAATTATTTGATCTTCCTTGCATTTGTTTAAGCTTAATTCATATAATTGTTAGGAGACCTTTTGCTCAAATTCCTTATTTGATTATGAATCCAATTGCAGGCAATATTAAAAGAGTTAGTCTTGTCATTGATTTATTTTTTTCATGTTGGTAGTTGAGATAGTTTAAACGTTAACAAACGAATCTCGCACTGTTTGCATGATATTCATTTAAGCTAGATCTCTCGTTGTTAATAATTTTTTCAACAGGTTTTATGCAGCCGAGGTTCTGGCAGCTCTAGAGTACCTTCACATGCTGGGCATTATTTACAGAGACCTAAAACCGAAAATCGTTTTAGTAAGATCAGACGGTCACATCATGCTCTCAAATTTCGACCTTTTCTTTGTTCAGACTCTATCCCCACTATTGAATCACCATCGTCATCACCGAACCCAATGCCGCTAGGGGACCAGGCTGACAATCGTCCGCATCTAACCTGACTCTCCAGCCTCTTTCGGAAGATCTTGCAGTCGAAGATAATCGAAACACTCTCACCACCAACAAAGTTGATCTTCGTGGCAGAGCCCGTCTCTGCCCGATCAGCCTCCTTTATTGGGACCCACAAGTATGTTTCTCGAGAGGTTGCCTTGGGTGGGTCTCACGATAATGCCGTTGATTGGTGGGCTTTTGGGATCTTCATCTACGAGTTGATCTATGGTCGTACGCCTTTTGCGTCTCTATCCAACCCACCCACATTGTTACCTCCTTGAGCATCACGCAGGTGGCCTCATCTGTTCCTTGTTGAACAAGGACCCCAACGCTCGCCTGAGATCCAAACGTATCGCTGTCGACGTCAAAACACCCATTTTTTAAAGTACTGAATTTCGCGCTGATAAGATTGGTCACACCACCGATGATTCTGGAGATTAGACGGCAATCGACGTCATCTTATTACCAGCCAAAGAGCGAGGAATGATCAACCACGTTTGATTACTTCTTCTGAGAAAGCTCAAGTGAAACGACATTGTTTGCGCCACATGTTATGTCTGTTTGTTTCATACCTAATTACGTAAATATAACAAGCAAAGCAATGAATAAAAATTATTATGTGTCAGCTGTTCTTCTTTTATATTCAATCTGTACGCAAATCTTATAGGCACAATGCAATAACATAACCTAACGTTTGATAGTATTGTCAAATTTGTCCGTATTGATTTTTTTGGAACATTTGACCATTTAACGTTTCATTTTAGTTTAAAAATGGTTTCTTTGATTATATCTTCACATGCCAGGTTAGATCCCCAAAGCAATATTTCCCTTTCGTTTTTGGTTATGTTAAATTGGGTATTTAGTCTCAATTTATTGGGTGTTTTGAGAGATGAGTTCGTATTTAATTATTTATTGGGTTAGTCTCAATATTTCCTCCCCATTTTTTTAATGGGTTCGTTTTATTCACTTCATTTTGGAGTGGAATGTTGCTATATTGTGAAGTTATGGTGCTCTGGAATTTGTATAATCTAATTCTGAGATATTTTTGAACTGCAAAGGGGAAAATTTTAGTTGTGCTTCT
Source organism: Hibiscus syriacus (assembly GCF_006381635.1). NCBI lineage: Eukaryota > Viridiplantae > Streptophyta > Magnoliopsida > Malvales > Malvaceae > Hibiscus > Hibiscus syriacus. The sequence continues at coordinate 760,410 of NW_024061932.1, read as the reverse complement.
AAAATTAAAATCTATTTACATAATTCACTAATTTAAGGCAATGTTTTTGTCATAACCATTTTTTAGAAAAAAACAATTAAATATTATTTTAAAAACGATTATGACTTTTATTTGAAAATTTGGGGATTTTGAATTAATTTAGAATAAATTGGATAGAGTCGCCACCGACCTTTGAGTTAGGTAAGTCGAATACCTAAAAATGTCTTTTAAAACAATTTTAAGAAAAATCATTTTATAAGACAAAAACTTAGTATGCTTTTACAAAAGATTTGATTTAAAAAGGTTCGGGAGTCGGTTACGTATGGGGAAGGGTAAGCACCCCCTTCAACTCCAAAAAACTGGTACTGAATCGCTTACATGTTGTCGTAAATGGTGGAAGGTATGAATCGAATATAAAGTTAAAATATGATCCAATTATTGAATATTGATTAATTTGCTTCGAATTATTTAATTAAAGAAAATTCTTTAACTTGAAAAGAAATCTCGAGATTAGTAATCCTCCGTCGGAAAACCTATTTCAACTATTTCTTATCCGTAAAAAAAATATTCCCTCATTGATAAAAATGTGAATCGAATATACATTAAGAAATCAATGTTTACATACAAGAAAATAAATTGTTTAACTAAAAAACGTGAATCAAATACAAATTAAAGAAATTTGAAGTTTACATTCACATAAAATAAAGTAAATTGTTACTTAAAATAACATATATTGCATCATTTGAACAAATTAATTAGTAAAATATACTCAACTTATTTCAAGTTCTTATGTCGTTAAAATGTCGTACCTGTTCGCACCACTTCGACTAAGTGGTACTTTCCATGCTCATTCTACGCATAAGTGCTCTTAGAATATATTCGAGTAATATTTAAGTAAATAAATACCACATAAATAAATAAAATATACGAAATAAAATACTTACAACAAATAGAGGTAAACATATTTATTTATATGTGATACTAGTAAATACATAACATATAAAATGTACATATATAATGAATTGAAATAAAAACAAATTAATATTACAAACCAAACTATAATGACCAAAAAGTAAGTACTTGAAATTACAAGGATAAAAAATGGAGAAAAATAGAAACTTAATGCACTGAAATAGCAAATACAGGAACTTAAGGGACTAAATAGCAAATACAAAAATTGAAGGGGCTAAAATATCAAAAACAGAAACTTAAAGGCCTAAAACAATAATTATAGACACTTAAAGGACTAAACAATAAAATAGAAACTTAAAGGACTAAAATAATAATTACAAATAAACCATAACCCAAATTACAAATATTAAATAATACAAGTGCTAGAAACAAAAATAAACCGTAAATAATATTAAAGATTAAAATAAAATAACCAGAAACATGGAGGACTAAACAATAATTAAACCATATGTAAGACAATGACTAAAATGAAATCTACATAAATCACAGGGTCAAATTTATAAATCATCAAACATAGTATAATACATAAATTAGTGACTAAAATGAAAACATGAAAAAATAGAGGCTCAAATTAAAATATCAGAAAGTTTCATTAATGGCTAATTAGTGAGATTATAAAATAGGGGGACTAAATCTGTTATTATCCCCAAAGTAAAAAAACGGAGAAGACCTATGCAAACGACGCCTTTTAGGACGAACTATATAAGCCCAACAACGAGCTTTGTTCCTATTTACCCCCTATTTGTTTCATTTTAAACCAAAGAAGAGAGAGTTCTCTGGAACTCTCTCAACTGAAGAGAGAACGACAACTGTGGCCAGAGGCTCCAATGGTGGCGCACGACGGCCAGAGAAGTGAAACCGACCCCAAACAAACATTCTCTTCGCCCTCGAACCAAAACCCTAAACCTTACCTTCGAAAATGCTTTTAACTCCGGCGACCTTTTGTGTTCCCAAAGGACTTTGAACCTCCAGTAAGTTTTCTTCTATCCTCTTTGTTATGTTTTTTTTTATTTTTCTGGTTTGGTTCGGTTTTCCACTCTCTCGTTCTATTTTTTTTAAAAAATCTTGAATGTTTTTTTTCTTCTTATCGTTTCCTCCTCTTATGTTTCAAAAATGGTATCCCCTTTTAATCTACTTTCCCCCATATTTTTATTATTATTTCATGAGTTGATATCTTCCCAGTAAATCCCCTCGGGATTTTGATTAGAATTGCTTTGATTTTTTTATTCGGTTTTATGATGGATGATGGATGATTTATGGCAGAAAATCGGTCATTGTTCGATGGATGGGTGATGTTCGGTCATTGTTTGTGCAGGAGAATAGTCAGCGGCGGCATCAGGCAGTTACCTAGGGTTATGATGAAACCTAGTTAGAATCGGGTCGGGTCGAGCGGGTCTAGAGCTGGGCTGGTTCGGCTTCAATTGGGTCGGGCTCCAGTGGGTTGCTGGGTTGGCCGTTGAATGGATTAGGTTTCCACTTGGGCTTCGGATTTGGGCTGGCCCCCTGGTGGGCTGCTTTGTAATGGCTTTCGGGCTTGGGTCCTTGTAACCTGGTTGGGCTTTAAGGCCTGCAAAATGTGTAAACAAAATTAATAATAATAAATAGTAAATAATAAAATATAAAATAAATAAAATAAAAAATGACCCGACCAAAAATGGGTGTCTACAGTTTTGTTTATGATTTGATGAAGATTACTTCTTTCTAGTGTTTTCAAAAATTTGAGGACTGTATTTTTGGGAGAGAAAAAATGAGATTTGTAATAGCATAAACTCAAGTTCTTGGTTTTTCTTCTTCATCATCGCTAGAGGAATTAGTGGCGTCAACATCTATAATAGTAATCTGAATGATTCGAGGCTTCATTTCAATCTTTGTTTTGGGTTTTTTGGGTTCTTTATGTTCTCAGATTATTTCACTTCTCATTGAGAGAGATAATAGGGAGTAAAATTTCGAGTAAAGTTGTCAGGTTATTTGGGTTCTTATATTATGTTTCTTTGTCGGATTATTTTTATTTGGGTTCTTTGAGAGAGACATAAGGAGACTACTGAGCAGAATGCAGATGTCGAACCAGTTGGGATTTTGAGAGCGGTTAAAACGAAAGGAATGATCTTTAGGGTACCAGGGTACTCTACACGTGATTTCTTCAATCAACCATATAGGAGGGGCCCATTACTATCTTTGCACCGTCTCTCACATAAAAGGAATGATCTTTAGGGTACTAGGGTAATTTTAACATAAAACCCTAGGTTCATTCTGTACCTATAAATAGGAGACTTTTTGGGGAATTTGGACTTGTACCACCGCCGCCAAGAGCTAAAAATTCGGAGAAAAAGTTCTCCACCAATCCTATTTGTTGTGGCATTCCTCTGTTGACAAGCTAGAGGGAGTGGCGTTCTAGACGTCCGAGAGGAGCTAGTTCGCTGGGACTATCCGTGGTGGTCGAGTGAAGCTCCGTGTTTTTTATTTTATTAACTATTTTGTTTATGGATCTTAGTGCCTTAAGGTTGTAGGAGCTATGAGAGTAGTCATTCCTTAGAAGATTACTTAGTGTTCGAGAGAATGTCTAGGTAGTACATCCTTAGTGTTCGAGAGAAACTAGGAAGGAACCACATAAGCAAGAGGTTCTAGATAGTAACTAGGCCTAATTCACCTTAGAGATAAGGCTAGGATTTCATTGGACTAAGAGGAGTTGTGCGTGAACGAGAGGTTTTATGTTAATGCTACCACAAAAAGGTATTACCGAGACATATCCTGTTATCTGGACCAATATAATCACTATAGGGGCTTACGCCAACCGGTTTTGCCAAGGCATCTTCAATCTGTCGACTCCCTTACTAGAGATATCATAGGACACCCTAGTAAACTCTATCGGGCAGATAAGGCATAGAAGTAAGACCATTTTGAGAAGTAGACTTAGATTTTCCTAAGTGACTCTTATAACTCATTCCCCTAGTAGCTTGTCGTGTGAGGAGTCTAAAGTCATTATAATCAAATCCATTATTTACAATTTATTTTTCCATTACATTTTCATTTGATTACACTACTCACACTCCAATTTGCCATAACATCTCAATCTGCTACCATATTACCATCAGACTGTTTCCACAACATCAATTTCAAATTACCACAACATTTTCATTTGCATATAACATCACTAAATTTACTTAGGTGACATAGTAAAGCAATTTGATTGAACTTATCAATTTCCTCCAATCCCTGTGGAGACAATACTCACTTATCACTGTATTACTTGTTCGATTGTGTATACTTGCATATATATCTGCACCCATATTTAATACTCACAAATCACGGAAAAGTTTTTGGCACCATTGTCGGGGTTTGGCAACTGGAAATTAATTTGTTTTGTCATATAATTTTTATTTTACTTGTTTATTTTTCTTTTACATATAGTTTTACTTTTTATTTTCCTTATCTTTTTCAGGTTTTTTGTGATGTATGACCAGAAGACATTCAAAAACGCCATTGGAACCAGTTGAACCTGAGATCGAGAGGCTTTTAGGTAAAGAAGGCGTGTTCAACGTGCAAATATGTATCAAATCAGAAATCAAGGCATTGGTCATGAGGACGATCCAAATGTTGAGACAATTCTAAATGTTGGGAATGCAGTCAGACCTCGTGCTATTCGTGATCACTTAAACCCTATATTAGATGACTTAAATCCTGGAATTGTGGCACCAGAAATTCAGGCAGCCCAATTCGAGTTCAAACATGTCATGTTCAATATGCAGAATTCCATTGTGCAATTTAGGGGCATGCCAAATGAAGATGTCAGACAACATATTCGTAACTTCTTGGAGGTGTGCGATTCTTTTCGTCAACAAGGAGTGCACGAAGATGTCTTGAAGTTAAAGTTATTTCCATATTCTCTGCGTGACCGACCAAGAGCTTGGTTGAGTGGCGTTCCAGCGGGTTCAATGGAGTCTTGGACTGATCTGTGCAAAAATATTTTGCTACGAAATAATCCTCCGAACATGAACACCCAACTGAGGAACGACATCGCTTCTTTTCGTCAAGCTGATGACGAACCAATGTATGAATGTTTGGATCGATATAAAGGATTGTTTCGCAAATGTTTGAATCATGGTTTTCAAGATTGAACGCAAGTGATGATGTTCTATAATGGAGTAAATGCACCCACGAGGATGATACTGGATGCCTTGACAAATGGGAAATTACTTGACAAATCACCAGCAGAGGCGTTTGACATTCTGGATAGAATTGCCAACAACGATTATTAATTTCCATCTACAAGGGTTGGACTTGGGGAAAAATCACATCGAGCTTTTGAGCTGGACTCTAAGGATATGGTATCTACCCAACTTGCTGCTATAACCAATATATTAAAGAACTTGCAAAGGCCAAGCAAGGTGAGAGAAATAAAGGCAGCCAATTCAACATGTTTATTATGCCACGACAATCACCATGATAGTGATTGCCCGACCAATCAAGAATCCATCAACTATGTGGGCAACTAAAATTTAGGCAACAACAACCCCTATTCTAACACATATAATCCTGGATGGCGTCAATATCCAAATTTTTCGTGGGGAAACCAAGAAACCAACAATGTTCATCAACCAGTTCGGCAGCAGAATTTCAATGACTCCCAAGGTTTTCAAACGAATATGCCATGGTATAATTCTAACAAGGGAGGGTCATCTTTATCTAACACCAGTTTTTTGGAGGCCACAATGCAAGAGTTCATAGAAACTACAAAGACAATGTTGCAAGACCATGCTACCTCCATAAAAAACCAATGGGCCTTACGTCAAAGTCGCAGTTCATCTTTGAGGGCAGTGGAGGGTCAGGTTGGTCAAATTGTCGCGGCATTACAAGAACGTCGACCATGACACCTTCCAAGTGACACTGAAGTGTTAAAACCTCATGGAAAAGAACACTGCAATGTACTAACTCTACGGAGTGGTATACAAATCAATGTTAAAGACAAGTTTGGGGAAAGACTGAAGAATGATTCACACCCTAAGACTGTACAAGTTGATCAAGAAGTGCTAGAAGAAGTACCAGAAGAAGAGGATAAGGATGAGGGTTCATCGAGTAAAGCGACTGAGGGAGCAAACAAAAATGCCAAGGCAAACTCTGTTCCCACCCCGTCAGTACAGGAAGTCAGACCCCCACATCCTTTCCGCAAAGACTGAAGAAGCATAACGAGGATATTCAATTCAAGAAGTTCGTTGACATTCTGAGTCAACTTCAAATCAATGTTCCTTTTCTGGAGGCTATGGATCTAATACTGACATATGCTAAATTCCTCAAGGAGATTGTTACCTAGAAAAGAAAGGCTGAGCAGTACGAGACAATTGCCACATCAAAAGAATTTTGCTCTTCCTTAAGCAAGCTGCCACCAAAAATACTTGATCCAGGTAGTTTTATCATTCCATGTTCAATAGGAGACAAATTTGTTGGAAAGACACTATGTGATCTTGGCTCAAGCGTTAACTTGATGTCTAAGTCAATTTTCGTGAAGCTTGGGATAGGAAATACGAGACCCACCTCGATTATCTTGCAATTAGTCGATCATTCACATATGCATCCCGAAGGGCGAATCGAAGATGTCATTGTACGAGTTGATAAGTTTGTATTTCCAGTCGACTTTCTAATTCTGGACTGTGAGGTCGTTGCCACATCACCGATTATTTTGTGGAGACCCTTCTTAGCTATCGATCACATTCTTATTGACTGTAAGAAGGGTGAGATGACTATGAGAGTGGCCGACCAATGTGACACTATAAATGTCTTTTGATCTCTCAAATACATTGATAATTTTGAAGAATGCCAGAGCATTTTAGAAGTGGATTCATTTAGAGCAAGAGAAGTAGATCAATTTTACCATGACAATTTCATTTAGTTGGAAACTGATGAGAGGCTATTTGAAGACTTAAAGGCTGGAGAGCCTAATGACTTTTCTTTCGAGGAGCAGCAGGCTAGCTACCTCATAGCTAGCCCAAGTATGCATTTTGAACCTCTTAATTTCGATGAGTTTGTTCCTCCTAAGCCCTCATTACAGCATGCGCCTACCCTAGAGCTAAAGAATTTGCCACAACATCTTAAATATGCTTATCTGGGTAGTAATGAAACTTTACCTGTGATTATTTCCTCTACTCTTACTCCGAACCAGGAATGTAGTCTGCTAAGTGTTTTGTCACAGCATAAGAGAGCTTTAGGATAGACGATGACAGATCTGAAGGGAATAAGTCCAACTATTTGCATGCACAAAATCTTGCTGGAAGAGTGTCATGGAAAATCCATATAACCACAGCGAAGATTAAATCCAATCATGAAGCATGTTGTGATGAAAGAAATTCTGAAGTGGTTCGACGCTGGAGTGATTTACCCTATTTTTTATGGTTCTTGGGTAAGTCCCGTCCAATGTGTGCCAAAGAAGGGAGGCACGACCGTGGTGACAAGTGAAGACAATGAGTTGCTACCAACACGCGCTGTCATCGGGTGGCGAATCTGCATGGACTACCGCAAACTCAACAAGGCCACCAAAAAGGATCACTTCCCTTTTCAGTTCATCGATCAAATGTTGGATCGACTAGCTGGCAAGGCATACTACTATTTCTTGGACGGATACTCGGGGTATAATCAAATTTCCATCACACTAGAGGACCAAGAGAAGACAACGTTCACATGTCCCTATGGCACTTATGCTTTTCGAAGAATGCCTTTTGGACTCTGTAATGCCCCAACAACTTTTCAGCATTGCATGCAAGTTATATTTTCTAACATGGTTGAGGATTTCCTATAGATTTTTATGGATGATTTCTCTGTTTCTGGAGATGACTTCGAAAAATGCCTCGACAATTTGGCAAAGGTACTCAACCGATATGAGGAGGCCAATCTCATGCTGAACTGGGAAAAGTGTCACTTCATGGTGACCGAAGGCATTGTTCTAGGCCATAAAATTTCTACAAATGGTATTGAAGTGGACAAAGCCAAGATCGAGGTGATCGAGAAGCTACCCCTACCAACTTCTGTCAAGGGCATTCAGAGTTTCCTTGGACATGCTGGGCTTTATAGACGATTTATAAAGGACTTATCCACGATATCCAAACCCTTATGCACCCTGCTTCAACAAAATCAGTCATTCGTGTTCAATCAGAATTTCCATGGTGCATTCAATGAACTGAAATGAAGACTTATCATGCACCTATCGTGGTTCCCCCAGATTGGACGTCACCGTTCGAGTTAATGTGTGATGCAAGTGATTTTACCGTGGGATCTATGCTTGGGCAACGTAGAGGTAAAATTTTCCATGTTATATATTATGCTAGTCGTACCTTGAATGAGACACAATTAAACTATATTACCACTGAGATAGAATTACTTGGCTTGGTATTTGCATTTGACAAGTTTAGGCCATACTTGATAAGCACCAAAGTCATTGTTCACACTGATCACTCAGCTATAAAATACTTAGCAAATAAGAAAGATGACAAACCTAGACTTATTATGTGGATATTACTACTGCTGGAATTTGACTTAGAGGTAATAGATAGGAAAGGTACTGAGAATCAGATTGCATATCTTTTATCTAGGCTAGAGAACATTTCAGAATGCCATGACATTTTTGACATTAAAGAATAATTCCCTGATGAGAAAATTTTATATGTCACGACAATCCCGTGGTACGTTGACTTTGTTAATTTTCTTGTTAGTTGTATTTTTCCTTATGAATTGAACATCCAGGGTAAGAAGAAGTTCTATCATAATCTCAAGTTCTATTATTGGGATGAGCCATATTTGTTTAAAAAATACGCTGATCAAATGATTCGACAATGTGTCTCTGAAGATGAGCAAAGAGACATTATACACCACTGCCACACAGCACCCTCTGGAGGGCATTTTTGAGGTGCGAAGACTGCTGCAAAGGTCCTCCAATCAGGTTTCTATTGGCGATCACTGTTTAAGGATACATATGAGTTTTTCAAAGCATGTGATAGATGTCAGTGCACTGGAAACATTTCCATACGACATGAAATGCCATTGCAAAATATTTTGGAGATAGAGCTCTTTGACGTTTGGGGCATTGATTTCATGGGACCGTTCTCATATTCTTTTGGAGATTTGTATATTTTGCTTGCAGTGGACTACGTATCTAAGTGGGTCGAAGCAATTGCCACACCGAGGAATGACTCTAAGACGATGCTCAAATTCCTTCACAAGAACATCTTTACTCTATTTGGAGTACCAAGGGCCATCATCAGTGACGAGGGCACTCACTTTGATAACAAGCTAATTGCCAAGACGTTACAAAAATATGGAGTACGACATAAGATTGCCACGACATATCACCCACAAATAAATGGGCAAGCTGAAGTATCCAATCGAGAAATCAAGCAAATCCTAGAGAATGTGGTGAGTCCTAGAAGGAAGGACTGGTCCCTGAAACTGGACGAAATGCTCTGGGCCTATCGGATGACATTCAAAACACTGCTAGGAATGTCACCCTTCAACATGGTATATGGAAAAGCCTGTCACCTACCTACGGAATTAGAACATAAGGCATACTGGGCGATCAAAAAGCTGAACTTTGACGCACAATTAGCTAGGGAGCAAAGGTTATTCGATCTGAATGAAATAAAAGAGATTCGAGAACAAGCATATGAAAATACCCAGCTTTACAAAGAAAAAACCAAGAAGTGGCATGATCGAATGCTTTTGCCACAACATTTTCATATTGGCCAGCAGGTGCTCTTGTTTAACTCGAGGCTAAAGCTCTTCCCTGGGAAACTGAAGTCACGATGGTCGAGACCATTTAAAGTACACTATGTTTACCCTCATGGCGCTGTGGATATCAAGAACATGGATGATGGGTCCATATTTAAAGTCAATGGCTAGCGTCTGAAGGCGTATCAAGGAGTACCGCCTATGCGTGACAATTCTGCACTTCTTTTACACGATATCGATACTGGCAAAACATCTTGAAGATAACGTGGCATTATAGATTTACTTCTGTACATAAATAATTCTTTACTTTGCTACTATTTTATTCCATTTTCTTTTAAGCATTTAGTATATTTTTGTTGCACAATTAGGTCCACACAGCCAGCACGTGAGGAATGTATGGTGAAAGCTAAATTGAGCGAAAACAAGACACAAAAGGAGGGAAAACTTTTTCACTCTTTCACTTTTTCACTTTTTTAGGATTTATTTATTTTTACTTTTGCCACTTTTCTGCCCATACCCAACTCCTCATTAAATACCCTCCCAATTTTTTTACTTTATTCTTATCTTCTTCACTTTTTTATTTTGCTTTATTTATTCTTCTTCTTCCTTCCTTAGCGCCGAACCTCCATAACCAAAAAGCTTTAATCTTTTTCACTTTTTCTTTGTCTTGTTCATTAACCATGGTGAGATCCTATCCCTCTAGTTCGGCTGCAACATCTCCATCTTGTTTCATAAATAAAGCTGTACAAGAAAGGTTCCAAAACCTTAAAAACCGTTTGGTGTTCTTCGAGTTGGGTTTTGTCTTCTTCGATGAGGAAGATACCGACATCGACAGTGATGTGCTAGACATTGTCCACCAGTACAAGTGGAAAATTTTTTCCAAACATTCGAATAACGTGAACACATCGTTGGTGAAGGAATTCTACACCAACATCACTGAGCCGAATCAACATGTCGTGGTGGTTTGTGGTATTTACATTCTATTTACTCCATACGCTATTAATCAATATTTTAAATTGCAGGATGTTGCCAACAACCACACCACTTTCACGAAAAAGGCAGATAATGAAACTTATCATGGAATTCTGGAAGACCTATATCTTCCCGACACACAGTGTAATGACTAGAAAATGAGCCGCAGAACGGTGGACCGAGAGAAGATACAACCAAGAGCCAAATTGTAGAATCACTTCATGAAGCACAAGCTTCTCCCGACTTTCTATAACACCACTGTCTCATGTCAACGGATGCTTTTGTTGCATTCTATAATAGTAGTACATTCCATTGACATAGGAAAAATCATTATGGAACAAGTTCATACCTTCATGAAGTGACCTTCCAGTGCCCTGATATTTCCAAATCTTATTATGGCTCTCTACCGTAAAAAGAAGGTGCCCAAGGAGCAATTTGACGAGATATTTCCTGGCGTGGCTGGTCTTACAAAGGCCATGATTCCTATATTACTTGGATTGAAGAAAGCCAAGGGAAAGGAAAAAGAGGGGAATACTTCTCGTGTTGTTGCAACTCCAAATGTCATGGAAAAATTAGATGCCCTATAAGAGGTCACTAAGCTCACTCAAGCACAAGTCGAGCAGCTGACCGAAAAAATGATGACCTACTTTGTATATGCCAAGCGCCGAGATGAGTTCCTTACCAATGATTTTGTAGAGATTCTCCCGCTCACAAATTTCAATATCCCAGTATTCCCCGACACACTCTTGCAACCATATGAAAATTCTGAAGCATCTGAAGATGTTCACCAGGCCGCTAATGAAGAGATTCACCAGCCAGACGATGAGGAAGAACCAATTGATCCTGATCCATTCTACACTGTGTCGCCAACTGAGCATCGAGAAGATGAGCTCCAACTTGTACATGTATCAGAAACCCCAAAGTTGTTAAGCCACTGGCAAAGAAACACCCTGAAATGCTGCAGCCTACAGAGCTAATGGAGGAGGAGCAACCTGAAATGCCGTAACAAGTTCCTTTGTGAAGGAGTCGACGCCGGCTAAAAAATATGTCTAAGCTTAAGGAGCCCCAGCTGTCAACATTCCCAGAAGGCCATAATACTCCCCCTATTGCGCCAACATCCGACTCTGAACACTCCAACCCTACACAACTGCGAAAGCGCACCCGTCGAACGACCGCCACACCACCACAAGTATGAAGTCAAGATACCTTGCATTGCATTGCATTTCATAGCATGTAGTTTAATTTTCCTTAGTTTTTAGTAAGAATTGAGGGCAATGTTTCTCTCAAGTTTGGGGGAGGTAGGGTTCTCAAATCATTTCATGATAGTATTTAGTATAATGAATATGCCATGACATTAGTAAATGTAGAATTAGTTTAATGGAGTAAATTAAGGATGCCCGATGATGATGAATTCTTGATGAGTAGGATTGAATGTAAATGACTGTTGAGGATGATAGAACCAACTCTAGGACTTACTTCTTTGAAACCTTTGAATACACAATTGTATGTTTTCCATGCTTGAGGAACTTAAAAAAAATTTATAAGATAATTCTTGAATGTTGTGGCATAAAACTTTGAACGATGAAAACCCCACATATGTTAAAAAAGGATGAAGTTGTGAATAAATGCTTCAACATATCTGAAGAGGGACACTCTGCTATCCCATGATATTGCCTGGAAACTACATTTAAATAAATGAAAGCCACAACATATGAGTGAATGAAAGTAGTCACGGGATGACCCTACCTGACTAGCTCAGGGTTGAAGGTATGTTCCCTTTCACCTAAATTGTAGGATGATAGGTGTGATGGGTTGTCTCCCCTCGTAGCAGAGTTAATGAAAGAAAAGAAAACAATGTGGGAGTAAAATTTATAATGTCGTGGAAAATTAAGAAAGCTTGCTTAGAAAATAATTAGGTTTGTTAAGCACTGACTGGATACAAACACGCATACATTCACACAAAGAATCTTGCCCTAGGGGACAATACTTCATTTCTCGAACAATTCTAGCATGTTGAAGCCAAATGTTATTAGTGATGGAATTCTATCTCATTTAACTATTCTACTTCTGATCTTGTCATGGTATTTTTATTTTACTAAATACTATCCATTGCTTGAGGACAAGCAATAGATTAAGTTTTTGGGCGTGATAACTCCGTAAAAAGATCATTTTTGGGACCTTTTCACTTAAGTTATTGAATGTCTAAGAGCCCATTTAGTCTCATATAGATGCATTTAGGAGCATATAGTTGCATGTGGTGGAATTCTGTTTGCCGTGACATTTTATTTTGTAATCAGTGCTGCTTTATGTGGAAGATTTTTGTTTGGTGATGTGCAAGATTTGGGAGCAAGGAAAAGAAAAAGGAAAATGTCGCGACATAAGGAGACTGCTGAGTAAAATGTAGATGCCGAACCAGTTGGCATTTCGAGAGCGATCAAAACGAAAGAAATATATTTTTAGTAAAAGACATCTTTCATTCTCTACACGTGATTTCTGCAATCAGCCACATAGGAGGGGCCCATTACCATTTTTGCACCGTCTCTCGCATAAAAGGAATGATCTTTAGGGTACTAGTGTAATTTTAACACAAAACCCTAGGTTCATTCTCCACCTATAAATAGGAGACTTTTTGGGGATTTGGACTTGTACCCCCGCTGCCAAAAGCTAAAAATTCAGAGAAATTTTTTTCCACCAATCCTATTTTCCGTGGCATTCCTCCATTAACAAGCTAGTGGGAGTGGTGTTCTAGACGTCCGAGAGGAGCTAGTTTGCTGGGACTGTCCGTGGTGGCCGAGGGAACTCAGACAGTGCACGTCAAAGGCTTTTCCTCATTCCCTTTGCTCTTTGTTTTCAAATTTTATCTTTTGGGTTGTAAGGAACTGATTAACTTGCTTTGTGCTTGCTTATTTCAAACCCCACCATGAACTAATCCTATTTGGTGGGAGTTCATTTTAGATATTTAAGATTTACTTTAATGAATGGTTGTTTTTTATGTTATTAACTATTTTGTTTATGGATCTTAGTACCTTAAGGTTGTAGGAGATATGAGAGTAGTCATTCCTTAGGAGATTACTTAGTGTTCGATAGAATGTCTAGGTAGTACATCCTTAGTGTTCGAGAGAAACTAGTAAAAAACCACATAAGCAAGGGGTTCTAGATAGTAACTAGGCCTAATTCACCTTAGAGATAATGCTAGGATTTCATTCGAGTAAAAGGAGTTGTGTATGAACGAGAGGTTAGATGTTAATGTTGCCGCAAAAAGGTATTGCCAAGACATATCCTGTTATTTGGACCAATAGGATCATTGCAGGGGCTTACGCCAACCAGTTTTACCAAGGCATCTTCAATCTGTCGAGTCCCTTACTAGAGATAGCATAGGGAACCCTAGTAAACTCTGTCGAGAAGATAAGGAATAGAAGTGAGACCATTTTGAGAAGTAGAATTAGATTTTCTAAGTGACTCCTATCACTCATTCCCCTAGTAGCTTGTTGTGTGAGGAGTATGAAGTTGTTATAATCAAGTCCAATGTTTAAAATTTATTTTGTCGTTACATTTTCATTTGATTGCACTACACACACTCCAATTTGCCATAACATCTCAATCTGCTGCCATATTACCATCGGGCAGTTTCTACAACATCCATTTCAAATTGCCACAACATTTTCATTTTCATATAACATCACTAACTTTACTTAGGTGACATAGTAAAGCGCTTTAATTGAACTTATCAATTTCGTCCAATCCCTGTGGAGACGATACTCACTTATCACTGTATTACTTGTTCGATTGTGTATACTTGCACATATATCCACACCCATATTTAGTACTCACAAATCGCGGACAGCTTGCATAGCTGGAAATATTCCTTTTTTTTAAAAAATAAATTAACTACATTGACTTTACAGTGATGCTTCATGCATGCTTTATTCTTATTGTTTTGTTTTTCATGTACTATGTTGTGTTGTGTTGCAAACACGTATCTTGACTTGTTAGTATCCTTGTCTGCTTCTACTATGCAAATTCACCACCAATAATCAACTTTATCTCTTAAAATTTATTCGATCTTCCTTGCATTTGTTTAAGCTTAATTCATGTAATTGTTAGGAGACTGTTGCGTGTTGTGAGTACTATAAATTATACGCAAGTAATGTGCAAGTATACACAATCGTTCAAGTAATATAATGATGAGTGAGTATCGTCTCCACAGGGATTGGGTGAAATTAAAGAAGTCTAACCAAAGCAATGTACTATTCTATCTATGTGTAGTTAGTCTTGATATATACAAATGTCACAGCAATGGATATGTGTATGCTGGGGTATATAGAGTGATGGTCTGATGATGTAGCAAATGGAAATACAGTGGCAATAACAGGTGTTCAGTGTTGAAAATGATGAAATGTTGAGGCAATGAAAAATGGTAAAAACAGTAAGTAAAAGAAATAAAAATGAAAAGAATATAATCCTCACGTGACAAGCTTCCAATAGAATGAATGGTAGGGATTGATCTAAGGTTGTTAAACTTATCTCTCAAGAATATTTAAGCTAACTGGTCTTTACTTACTCGATAGGGCTTTCCTAAAGTGTTCAAAAGAATCTAACAGAATAGGATGCCAAGGCATCTGCTCTCACTCAACGATGTTGGCCAGCCTACCCTATTGATAAAGACACCCTTTTTAATCGTTGAAATCTTATCCTAGTCTCTTCCGAGATCTAAGGGATTAGGTTATAGTACTCATAGGCCGGTTCAAAGCCCCTTGAAAATACTATAACCCATTGATTATGAAGATTTTGTCTTGTGATTCTCCCAAATACAACAAGTATTTTTAGCTTAGGATTATTCTGAACACCTAACCTTCATCTAATAAATGGACATTTTCATGCTCTTACAAGACTAGACGGTGAAGCATTCATAAGCAAACCAAATAAAGAACCAAAATAAACTTAAATATACCATTAAAAATAAAGTTTAAACAACCATTAAATCAACCACCACCAAATAAGTTAGTTCATGGTGGGGTTCGAAATATCCAAACACAAAGTCATGAAAATATACGTTTCATCAACCCACAAATAAATAGAAAAATAGCAGTAAAACAGGAAGTGAGAAGAAGCCTTCGACGCACCACCGGAGGTACTCCTTGGCCACCACGAACCACCTTAGCTTGCTAGCTCCTTTCGGTGCCTAGCTTGCCACTCCTTAAAGATTTATCAATGGAGGAAAACCCCAAGGAAAAAGAAAGGAAAAAGGGAAAAATAAAAATCTAATTTTTTCTGCTCTATGCGTATGCGTCAATATCCTCCCTTCCTCTCTCCCATGAGGTGTCATGTATAATAAAAATATCTAGGGGTAATGATGAGGTTGTTAGGTACAAAATACCCCTTATACTCCTAGAATCACATGTTGGGCATGAACCTTATCCTCCAAGTGGCAGTGGTCCTCTGGTAGCTCTGGCAGGTAGTTACGACCATCATTCACGTGCAGAGATAGCTGTCCAGTGCCATCTGTCCTTGTGCAGAAATATCTTTTTGTCATTTTCTGCGCCGGAAATGCCAAGGTATTTCAATCTGCTTCAGCAACGTGTGATGCCGCGATATTACTTCCCAAAGAGTCCTTTTGCTTGTTATTCCCTGCACACCACAAACAAACTGCACATTTCCCTCAATGAACACCATTAAGAAATAAAATAACACAACCACCACAAATGCAGCTATATGCAACTACATGATCCTAAAATGACTAAAATGAGCTTTTAAACAAACAATAACTTAAGTGAAAATGGCCTTAAAAGTAGTATTTTTAGGAAGTTATCACACCCCAAACTTAAGCTATTGCTTGTCCTCAAGTAATGGATAGCAGTTACATAAGAATAATGTCATAGCAATTTTCAATAATAAGACAGTAGGACAAAATAGAATTTCAACCCTCATAAAAATAAGCTTTAACGTGCTAGACATATCAAGAATTCAAGTACTTTTCCATAGGTCAAGATTCTTTGTGGTGGTGTGTGTGCGTGATTGTATCTTATATAAACTTAGCAAATTTTGACAATTTCTAATCAAGTTCCCTAGTTTATGCCAAGGCATTTACTCATTCATTAAGCACTTTTTACTCCTTTTTTTTCTGATTGATTTTTTTAGATGCTGTTACGAATAGAGTCAGCTCATCACACCTACTCTTCCACACTCTAGGTGAAAGCTAGCATACCTTCCACCCCCAAGTTAGTTAAGTAGAGTCATCCCGTGACTTCTTTCATTCACTTATATGCACAAGGCTGCCATTTATTAAAGAAAGTTCCAGGCAATGCCACAGCAAAGAGGAGTGTCCCTCTACAGTTATGCCTAAGCATTTATTCACAGTTTCATTCATAAGGGAGTTTGTTTTTGATTTTTCTTTTAAGCACAACAATAAATTTCAATGCCAAAATTAACTAGTGTTCTTTCATAAAAATTTCCTAAATTTTCTAAGTATAGAGAACATACAAATCGTGTAAAAAAATTTCACAAGGCATCAAACCCTAGAGTGAGTTCCATCATTCTTAATAGTCATTTACATTCAGATTCTAGCCTAACAAATTCATTATCATCCGATATCCTCAAAATATTTCATCTAACTGTCCTACCATTTTCTGATGCCATGGCATAATACTATGCTAATGCTATCATGCATATGACCTACCAAGAACACTACCTCCCGCAAACTTAAGGGAAACATTGTCCTCAATGCTTAAAGAGAACAAAACTAACTAAAAACTATATACCATGCAATGAAATGCAACTAAAAGAAAATGGATGCAAGGGCGGTACCTCAATGAGTGCGTGGTGGTGTTGCCTTGGAGGTGCTAATAACTCCTCGTCGGGTACGCTTGCGTATAGGTGCTAGACTGGACTCGGAAGAAGTGGAGTAATGACGCGTAATGCGTCCAGCCGTGGTTTTGATACGTCGGCCACTACGTGGTGCAGGGGTGGGACTGGGTGCTTCTTTGATAGGGACAGTGGACAGATATTCAAGAGTATCGGACCGGTGTGGATAAGGATTCGAGTCATCAACAGGAGGATCGGCTGCATCGTGCTCTAGTTCGGGAGATGCCTCGGCATTGAATGCCGACATAATTTTGTCTGGGAAGCCAGGGAAATTTTATAGACCATGGGGAATAATTTCTTGAAACATTGATTCCACCACACCATCTCTATGTTTCACATATCCAAAGAAGTTACGGATGTCACCGTGTAGATCATGTAGATGAGTATGAGTCTGCATCACCGCTTCCTTGATAACAAGTAATCTTGCCTCGGCATTTGATTCTGTAGCACCTGCAGATTCCCCATTAACAAGGTCTTTAGACTTGGGATTTTCAAGTCCCAACAACAGTGGTAGTCTGCCCGAGTAATGCCTGATAATCCATGTAAAATTTCATCAAAAACATTTTTCTCAACTTTTTTCCTACGACATAAAGTGGTAATTAAGTTAGGAAACACCAAAGAACTTGCCTTTTTCCCCAAACAATCATTAACATGCTGAATAATAATACGACCAATCAATCGGACGGGATACAATTATAGAATGTAAAAGCAGTAAGCGTGAAAGTGATACCGTTGTGTTGTAAGAAGTCGACATGAGTTTATGCTTAAAGAAGTGATTCCATAACTTGGCGCGAAGTTGAAGACGTTCTCAGTTGACCGAGTATCTACTTGTTTGGTGCCCATTCCACTCAGTGTTTTCGAAGCAAAGGTCCTCCAAGACCCCATCGTAGGTGTTGCTATCGCCCTCCTCTTCGAAAGTGGCATGGAGATCCACTACATCCTGCAAATGGAAGTAATGATTAATAGAATAGGGTGTAAAACGGATCTGCTTACCTCGGACGAAAATAGAGTGTTGGTTGGGCTTGGAAATATTCGCGTAGAACTCTTTAACTACCGAGGCATTCACCGAACCCGGATGGCGTGCAAATTTCTTCCACTTGAGTGGTGTAACGATGTCCATAACATCGGTTCCAAAACCACCATCGGTTTCCTCGGTAAAAATAAATCCTAACTCAAAAAATATTTTTCGATTCTTGAAGTTTTGGAACCGAGCCTTGGCCTCGTCATCTTCGAACTATTTCCAAGCGGAAGTGTCGGTTGGAGCTGGTCTTGAGCGCACCATTTTCGGTGTTTTTGAAGTAAGAAAAATGAAAAAGGTAGAAGCTTTTGATAGCTATGAAGACTTGAAGGTTTTTCGGCTATAGAGAGAATAAGGGAAGAAGATGAATGAAAGAAAGAGAAAAATTAAAAGTTAAAATGAAAGAGAAAAATTAATAATGAAAGATAAAATAAATAGTTAAAAATTTGAGAGGGAAAAAGGGGTGATAGGACGGTTAAAATAAATTGAGTGAGTGGGGGGTTATGGGTGTATGGGGAAAGAAAAAAAACTGCCAAAAAACAATGATGATGATGAGACAAAAACTGTGGAGAGAGAAAAGTAAGTGTCATAAAAATAAATTAAAAAGAGACAAAATCAAAAGAATATCTCTCCAATTAATGCACTGTCTTTTCCTCCCGTTGGTAACCGCTCCTTGCACGGTTTGCAGCGACGTGATCCCTACAAATCAGATCAAAAATTAATTACAAAATAAAATAAAAATAGAAATAAAGAAAGACTTAAATTTTAAATTTTATTTATGCACGACACAAATTCAATGCCGTGGCATCGAATTTTGGTTCTCCTCTGGGCACACTTCAGTATCGTTCAGACATAATGCATCCTTGTTGTGCGATGATGGAACTCCATTGTAGGCTTTCAGACGCTAGCCATTGACCTTGAAGATCTTTCCATTGTCTAATCTTTTGATGTCAACAGCTCCATGGGGATAGACATATTTTACCTCAAATTTCCCTGGCCATCGAGATTTGAGCTTCCTAGGAAAAAGTTTAAGTCTGGAGTTGTAGAGTAAGACTTGTTGGCCCACATGAAAATGCCGTGACATCAGTTTCTGGTTATGCCAATTCTTGGTTTTCTCCTTGTATATCCGAGCATTCTCATATGCTTGTTCTCTAAACTCCTCCATTTCATTAAGTTCAAGTAATCTCTACTCCCCAGCTAGTTGAGAATCAAAATTCAATCGCTTGATGGTCCAGTATGATTTATGTTCAAGCTCAACCGGGAGATGACAAGTTTTCCCATATACTAGCTTGAATGGTGATATCCCCAAAGGAGTCTTAAACGTTATTCTATACGCCCAAAGTGCTTCATCCAACTTTGGCGACCAATCCTTACGCTTTGGGTTCACCATTTTCTCTAAAATCTGCTTGATCTCTCGGTTGGATATCTCATCTTGGCCATTTGTTTATGGATGATATGCCGTGGCAATCTTGTGTCGAACTCCATATCTCCTCAATGCCTTGGCAATCAACTTGTTATCAAAGCAAGTTCCTTCATCACTAATAATAGCACGAGGTACTCCAAACCGAGTGAAAATATACTTGTGCAAAAACTGAGTATGGTCTTGGAGTCATTCCTTGATGTTGCTATTGCTTCCACCCACTTTGACAAGTAATCCACAGCAAGCAAGATATAAAGATGTCCTCCAGAACATGGGAATGGTCCCATAAAATCGATGCCCCACACATCAAACAGTTCTATCTCCAAGATATTTTGCAGCGGCATTTCATGTCGTCTGGAGATGTTTCCAGTCCGTTGTCATCGATCACAACCTTTGTAAAATGCTTGGGAATCTTTAAACAAAGTTGACCAGTAGAAGACCGATTGCAGGACCTTAGCAGCTGATAGGGAAGCGGTGGCGGGTTAATGAACGTTGCTCTTATTGAAGAATCAAACCTAGAAAAGCTCTAGACTCGATGAAGAACAATAACGAATGAATGGGGAAAGTTTTGGTAATAGCTAGGGTTCTTTGGGGTTTCTTTTGGTGCTGGAAACAAGGTAAGAAACAAGATTAAAACAAGATAAAAAAAGATAAAGGAATTGAAAATAAAGACAAATAACCAAGAAATCAAAAGATCTCCCTTATGAAAGTGAACGGTAAAGATGATTGATGGCGTGGATGAATATGTGGAAAATCGATGGATAATGTCCTATCGAGCCCTCCTAGTCACAATGAAAAGGCAAACACGATAATACGGCTCTAACCAACCCTCCTAGTCGCAATGAAAAGGCAAATTGGAGTGTGAAGATTAATCTCCCTCACAAGAACTTGAAAGAACTCCAGGAGAAGAAGCTTCGAAGGCACAAGGCAATCAACACTTGCAAAAACGAACTTTCGTTGTATTATTAATCAAAGAAATCTGATTTACAAAGTTGAATGAAGCCTCCTTTATATAGGGGCTGAATTCTAAAGGTCCTAAATAACTAAAGAATAAAATATTAATAAACTAAACATGTTTTAACTCTAATACCTAATAAAATAATAATAACTAAGAATATTGTTTTAACCCAACCTTAATTCCTAATATAATAATAAATCTGATCCTAAAAGATAATTAATCATCTTATATTAAATTATATTACAAATAATCAATATAAATATTGAAAATTCGTAATATTCGTTCAAGGACTTGGAATGGGCCATCACCTCGTGGTTCTATCTTGGATTTCCTTTGTGTCGGGAACCTTTCTTTTCTCATGTGAACCCATACCCAATCTCCTGGTTCAAAGGTGACATGTCGTCGGCCCTTGTTAACTCGGTTTGCGATTGCCTCGTAGGTTTTATCCATCTTGAGTTTGGCTTTGGCGTGAATGTCTTTGACAAGGGCAACCTTCTTTTCACCATCTAAATTGGTAACCTGATCTAAAGGTAAGGGAATAAGATCCAAAGTAATTAATGGGTTAAAACCATAAACTATTTCGAATGGAGAATAACCTGTTGTGGAGTGAATGGATCGATTATAAGCAAACTCAACAAAAGGTAAACATTCTTCCCAATTACGGGTATTCTTACCTACCACAGTTCTTAGCAAAGATCCTAGAATCCGATTTATTACTTCGGTTTGTCCATCGATTTGAGGATGACAAGAAGTGGAATAGAGAAGTTTTGTGCCAATCTTACCCATAATACCTTCCAAAAGTGGCTTATGAACTTAGTGTCACGATCGGACACAATGGTGCGAGGAATGCCATGAAGATAGACTATTTCTCGAAAGAATAAATTAGCAATATGTGTGGAATCATCCGTTTTATGGCAAGGAATGAAGTGTGACATCTTTGAGAATCTGTACACAACCATAAAAATACTATCTCGTCCTTTCTTAGTGGGGGGTAAGCCAAGTATAAATTCCATCGATAAATCGATCCAAGGAGAAGAAGAAATTGGTAAAGGCGTGTACAAACCATTAGGATTTACCTTTGACTTTGCTTGTTTGCACGTGATGCATGATGCACAAATCTTT
This sequence comes from Hibiscus syriacus, assembly GCF_006381635.1. Lineage (NCBI taxonomy): Eukaryota > Viridiplantae > Streptophyta > Magnoliopsida > Malvales > Malvaceae > Hibiscus > Hibiscus syriacus. Next base: position 738,399 of record NW_024061932.1, on the reverse strand, counting down.
TCCACTTTTTTAAGCATGTACGGCCAAAAGAAGTGTTCCATGACCATATCAAGTGTTTTGTGAATACCGAAGTGTCCCATAAGTCCTCTGGCATGTGACTCGTGAACCAATAACTCTCGCAAAGAGCCTTGTGGTATACACAACCTGTTCATGTGAAAAAAAAAGCCATCTACAAGATAAAACTTGTTAAAAGAACCTTTTACACATTGTTTATAAATCTCAGAAAAATCTGGATCGTTAGGATAAAGTTCTTTGATATGTGCAAAACCCATAACAATAGCATGAATTCGAGTGATAAGTGTGTATCGTCGAGATAATGCATCAGCTACGATGTTATCTTTTCCTTGTTTGTATTTGATGATGTAAGGAAAAGATTCAATGAACTCAACCCATCGAGCATGTCGTTTGTTTAACTTACCTTGTCCATTTAACCATTTGAGTGATTCATGGTCCGTGTGAATGACAAACTCTTTAGGGAGAAGATAATGTTGCCACACTTCGAGTGCTCGGACGAGAGCAAGAAGTTCCTTGTCGTAGGTAGAGTAGTTCAATTGTGCACCTTTTAACTTTTCACTAAAGTAAGCGATATGTTATCTTTCTTGCATGAGAACGGCACCAATGCCTATGCCTGAAGCATCACATTCTAGCTTAAAGGTGTTAGAAAAATTGGGAAGACGAAGAATAGGGGCAGAACATAACTTATCTTTAAGAAGTTCAAAAGCTTTTTGTTGGAGTGGTCCCCATTTGAATTCAACTGACTTTTTGATGATCTCAGTTAATGGTGCAGCAATGGTTGAGAAATCTTTGACAAAGCGACGATAGAAACTTGCCAAACCATGAAAAGATCTTACCTCGGTGATAGAAGTAGGCGTGGGCCATTCTTGAATTGCCTTGACCTTCTCTTTATCTACATGAATACCCTGTACACTAACTATAAAGCCTAAAAACATAAGCTTATCACTGTAAAACACACACTTATCCATGTTAGCATATAAATGTTCTCGTCGAAGAACTTTGAGAACATTCGAACGTGAATGACATGAGAATCAAGAGAAGATGAGTATATAAGAATGTCATCAAAGTAAACGACAACAAATTTACCTATAAACTCCTTAAGAACGTGATTCATTAATCTCATGAAGGTGCTTGGAGCGTTTGTGAGTCCAAAGGGCATAACATGCCATTCATACAAGCCGAACTTTGTCTTGAATGTTGTTTTCCATTCGTCACCTTCTTTCATTCGAATTTGATGGTAACCACTCTTCAAGTCAATTTTGGTAAAGATACTTGCACCATGTAGTTCATCCAACATATCATCTAGGCGTGGAATAGGATGCCTATACTTGATTGTTATCCGATTGATAGGTCGACAATCTACACACATTCGGAATGTGCCATCTTTCTTTGGAACTAGAATGACGGGAACCGCACAAGGACTAAGACTCTCACGGATGTGTACTTTTTGTAATAATGAATCTATTTGTCGTTCCAATTCCTTCGTTTCCTCAGGATTGCATCGGTAAGCGGGTCAGTTTGGTATGGTTGATCCAGGGATGAAGTCGATTTGATGTTCGATTCCTCTTATAGGTGGTAAACCATCCGGTGGGTTACTTAAGACATCTTGAAACTCCTATAATAGAGAAGAAAAAACACTAGGCAAATCTGTGATGTTAGTGATAGTTGATAAAATGGAGTCCTTGAAACAGACTAGAATGCACGACCTATTTTGAAAAAGGGTCTCTCTCATGTCTTTTGCACTCGCATAAATGTTTTGAGACACTCTTTTATTTTCACATTGAGGTTCACTCACCACCCGTGGGTCATTTTTTGGCTTTTATCGGTTGTGACCTCTTTTGCCTTTTGTTTCAAATTCCTTGTTTCATTGAGAATTCGTTGTTGATCTATGAGAATCTCTTTGGGAGGTATGGGGTTAAGTCGGAACGGTTTACCTTTTATTGGAATTTACTGTGTTGCCAAATGTTTGAATCACTAGATTTGGAGAATTCGCAATGAAAAATACAGCTAATGTGTTTCTTGATTCCTACTAACAAAATGTGACCTTAAAATGCTGCAAGGGGACTTAACCTTTTACAGTTTTACACTCTACTACATGTTCCGATATGTGAGAGATTTCCAATTACAATGAAAATTTTATGCTTGTAACAATTGACTGCAAACAAGCTTTTGAGTTTTGAATTTATGAAGAATCTTGCTGGATACAATCGGGACTCTCGATCTCTTCCTGGCTGAGCTCAGCCAGCGATGCATCAGATTGGATCGCCTTCTGGCTAGTAGCTTCCCTTCTAAATAACTTTAGATCTCAAAGGGTGCACACTTGGGGAAAAACCTATTGGGATACAATGGTTGAGCATGCACTTAAAACAGTTGGGATACAATGGTTGAGCAGGCACTTAAAACAGTTGGGATTAACAGCCAACATTCTTTTCAGCTAGTTCTCGTCTAAAGATTCAGTGTCTTGTGTTTCTGGTTCGGGGAAAACGTCATTCGACAACCTTTTATGTGACTACAAGTGTTCAATTCCCTCACTGCCATGAGAACCTACTCTACCTGACTGCCAAAAACCACTAAAACCCTCTCTGTTTTGGTGGCCTGGAACGGTGGCACTTTCTGATGAGCTCTTTCACCAACTACCAAAGTAGGCAGAACCCCAAGACCGCCTAGATGATGTTGTTCGTAGCCTCCCAGAGCTGAAACTCTCCTCCCTTACTACTTTCACATTGAGGTTCACTCACCACCCGTGGGTCATTTTTTTGGCTTTTATCGGTTGTGACCTCTTTTGCCTTTTGTTTCAAATTCCTTGTTTCATTGAGAATTCGTTGTTGATCTATGAGAATCTCTTTGGGAGGTAGGGGGTTAAGTCGGAATGGTTTACCTTTTATTGGAATTGTGTAAGTGTTCTTTCGACCATAATATGTGACGTCGTTGTCGTATTGCCAAGGCCGTCCTAGAAGGCCATAATACTCCCCCTATTGCGCCAACATCTGACTCTGAACACTCCAACCCTGCACAACTACGAAAGCGCACCCGTCGAACGACCGCCACACCACCACAAGTATGAAGTCAAGATACCTTGCATTGCATTGCATTTCATAGCATGTAGTTTAATTTTCCTTAGTTTTTAGTAAGAATTGAGGGCAATGTTTCTCTCAAGTTTGGGGGATGTAGGGTTCTCAAATCATTTCATGATAGTATTTAGTATAATGAATATGCCATGACATTAGTAAATGTAGAATTAGTTTAATGGAGTAAATTAAGGATGCCCGATGATGATGAATTCTTGATGAGTAGGATTGAATGTAAATGACTGTTGAGGATGATAGAACCAACTCTAGGACTTACTTCTTTGAAACCTTTGAATACACGATTGTATGTTTTCCATGCTTGAGGAACTTAAAAAAAATTTATAAGATAATTCTTGAATGTCGTGGCATAAAACTTTGAACGATGAAAACCCCACATATGTTAAAAAAGGATGAAGTTGTGAATAAATGCTTCAACATATCTGAAGAGGGACACTCTGCTATCCCATGATATTGCCTGGAAACTACATTTAAATAAATGAAAGCCACAACATATGAGTGAATGAAAGTAGTCACGGGATGACCCTACTTGACTAGCTCAGGGTTGAAGGTATGTTCCCTTTCACCTAAATTGTAGGATGATAGGTGTGATGGGTTGTCTCCCCTCGTAGCAGAGTTAATGAAAGAAAAGAAAACAATGTGGGAGTAAAATTTATAATGTCGTGGAAAATTAAGAAAGCTTGCTTAGAAAATAATTAGGTTTGTTAAGCACTGACTGGATACAAACACGCATACATTCACACAAAGAATCTTGCCCTAGGGGACAATACTTCATTTCTCGAACAAGTCTAGCATGTTGAAGCCAAATGTTATTAGTGATGGAATTCTATCTCATTTAACTATTCTACTTCTGATCTTGTCATGGTATTTTTATTTTACTAAATACTATCCATTGCTTGAGGACAAGCAATAGATTAAGTTTTTGGGCGTGATAACTCCGTAAAAAGATCATTTTTGGGACCTTTTCACTTAAGTTATTGAATGTCTAAGAGCCCATTTAGTCTCATATAGATGCATTTAGGAGCATATAGTTGCATGTGGTGGAATTCTGTTTGCCGTGACATTTTATTTTGTAATCAGTGCTGCTTTATGTGGAAGATTTTTGTTTGGTGATGTGCAAGATTTGGGAGAAAGGAAAAGAAAAAGGAAAATGTCGCGACATAAGGAGACTGCTGAGTAAAATGTAGATGCCGAACCAGTTGGCATTTCGAGAGCGATCAAAACGAAAGAAATATATTTTTAGTAAAAGACATCTTTCATTCTCTACACGTGATTTCTGCAATCAGCCACATAGGAGGGGCCCATTACCATTTTTGCACCGTCTCTCGCATAAAAGGAATGATCTTTAGGGTACTAGTGTAATTTTAACACAAAACCCTAGGTTCATTCTCCACCTATAAATAGGAGACTTTTTGGGGCTTTGGACTTGTACCCCCGCCGCCAAAAGCTAAAAATTCAGAGAATTTTTTTTCCACCAATCCTATTTTCCGTGGCATTCCTCCATTGACAAGCTAGTGGGAGTGGTGTTCTAGACGTCCGAGAGGAGCTAGTTTGCTGGGACTGTCCGTGGTGGCCGAGGGAACTCAGACAGTGCATGTCAAAGGCTTTTCCTCATTCCCTTTGCTCTTTGTTTTCATATTTTATCTTTTGGGTTGTAAGGAACTGATTAACTTGCTTTGTGCTTGCTTATTTCAAACCCCACCATGAACTAATCATATTTGGTGGGAGTTCATTTTAGATATTTAAGATTTACTTTAATGAATGGTTGTTTTTTATGTTATTAACTATTTTGTTTATGGATCTTAGTACCTTAAGGTTGTAGGAGATATGAGAGTAGTCATTCCTTAGGAGATTACTTAGTGTTCGATAGAATGTCTAGGTAGCACATCCTTAGTGTTCGAGAGAAACTAGTAAAAAACCACATAAGCAAGGGGTTCTAGATAGTAACTAGGCCTAATTCACCTTAGAGATAATGCTAGGATTTCATTCGAGTAAAAGGAGTTGTGTATGAACGAGAGGTTAGATGTTAATGTTGCCGCAAAAAGGTATTGCCGAGACATATCCTGTTATTTGGACCAATAGGATCACTGCAGGGGCTTACGCCAACCAGTTTTACCAAGGCATCTTCAATCTGTCGAGTCCCTTACTAGAGATAGCATAGGGCACCCTAGTAAACTCTGTCGGGAAGATAAGGAATAGAAGTGAGACCATTTTGAGAAGTAGAATTATATTTTCCTAAGTGACTCATATCACTCATTCCCCTAGTAGCTTGTTGTGTGAGGAGTATGAAGTTGTTATAATCAAGTCCAATGTTTAAAATTTATTTTGTCGTTACATTTTCATTTGATTGCACTACACACACTCCAATTTGCCATAACATCTCAATCTGCTGCCATATTACCATCGGACAGTTTCTACAACATCCATTTCAAATTGCCACAACATTTTCATTTTCATATAACATCACTAACTTTACTTAGGTGACATAGTAAAGCGCTTTGATTGAACTTATCAATTTCGTCCAATCCCTGTGGAGACGATACTCACTTATCACTGTATTACTTGTTCGATTGTGTATACTTGCACATATATCCACACCCATATTTAGTACTCACAAATCGCGGACAGCTTGCATAGCTGGAAATATTCCTTTTTAAAAAAAAATAAATTAACTACATTGACTTTACAGTGATGCTTCATGCATGCTTTATTCTTATTGTTTTGTTTTTCATGTACTATGTTGTGTTGTGTTGCAAACACGTATCTTGACTTGTTAGTATCCTTGTCTGCTTCTACTATGCAAATTCACCACCAATAATCAACTTTATCTCTTAAAATTTATTCGATCTTCCTTGCATTTGTTTAAGCTTAATTCATGTAATTGTTAGGAGACTGTTGCGTGTTGTGAGTACTATAAATTATACGCAAGTAATGTGCAAGTATACACAATCGTTCAAGTAATATAATGATGAGTGAGTATCGTCTCCACAGGGATTGGGTGAAATTAAAGAAGTCTAACCAAAGCAATGTACTATTCTATCTATGTGTAGTTAGTCTTTATATATACAAATGTCACAGCAATGGATATGTGTATGCTGGGGTATATAGAGTGATGGTCTGATGATGTAGCAAATGGAAATATATTGGCAATAACAGATGTTCAGTGTTGAAAATGATGAAATGTTGAGGCAATGAAAAATGGTAAAAACAGTAAGTAAAAGAAATAAAAATGAAAAGAAGATAATCCTCACGTGACAAGCTTCCAATAGAATGAATGGTAGGGATTGATCTAAGGTTGTTAAACTTATCTCTCAAGAATATTTAAGCTAACTGGTCTTTACTTACTCGATAGGGCTTTCCTAAAGTGTTCAAAAGAATCTAACAGAATAGGATGCCAAGGCATCTGCTCTCACTCAACGATGTTGGCCAGCCTACCCTATTGATAAAGACACCCTTTTTAATCGTTGAAATCTTATCCTAGTCTCTTCCGAGATCTAAGGGATTAGGTTATAGTACTCATAGGCCGGTTCAAAGCCCCTTGAAAATACTATAACCCATTGCTTATAAAGATTTTGTCTTGTGATTCTCCCAAATACAAAAAGTATTTTTAGCTTAGGATTATTCTGAACACCTAAACTTCATCTAATAAATGGACATTTTCATGCTCTTACAGGACTAGATGGTGAAGCATTCATAAGCAAACCAAATAAAGAACCAAAATAAACTTAAATATACCATTAAAAATAAAGTTTAAACAACCATTAAATCAACCACCACCAAATAAGTTAGTTCATGGTGGGGTTCGAAATATCCAAACACAAAGTCATGAAAATATACGTTTCATCAACCCACAAATAAATAGAAAAATAGCAGTAAAACAGGAAGTGTGAAGAAGCCTTCGACGTACCACCGGAGGTACTCCTTGGCCACCACGAACCACCTTAGCTTGCTAGCTCCTTTCGGCGCCTAGCTTGCCACTCCTTGAAGCTTTATCAATGGAGGAAAACCCCAAGGAAAAAGAAAGGAAAAAGGGAAAAATAAAAATCTGATTTTTTCTGCTCTATGCGTATGCGTCAATATCCTCACTTCCTCTCTCCCATGAGGTGTCATGTATAATAAAAATATCTAGGGGTAATGATGAGGTTGTTGGGTACAAAATACCCCTCATACTCCTAGAATCACATGTTGGGCATGAACCTTATCCTCCAAGTGGCAGTGGTCCTCTGGTAGCTCTGGCAGGTAGTTACGACCATCATTCACGTGCAGAGATAGCTGTCCAGTGCCATCTGTCCTTGTGCAGAAATATCTTTTTGTCATTTTCTGCGCCGGAAATGCCAAGGTATTTCAATATGCTTCAGCAACGTGTGATGCCACGATATTACTTCCCAAAGAGTCCTTTTGCTTGTTATTCCCTGCACACCACAAACAAACTGCACATTTCCCTCAATGAACACCATTAAGAAATAAAATAACACAACCACCACAAATGCAGCTATATGCAACTACATGATCCTAAAATGACTAAAATGAGCTTTTAAACAAACAATAACTTAAGTGAAAAAGGCCTTAAAAGTAGTATTTTTAGGAAGTTATCACACCCCAAACTTAAGCTATTGCTTGTCCTCAAGTAATGGATAGCAGTTACATAAGCATAATGTCATAGCAATTTTCAATAATAAGACAGTAGGACAAAATAGAATTTCAACCCTCATAAAAATAAGCTTCAACGTGCTAGACATATCAAGAATTCAAGTACTTTTCCATAGGTCAAGATTCTTTGTGGTGGTGTGTGTGCGTGATTGTATCTTATATAAACTTAGCAAATTTTGACAATTTCTAATCAAGTTCCCTAGTTTATGCCAAGGCATTTACTCATTCATTAAGCACTTTTTACTCTTTTTTTTTCTGATTGATTTTTTTAGATGCTGTTACGAATAGAGTCAGCTCATCACACCTACTCTTCCACACTCTAGGTGAAAGCTAGCATACCTTCCACCCCCAAGTTAGTTAAGTAGAGTCATCCCGTGACTTCTTTCATTCACTTATATGCACAAGGCTACCATTTATTAAAGAAAGTTCCAGGCAATGCCACAGTAAAGAGGAGTGTCCCTGTACAGCTATGCCTAAGCATTTATTCACAGTTTCATTCATAAGGGAGTTTGTTTTTTATTTTTCTTTTAAGCACAACAATAAATTTCAATGCCAAAATTAACTAGTGTTCTTTCATAAAAATTTCCTAAATTTTCTAAGTATAGAGAACATACAAATCGTGTAAAAAAATTTCACAAGGCATCAAACCCTAGAGTGAGTTCCATCATTCTCAATAGTCATTTACATTCAGATTCTAGCCTAACAAATTCATTATCATCCGGTATCCTCAAAATATTTCATCTAACTGTCCTACCATTTTCTGATGCCATGGCATAATACTATGCTAATGCTATCATGCATATGACCTACCAAGAACACTACCTCCCCCAAACTTAAGGGAAACATTGTCCTCAATGCTTAAAGAGAACAAAACTAACTAAAAACTATATACCATGCAATGAAATGCAACTAAAAGAAAATGGATGCAAGGGCGGTACCTCAATGAGTGCGTGGTGGTGTTGCCTTGGAGGTGCTAACAACTCCTCGTTGGGTACGCTTGCGTATAGGTGCTGGACTGGACTCGGAAGAAGTGGAGTAATGACGCGTAATGCGTCCAGCCGTGGTTTTGATACGTCGGCCACTACGTGGTGCAGGGGTGGGACTGGGTGTTTCTTTGATAGGGACAGTGGACAGATATTCAAGAGTATCGGACCGGTGTGGATCAGGATTCGAGTCATCAACAGGAGGATCGGCTGCATCGTGCTCTAGTTCGGGAGATGCCTCGGCATTGAATGCCGACAGAATTTTGTCTGGGAAGCCAGGGAAATTTTATAGACCATGGGGAATAATTTCTTGAAACATTGATTCCACCACATCATCTCTATGCTTCACATATCCAAAGAAGTTACAGATGTCACCGTGTAGATCATGTAGATGAGTATGAGTCTGCATCACCGCTTCCTTGATAACAAGTAATCTTGCCTCGGCATTTGATTCTGTAGCACCTGCAGATTCCCCATTAACAAGGTCTTTAGACTTGGTATTTTCAAGTCCCAACAACAGTGGTAGTCTGCCCGAGTAATGCCCGATAATCCAGGTAAAATTCATCAAAAACATTTTTCTCAACTTTTTTCCTATGACATAAAGTGGTAATTAAGTTAGGAAACACCAAAGAACTTGCCGTTTTCCCCAAACAATCATTTACTTGCTGAATAATAATACGACCAACATCAATCGGACGGGACACAATTATAGAATGTAAAAGCAGTAAGCGTGAAAGTGATACCGTTGTGTTGTGAGAAGTCGACATGAGTTTATGTTTAAAGAAGTGATTCCATAACTTGGCGCGCAGTTGAAGACGTTCTCAGTTGACCGAGTATCTACTTGTTTGGTGCCCATTCCACTCAGTGTTTTCGAAGCAAAGGTCCTCCAAGACCCCATCGTAGGTGTTGCTATCGCCCTCCTCTTCGAAAGTGGCATGGAGATCCACTACATCCTGCAAATGGAAGTAATGATTAATAGCAGAGGGTGTAAAACGGATCTGCTTACCTCGGACGAAAATAGAGTGTTGGTTGGGCTTGGAAATATTCGCGTAGAACTCTTTAACTACCGAGGCATTCACCGAACCCGGATGGCGTGCAATTTCCTTCCACTTGAGTGGTGTAACGATGTCCATAACATCGGTTCCAAAACCACCATCGGTTTCCTCGGTAAAAATAAATCCTAACTCAAAAAAGAGTTTTCGATTCTTGAAGTTTTGGAACCGAGCCTTGGCCTCGTCATCTTCGAACTGTTTCCAAGCGGAAGTGTCGGTTGGAGCTGGTCTTGAGCGCACCATTTTCGATGTTTTTGACGTAAGAAAAATGAAAAAGGTAGAAGCTTTTGATAGCTATGAAGACTTGAAGGTTTTTCGGCTATAGAGAGAATAAGGGAAGAAGATGAATGAAAGAAAGAGAAAAATTAAAAGTTAAAATGAAAGAGAAAAATTAATAATGAAAGATAAAATAAAAAGTTAAAAATTTGAGAGGGAAAAAGGGGTGATAGGACGGTTAAAATAAATTGAGTGGGTGGGGGGTTATGCGTGTATGGGGAAAGAAAAAAAACTGCCAAAAAACAATGATGATGATGAGACAAAAACTGTGGAGAGAGAAAAGTAAGTGTCATAAAAATAAATTAAAAAGAGACAAAATCAAAAGAATATCTATCCAATTAATGCACTGTCTTTTCCTCCCGTTGGTAACCGCTCCTTGCACGGTTTGCAGCGACGTGATCCCTACAAATCAGATCAAAAATTAATTACAAAATAAAATAAAAATAGAAATAAAGAAAGACTTAAATTTTAAATTTTATTTATGCACGACACAAATTCAATGCCGTGGCATCGAATTTTGGTTCTCTTCTGGGCACACTTCAGTATCGTTCAGACATAATGCATCCTTGTTGTGCGATGATGGAACTCCATTGTAGGCTTTCAGACGCTAGCCATTGACCTTGAAGATCTTTCCATTGTCTAATCTTTTGATGTCAACAGCTCCATGGGGATAGACATAATTTACCTCAAATTTCCCTGGCCATCGAGATTTGAGCTTCCTAGGAAAAAGTTTAAGTCTGGAGTTGTAGAGTAAGACTTGTTGGCCCACATGAAAATGCCGTGACATCAGTTTCTGGTTATGCCAATTCTTGGTTTTCTCCTTGTATATCCGAGCATTCTCATATGCTTGTTCTCTAAACTCCTCCATTTCATTAAGTTCAAGTAATCTCTACTCCCCAGCTAGTTGAGCATCGAAATTCAATCGCTTGATGGTCCAGTATGATTTATGTTCAAGCTCAACCGGGAGATGACAAGTTTTCCCATATACTAGCTTGAATGGTGACATCCCCAAAGGAGTCTTAAACATTATTCTATACGCCCAAAGTGCTTCATCCAACTTTGGTGACCAATCCTTACGCTTTGGGTTCACCACTTTCTCTAAAATCTGCTTGGTCTCTCGGTTGGATATCTCAGCTTGGCCATTTGTTTATGGATGATATGCCGTGGCAATCTTGTGTCGAACTCCATATCTCCTCAATGCCTTGGCAATCAACTTGTTATCAAAGCAAGTTCTTTCATCACTAATAATAGCACGAGGTACTCCAAACCGAGTGAAAATATACTTGTGCAAAAACTTGAGTATGGTCTTGGAGTCATTCCTTGATGTTGCTATTGCTTCCACCCACTTTGACAAGTAATCCACAGCAAGCAAGATATAAAGATGTATCCAGAACATGGGAATGGTCCCATGAAATCGATGCCCCACACATCAAACAGTTCTATCTCCAAGATATTTTGCAGCGGCATTTCATGTCGTCTGGAGAAGTTTCCAGTCCGTTGGCATCGATCACAACCTTTGTAAAATGCTTGGGAATCTTTAAACAAAGTTGACCAGTAGAAGACCGATTGCAGGACCTTAGCAGCTGATAGGGAAGCGGTGGCGAGTTAATGAACGTTGCTCTTATTGAAGAATCAAACCTAGAAAAGCTCTAGACTCGATGAAGAACAATAACGAATGAATGGGGAAAGTTGTGGTAATAGCTAGGGTTCTTTGGGGTTTCTTTTGGTGCTGGAAACAAGGTAAGAAACAAGATTAAAACAAGATAAAAAAGATAAAGGAATTGAAAATAAAGACAAATAACCAAGAAATCAAAAGATCTCCCTTATGAAAGTGAACGGTAAAGATGATTGATGGCGTGGATGAATATGTGGAAAATCGATGGATAATGTCCTATCGAGCCCTCCTAGTCACAATGAAAAGGCAAACACGATAATACGGATCTAACCAACCCTCCTAGTCGCAATGAAAAGGCAAATTGGAGTGTGAAGATTAATCTCCCTCACAAGAACTTGAAAGAACTCCAGGAGAAGAAGCTTCGAAGGCACAAGGCAATCAACACTTGCAAAAACGAACTTTCGTTGTATTATTAATCAAAGAAATCTGATTTACAAAGTTGAATGAAGCCTCCTTTATATAGGGGCTGAATTCTAAAGGTCCGAAATAACTAAAGAATAAAATATTAATAAACTAAACATGTTTTAACTCTAATACCTAATAAAATAATAATAACTAAGAATATTGTTTTAACCCAACCTTAATTCCTAATAAAATAATAAATCTGATCCTAAAAGATAATTAATCATCTTATATTAAATTATATTACAAATAATCAATATAAATATTGAAATTTCGTAATATTTACAAAATAACGTATTAATCCCATATAGGATTTCCTGCATGCACCGTCTCTTTAGTAAAATGGCCATATCTTGAGTTCCCGATATTGGATTGATGCAATTTAAGAACCGTTGGAAAGATAAGAGACATACGGTTGTATCTCCAGAAGACATGTCGACCGGATAACAACTGGATTCCCTTCAAAAAGTTGTTGTAAATCTGCTGCTATTAGACCCTTACGGATGAATGCTTGAACTGCGATTTGAAGCTTGTCTTTAAGAAGTTTGGTCCGGCCTCGTGTGATAGGGCCAAGTGGTATAGTAAATTCATCATCCTTAGCTTTAGGGTGTGTGGTGCATGTATCATCTCCCCCTTCCTTAAAAGGATTCGTCCACGAATCTGAAATATCAAAAGAAGATAAGTCATAAACATTAAAGGATGCACTCACGTTATACTCACCGGGAAGATCAATGCGGTAGGCGTTGTCATTGATTCGTTCAAGGACTTGGAATGGGCCATCACCTCGTGGTTCTATCTTGGATTTCCTTTGTGTCGGGAACCTTTCTTTTCTCATGTGAACCCATACCCAATCTCATGGTTCAAAGGTGACATGTCGTCGACCCTTGTTAACTCGGTTTGCGATTGCCTCGTAGGTTTTATCCATCTTGAGTTTGGCTTTGGCGTGAATGTCTTTGACAAGGGCAACCTTCTTTTCACCATCTAAATTGGTAACCTGATCTAAAGGTAAGGGAATAAGATCCAAAGTAATTAATGGGTTAAAACCATAAACTATTTCGAATAGAGAATAACCTGTTGTGGAGTGAATGGATCGATTATAAGCAAACTCAACAAAAGGTAAACATTCTTCCCAATTACGGGTATTCTAACCTACCACAGTTCTTAGCAAAGATCCTAGAATCCGATTTATTACTTCGGTTTGTCCATCGATTTGAGGATGACAAGAAGTGGAATAGAGAAGTTTTGTGCCAATCTTACCCCATAATACCTTCCAAAAGTGGCTTATGAACTTAGTGTCACGATCGGACACAATGATGCGAGGAATGCCATGAAGATATACTATTTCTCGAAAGAATAAATCAGCAATATGTGTGGCATCGTCCGTTTTATGGCAAGGAATGAAGTGTGACATCTTTGAGAATCTGTCCACAACCATAAAAATACTATCTCGTCCTTTCTTAGTGCGGGGTAAGCCAAGTATAAAATCCATCGATAAATCGATCCAAGGAGAAGAAGAAATTGGTAAAGGCGTGTACAAACCATTAGGATTTACCTTTGACTTTGCTTGTTTGCACGTGATGCATGATGCACAAATCTTTTCCACTTTTTTAAGCATGTACGGCCAAAAGAAGTGTTCCATGACCATATCAAGTGTTTTGTGAATACCGAAGTGTCCCATAAGTCCTCTGGCATGTGACTCGTGAACCAAGAACTCTCGCAAAGAGCCTTGTGGTACACAACCTGTTCATGTGAAAAAGAAAGCCATCTACAAGATAAAACTTGTTAAAAGAACCTTTTACACATTGTTTATAAATCTCAGAAAAATCTGGATCGTTAGGATAAAGTTCTTTGATATGTGCAAAACCAATAACAATAGCATGAATTCGAGTGATAAGTGTGTATCGTCGAGATAATGCATCAGCTACGATGTTATCTTTTCCTTGTTTGTATTTGATGATGTAAGGAAAAGATTCAATTAACTCAACCCATCGAGCATGTCGTTTGTTTAACTTACCTTGTCCATTTAACTATTTGAGTGATTCATGGTCCGTGTGAATGATAAACTCTTTAGGGAGAAGATAATGATTCCACACTTCGAGTGCTCGGACGAGAGCAAGAAGTTCCTTGTCGTAGGTAGAGTAGTTCAATTGTGCACCTTTTAACTTTTCACTAAAGTAAGCGATATGTTATCTTTCTTGCATGAGAACGACACCAATGCCTATGCCTGAAGCATCACATTCTAGCTCAAAGGTGTTAGAAAAATTGGGAAGACGAAGAATAGGGGCAGAACATAACTTATCTTTAAGAAGTTCAAAAGCTTTTTGTTGGAGTGGTCCCCATTTGAATTCAACTGACTTTTTGATGATCTCGGTTAATGGAGCAGCAATGGTTGAGAAATCTTTGACAAAGCGATGATAGAAACTTGCCAAACCATGAAAAGATCTTACCTCGGTGATAGAAGTAGGCATGGGCCATTCTTGAATTGCCTTGACATTCTCTTTATCTACATGAATACCCTGTACACTAACTATAAAGCCTAAAAACATAAGCTTATCACTGTAAAACACACACTTATCCATGTTAGCATATAAATGTTCTCGTCGAAGAACTTTGAGAACATTCGAACGTGAATGACATGAGAATCAAGAGAAGATGAGTATATAAGAATGTCATCAAAGTAAACGACAACAAATTTACCTATAAACTCCTTAAGAACGTGATTCATTAATCTCATGAAGGTGCTTGGAGCGTTTGTGAGTCCAAAGGGCATAACATGCCATTCATACAAGCCGAACTTTGTCTTGAATGTTGTTTTCCATTCATCACCTTCTTTCATTCGAATTTGATGGTAACCACTCTTCAAGTCAATTTTGGTAAAGATACTTGCACCATGTAGTTCATCCAACATATCATCTAGGCGTGGAATAGGATGCCTATACTTGATTGTTATCCGATTGATAGGTCGACAATCTACACACATTCGGAATGTGCCATCTTTCTTTGGAACTAGAATGACGGGAACCGCACAAAGACTAAAACTCTCACGGATGTGTACTTTTTGTAATAATGAATCTATTTGTCGTTCCAATTCCTTCGTTTCCTCAGGATTGCATCGGTAAGCGGGTCAGTTTGGTATGGTTAATCCAGGGATGAAGTCAATTTGATGTTCGATTCCTCTTATAGGTGGTAAACCATCCGGTGGGTTGCTTAAGACATCTTGAAACTCCTATAATAGAGAAGAAAAAACACTAGGCAAATCTGTGATGTTAGTGATAGTTGATAAAATGGAGTCCTTGAAACAGACTAGAATGCACGACCTATTTTGAAAAAGGGTCTCTCTCATGTCTTTTGCACTCGCATAAATGTTTTGAGACACTCTTTTATTTTCACATTGAGGTTCACTCACCACCCGTGGGTCATTTTTTTGGCTTTTATCGGTTGTGACCTCTTTTGCCTTTTGTTTCAAATTCCTTGTTTCATTGAGAATTCGTTGTTGATCTATGAGAATCTCTTTGGGAGGTAGGGGGTTAAGTCGGAACGGTTTACCTTTTATTGGAATTGTGTAAGTGTTCTTTCGACCATAATATGTGACGTCATTGTCGTATTTCCAAGGCCGTCCTAGGAGAATATGGGATGCTTGCATTGGAATTACATCACACAATACGTCGTCACAATACTTTCCCATCTTGATATTAACGAGGCATTATTTAACCACCTTCATCTCGGCACTCTCATTAAGCCATTGTAAGCAATAAGGTTTCGAATGTCGTTGGCAAGGAAGTTTGAGTGATTCAACAACGTTGGAGCTAATGACGTTGACACAACTACCATTGTCAATGATGATGGAGAATGGTTGTTCCTTGATTAGGCAGCGTGTGTGGAAGATGTTGGAACGTTGTATGTCAGACTCGTCGGATGCTTGGATGTTCAATGTATGACGAATAACCAAGATTGTGCCATTGTACTCATCGCTTCCATAGTCATCACTATCTTCTTTGGCTTCGGCGTGTGCTGGAATATCGGCGATGTCGTCATCGGAGTCAGAATTGTAAGATCCATCACCTAGTATGGTTAAGGTTCTCGTGTTTGGAAAATTACGGCTGATATGGCCTCTTCCTATGCATTTAAAACACTTGATGTCTCTTGCTCGGGTGTCGTCTTTAGAGGCTGGAAGTGTCTCATTCTTTTCTGGTCGTTGTTTCTCTTTGTTGAGTTTGTCATCTCTCGACTTTTTTTGAGAAGATGGAGTAGACGATGAGGAAGGATTTGAAGGATTACCTTGGTAAGAGAATGAAGTACCTTGGTAATGTTCTCTGAATCGAAATCTCCTTTGTATCTATGCTTCGATTGCCATTGCTTTCTTTAGTGTATCTTTGAGGTTTTCGTATCTATGGAGATCAAGAAGATCAGTGATGTTTGAGTTTAAGCCGATGACGAATCTTGACATGGTGTCCTCTTCTTCTCCAATTATGTTAGCCCTATTGAGTATGGACTGCATCTCCTTGTAGTAATCTTCAACTGAACTTCTACCTTGTCGAAGTCGGTGTAGTCGTTGTTTAACTTCTCGTGTATAATGTGTCGGTAGGAATCGGTTCCTCATGGCATGTTTGAGTTCGGTCCAAGAAGTGATTGGTTGAATTTGGTAGCTGTCGATCTTTTTCCTTGTTTGCATCCACCAAGTGTGAGCATATCCTTCGAATTCCAAGGTGATGAAGGGAACTTGTTCAGCTTTGGGGCAGTCATGGTATGCGAACAAGAGATCAATTTTTCCTTCCCAATCGATGTACTTGTCTAGATCGTAGTCTCCTTTAAAAGAAGGGATCGTGAACTTTGGTTTTGCAAAGAGTTCGGGTGTTTGAAAACGTGGTTGTGCTCGCCTGGGGGCCAAAAGTTCAACATTGTTTGGCCTTGGATTCTGGTTTGGTAGATCCAGTTGTAGTTCTTGTCGTTCTCTGAAGGCATTGTTAAGTTGATCAAATTGAGTTGTGAGTCGTTCAAGTGCGGCTAACATAGCCGTAAGTGTCTCATTGTTATTATCGCCCATCCTGCAATTATAACACTCAAAAGAAGATTTTAAAGTAGAAAAAAAAAATTCAACAAAGCAAGAAACCTCACAAGTCACTCCAAGAAAGTAACACAACGAGAGGAAAGTAAGCCGATCTTGTACTCTTTAAAACTCACTTTACCAAGTAGTCTTTCACAGTTCGTATCATAGTTTGATTACTAGCAAAGGCGATAAGAAAAACCTAAAAGCTCTAAGAGACCAAACAAAGGTTAAACTCCAAGAGAACGAGAATGCAAAGAAGGAAGAAGTATGCAAACTATTTAGTCCTACTAACACAAGGAAGATAATGTGTTAGATAATGCAAAAGAACAATAACAAGGAAAAACAAAAGAACCTAAAGCACTAAGAATCAAAGAAAAAGGGACCAAACCAGAAAACCTAGAAAACGCTAGATCAACTTGAGAAACGTTTTCGAGGGGGTTACAGATGTCCAAAAATTCTGGAAAATTTCTTGAGTGTCTTTAGATGCGTCAAGAAACGACATGTAAAATTTCAGAACCAAATACCTTTAGTAGTATCCAGTAGACTCTGTTGAACGGTGAGTCCTCAAACAATCTGTTTTTCTTGATCACTTTGTTCGAAGTTATTATTGATCTCCAAAAATTCTGATTTTTTGGTTTAATGATATCCAATATATAAAGTTTCAATCTGGAAATTTTCACCATAAAATTCCTCCTATAGAATTTTCAAGAAATTCGACAATATTCTAGACCGAATCTGCCGATAAAACTTGAATGATGTATTTGAAGGCACTAATGAACTCTTATTGAAGTGAATTTTGGAATGGAGATTAAAATTAAGATAAATATGATATCTAGAGAAAAGAAGCCCTAAATACCTTCGTTTGCAATTTTTTTTGAAATTTCGACTTTTTTTTTGTTTTTTTTGCCTTTTTTTGTTTTTTTTAAAAAGAAATGGCAAACTAACAAGAAGGATTTGAATCTAAATTAAAATTAAATAAAAATAACCTGAAACGATGAATCTTCTCTGAACTAGCTCCGTTGGGGTACCTTGACGGTGTTTTGTGCAAGAACAAACAAGATTGCTTGCTTCTTTCCAAGAATCAGCCCAAATCTGATACCAATTGATAGGGAAGCGGTGGCGGGTTAATGAACGTTGCTCTTGTTGAAGAATCAAACCTAGAAAATCTCTAGACTCGATGAAGAACAATAAGGAATGAATGGGGAAAGTGGTGGCAATAGCTAGGGTTCTTTGGGGTTTCTTTTGGTGCTGGAAACAAGGTAAGAAACAAGATTAAAACAAGATAAACAAAAGATAAAGGAATTGAAAATAAAGACAAATAACCAAGAAATCAAAAGATCTCCCTTATGAAAGTGAACGGTAAAGATGATTGATGGCGTGGATGAATATGTGGAATATCGATGGATAATGTCCTATCGAGCCCTCCTAGTCGCAATGAAAAGGCAAACACGATAATACGGCTCTAACCAACCCTCCTAGTCGTAATGAAAAGGCAAATTGGAGTGTGAAGATTAATCTTCCTCACAAGAACTTGAAAGAACTCGAGGAGAAGAAGCTTCGAAGGCACAAGGCAATCAACACTTGCAAAAATGAACTTTTGTTGTATTATTAATCAAAGAAATCTGATTTACAAAGTTGAATGAAGCCTCCTTTATATAGGGGTTGAATTCTAAAGGTCCTAAATAACTAAAGAATAAAATATTAATAAACTAAACATGTTTTAACTCTAATTCCTAATAAAATAATAATAACTAAGAATATTGTTTTAACCCAACCTTAATTCCTAATAAAATAATAAATCTGATCCTAAAAGATAATTAATCATCTTATATTAAATTATATTACAAATAATCAATATAAATATTGAAAATTCGTAATATTTACAAAATAGCGTATTAATCCCGTATAGGATTTCCTACATGCACCGTCTTTAGTAAAATGAACATATCTTGAGTTCCCGATATCGGATTGATGAGATTCAAGAACCGTTGGAAAAATAAGAGACAAACGGTTGTATCTCCAGAAGACATGTCGACCGGATAACAACTGTATTCCCTTCAAAAAGTTGTTGTAAATATGATGCTATTATACCTTTACGGATGAATGCTTGAACTGCGATTTGAAGCTTGTCTTTAAGAAGTTTGGTCCGGCCTCGTGTTATAGGGCCAAGTGGTATAGTAAATTCATCATCCTTAGCTTTAGGGTGTGTGGTGCATGTATCAACTGCAGTCCTTGCTCCACCATAATGGCCTTCAATTGGGGCCGAATGACAATGGTACAGAATGTCGTGTTGTTCCTCTTCAGGTACACATCGTCTAATGAGCTGATCGACACAATGCTTGAACAAATATGGCTCATCCCAAAAATAGTGCCTTGCATCGTGCTTGAACTTATTTCTACCCTGACTATTCAAATCAAAAGGCAAAATTCCACTAACAAGAAAATTAACAAGGTCAGCGTACCACGGAATTGCCGTGGCATATAAAATTTTCTCATCAGGAAATTCCTCTTGAATATCTACAATGTCATGGCATTCAGAATTGTTCTCTATCCTATATAAGTGATCGGCAACTTGATTTCCAGTTCCTTTTCTATCTACCACCTCTAAGTCAAATTCTTGAAAAAGTAAGATCCACCTAATAAGTCTAGGCTTGGCATCCTTTTTGTTCACTAAGTATTTTATAGCCGAATGATCAGTGTGAACAATAACTTTTGTGCCTATTAGGTAAGCTCTAAATTTATCAAAAGCAAATACCACAGCAAGTAATTCTTTCTCAGTGGTGGTGTAGTTCAATTGTGCTTCATTTAAAGTGCGACTAGAGTAATAAATAACATGAAAAAATTTACCTCGGCGTTGTCCCAAAACAGCTCGTACAGCATAATCACTCGCATCACACATCAACTCAAATGGTGATGTCCAGTCAGGAGGAACTACAATGGGTGCCGAGATCAGTTGCCTTTTCAGCTCAGTAAATGCGCCGAGGTATAATTCGTCAAACACAAAGGGTTGGTTTTATTGAAGCAATGAGCACAAGGGCTTCGAAATCTTGGAGAAGTCTTTGATAAATCTTCTATAAAATCCAGCATGTCCAAGAAAACTTCTTAAGCCCTTGACCGAAGTTGGTGGTGTCAACTTTTATATCACTTCAATCTTCGTCTTGTCAACCTCAATATCCTTGTGAGAAATTTTGTGGCCTAATACAATGCCTTCAGTCACCATGAAGTGACAATTTTCCCAATTTAAGACCAACTCAGCCTCCTCGCATCTCTTGAGAACTTTTGCCAAATTGTCGAGGCATCGTTCAAAATCGTCTCCACAAACAGAAAAGTCATCCATGAATATCTCCAGAAAATCCTCAACCATGTCTAAGAATATGGCTTGCATACAGTGCTGAAATGTTACCGGGGCATTACAGAGTCCAAAAGCCATCATCCTAAAGGCAAAAAGTGCCATAGGGACAAGTAAATGTAGTCTTCTCTTGGTCCTCTGGTGCGATGGCAATTTGATTGTACCCAGAGTACCCATCCAAAAAGTAATAGAATGCTTTGCCGGCCAATCGATCCAACATTTGGTCGATGAAAGGTAGAGGAAAATGGTCCTTCTTCATAGCTTTGTTGAGTTTTCTATAGTCCATGCATATCATCCATCCGGTCACAGTGCTAGTAGGTAATAGCTCATTATCGTCATTGGTAACCACCGTTGTGCCTCCTTTAATCAGAACACATTGGACGGGGCTCACCCATGAGCTATTCAAGATAGGGTAAATCACTCCAGCATCAAGCCATTTCAGAATTTCTTTCATCACCACTTTCTTTATAACAGGGTTGAGTCTTCTTTGTAGTTCTATTAAATTGCCTTGCCAATATTCAAGCGGAATCTTGTGCATGCTGATCGTGGGACTAATGCCTTTCAAGTCAGCCATAGTCCAACCAATTGTTTTCTTATGATGCATCAACACACTTAACAAACTTTGCTCTTGATTAGCAGTAAGGTTAGCGGAAATAATAACCGGTAAAGTTTCATCGCTACCTAAGTAAACATATTTAAGATGCCCTGGCAAAGTCTTAAGCTCTAGAGTGGGTGCATGCAATAATGAAGGCTTAGGAGGAATAAATTCATCAAAATTCAGATGTTCAAAATTCATACCTGATCTAACTTGTAGTAAGCTAGATTCCTCCTCCAAAATTGAAAAGTTGTCGGACTCCACTAAGCTTTCATCATCCACCCAATATTCATTTTCTGCTAATTGAATGAAATTGTTCTGGCATTGAATTTGTGTCTGTGCATAAATAAAATTTAAAATTTAAGCCTTTCTTTATTTCTATTTTTATTTTATTTTGTAATTAATTTTTGATCTGATTTGTAGGGACCACGTCGCTGCAAACCGTGCAAGGAGCGGTTACCAAAGGGAGGAAAGGACAACGCATTAATTGGAGAGATATTCTTTTGATTTTGTTTTTTTTTTAATTTATTTTTCTGACACTTACTTTTCTCTCTCCACAGTTTTTGTCCCATCATCATCATTACCTTTTGGCAGTTTTTTTTCTTTCCCCATACACGCATAACCCCCCACCCACTCAATTTATTTTAACCGTCCTATCACCCCTTTTTCCCTCTCAAATTTTTAACTTTTTCTTTTATCTTTCATTATTAATTTTTCTCTTTCATTTTAACTTTTAATTTTTCTCTTTCTTTCATTAATCTTCTTCCCTTATTCTCTCCACAGCCGAAAAACCTTCAAGTCTTCATAGCTATCAAAAGCTTCTTCCTTTTTCATTTTTCTTACTTCAAAAACACCGAAAATGGTACTCTCAAGACCGGCTCCAACCGACACTTCCGCTTGGCAATAGTTCGAAGATGACGAGGCCAAGGCTCTATTTCAAAACTTTAAGAACCAAAAACTCATTTTTGAGTTAGGATTTATTTTTATCGAGGAAACCGATGGTGGTTTTGGTCCCGATGTTATGGACATCGTTACAGCGCTCAAGTGGAAGAAATTTGTACGTCATCTGGGTTCGGTGAATGCCTCGGTGGTTAAAGAGTTCTACGTGAATATTTCCAAGCCCAACCAACACTCTATTTTCGTCCGAGGTAAGCATATCCATTTTACAGCCTCTACTATTAATCATTACTTCCATTTGCAGGATGTAGTAGACCGCCATGCCACGTTCGAAGATGAGGGCGATAGCAACACCTACGATGGGGTCTTGGAGGACCTTTGCTTCAAAAACACTGAGTGGAATGGGTGCCAAACAAGTATATACTCGGTCAACTGAGAACGTCTTCAATCGCGCGCCAAGTTATGGAATCACTTCCTTAAACATAAACTCATGCCAACTTCTCACAACACGACGATATCACTTTCACGCTTACTACTTTTATATTTTTAATGGTATCCTGTCCGATTGATGTTGGTCGTATTATTGTTCAGCAAGTTAATGGCTGTTTGGGAAAAAAGGTAAGTACTTTGGTGTTTCTTAACTTAATTACCGCTTTATGTCGTAAGAAAAAAGTTGAGGAAAATGTTTTTGATGAAATTTTACCTGGATTATCGGGCATTACTATGGCCAGACTACCACTGCTATTGGGACTTGAAAATCCCAAGTCTAAAGAATCTGTTAATGAGCAATCTGCAGGTGCTACAGAATCAAATGTCGAGGCAAGATTACTTGCTATCGAGGAAGCGATGATGCAGACTCAGACTCATATGCATGCTCTACACGGTGACATCCGTAACTTCTTTGGATATGTGAAGCATAGAGATGTTTTGGTAGAATCGATGTTTCAAGAAATTATTCCCCACGGTCTACGAAATTTCCCTGGCTTCCCAGACGAAATTCTTCCGGCATTCAATACCGAGATATCTCCCGAACCAGAGTACGATGCAACCGATTCTCCAATTGATGAACCGACTCCTGATCCACACCGGTCTGATACTCCTGAATATTCGCCCACTGTCCCTATCGAAGAAACACCCAATCCCACCCCTGCACCCGATCCTGCACCACGTAGTGGCCGATGCATTAAGACCACGGCTGGACGCATTGCGCGTCATTACTCCACTTCTTCCGAGTCCATCCCAGTACCTATACGCAAGCGTACCCGACGAGGAGCTACTAGCACCTCCAAGGCAACACCACCACACACTCATTGAGGTACCGCCCTTGCATCCATTTTCTTTTAGTTGCATTTCATTGCATGGTATATAGTTTTTAGTTAGTTTTGTTCTCTTTAAGCATTGAGGACAATGCTTCCCTTAAGTTTGGGGGGTAGTGTTCTTGGTAGGTCATATGCATGATAGCATTAGCATAGTATTATGCCATGGCATCAGAAAATGGTAGGACAGTTAGATGAAATGTTTTGAGGATACCCGATTATGATGAATTTGTTAGGCTAGAATCTGAATGTAAATGACTATTGAGAATGATAGAACTCACTCTAGGGCTTGATGCTTTGTGAAATTTTTCTACACGATTTTTATGTTCTCTATACTTAGAAAATTTAGGAAATTTTTATGAAAGAACACTAGTTAGTTTTGACATTGAAATTTATTATTGTGCTTAAAAGAAAAATAAAAAACAAACTCCCTTATAAATGAAACTGTGAATAAATGCTTAGGCATAGCTGTAGAGGGACACTCCTCTTTACTGTGGCATTGCCTGGAACTTTCTTTAATAAATGGCAGCCTTGTGCATATGAGTGAATGAAAGAAGTCCCGGGATGACTCTACTTAACTAACTTGGGGGTGGAAGGTATGCTCCCTTTCACCTAGAGTGTGGAAGAGTAGGTGTGATGAGTTGACTCCCTTCGTAACAACATCTAAAAAAATCAATCAGAATAAAAGGGAGTAAAAATGTGCTTAATGAATGAGTAAATTCCTTGGCCTAAACTAGGGAACTTGATTAGAAATTGTCTAAATTTGCTAAGTATAGATTGGATACAATCAGGCACACACACTACCACAAAGAATCTTGACATATGGAAAAGTACTTGAATCTTGATATGTCTAGCATGTTGAAGCTTATTGTTCTGAGGGTTGAAATTCTATTTTGTCCTATTGTCTTATTATTGAAAATTGCCATGACATTATGCTTATGTAACTGCTATCCATTGCTTGAGGACAAGCAATAGCTTAAGTTTAGGGGTGTGATAACTTCCTAAAAAATCTACTTTTAAGGCCTTTTTCACTTAAGTTATTGTTTGTTTAAAAGCTCATTTTAGTAATTTTAGGATCATGTAGTTGCCTATAGTTGCATTTGTGGTGGTTGTGCTATTTTATTTCTTAATTGTGTTGTTTGAGGGAATGGTGCAGTTTGTTTGTGGTGTGCAGGGAATAGTAAGCAAAAGGACTCTTTGGGAAGTAATGGCACGACATCACACGTTGCTGAAGCAGATTGAAATGCCTTGGCATTTACTGCGCATAAAAAGACAAAAAGATATTTCTGCACAAGGACAGCTGGCACTGGACAACTGTCTCTACACGTGAATGATGGCTGTAACCGCCTGCCAGAGCTGGCAGAGGACCACTTCCACTTAGAGGATAAGCCCAACATGTGATTCTAGGGGTATGAGGGGTATTTTGAACCCAAAAACCTCATCATTACCCCTAGATGTTTTTGTTATATATGACACCTCATGGGAGAGAGAAAGAGAGGAGATTGACGCATACACATAGAGCAGAAAAAATCAGATTTTTATTTTCCGTTTTTACTTTCTTCTTCCTTTGGGTTTTCCTCCATTGATAAAGCTTCAAGGAGTGGTAAGCTAGGCGCTGAAAGGAGCTAGCAAGCTAAGGTGGTTTGTGGTGGCCGAGGAGTACCTCCGGTGGCGCGTCGAAAGATTCTTCTCACTTCCCTTTTTGCTGCTATTTTTCTATTTATTTTTGGGTTGATGGAACGAATATTTTCATGACTTTTTGTTTGGATATTTCGAACCCCACCATGAACTAACTTATTTGGTGGTGGTTGATTTAATGGTTGTTTAAACTTTATTTTTAATGGTATATTTAAGTTTATTTTGGTTCTTTATTTGTTTTCCTTATGAATGCTTCACCATCTAGGCTTGTAAGAGGCATGGAAATGTCTATTTCTTAGATGAAGGTTAGGTGTTCAGAAGAATCCTAAGCTAAAAATACTTGTTGTATTTGGGAGAATCACAAGATAAGATCCTCATAAACAATGGGTTATAGTATTTTCAAGGGGATTTGAACCGGCCTAGGAGTATTATAACCTAATCCCTTAGATCTCGGAAGAGACTAGGAGTATTATCGTTGAGTGAGAGTAGATGCCTTGGCATCCTATTCTGTTAGGTTCTTTTGAACACTTTAGGAAAGCCCTATCGAGTAATTAAAGACCAGTTAGCTTAAATATGCTTGAGAGATAAGTTTAGCAAACTTAGATCAATCCCTACCATTCATTCAATTGGAAGCTTGTCACGTGAGGATTATCTTCTTTTCATTTTTATTCCTTTTATTTATTATTTTTACCATTTTTTATTGCCTCGACATTTCATCATTTTCAACACTGAACATCTGTTATTGCCACTGTATTTCCATTTGCTACACCATCAGACCATCACTCTATATACCCCAGCATACACATATCTATTGCCGTGACATTTGTATATATCAAGACTAACTACACTTAGATAGAATAGTGCATTGCTTTGGTTAGACTTTTGTAATTTCACTCAATCCCTGTAGAGACGATACTCACTCGTCATTATATTACTTGAGCGATTGTGTATACTTGCACATTACTTGCGTATAATTTATAGTACTCACAACACGCAACTCTCAGCCATCACTAATATGCTAAAGAACTTACAACGTTCTACCGATGTGAAGGAAGTGAAAGCAACTAGCTTGGTATGTCTGTTATGCCATGGCAATCATCACGAGAGCGAATGCCCAACAAACCACGAGTCCATCAACTTTATAGGCAATTACAATCGAGGCAACAAAAATCCTTACTCTAACACTTATAATGCTGGATGGCATCAGCATCCCAATTTCTCATGGGGAAATCAAGGAGCCCAAAATACTAATCAACCTACTCGGCAGTAGAATCACAATGAGCCTCAAGGTTACCAAAATGCAATGCCATGGCATAATTCTAACAATGGAGCTTCATCTTCAGCGAGCATAAGTTCATTGGAAGCTACAATTCAAGAGTTCATATTTACTACGAAGATAATGCTGCAAGACCATTCTACTTCAAGGGGCTTTACTTCATAGTCAAGGCACCTTACTTCAAAGTCATAGCTCGTCTCTGAGAGCTTTGGAAGGTCAAGTTGGTCAGATTGCTACGGCATTGCAAGAGCGTCAGCAAGGACGTTTGCCAAGTGATATTGAAGTCACTAAAGGGCATGAAAAAGAGCACTGCAATGTGTTAACTCTTAGGAGTGGAACACAAATTAATCAACAAGTCAAGGCTAGTGGGCCACAACATTATGATTCTATTCCCACTACTGACAATATTGAAGCTGAATTACATGATGATATCATTTCTGAGAAGGACAAGGAAGAGAGTTCGACTAATGATTCTGCTAAGGTACCAGATTCTGATGCCAAGGCAAAAGCAAATTCTATTCCTACAGTTAAGGAAGCTAAACCTCCACCACCCTTCCCGCAAAGATTAAAGAAGCATAATGATGAAGTTCATTTCAAGAATTTCTATTCTCTACACATTGTTTTGTCACACGGGTGACCCGGGTTCGATCCCCGACAACGGTGCCAAAAACTTGTTGCGTGTTGTGAGTACTATAAATTATACGCAAATAATGTGCAAGTATACACAATCGCTCAAGTAATATAATGATGAGTGAGTATCGTCTCCACAGGGATTGGGTGAAATACAGAAGTCTAACCAAAGCAATGCACTATTCTATCTAAGTGTAGTTAGTCTTGATATATACAAATGTCACGGAAATGGATATATGTATAATGAGGTATATAGAGTGATGGTCTGATGGTGTAGCAAATGGAAATATAGTGGCAATAACAGATGTTCAGTGTTGAAAATGATGAAATGTCGAGGCAATGAAAAATGGTAAAAACAATAAATAAAAGAAATAAAAATGAAAAGAAGATAATCCTCACGTGATAAGCTTCCAATGGAATGAATGATAGGGATTGATCTAAGGTTGCTAAACTTATCTCTCAAGCATATTTAAGTTAACTGGTCTTTACTTACTCGACAGGGCTTTCCTAAAGTGTTC
This sequence comes from Hibiscus syriacus, assembly GCF_006381635.1. NCBI lineage: Eukaryota > Viridiplantae > Streptophyta > Magnoliopsida > Malvales > Malvaceae > Hibiscus > Hibiscus syriacus. Next base: position 710,994 of record NW_024061932.1, on the reverse strand, counting down.
AAAAGAACCTAACAGAATAGGATGCCAAGGCATCTGCTCTCACTCAACGATGTTAGCCAGCCTACCCTATTAATAAAGACACCCTTTTTAGTCATTGAAATCCTATCCTAGTCTCTTCCGAGATCTAAGGGATTAGGTTATAATACCCCTAGGCTGGTTCAAAGCCCCTTGAAAATACTATAACCCATTGCTTATGAGGATCTTGTCTTGTGATTCTCCCGAATACAACAAGTATTTTTAGCTTAGGATTCTTCCGAACACCTAACATTCATCTAAGAAATGGACATTTCCATGCCTCTTACAAGCCTAGATGGTGAAGCATTAATAAGCAAAGCAAATAAAGAACCAAAATAAACTTAAATATACCATTAAAAATAAAGTTTAAACAACCATTAAATCAACCACCACCAAATAAGTTAGTTCATGGTGGGGTTCGAAATATCCAAACACAAAGTCATGAAAATATTCGTTCCATCAACCTACAAATAAATAGAAAAATAGCAGCAAAAAGGGAAGTGAGAAGAAGCCTTCGACGTGCCACCGGAGGTACTCCTCGGCCACCACGAACCACCTTAGCTTGCTAGTTCCTTTTGGCGCCTAGCTTATCACTCTTTGAAGATTTATCAATGGAGGAAAACCCCAAGGAAGAAGAAAGGAAAGAGGGAAAATAAAAATATGATTTTTATGCTCTATGTGTATGCGTCAATCTCCCTCTTCCTCTCTCCCATGAGGTGTCATATATAATAAAAATATCTAGGGATAATGATGAGGTTGTTGGGTGCAAAATACCCCTCATACCTGTAGAATCACATGTTGGGCGTGAACCTTATCCTCCAAGTGGCAGTGGTCCTCTGGCAGCTCTGGCAGGCAGTTACAGCCATCATTCACGTGTAGAGACAGCTGTCTAGTGCCAGCTGTCCTTGTGCAGAAATATCTTTTTGTGCTTTTCTATGCCGAAAATGCCAAGGCATTTCAATCTGCTTCAGCAACGTATGATGCCGCAGCATTACTTCCCAAAGAGTGCTTTTACTTGTTATTCCCTGCACACCATAAACAAACTGCACATTTCCCTCAAACAGCACCGTTAAGAAATAAAATAACACAACCACCATAAATGCAACTATATGCAACTACATGATCCTAAAATGACTAAAATGATCTTTAAAACAAACAATAACTTAAGTGAAAAAGACCTTAAAAGTAACCTTTTTAGGAAGTTATCAGAGACCTTTTGCTCAAATTCCTTATTTGATTCTGGATCCAATTACAAGAAATATTAAAAGAGTTAGTCTTGTCATTGATTTATTTTTCTCATGTTGGTAGATGAGATATTTTAAACGTTAACAAACAAACCTCGCACTGTTTGCATGATATTCATTTAAGCTAGATCTCTCGTTATTAATATTTTTTTCAACAGGTTTTATACAACCGAGGTTCTGGTAGCTCTAGAGTACCTTCACATGCTGGGCATTATTTACAGAGACCTAAAACCGAAAAAAGTTTTAGTAAGATCAGACAGTCACATCATGCTCTCAAATTTTCAACCTTTTGCTTTGTTCAGACATTATCCCCACTGTTGAATCACCATCGTCATCTCCAGACCCAATGCCACCACGGGACTAGGCCGACTATCATCCACATCTAACCTGACTCTCCAGTCTCTTTCGGAAGATCTTGCAGTCGAAGATAATCGAAACACTCGCACCACCAACAAAGTTGTTCTTCGTGACAGAACCCGTCTCTGTCCTATCGACCTCCTTTGTTGGGACCCACAAGTATGTTTCTTGAGAGGTTGCCTTGGGTGGGTCTTACGGTAATGTCGTTGATTGGTGAGCTTTTGGGATCTTCATCTACGAGTTGATCTACAGTCGTACGCCTTTTGCGTCTCCATCCAACGACCTTATGCTGCGTAACATCGTCAAAAGGCCACTCACTTTCCCAACCCACCCACCTTCTTAACTCCTTGAGCACCACGCTTGTGGCCTCATCTCCGCCTTGTTGAACAAGGACCCCAACGCTCGCCTGAGATCCAAATGCGTCGCTGTCGACGTCAAAACACACCAAAAGTACTTAATTTCACACTGATAAGATTGGTTACGCCACCGATGATTTTGGGGATTAGGCGGAAATCGACGTCGTCTTATTACCAGCCAAAGAGCGAGGAATGATCAACCACGTTTGATTACTTCTTCTGAGAAAGCTCAAGTGAAACAACGTTGTTTGCGCTACATGTTATGTTTGCTCGTTTCATACCTAATTACGTAAATATAACAAGCAAAGCAATGAATAAAAATTATTATGTGTCAGTTGTTCTTCTTTTATATTCAACCTGTAGGCAAATCTTATAGGCATAATGCAACAACATAACCCTAACGTTTGATAGGATTTTCAAATTTGTCTGTATTGATTTTTTTGGAACATTTGACCATTTAATGTTTCATTTTAGGTTAAAAATAACCCATGTTGGATGAAAACCGTTAGTCAATTGACGGACAACGCCTGATGCCGACGAAGCACATACATGTAGAGGAAAATGCTGATGTGGCTGTCCAGGTCATGGTACATAATGATGTGGCATTTCCAAATCAGATTTTTTTAATAAAATATAAAATATTATTATTATTTAATTATTTATTATCAATCAGAGAGTGACATGTGACACTCTCTGATTAGTGTTTGTGTAATGCAACCATTAATAGTTAAATTGGATATGAGGGGATTAGAACTAGGGAAAAAAATGTGAAATGACATGACTTTTACCACCAGACCATAATGCTTATTTGGTTATGCTTATTTGGTTAAATAATGAAACAAAACTTATTTAATATATACAAAAACCATCTATGATCTTCAATACAATCATTGTGGATAAACCTGTCTTAGTTTCTTCGCTTCGCCAGTGAAAGGCCAGAGCTGATGAAAAATGGTTTCTTCGATTATATCTTCACATGCCAGGTTAGATCCCCAAAGCAATATTTCCCTTTCGTTTTTGGTTATGTTAAATTGGGTATTTAGTCTCAAAATTTATTGGGTGTTTTGAGAGATGGGTTCGTATTTAATTATTTATTGGGTGTTTTTAGTCTCAATATTTCCTCCCTATTTTTTAATGGGTTCATTTTATTCACTTCATTTTGGAGTGGAATGTTGCTATATTGTGAAGTTATGGTGCTCTGGAATTTGTATAATCTAATTCTGTGAAATTTTTGAACTGCAAAGGGGAAAACTTTAGTTGTGCTTCTAAAATTAAAATCTATTTACATAATTCACTAAGGTAATGTTTTTGTCATAACCATTTTTTAGAAAAACAATTAAATATTATTTTAAAAACGATTATAACTTTTTTTTTTGAAAAAATTGGGGATTTGGAATTAATTTAGAATAAATTGGATAGAGTCACCATCAACCTTCGAGTTAGGTAAGTCGAATACCTAAAAATGTCTTTTAAAACAATTTTAAGAAAAATCATTTTATAAGACAAAAACTTAGTTTGTGTTTACCAAAGATTCGATTTAAAAAGGTTCGGGAGTCAGTTACGTATGGGGAAGGGTAAGCACCCCCCACAACTCCAAAAAACTGGTACTGAATCGCTTACACGTTTTCGTAAATGGTGGAAGCTATGAATCGAATATAAAGTTAAAATATGACCCAACTATCGAATATTGATTAATTTTCTTTGAATTATTTAATTAAAGAAAATTCTTTAACTTGAAAAGAAATCTCGAGATTAGCAATCCTCCGTCGGGAAAACTATTTCGACTATTTCTTATCCGTAAAAAAATATTCCCTCATTGATAAAAATGTGAATCGAATATACATTAAGAAATCAATGTTTACATAAAACAAAATAAATTGTTTAACTAAAAAACGTGAATCAAATACAAATTAAAAAATTTGAAGTTTACATTCACATAAAATAAAGTAAATTGTTACTTAAAATAACATACATTGCATCATTTGAACAAATTAATTAGTAAAATATACTCGACTTATTTCAAGTTCTTATGTCGTTAAAATGATGTATCGGGTCGCACCACTTCGACTAAGTGGTACTTTCCACGCTCATTCTACGCATACATGCTCTTAGAATATATTTGAGTAATATTTAAGTAAATAAATACCACGAAAATAAATTAAATATATGAAATAAAATACTTACAACAAATAGAGTTAAACATATTTATTTATATGTGATACCAGTAAATACATAACATATAAAATTTACATATATAATGAATTGAAATAAAAACAAATTAATATTACAAACCAAACTATAATGACCAAAAAGTAAGTACTTGAAATTACAAGGATTAAAAATGGAGAAAACAGAAACTTAATGCACTAAAATAGAAAATATAGGAACTTAAGGGACTAAATAGCAAATACAAAAAATAAAGGGGCTAAAATATCAAAAACATAAACTTAAAGGCCTAAAATAGTAATTATAGACACTTAGAGAACTAAAAAATAAAATAGAAACTTAAAGGACTAAAATAATAATTACAAATAAACCATAACCCAAATTACAAATATTAAATAATACAAGTGCTGGAAACAAAAATAAACCCTAAATAATATTAAAGATTAAAATAAAATAACTAGAAACATGGAGGACTAAACAATAATTAAACCATATGCAAGACAGTGACTAAAATGAAATCTACATAAATCACACGGTCAAATTTGTAAATCATCTAACATAGTATAATACATAAATTAGTGCCTAAAATGAAAACATGAAAAAATAGAGGCTCAAAGTAAAATATCAGAAAGTTTTATTAATGGCTAATCAGTGAGATTACAAAACAGGAGGACTAAACCTGTTATTATCCCCAAAGTAAAAACACGGAGAAGCCCCCTACAAACGACGCCGTTTAGGGCGAACTATATAAGCCCAACAACGGGCTTTGTTCCTATTAGCCCCCCATTTGTTTCGTTTTAAACCAAAGAAGAGAGAGTTCTCTGGAACTCTCTCAACTGAAGAGAGAACGACCACTGTGGCCGGAAGCTCCAACGGTGGCGCACGTCGGTTAGAGAAGTGAAACCGATCCCAAACAAACCATCTCTTCACCCTCGAACCAAAACCCTAAACCTTTTAGCCTAAAAACCTCTCAAGATCCCTATATCTAGGTTTTATACCTTCGAAAATGCTTTTAACTCCAGCGACCTTTTGCGTTCCCAAAGGACTTTGAACCTCCAGTAAGTTTCTCTTCTCTCCTCTTTGTTATGTTTTTTTTTTATTTTTTTTCTGGTTTGGTTCAATTTTCCACTCTCTCGTTCTATTTTTTTAAAAAAAAAACTGAATGGTTTTTTTTCTTCCAATCGTTTCCTCCTCTTCTGTTTCGAAAATGGTATCCCCTTTTAATATGCTTTCCCCCATATTTTTTTTTTATTATTGCATGAGTTGATATCTTTCCAGTAAATCCCCTCGGGATTTTGATTAGACTTGCTTTGATTTGTTTATTGGGTTTTATGATGGATAATGGATGATTTGTGGCAGGAAACCGATCACTGTTCGATGGATGGGTGATGTTCGGTCATTGTTTGTGCAGGAGAACAGTCGTCGGCGGCGTCAGGCAGCTACCTAGGGTTATGATGAAACCTAGGTAGAATCGGGTTGGGTCGAACGGGTCTAGAACTAGGCTGGTTTGACTTCAATTGGGTCGGGCTCCAGTGGGTTGCTGGGTTGGCCGTTGAATGGATTAGGTTTCCACTTGGGCTTCGGGTTTGGGCTGGCCTCCTGGTGGGCTGTTTTGTAATGACTTTCTGGCTTGGGTCCTTGTAAACTGGTTGGGCTTTAAGGTCTGCAAAATGTGTAAACAAAATTAATAATAATAATAATAATAATAAATAGTAAATAATAAAATAAAAAATAAAAAAAGACCCGGATTAAAATAGGTGTCTACAGTTTTGTTTATGATTTGATGAAGATTACTTCTTTCTAGTGTTTTCAGAAATTTGAGGACTGCATTTTTGGGAGAGAAAAATGAGATTTGTAATAGCATAAACTCAAGTTCTTGGTTTTTCTTCTTCATCATCGTTAGATGAATTAGTGGCGTCAACATCTATAACAGTAATCTGAATGATTCGAGGCTTCATTTCAATCTTTGTTTTGGGTTTTTTGGGTTCTTTATGTTCTCAGATTATTTCACTTCTCATTGAGAGAGACAATAGGGAGTAAAATTTTGAGTAAAGTTGTCAGGTTCTTTGGGTTCTCATATTATTTTTCTTTGTTTTGGGTTCATTGAAAGAGACAAAAGCTTGATATGAAGGGAAATCCAGCATTAAGCGTGTGTAGGGGAAAACCAAACTAGCAACACGTGTTTTATTTTTTTCCACTAAATACAAATTTAAGTATCTATTAAATAAGATTTGTTTCATTATTTAATAAAATAAGTATTCTGGTATGGTGGTAAAAGCCATGCCATTTCACAATTTTTTCCCAAATTCGAATCCCCTCATATGCAATTTAACTATTAATGGTTGCATTAAACAAACGCTAATCACTACTCTACAATAAATAATTATAATATTTTATATTTTATTTTAAAAATTTTTGACGTGGTAGTGCCACATCATCATATACCATGACCTGGACAGCCACGTCAGCATCTCCCTTCACGTGTACATGATTCGTCAACATCAGGCGTTAACTGTCAGTTGATTAACGATTTTCATTCAACGTGGGTTATTTTTGACCCAAAATGAAACGTTGAGTGGTCAAAAGTTCCAAAAAAATCAATACGGGGAAATTGAAAATACTGTCAAATGTTAGCGTTATTTTATTGCATTATGTGAATCTTATAAGCATTAATCCTTTGTTATTATCTAAAGATTTTAGACAAATAAATTAGATCGTGGATCTATTCAAGTAAGCTGATAATTTGTTGACAAAGATCAAACATTCAAACCAAATCTTTTACCATAAACAAGAAAGGTGATAGCTAGAACAAGTATTAATTGTTAAGATAATTCCCATACTTATCTTGAAACAGAAATTCCATGAAATGTGGGATCAATTATTGGTTTAATGGATTTGCAGGGTACAAGGTGGATTAAGGATTTTAAACCACAGAGTAGCTGACTTGTTTTACCAGTAGGCTACTGGTGGAGTAGGGTCATAAAGTGAGTAATAATATTCCCATTTATTCACTACCTTTTGACAAAACCAGTAACGTGAATTTTGAAATATTGGTCGTTGTATTCGGCCTTCTAGAGGTTCAGTGGTTGACCGTTGCGTCATATAGTAATAATATGCCCCAAAATAATTCTAAATTTCTCTCATACATAAATAATTACTCTTTTGTACGTCAGAGATATAAAATACACATACACCAATAATAATAATCTTGTAATGACATTTAATTGTTTAATCAAATATTTGGATTTATTTTCATTTATAAAAGTTTATACTTTAATTAGATATATGAATTTATATTTTAAATTTATAATTTTTGGAGTATATATTAATTTATATTTAAAAATTAAATTTATAATTTAAATATTTAATAAACTAAAAAATAAATTCTAAAAGCAAATTTAGATATTAATTGTACAAAATTAAGTAATAAATTATAGAAACATACGAAGAAATCTCACATCTACTATAAAAGAATCTCACATCTGAAAGGACCCAAAATATGCGCCAGCGGCGCGTAGATAGAGTAGGATAAGCATCATGTGATAGTTAAAGAATCCCGCGAGACCCAACTCCAATTATGACCATGAAATAAAACAAGCCTAGCAAACTTACACATCATCGCCCTGATATTTTCTTCCTTTTCACACATTCTATAAACTGAGTTTTAAAAAACTGAGTTATGATTAATATTTCCCTTTTTTACCCCATTAAGTATTAATCATTGGATAATAATACTATAGTTGAAATACATAGCCAAAAGCGTGTAATACGGAAAATGGTGTTTGTTTTGCAAATGCCGACGTTGTAGGAAAATGATTTTATTGTCAAACATTATGTTCCCACTCGCTTCCCCGCCGTTTAGACACACATCTTCTGCCAGTTTCTTTTTACGCTCAAGTGCTTTTATTTGCATAATCAGTTTCGTCTGTATTATGTTAAATAATGAAGCTTTTGGTTTGTGTAATAAAATTAACTTGATCTTGGAAAACATTTTAAGTTAAGAGTTTGATTTAGTTAAATTGTGTGAGAGGTTAGCAAAAATAATGGGGAGGAGGGTTGACAACACATGGGGTGTGTCCATGTGAACACCTGCTTACCATGCAGCTCTACCGGCTGGCTTAAAACTCTTGTCTCCTTCTTTGTGTAGGACCTCCTCATCCCAAAATCATACCCCTCATGCCTACCACGTGGCATTTTGGTCCACATTATAATAATACTCGTCTTGCCGATTTGTTTACTATTAGAAATTTTAGTCCTCTCTCATGTCTCAATCCTGACCCGACCTTTGCCAATTGATTTCAAATAACATGCAAAAAAAAAAAAAAAAAACTTGAAAATGAAATAATGTAACGAAAATGATAGTGCATGAAAGTGAAAAGTGGTAATATTATATATTCTGTTTAGTTGTGTTTCTTCAATTAGTAATGGTGATGTAAACATTGTAGGTAGGTAGGGCGTGTTAATTTAAATAGCAAAGTGAGATTTGGATGGGGCCAACTGGTCTTATTTAATTAAATAGTTTAGCTTTTGAGTTTGTGTGTTCTTTGACAAAGCTATGCGTAGTATTTGAGAAAATTTGTCGGCCGTGGCCTAAGAGTTTCGACAATGGGGAACGTGTTAGCGGAGTTTGACTGTCCAAAACTAAACCAAACACCGGCTCTTTCTGAGTTTCTGTGTTAGGCCTAGGTGAAATATTCGAATTTGTCACCACCTACCTCCAACTATCCCGTCTTCACTATCCAAGTTATTTTATGACCTTAACACCCTATATATATATAAACACAAATTCAAATTATTATTTCATCAATATTTTAACTATGCATAAATTATAAATTATTTTTAGAATTTTGTACAAAAAATATTATAGAATTAAAAACAAGTTATTAAAGTCAAAAGTGTTGGTCATATTTTAAACTCAGAGGATCAGGAGTGAGTGAGAATAAAGAAGGTGAAGGTGAAGGTCAATGATGCTTGTGTGAGTTAGATTCATAGATTAGACCTCATCATTTCTTCTAAAACTCGACATAACGTGTCAGTTGAAACCACAAGACTTTACCTAATTTGCTTAATTAAATTTTACAGTTTTCCGAAAGAAAGCTTTTTAAATTTGTTAGAACCGATTTAATCCCGAAGCCTAGTGGCCAAGCAAATAAAAGAACATAAAAGAAGGTGGCGAATCTTAGAGGAAGAGAGGGAGAGGGCCCCACATATTTACCATTGTATCTGCTCTAGCCTGATACGTTTGATATTTCGCCGGTTAGCATATTTGCATGGGGCAGTGTTCTCTGCATTTTTGAGATTCTGAATTATTTGTGGATCATTTCCATTTTCATTCACAAAGGAATAAGGGCTTAATCCTTGTAGGCGGAAACGGGAAATCTAACCCAATTGTGTGCATGGACGTTATCTGGGCTTGGGTTAGTCATGGTTGATTAGGCTTCAAGTGACACTTAGAAATGGGTTTGGGCAACAGTTGTAAACACAGTTCTATGAACCCAATTGAAGCCTTCTAAGGAGTGGAGTCGCCGCTCAATCAGCTTCTTGGTTTAGCTACGCCTTTCAGTTCTCCAAAGGTCGAAAAGCTCTACTGTCACTGATAGGTAAAGAGAATCGACGGCAAAATAGGAAAGGAAAATGGCAAGGAATTTATTTGCTCTTTGTCAGGCCTTCAATTTCCGATCGATTTCTTATTCCTCCTCCTCAATTTATAACACGCGAACCACAATATTCTCTCAAATTTCAAGAACCTTATGTTCCTCATCATCAGGTATTATCTATTCGCATAGATTCCACCACTGTTTTCTGTTATTTATAATTTTTATCTTCTTTTTTTTTAAAAAAAAGGGGAATTTTGGTTTCAGTTTCTTCGGATACGAGGCAACCATCTGTCGCGAGGCTTCCGTTTGTGGATGTTTTCCTGGGAAAGATAAAGAACAATAAAACTCATTTAGCCAACAGGAAAATCTATTCACGTAGATCTACCATTTTGCCTGAGTTCGTTGATCAAACTGTCCGGATTTACAATGGAAAAATTTTTGTTCGCTGCAAGATCAATGAAGGCAAAGTTGGTCATAAGCTTGGAGAGTTTGCTTTGACTCGGAAAAGGAAATTTTTGAGGAACAAGGTTGAACCTGCTAAAAAGAAAGGCAAGAAATAAGCATTTGCTACCCAAACCCCGTCTCATTTTGGTAAGAATCTAGTTTTCCACTTTGTTTTTGACGCCTTAGTGAGCATATTGACTAGTGTTGTTGCTTTCAGATGGGGTATGCTAATGTCATGTTTTGTTTAGAAATGATCTCTTAAGTTTCTCTCTTTTTACATCAGACTGTCATGATGGGAGCTCGAGTGTTGAAAGCGAGTGTTCATTATTTTTGAAGTAAACACTGTGATGTGGAAGTAGGGAATTAGACAAAGAAACCAGTTTGAAATTTGGGTTTTTGTATTTATGAATGAATTTGAAAGCTTTCAGATTGCTGCCTATGTGAACAGAAAGATCTCCATCGTCTTTAACGTACTGGATTGAGAAAATGTTGAGGTTTAAGAAAATAAGTAGCCTAATTTAAGCAAGTTTTTTCCTTGCTTAAGACTGGTTGAGTGGAGCTTGTTCATTGTCCGTATCAATTAGCAAATGATGATTATTCATTGTCTTTAAGGTACTAGATTGAGAAAATGTTGAGGTTCAAGAAGATAAGTAGTTAGTTTAAGCAAGTTTTTTCCTTGCTTTAGACTGTTGAGTGGAGCTTATTCATTGTCTGTGTCAATTAACAAATGATGATTTGAATGGTTGGGTTCTTTTCTTTTCTTCCCAGAAAGGGAGGGGTGATTCCGGAGAAAGATGGGCAAAACGAAAGCAATGGAAGAAGGAAGAATTTGGTTTTAAGGTCCTGTTTTCTTAGTCAAATGATTGTAAGGTTTTGTTTGGTCAATTCCTGGCCTGCACTGTTATTCTGAAGAACTATGGTTTTAGATGACCTTACTATTCAATATACTGATCAGAACTCAGATTTATCATTTACGAAGCAACAGTTGGGGTTTTGTGCATGCAGGTTGATTTTGCAATAAAATTGTTCAATTGTGAAACATATGCATGAATAGTATAGGTTAGTAGATGTTACATGCACCTCGGAGGATGGTGTTGAAATTTTTGAAATGCTCGAGGCCTTTTGATCATTGTGATCATAGCTCTCTTCCTCTTTCCCTTTTGGAGAAAGGGTAGATAGCTTTCTAAACCAAGAAAACTGTAGGGACAGAACTAGACATCTTGCAATTGCTATTCACAGCAATTTGTGATTCGTGCATAAATTATATCGCCTGATAAGCGATTTTGAATTGTTACTTTTAAAGCACTACGTTAAACTAATTGAAGAGCAGCATAAAATTGGAACTGCTTCAAAATAAGTATATATATTTTTTATTTCTAACATGTACAAATCAAATTGCAATAAAAACTATGCCTAAAATCTCAAATCTACTCAACAACAATGTATGCAAGAAAGCCTTTATACGATTCCAAATTTCCCTACATCTTGCATTGGAAGACAACCCCATTCTACCGTAACTTATCCCTCAAACCTACCTGCTAGGTTCAGCAGCGAATCTTCAAAGTCGGATTTTGCCGGGACAGACATTTGAGAGATAAAATGAACTTCAAGGATCCTCAAAACATTATGTTATCATAAGGAGTTGATAATCCCTGTCTGGTTTGAACAAAGACGAGCAATTGGGTTCACTCAACTCCCTTAACAAGTCGCTTGTCACGATTAATCATATATTTGAACAGAAGCAGTTTTTGTGAGACTTGCCGCCATATTTCATTTACTGTTCTATTTGGATGAGTATAGTTATAGTACCGCCTCACCTGAATCCACAATTTTAATTCAAAACAGAGCTCAGATGTTTAGAGTGAATTTGAGATTTTATGGTTACTGAAAACTACTTAATGTTGATGCATGAGAACAAATGGTAAAAGAAAACCAATCAAGAATTGTACTACCACACCCCACATATGTCTTCTCACCTTTCACATACATGTTTAAACATAACCAGTTTCTTCTAGAAATGTTACATCCCAGCATTTTGCTACTAGACTGATTATGGAGAGGTGGGAAGTTACATTGCAACAGTCCTAAGTTTTACCAAAATTATGATACACAGACATAATTTCATATGCAACTGAGTGAAAGTAAACACAATATCAAAGTTTGAAAAGCAAAACCATATCATTACCAAGAAATTTGAACTAGAGATATTTGCTAAATAAAATGCCTGACGTTAATGAATGTATCATTTATATTGAACAGATGTGGTTGGATCAATTATTACTTCCCAGTAATGGAGTAAATAATGAAAAAAAGGAGAGGAAGTAAATATGGTATAAACCTCCTTCATTGCTTTCTGAAATTCTGTTATTTGCTCTTCAGGTACTTTTCTCAGCAGTGAAACAAGATATCCTGTTTTAGTGCAGTTGTAGTTTCTACAAATACAGCAAACTTCTTGTAGTCTATAATATCTTCAAAAGGCAACTCAATGCTATCACTGATTATCACAGGAAGCTAACTACAGAATCAAAGAGTCCGCAAGCTGATGGAGTATCTCCTGCAAGATTCAAACAGAACTTTGAAGTGTGCATCCCACGTGAAGCTGCTCTTCTATTCTCTCTGGACTGTGTTCCACGTTTTATTACAACATCATCCTCATTTTCAAGTACATGAAAAAGCAAATCACGAATTTTGCCTCCCTGCAAAATAATAGGCATTATAATGGTATCCTAGTCATTCGCGTGAGATCTGCTTTAGTATAGGTGTGATTTCAAACTATCATCTGCATCTACAGGAGCTTTGAGTACAACTCTTGATAGAAAGGCCGAGGGCAGGCATTTAAGCTTTAGTACAATTCTTAATATTCATGGTATTTAAAACTGAGCTAACCTCTCTAAGATGAACATTGTCAATAAAATAATAGGCACTATAACAGGACCAACAAACAAAAATTCAAACAAGGAACATTAAGTCCACCTAAAATGATAATCTTGCAATTGTTATTGCCAAAAAATTATGGTATGCTAGTCATTCATGAGAGATGGTGACATAATTTTACATGCATATCCTACCAGCAATTTTACCAACTCTCTCTCCTAATATCACTTTCTTTAACATGCCTTCACTTCTGCTCATCTAAATCTCAAATTGATCCTTAAGTAGTTTTTGTTCCTTGGCTTAGTTACATGAGGATAAGAAGAAAATTACAACTTTTGAGTGGTGACATAATTTTCTGTTATTATACTACCTTGTTATCCATGTAAAAACAAAAGCGGAGAACAGAAGGATGCCAGAAGAGAAAATATATCATTTAAACCATTGATTTCTATAAAGCGTTTGTCTGAGTAGTTGATGCATTAAATTTAACCTCAGTAGTTTAAGAGTGTCTCCAACTTGCAATGATTCTGTTCTATAACAATTCAAGCTTACTGGAAAGCTAAGCAGAACCCCAAACAACTAGCCACTAACTGAATCCAGCAACATTTGACAAAACCATATCATCGGACATTATACTAGTGGGGCAAGTACTCATTATAAGAAAAATAAAATTACTTTTCTAACAAAAAAGTCTTCGTTGCAACTATAACACTCATTTCCCGTATATGTTTCCATACACAAGACACAGATATAACATCACCTTTAAAGCATTTCCTATTTTGAAAACTCGTAAAATTTTGTTTCTTTTCATAAGACATTTTAATTTTATAATAATAAAACATTCATTAAATTTACTTATGTAAACAAAAGGTAATGTTCAAACATTTCATCTTTTTACATCATTGTAAATCAAATACTTTTCAGAGCGTTGTTCCTAGGTCTATTACATGCCAATTAAATACATCAAAAGTAGACATGGATTTCGTACAGTTACTGATGAGGCGATCCATGCTTTGTGATGTCAAATGAACTTCTTACTCCGCTTGTATTAAACCTACGCATGAAATTAACACAACTAAGTAATTACTTAGTGAGACATAATAATCATAAGTAAAATTATAAACCATTTGAATATCACTTGACTATTTCAATTCATTATAAATTCTATGGTTTGCACTCGTAGTGCCAATACAGAAATTCACAAACTTATTATAAATTTCTTAGGTTGCACATATATTGCCAATAAAGAAATTCATAAACTTATTATGAATTTCTTAGGTTGCACACATAGTGCCAATACGGAAATTCATAAACTTATTATGAATTTCTTAAGTTGCACACATAGTGTCAATACAGAAATTCATAAACTTATTATGAACTTCTTAGGTTGCACACATAGTGCCAATACGGAAATTCATAAACTTATTATGAATTTCTTAAGTTGCACACACAGTGCCAATACGAAAATTCATAAATTTATTATGAATTTCTTAAGTTGCAGACACAATGCCAATACGGAAATTCATAAACTTATTATGAACTTCTTAAGTTGCACACATAGTGCTCATCCGATAATTGCAATACATACATTAAGCAACATGCATCTATGACTATCATAACATATAAGAACATAATAAATGCACTCACCTGGCCTGCCTTGCTATTATATACAAAATGCAAATCCGACTACTCAATAACTTTATCTTTGTCTTTCAGTTTGCTTGACTCGGGAGCTTGATTATGATCTACACAAACATCCATTAAGGACACATACCATACCAAATGTTAGTATATTCCCTAACATTAATACTTTAATAATACTCAAAAGTACTATAATTTAATTTTCTATAACGATTTCAGTCTATCTTATAATTCATGGTTCAATAGTATCGGTACCCCTAACATGGTATCGATACTTCTATATTGTGGTACCGATACTCCCTTTTAGTATCAATATCATTTCTACATTCTGGATCCATGGTATCGATAACTTTCTCTTAGTATCGATACTCCTATACTATGGTATCGATACTCCCCTTCAGTATCGATACCATTTCTACGTTCTGGATTCCAAGGTATCGATACCTTTCTCTTAGTATCAATACTCACATCATTATCGATACTAATTGCATCAGTATCGATATTGCTCATCTGATTTCCCCAAATTTAAACCTATAGTATCGGTACTGGTCTACCAGTACCGATACCCTTACCTAGATTTTCCATTTTTCAACCCGATTTTTACCCAAATTTGGTCAAATTCCCTTATGTTTACTCCCAACAATACTATTAAACTATTCTTTACTTATCTCAACTAACTTTCCTTCATTTAGCTTCTTATAACATCTAAAATCTCCAAAGAACATCTCAAACCAAGAATCATACCACTTTTTCTAACATGTTTTTAATCACATCCAAGGCTTCTAATCTCTTTTTACTACTTTGACAACTCAAATATACTAATAAACATCAATAAAAACTCATATTCCAACATATCATTCCAAAAACCCATTTTCTTCAATCTCAAATAATCCATCCATCTCTTAGCTTTCATCTTATTTAAACCTTCCTTAATCCTCTATAATACTCAATGTTTCAAAAACAAACCAAAAACGAAAAGGAAAAGCTAGCCAAATGAAACTTTATCTTTGGCTATGGAGGAGAGCCCTTTCACGGGAAAGAAGAAGAAGAGATAACTTGGTTGGCTTTTATTTTTCCCTTTTCCCTTTTTAAATCCCTAATAAGGAAATGAAAATTCATTTCCACTGTAGCCCCCTAGACCCAACCTATGCGTTTCGACTAAGTCTAGCGGATTACATTAAAGATTCTCAAAGACATTTTCCCCGAAATATTATTCTATATATATATATATATATATATATATATATATATATATATATATATCATATTACAAATGACATTTATATAAAAATATATAATAATTAACGATAAAAACTAAATTTGTAAATATAAAACATGAAAGAAACCAGGTAAAATATTACATTAAATAAATTCGAAGCATCAAAAATAAAAAATCAGTAACAAAAGCATAAAACGTCATAAAACGATAAATATTTCAAAAATAAGGTACATGTCACCATAATTAAAAACAGTTCAAAAAACAAAATATTACAACAAAATACTCTGAACTAAATGTACAAATCCTCCAAGTGCCTGATACGGAGTGTCTATCCGAGAGTATCTGAAAGGGGTAAAACAATTTGAAAAGTGAGCTAGAGGCTCAGTGTGTCCCAACAGTGAAGAAATAAAAACATACATTTATGATTTTTAAAAACAGTACAAATCACAGTCATTAAAACATCATAGGAGTTTTTAATTTAAAAACTCCGTATCGCCCTCCAACCGAACGCCATGTGAAGATCCCCAGAATTGCACAACCTAAGGGAGTAACTCGGGGCCTGCGAGCCTACCCAAGACAATTCCTGGGGCCATTAAGGCTTACCCAAGAAAATTCTCAGGGCCGTAGAGCCTACCCAAGGCTCGACTTAGGTCCATAAGGAATTATCAATCGGTGTTGAACCTATCAGAGGAATTACCAACAGCGACTGAACCTGCCAGATTCTTCCTACCAGAACCCAGAGTACCCCGAAGAAAACATTTTTTTCAGATGGTAACCAATAGTAACAGAAATTCAGAGTTCAGACAGATAATCAGTTTTGTAAACCGGTATCCAGAAAGCATAAGTCGGGCAATCATGCTTTACATTTCAGTAAATTCGAAATCAAGTAAATCATACAGTAGTCAAATCATATCAAACATTATATTTCAAATCAGAGAAAACAATCATGTACACATGAGATTTCAAACAGATATTTAAAACATTTATACTGCACACAAGGAACACACCTCGATAACAGGATCAGTCTGAAAAAATCTATCGAGTATCAGCTTCACTAGGCTCTTCGACTGAACGAGAACCTAATCCATATCAGAACAGGGTTATATTCGGAACAATATTCTAAACAAAATAACTAACAGGATTTCAAAACTATACGAGTATTCACGGCTTCTCGTGGACGAGCGGATCGGGAGGAACCAGGTCGAGCAGTGAGACAATCAGGAGATCCCCAAGTACCTTTAACATAACATAACAATAATTAGTCCTTGACCATTCAGTTCAACTAACTAACTTAAAACACTTAGATAAATATGAATTTTTCAGGTTTATAGGCCAATTCGAAGGCTTTCGGTTTTGAATTTGGCAAAACGGACTTCAAAAACAGATTCGGGACGTCGAAAATATGTTAGAATAGGTATATTCGAAAAAATCAACGGTCGTTTAATGGCCGGTCAATGCCGGTCAAAGTTATGGTCAACAGTTAACGACCAACTTTTACACAAATATCGCCCTAACAGAAATTAATTACGTATTAGGCACCCTTTTAAAAATATTTACAAAAATAGCACCTTAACAAAAATTAATTACATATTAGGCACCCTTTTAAAAATATTTACAAAATAACACCTTAACAGAAATTAATTACGTATTAGGCACCCTTTTAAAGATATTTACAAAAATAACACCTTAACATAAATTAATTACGTATTATGCACCCTTTTAAAAATATCAACAATCTCCCAAAACCCACGTGATTTGCTATTCATTCACTTTAGATTTTCTTTCATATTTTTTCATTTCCTAGCAGTATCTACCGAAATTATATAAACGAGCAAAGACGTTTCACCGACCGGTCAACAAACCCGGAAAACGCCTCATCACAGATCAACCCTTTGTTCATAAAAACACACGATAAACGGTCATAGATTTGTAGCAAGAACTTGATTGAGATGAAAAAGATACCGCTTTGAAATATCCTTAGGAAGTTTATGCTCTCGATTTGGCCAAACGGTGACCGATTATGGAGCGAGGTTGGTCGGGGTCGTTTCATGGAGTCCAAGCACACCTGATGGAGGTGGTGGTGATGTGCACCGCCGGCCGGAGCAGGGAGGAGGAGGAGGGGCGACTGCTAGCTTAAATGAAGGAAAATTGAGTTTAAAACACCGAGGGGTTCTGCTATAACATGGTTAATAATCACCCTACATTTGAAAATAAAACCACCATATATTATTTTCCATAAAAAAAAAACGTGGCCTAGCGGTTAAGCCATTGTCTGCCACTACATTATTCTATTTAGAGTGCCCATTATTTCATTCTTAGTGCCCATTATTTTATTTATTTTTTTGTGTGGCAATTTATGGGATATGGCATCCCCTTAAAGAACCAAAATGCCCTCTTTATTTATCCATTGTTACTAATTGGTCTTAAACACTATTCCCTATCATTTCTTACCTTTTATCATTTATTCAAATAAATCCTCAAATTTTAAATCTTTTCAATAAAGTCACTAACCTGATATTTAGGGTATTACAATAACACTAACTACAAAGACCCTTACATAAAAAACAAGAGATGAATACCGTATCATACCAATCAAAACAATGGGATAGCTCTGGGGATAAGTTTAGGGATCATTATCAAGAAATCTCAATGGAAACAACTCCACACCAGCTGGCAAAACACAAAAACACAAGACTTTGAGCACATAAAAAAAAAAGAATTTGGAATATCGATTCATAATTCGAAAATGCTTATGGAAGTCGGGGGGACTTAAGGTTGAGAGATGGGGAGGAGGCGAATAGAGGATATGATTGAGAGGCGGATACTGGTCCATGAGAGAAGGCAAATACATGAGAGGCCGATATTGGTCCAGGAGAGAAAGCAAATACATGTACTTGGTTCCATGGTACCCTTTGATCCCATCCAATGTTCGCATCTCAGGGTCGAGATCATACAACACGAAGTACTCAAATAAGTTATATAACTTCTTTGTTCATAATCATTTATTTCTAATGAATACTGGAAGTTGTAATTTCTGATATTATAACCTTGACCCTTTCCCATTTCATTCTTCCTTAATTTGTCCTAGTCAATTTTAATTCACTCCATTTCCTATAACATTGAGAATCAAAGTTTTTCCTTCCTGTTATTGGCACAAACAAATCAACAGAATGAAATCAAGAAGGATCAAATTTTTTAGGAGGTTTTAGAGGACAGTGGAGAATGATTACATGCCTCTGAGAAAAATGATTAAACAATTTAAATCGAAATAATCCAAGTCTGAGAAAGCTAAAAAGAATAAGTGTTTCTGTAGAAGCAAAAGATCCCACATCCGTGGGGAAAGCAAAGAAGGAATGGTTTATAACTCAGAAGGAAATAACGTATGCTTGGGGTCGTAGTCCTATACGTGGGTGTTGGGCCTTGGGTACCACGTTCTTCTTTTGGGCGGGTTCAAATGGCTTGGGACATGCCCTGGAGTTGTAGGTGGGTTTTTTAGGGTTTAGGGATTATTTTAAACGAAACTATACTGACATACGAATCCAAAGGTGTAAAAATCATCCTCTAATTATTTCTATATAATTTATGATGATTTTCTAAACTTATTGTTCATAACACAAATCTGGGCAGATTTCACTAACTTATATTTTCAGCTTATTCACTAATTCTATTAGCATATTAACTGAAAATATATGTATGAATCAAAATTCACATAATAGTTAGAAGTTACTTCTTACGATAGTAATTTTGTCACTGGCTCATCGCAATCCAATGTTTTCTCGATAACACAAATACGAATTAAATATGCACTCACATAGTGTCCTTAGCTTGTAAACCTTCTTTGCACTTCATATTGCGTCCTTAAGCTTCTTCTTAGCTTTAACATTGCTTGATCTTAATTCCTATCGTAATCTAAATGAACACCATTTACATAACAAATGCATTTCAAACAATATGTCAGAATCTTACTAACATAGGCACACAACAGAAAATAAATTCCTAAAAATATTTCGATACTAATTTCGTATCACATCATCAACGTTGACCTTAATACTTCAAATTGATCAATAAATCCCTTTTTATCCAAATTCACCGAAACTTCACATAACATTTTTCAACTTTCAATTTTAACTACCATTTATGAATTATTTTTGAATTCATATCAATTTTCCATTTTATTCCAAATAGTCATTTGCCTTTTAGCTTCAATTCAAGTTTCAAAAAACTTAATTAAATTTCCATCATCTAATTTTCATCCCAATACCTCAACAACTAAACTATTACTACTTAAGTCACTAACTTTCTCAATATTTGCCATTTAGTACTTAACTTTGTCAATTTTCCAAAATAGTCAAATTTCACATTCTAACATAAAATTCAATATTCTAACTTTCAATTCCAGCATAGTACATCATCTTTCTAACATTTTCACATAATTGCCATAATTTCTAAATAGGTCCCCTAACTTTCATAAAATTACAAAATGACCCAAATAACTTTTTAAAGCTTGCATAACCTTTCAAATATCATTTCTAAGCCTAGGGATTTTTTTCACAATTTTTCTCAATTAATTACTTAGGGTCGAATATCATAGTGGTTAGGGTTCTTGATTTTCACTTGATTCAAGCATGGATTCCATCTCTAAACAATATTTCAAGGCTTCTACAATGAAAGCCCTAACATAATATAATCAAATCACAATTTTCTCAAAACCCTAGGTCATGGCCTAATAAAATTTCACCCAATTTCAAGCAGTTTTAATCATCATACAAGCTTTAGAGTTAATCTCCAACATAAAAAACATAAAAATCTTTCATCAAATCCTCAAAATCAATAAATACTACATAAACCCTAATTTCCAAACTCATCATATAATCATGATCTCCATGTAATATTTATACCAAATGATAGAGAATTTCGAGGTGGTTAAATCTTTATCTAATAGCTTAATCCAAAAATCAATCAAATAAGTTTAAAAATAAAAAATAAAATTCTTACCTTAGATCTATGGTGGTGCACATTTTGGGCCTATAATAAAATGATTTTTTTTGTTTTTCTTCAATTAAAAATAATACACTTGGCTTAATCTAATATAAATGATTTTCAAATTAATTGAATGTGAAATTATCATTTACCCTTAACGAAATATGGTAATTTCAAATTTCCATTGCATTATTATACCTTTTAATATTCCAAAGTCAAATATGAACAAATAAAAATCCACTTTCCACCTTTGCTCTTGCAAATTTTCAAAAACTACAATTAAGTCACAAAATTTTCCAATTTAAGCTAAATATGTAAAATCAACTTCAATTCCACTGATCCACATTAAATTTCATTGTTCTAAAATTTGGAAATAATATTTCCAAACTTTATCGATCATCTTTCAAATTTTCGTAAAATTATGGTTCGATCCGATTATCTGATTTTCTTTCAGACTTTATTGTTTTATAGCTTTTATCAAAGTAGTTACGACAATGATGCCTTCAAATGTCATAAATCAATCACTTAATTTCGAAGGTATATTGCACAGTGTGTTATGTACACCTCCTCGGTAAGATGACGACGATGACAGAGACAATCAAAGCTTACGACCCTGGCGTACTCAACGAGTCTCACGACATTATCATTCAACCACTCTGAGATATCTTCAAGAACTTAGGAAAAATAAATATATTTTCTTTGTAAATATTTATTTTTTCAATTATTTAATTACTTTGTTTTTTTAATTTTATTTTTTTAAAAATTTTATTCGACCGAACTCGTCACCTCAAGGTGATGAGTTCCAAGTAACCGTTGGCCATGACCGTTACCCATATAGTCGTTGACCATATAGTCGTTGACCATATAGTCATTGCCCATATAACCGTTAGCCATGATCATTGGCCATATAGCCGTTGGCTAACGTCTTTAAACCATGGTAAATCTAGTAATTCAAGTAGCTTGAAAAGAGAGGAAAATGTGCGGGATCGAGAAGACTATCAAGGAGAAGGTTCAATAGTGATGCAAAGGTGAGTGTATTTAACTCGTATTTATGTTATCGAACAAACATTGGCTTGCGATGATCCAATGTCGAAGTTTCATTAAGTAGTGTCTCCTAGTGTATTCGAAGTGTGATTCAAGCTTATATATTTAATTGGTAAGCTAATAGAATTAGTGAATAAGTTAAGGATGGAAGTTGGTGAAATCTATATAGAAATTATGTTTTGAAATGTAAGTTTAAAAAACCATCAGAAATTCTAAAAACATAATTGAAGGATGAATCTTATATAATTTGATTCTTATAACATTCTAGTTTTTTTAGAACAAAATAATTTGCTATATATATATATGAATTTTTAATCGGTGATAGGTCAGAAAATAGGACATCAAATTCTGCTCAAAATAACTTCTGTCAGTTAAATTTGAAAATTTGCTATAAATTGTACAAGTGGAACTAGACGGAGTGCCTTATATGGTTATGTTCATATTCGAGTCTATTTTTCATTGGTACAAACAAAATAATTGTTTATTATTTATATTAATACATAATAATATTTCTTTGAAGATAGTGCAAACTGTCAGAATATGAAATTTTGATAAATTGTGTAATTAAAGCAATTTAAAGAAAAAGATTAAGCCTAATACTTGGTGAGGCTTATATTTTGATTTATAAGAAAAGTGTAAAATTATTGCATTTGTTTATTTGATTAATTTGATTGAGGATGATTGTAACATCCCCAAAACAGGTTCAGTAACCAAATTATAAGAATTCAAAATTTAGTGGTTTAATTAGAATAACTTGAAAAGTTCAAGGATCTATTTTGGAAATTTGGTTTAGGACTTGATATCAAAGTTTGATTATTGGAAGGGTATTATGGTCTTTTCAAAGGAAATGTTTTTATATTCTCTCTATAAGTGATATAAAACACGTGGAAAATGGGAGAAAGGATTATCTATAGCCTTCCTCAGCTTTCTTCTTCCTTTCCACCGTGGATTCTTGCATAAGGTGAGTATGATTCTTAGTGATTATTCCTTTCATTTTAAGGTTGATTTTGATTATTGGAGCATTAAGAAAGCTTTGGGAAGCTTAAAGAGAATTAGAAACTAAAAGATGGACCAATTATGAGAAATTAAGTAAAATGAGTTTTTGAGTGAATTGTTTAAAAAGAATGAGTTAATGGATTTTGAAGTTGAATTTAACTTGTCATGAGTTGAAGTAAGAAATTCAAAGTGTTAGAAATGAATTTGGAATATGTTGATAAATTGGTATGATTATTGAATTCAAGTGTGTATGTGGGATATTGAATATTAGGATGAATTAAAGTGATCTAATTTGATTTGAATAAGTATCATCAAGCTTAAAGGGTTAAAAGGAAGTTCTAGAAGAAGATTTAAGTAAGTTTGGTAAATTTTCAGGTAAAATAATTAAGTTCTGAGAATAGGGTATCAGTATTGTTCATCCAGTACCGATACTTCAAAGCAAAATGAGTAGATTTTGAGCTCGGGGTATCGATACTGAAGGAACAATATCGATATCATAAGATAAAATTTGATGAAATCTTTAAGAAGTATCGATACCTAAATAGTGGTATCGGTACTGGTTGAGAAAGTATCGATACCAAGGGTCTAATATTGATACCATTAACTAGTTATAATTCCAGAATATCAAAATGGTATCGGTACCTAGGGGATATCGATACTATAAGAGGGTAGTATCAGTACTATAGTAATAGTATCGATACTATTAAGCTTGAAATACTAAATTAAGTGATTTTTTCAGCTTAAGTTCTATTGATTGGTTTTAAGTAAATTCGAACTCTGATATTCATATAAGTCATATATTTGTGTAGATATCGATCGAAGACAAGACCAAGACGATTCAAAGTTATAAGAGTGTACAAGAGTTATATGTGTTTGAATAGACTAGTGAGGCCAGATGTGTGCATAATATTAAGTGTATGAAATTCTATGGAAATAAGACTTGCGATGAGTCTATTTTCCATATTGGGGTACATGAATACAAGCATGCACTTGATATGAATGTTTTATATGTCATATGTTATTGCATGGGTTACATGTTATACTATTTGTGTTCCATGAGCTATGTGAATGTATGTTGGAGTGATCAATTATGTTAAATGATATAATGAAATTGTGTGATGATGTGAACATGAAATATAAGCTATGTGATGAGAACCTATGTGTTTATATGTCTATGAGAAGATATCAGAATAAGATATAAGCTACGCGACATATGAATATGAAATCATATGAAAACGTGACATGAACTCGCGAAAATAAGCTACGTGATTACAAGTACATGTGAATATGTCTATAAGATATAAGTGATATGAACTATCATAAATTATAATGCCCATGTTATGCGATATGAGAGCTAGGGTATAATTGGCATGCCAAGAGTCGAGGGTTCTACGTGGTCCTTCGGGACATATATGTAATCCTTTGGAACATATATACGGGTCTTCGAGACATATATTTGGTCCTTTGGAATATATATTTGGTTCTTAAAGAGATTTTTATGTGGTCCTTTGGGACATATATATGGTCATTCGGGACATTCTATGTGGCACTTCGGTGTAATTATACGAGTTGTAGTGACATCATTTGTGCACAACCTCAATGCACTCACATATCTTTAGTTCTCACAAGTGTACCATGGGCTAATAAAATAGATAACATAAATAAACCTTGTGTGATGTTAGGTGTATTTCTTTGTGAAATGTGTTATATGCTTTGTATAGATAATAAGTACAAGATTATATGATAAAAGGGACAAATGATAATAATATATGATAATGCTAAGAATGTAGATGATGATATATGTGCATGTATGTATTTGTTACATGAAAGGGTATATGATTTTGTATGATATGATAATATTAAATATTCATGCATTGTTAGGGGTTAAAGTTTACATTATATGTTTTTATGCCTCACTAAATCAATGACTTAGCGTGCGAGTGTTTCACACTTAGGTTACGATGAGAGTAAGGAGAAAAGAGGAGCAAGACATGTCAGCTTCTCCTTTCCAGAGATCAGATCAGAAACTTATTTGAATAGTATGTATTTTTATAAGGAATGTAGTTGGCATGTAAATAAAGATTTGAATTGTATATGCCCTGATCAGTTTTGTAAAATCATATGATTGTAATTAATGAAAAATATTCATTTTCTTGAAATATGAATTTGAATTTTTAGCTAATTTGTAAAGAAAAACATTTTGAAATGTCAATGTGACACCTCAGATTCGTATCCAGGTCTGGTACGGGTTGGGGGTGTTACAACGACTAGTGATAAGTCAACCTCTTATTATTTTAAAGTATGTTTTCTATTTTAAATATAAATTATTTATATAATGTTCGCATGAATATTTTATGAATGTTTAGGGTATGAATTACCCAAATTATGATTTTTATGAGAATGATATTATAAAAATGCTATTGATTGGAAACACTGAATTATAAATGATATGAATTTAAAATAAAGCCCATTTTATATTGCATTAAGAGTCGTAGTTACAATTGACATTCCATGAGGTGGAGTGATTGATATATTGTGGTGTTACCGGTGGGTACACTAGTATATTTCTGATATGATTGCACTTTGTGTACATAATATGATTCCGATGTGATAACACTGTGTGTGCTTATGATATACAGTGGTGTTACCGGTGGGTACACTAGTATAATTTCGATATGATTGCACTTTGTGTGCATATTATGATTTAGATTTTATAGCACTGCGTGCTTATGATATACAATGGTGTTATTGGTAGGTACACTAGTATATTTTAGATATGATTGAACTTTGTGTGCATATTATGATTCTGATATGATAGCACTGTGTGTGCTAATATGTTCTGATTGATATGATAGTACTAAAGTGTTTACTGCACACACTTATCTGACTCATGTACCTTGTATTCTCTTACATATACATTGGGATATAAAAGTAAATGTGAAAGTTATGACAGAATATGAAAGAAATGAACATGGAATTAAAAAGAAAGTTCTGAAATATGTTTGAACGAAAAGAAAATAAGTTGTTTATGATATTTTATATTGACTTACATGATTTTATACATGATTTTTGATAAAATCATGAGATAATGATTTTTCAGGTTTTCAAGATGAAAACAACATGAATATACCGGTTTGAATGTTTTAATTATTTTATTTAAATTATAGAGTTATGTTTATAATATTTTATGAAATTTATGTTTTTATCTCATTTTAACTATATTACCGTCTCACTAAGTTTTACTTAGCGCGTGAAAAATTTTATGCGTAGGTTCGAGTAAAGAAAAGAACACGGAGTGAGAAGTTATCTGAGCATCTTATGAAAGTCAAACCTACCTACAAAATCAGTAAGACATCTTATCTTTGACTTATTAGTGGCATGTACATTACACCTAATGTTATGTTTTATTGAATTTATTTTAAAAGGGTATGTAATAGTAAGTATGATTATTTTCTTTAGTTTTGACTAATTTTAGTATTTAATCACATTTTTGAATGAATAATATAAATTTTATATTTTAAATGGTTTTTAAATTTAGCAGTATTTGGGTAGTGATATATAGTTATGATCAGTAATGAACTGCCTACTTACTGAACGAAATTGGATTTGTTTGTAGTGATTAAATATTATTTTATGATTTTATACGAATAAGGTAAAATATTTTAAATTGAAACAATGAAAGTTTAAAAAGAAACAAGATTTAAGACTTTGTGAGCAACAAATAATTGTCAAGTTAATGTGCCAATTGTAGCTCGTATATCGAGACATATATGGGTTATGGGTGTTACAGCCTGAGACACAGACGTTCCACTTCCCGAGTGGCGAAGTGACGATTACTTTAGAAAACGTCACTTACCAAGTCGGTGCTCCTATAAATGGAACCCCTGTGGTGAGTCAGAACATGTCGTTGGTCTCCCAAGTTTCAGGAAAATGGCCACCATCCGACGTCATCGACATTTTTAGGGTACAAATAACATGGTTGGAATTATAATTCCAATTAACGGACGAGTTTACCGAGGATGAGATTATTTTCGCGTCTTGAGAATATCTTCTCCAACTGATCGGAGGGGTATTATTACTGGATAAATCTGGTAATTTGGTGCACACTCACTATCTGCGATATTTAGAAGATTTCGTTGTGTGTCGTAATACCAGTTAAGGCTCGGTGATTTTGGCCTTTATGTACCGGAAGCTTTGCAAGGCTGCAATTGTCTAGCCTGGTCAAAAATTCGATGTTGTCGACTGTCTGATAATGCTACAGTTGTGGGCTTGACATCAATTCCCATTTATGAAAATAATTACAACAGTCCCTATCGAGTTTTCTCTGGCTGCAAGATAATTATTTTTTTATGATTTTTTTAATTTCATAAATTTAATTA
Source organism: Hibiscus syriacus (assembly GCF_006381635.1). Classification (NCBI taxonomy): domain Eukaryota; kingdom Viridiplantae; phylum Streptophyta; class Magnoliopsida; order Malvales; family Malvaceae; genus Hibiscus; species Hibiscus syriacus. Next base: position 683,682 of record NW_024061932.1, on the reverse strand, counting down.
GTTTTTTTGTTTATAATATTTTATTTTAATTTTAAAAATTTTATATGGCGTCATAAAATATCCGAGACGAAGTTAGCAAGTGCCATTACACGAGATATATAGATGAGGATCAACATTTCCGGTCGATATGTAATATGACATCCGATTTTTTATATATATTTTTTAATATTTTTAACTTTATATATACTAATTTTGATATTTATATATACTAATTTTTATGAGTTTTCTCTTGGTTTCCGTATGTTGATGAGGAGATCAATCATTTATTTCTAAGGGGATTTTTTGAGTGGTCTCGCTTATGGTGTACCGTGACACTATTATTACATTATGTGATTATTGAGTGGCACGCTGCTGATAGAGTGGTGCAACAGTTTTCGTTCCTATGTAGATGGTTGATATAGACGCGATCCATAGAATTGATACGCGTGGGAAACATATTGAAAATTGGCCGGTAAAACACGCTATATACATCAACACGTGGATTCAATGTTAATAATCACTCCCCCGCGTCTTGACATTACACCGCTGGACCTAGATTTTACTATTCTCTTTATCTCCGAAATTACGAAGCAAATGGGAAACCATATCTCACGACACTGGAAGAGATGGGAGAATGGGAACATTATCATGCCACATGCACCAAGTCCAAGAAGAAAGCATCGTCGTCATCTTCTTCCACTTAGCATCTGCAGCTGAAGAGTACTATTATGCATCTCAAGCTAGTTTCAATTTCTATCCTCAATTTCATACTTCAGCCGAGACCCTACTGAATTAGGTTGGAGGTTCATGGGATGCATCACAATACACTCAAGCATCTTCGACATAATAGACAGTTGAGGTGAGTGGGATCATATCCTATATGATCAACAAAGTAGAAGCCAAGTCGAAGCAGTTACAGCAATGATGCCTTCAAATGTCATAAATCCATCACCTCATTTCGAAGGTATATCGTAGACTGTGTTAAGTAAACCTCCTCGGTAAGATGACAATGACGATGATGGTAACGACGGTGACAATCAAAGCCTACGACCCTGGCGTACTCGACGAGCGTCGCGACATTATCATTCAATCACTTCGCAATATCTTCAAGAACTTAGGAAATATAAATAAATTTTCTTTGTAAATATTTATTTTTTCCAATTGTTTAATTACTTTATATTTTTTAATTTTATTTTTTTAAAATTTTATTCAATCAAACTTGTCACCTCGAGGTGATGACTTCCAAGTAACCATTTGCAACGATCGATGCCCATATAGCCGTTGACCAACGACTAATTGTTTGCATTTGAAGGAATTCATCACCTCGACGTGACGAGATCCAATTAATTTTTTAATTTATACTTTTTATTTTAATTAATTTTTGTAATTTAAAAAATATTTTTAAACAGACTTGGCACGGTGAAGTAACGATTCATTTAAATGATAATAAAATAATGGTTCATGTGGGGCCCATTTCACTATAGAGAATTTCGTAGTTTCCAAAATAAAGTCCATGTTGGCCCAATACCCTAAATAATAAATCCACTCGGGGTATTAGGCCAAAAAACCATCATACATAACTATAACATGGCCCAACTCATTTATTTAAAGGGTAAAATATATAAATAGTCCATGAATTTTTAGGGCACTAGCATTTTGGTCACCTAACTTTTGAAACTTGCAATATAGTAATTGAACTTTTAGTTAGTTTTTCTGTAAGGTCCTTGACGTTACCTCTCATTAGTTTTATTTGACGTGGCACTTGACTCTTGTTAACCCCTCTTCTCCTTCTTCTTATTTTATCTGAAGACAAGGAAGAGGCACGACCGACTGATTTTGTTTGAAATACTGTGAGAACTCCAACGCCCGGTGGCGAATGGACAACCTAATCGGCCAAAAAATTAATGAAAATGAAAAGGGTTTTGGGGTTTTCCAGTGAGATTCGTGACCCTCTCCAAGGAGAATGGAGGTGAGCCTCGACGAGTGGCTAACTGGGTTTTGGTCAGAATGGGGTGGTGCTCTTACTAGTTTCGGCGGTGACGATCGTCAGAGACTTACGGTGAAGATTGGGGATGGGTGTTCAAACGATATTCTCGCGATTTTGGACAAACAATAAACATTGAGTATGTAACAAGGGTCAACCTGTGGTCGGGAGGCGACATCGGTGACGATGGTGATGGTGGTGTGAGCCACCGCTGACCGGAGGTGGGGTGAACGTGAGTTATTTTTATGTGTCTGAGAGAAGAAGAAGAAAAATAATAATAAGGGGATTAACGGGAGTTAAGTGTCACATCAAATAAAACTAATGAGATGTAACATCAGAGACCTTACTGAAAATGAACTAAAAGTTTGATGATTGTATTGTAAGTTTAAAAAATTGGGTGACCAAAATGCAAGCGCCCTAAAATTTCGGGGACTATTTATATTCTTTACCCTTAAATTTAAGTATTGATTTGAATCAAGTAATTAACTTTATGACCAAAATACTTAATAACCTTAATTTTTTTAATAAAGTTGTACTTTTGAGATAAGCGAAATTATGTTTAATAATAATTTTGTTTTTGGTTGAAAGTGATATATTTTGAGATGACAGCCAGCCAGAAATTGAATTAATAAAATTTTCATCTCCCTCTAACTACATTTTTAGAAAATTTTTTACTTCAATTCTTGAATCTTAGACAATCCAGTTTTACCGGAAACTAGAAACCGCTTCAAATAAACCTCGGATCCTATTGTTAGAATTTAGATTTTTCCTCAATTATTCATTTCTTTTCTCTCTTGTGATCGGAAAGTTGATCAATCGGAAAGCTACAAGATTGTTGAATACAAGCACTGCTCTTCCGTAAATTGGTGCCATCTTCTTTAACTCTGCTCTTATTGTCAAGCTAGCTTGACAGATCTAGAATTCTAAAGGTTTTTATAGACTTAAAGTTAGCTTAATCTGCTTCTCTTTGGATCTGGATTTTTACTTTTCTAGTTAGCTTGATCTGCTTTCTATAGTTCTTGTGAGAACTTTTTTTTTACTTTATTTTAAAATTGATCTTCCTATTTGTTCTTTATTATAGATTAATGTTTTTATTGTGTGTACAACTAGAATTTTTAGAAGATACAGAGACTTGCGTTTTCTCTCTTCCTCAGATCCAAATCTCTGCCTGTTCTATCTCTTTTAGATCTCCGAATTCCAACTTTTGGATCTTAAAGCTGTGGATCCTTGGATTTGAATTGAAATTCCGTTTAATTCCCGTGCAGCCGTGACCCCTCCCTGTCCCTTTATTTCTCCTTTGCTTTTCACTCTCTGCTGCTAATTCTTTATTTCATACTTATAAGTTTTCATTCACACTCTCTCTCTTTTGGCCTCTTTGCTTTTGCTTTACCTCCCCAGGTGAATATAAAAAGCTTACAAAATAAAGAAAAAGTTTTCCTTCACTTCTTGGGTTCAGTGTTTTTCTTTCTACCTTTGTCTTTCAAAGTTTACTGTTTGATTTGGGTTTTTGAATTCTGATCTGGGTAGTGTTTTTTCAGTGTCTTAAATTTACTATTGTATTGTGGGTTTGAAATCTGTTATGGTTGTCTAGGGTTTATCCATTCCTACATCAAGATCTATTTTCTTCCCTTTTAACACTAGGCTTTGAGCAATAAAAATAACAATAAAATTAAATTAATTGACCAACTAGGCTTCCTAGTTCCCTCAATTCTCTAGTGTTTTATTGGTGCATCTTTTGTCTTCTTTAGATTCCTTTTTCATAGTTCCCCATAGCTTCGGCTATAGATGATTACTTGAGGTCATGTCCTTCTTTTAGATCCCATAGGACGCATAGGGGGAGGGCTCGACAGAGTGGTGTCAAGGAGACTAGACTTAGAGTTTGTTCGTTGAATGTAGGCACATTAAATGCTAGGTTGTTGGAGCTGACCGACATACTTAGTAATAGGAAAATAAATTTTGCATGTATTCAGGAGACTAGGTGGAAAAGGGCTCGCGCTAGAGAGTGTAATGGGTACAAGTTGTGGTATTCAGGCGTAGATAACGCTAGAAATGGGATGGGTATCTTGGTATCATCTAAGCTTAAGGAAAATGTAGTTGAAGTTTGTATATTTCGGGATAGGATCATGATGATTAAGGTTATTATAGAAGCGGAAGTGGTGAATGTCCTTTCAGTGTACGCCCCACACGTTGGCCTATGGGAGGGGGAGAAACGTTGCTTCTGGGATCAATTAGATGAAGTACTTAGGAGCATTCCGGAGGACCAAAGAGTTTTCATAGGGGGAGACTTCAATGGCCATATAGGTAGCGCTACCGACGGGTATGACGGTGTTCATGGGGGTTTCGGCTTTGGTAGTAGGAACGAGGAGGGGCGTACGTTTCTTGAATTTGCTACTGCACACGATTTGGTGGTCACTAACTCCTTCTTTAACAAGAGAGATGTAAACCTGATTACGTTCCATAGCGGGGGACATTGTACACAAATCGACTATATCCTGGTTCAAAATCGGGATCGATGGGCTTGCATTGACTGTAAGGTGTTTCCTGAAGAGGCATGTGCTTCACAACATAAATTGTTGGTTTTGGTGTTCCGCGTACGAAACGAGCGGAGCACTCATACGAGGGCTAAACTTGGTAAACCTAGGATCCTTTGGAAGAACTTACATGGAGCGACAGCTGATGACTTTAGGAGTAAGGTTTTGTCTAATACAAGTTTTGGAACTACAAACTCAAATAATGCAGATTTGTTATGGAAAAAATATGGCAAATTCCATCAGAGAGGTGGGTAAAAACACCCTTGGGTTGTCGACAGGGAAGGTCAAGGAGCATAAAGAATCGTGGTGGTGGAACGACGAAGTCCAAACTAAGGTGAAGACAAAGCAAACTTGCTTCAAGGAGTATCTACACTGCAATGACGACGAAGAAAGATCGAGAGCTAAACAACGATACAAGGAGGCAAAGCGGGAAGAAAAAAAAACGGTGGCTAAAGCAAAGGATAAGGCATACGAGGAAATGTACAAGAGATTAGACACCAAGGAAGAGCAAAATGACATCTTCAGGCTAGAAAAATCCAGGGAGAATAGGAAGAAGGATCTAGGTAGCATTAGGTTTATTAAGGACAACTATGGTGTCCTTTTAGTGAAAGATCATGATATTAAGAGGGTTTGAGGAAGTTACTTCTTTGCCTTATTTAATGATGGAGCCTCTCCCTATAGAGATAGTACCGTTGATGGGTATGCCGACCATCAAAATACGGTCAATGACTGCCCTACAAGTAGGATTAGGTTTGAGGAAGTCAAAATGGCTATTAGAAAGATGGGGAGGAACAAAGCTGTCGGTCTAGATCAAATTCCTATCACTGTGTGGTTGGCCCTAGGAGAAGAGGGAGTAAAGTGGTTGACCAACATCTTTAACATTATTTTAGCGACTTCCAAGATGCCAGAGGAGTGGAGAGAGTCTACGGTGATACCAATCTATAAGAATAAAGGAGATCCCCAATGTTATGGCAACTACAGAGGTATTAAACTACTCAGCCATACCATTAAGCTATGGGAAAGGGTGATAGAGGCTAGGTTGAGACAAGTTACTAGGGTTTCAGAAAACCAATTTGGCTTTATGCCAAGCAGGTTTACTACGGAGGCGATTCATCTACTTCAACGAATTATGGAGAAATACAGGGAAAAAATAGAGATCTTCACATGGCATTCATTGACCTTGAGAAGGCGTATGATAGCGTTCCCCGCGATACGATCTGGAAGACTTTGGAAACGAGACGGATCGCAACTGTTTATATCCGAGCGATTCGTGATATGTACTGTTGATCTACTACATACGTCAGGACTACAGTTGGCGACACCGAGGCTTTCCCGGTGGAAATCAGACTCCACCAGGGGTCGACTCTTAGCCCTTACATCTTCGCCTTGATTATGGATGACATCTATTGTGCGACACCAGACGGTGTTCCATGGTGTATACTTTTCGCTGACGACATTGTCCTAGTTGCTGAAACAAAAAATGAGCTGAATAGTAGACTGGCTACCTAGAAGACTGCTTTAGAAGAAAAAGGTCTAAGGATCAATATTGAAAAGATAGAGTATTTATGTTCAAACTTCAGTGGGAACCAAAACGATGAAGATGTAGAAGTATGCATTGAAGGACACGTTCTCCCCTCAAAGGATTGTTTCAAGTACCTAGGGTCTATGATACATAAAGATGGGGGTGTGGATGATGACGTTACACACCGTATAAAGGCGGGATGGCTAAAGTGGAGGGCTGTTACTGGAGTTTTGTGTGACAAGAAGGTGCCTCTAAAACTTAAGGGAAAATTTTATAGAATGACAATAAGACCAGCGCTGTTGTATGGATCAGAATGTTGGACAATCAAGAAAGATCACGTAAGGAGGATGGAGGCCGCAGAAATGAGAATGCTTCGATGGACATGTGGTAGGACCCTGTGGGACATGACACCAAACTCTGCTATTAGGATGTCCTTGGGGGTGGTGCCTGTATCTGAAAAATTGAGGGAGGGAAGACTACGATGGTTTGGGCATGTCCATAGGCGACAACCCTCGGATACAGTCAGGAGAGCAGAGTCGATTACAGTCGACGGTGCCAGAAGGAGAGGACGACCAAGGTGGAAGTGGGAAGACTGCTTGAGATCTGATTTGAAGGATTTAGCCCTTACCGAGTACATGACCTCTGATAGGAAAGTATGGAGACTTAAGATCAGGGTAGTCGAGTAGAGCATGTCACACCCATAGGGTGTATCATCTCTGTCTTCTTTTAATGACTTTGTAGTAATTTCTATGACTTCTATTTTTTTTATCATCTCTGTCATTGGAATTTATGAAGGCTTAGAACTAGTGTAGCGGAGTAGTGTTGCCTTAGTTTAGGTTTTAACTCATTTTGACTTTATTCCTTCTCGTTGCTTGTTATCGTTGACTATTGTGTATCATTCTCGTCATGGTTTCATCTTTTTAAATTTTGTCGGGTCTAACATTTCTGTCTATATACAGAGATTTTTACGCAGGGATTCATTTGCAGGGATTACTTCCCATTACAGACGCGCATATGAAGACTGCATATGAAGACTGTTAATCTATGTATTTATATATTTATTTATACATGCACTACATTTTATCTTTATTTTTAAATTTTATAACTGCCGGAGGTCTTCCATGGAAGCTGCTCTCAACCTGGTATTGGGGGCAGCCAACTACCCTACCTCCCCCTTACCCCAATTACATTTGGGAATAGGGTTTTGTTGTTGTTGATATATTTTGAGATTCTATCCATTATCTTTTCATTATTTACTTTTTAATACACTAATTATTATTATTCATACATACACAATCTTCTCTCAAAATAATGAGTCGTAAAATAATGGATGATAGCTTCACTCATATTTTATAGTTATACTCTCTCATCTTCAAAAGATGTAAAAGAATATTTTAGGAAAGAGGATACATGGAGTGTATTTTTCCAAAAAACCAATGTGATATTTATCATTAATTTATTCAATGTGACCCTTGAATTTAGAAAAAATCTAATGTGACCCTTGAACTTAGAAAAAGAAAAGAATGTGTCCCTTTGACCAACGGTTTCCGTCGTTATCGTTACGATGCTAACGTGGCACTTCATGGTGCTGATATGGCAACTCACGATGCTGACATGACAGCTCACAATACTGACCTGAAAGTCCACAATGACTGATGACGTGTCTGATTACATGACAAATGGACAAAAATATTTTTTTTCAATATCAAGGATTTATTTAATTTTTTTAAAATAAAAAATATTTTAAATTTAAAATAAAAAATATTAAGTTGAATATAAAAATACCATTTATTATTTGTATTATTTACTAAATAAAAAATATTAAAATATAAATATTAAAATTAATAAATGTTTATTATAAAGTTAAGAAAAATTAATCACAAGTGAAAAAGTAAAAAAAAAAATACCATTAATAAATATTTACTATAAAATAAATAATACATCATTTAAAAAATAAGAATAAATTTCTATACTAATACAGATAAAATGAGTTTTCAATAATTATTTATAGTGCATTACAAATAATTCTTGTCCAATCAAATTTATATTATTTTAATCACAAACTTATTAATTCATAAATATCTTTTTCAACATCATAACAAACTAATATCAAAATTTTCTTTAGATCTACGTTCTACAATACTTCCTAATATTTATTATGTGTTCCAAAATAATGACACTAATACTAACAATGATCAAAATAAAATGCTTAAGTGAAAGAATCAAATTTTAAGAGGGGCCGAAAATAAAAATCAAAGGACTAAAGGATCAACATATATTTGTAGTATTTTAAATTTAAAATATTTGTGTTTTTTAAAAATTCAAATAAGTCCTTGAACTTCTTTTAAAAAATCAATTTAGTCCATCATTCACGTCATTAGTCATCGTGAACTGTCACGTCAACACACTACGTCAGCATCGTAACACTCAACGATGGAAACCATTGGTTAAAGGGCCACGTTGAATCTTTTTCTAAGTTCGAGGGTCATATTGAGTATAAAAATATGACGAGGGTCATATTAGTTTTTTTAGAAAAGTACATGAGTCTCAATAGCCTTTTGCCAATATTTTATTGAAATTTAATAAAACTTAATTATTACTATTAAAAATCTAGTTTTTATCATGAACCCATTAGCATATTAAATATATTAAGGCAGGCTTATGCCCGGATACAAGTTAGATTTAAATATTTCAAGAGCACAAAAAATCATTACGAGTTTAATTAATCATCTTAACGGAGAATATCAATGTTTTTAAAACCGGTTCGGACCTTAAACCGATGAAGATACTGGTTCACTGGTTCAAATGTGGTTAAACCACTGTTGAATTGGTTTATATAAAATAATATTTTTTTAAAATTTCAAAGCAATATATATATATATATAACACTTTTTTTAAAGTTCACAATATTAAAAGGTATAAAAATATCACAAGTCATAACATATATAAGTTAAATACAATAATATCAAGTGAAACAAAATAATTCAAATCAACTACAACATAATATTTAAGGTCAATACCTAATGAAATTCATCAACAACTAAATAAAAAAAGTACATAATTGATACAAGTATCAATCATCATAATATTCATTGAAATTGATTCCGTCAAATTCCAAAATATTGGGAAAAGCTTCTTCATTAATTGAACTACCACCGCCATCACCACTTTGAACTTGAAACTCCAAAGCATCACTTTGAACTTGAAAGTCCACAACATCAAGATCTTCATGACCTAGCAATATGATAAATAAATACAAAGTTAAATTTAAATTCCCAAACAATACTTAACAATTAAAAGTAAAAGTGTAAAACATATTAAATAATAAATATAATTATATAACTAAAATAAACAAAAAAATATTAACCTTCATTGTTTTTTGATGATTGACCAACTGGAATTGCATTTTCATGATAAAAAAAATTATCAATCTCATCAATATCAAGCTCAGGAGGTGTTTCTTCTTCAGTTACCCAAAAATCAACATGATCAATAGATTCATAATCAATAGGATCATAACATGGCTTCTTGAGCAACCTAGAATTAAACATCACAATATCAAGAAAGAAGTTGATTAATGATTAATTGATTATGCTTAAAAGGATAAGGAATTGAAATAATATTTTGACATTATACTTATTCTTTAAACGCAAGTTACAACTAACATAAACTAGATCATTTAGTTTTTGATGTTCTAGTCTATTTCTTCTCTTTCTATGATGCGTTCAAAGACACTCCAATTTCTCTCACATCCAGAAGATGAAGAAATTTGGCTAAGAAGACATATTGCCAATTTTTGCAAAATTGGAGGACTACCACCAAACAACACCCACCACTGATCTACAAGAAATAAATTTAATGATAAAAAATAGAAGTATAGAACACAAGTTATACTTAACTATTTAAGCGTAAAAATATAAATTATAAACTAGAAAATATAAAGTAATATTTACCGGGTCGAATTATCTTTGTTACGATAAGAGCACTTTCTCGACCACCGAAAAGATTATTTGCTACAACAACCCAATAGTATTTATGAAGAAAGCAATAACCCAATAGTATTTTACGAAGAAAGAAACAACCTAATTTTATGATTGAAAAAAATAAAAAAATAAAACGAACAGGAACGCTAAACAAGTAAACATTATTAGTAGGAACTCAATCAAGCACAAATAGAAACACTAAAAAAATATTTATGATTAAAGAAAGTATTTGTGGCTGAGACATGGTAGGAACTGAAACGAAGATGATGTTGTGATGTTGTGCAGAAGATGAGTAGAGCGCGTCGGTGATGGAGTAGGCTATTGATGACGGAGTACGACGCCGGTGAGGGAGTATGATGCCAGAGACAGAACGGTGATGAAGGAAACCAAAGTGGAAAAGAGATAGGGTTCACCGCTTGTAAATGTTTATGAAAATGGCTTAACCCAGATGCAAAATCAGAAAATAAATTTGGGGCTGAAAAAAATTAACAAACGACGTCGTTTGGTTTAATTTTAAAAAATAGAACCGTGTGAACCGCTTGAACCGTTGGTTCACACCGGTTTTGACGGTTCCCAACCGGTTCTTTAGCGGTCCATTGTAAAACTAGTTTTGGAGGCTGATCGAACTGGACAGGCAACCGGTTCCCATTTCAACCGGTCAAACTGGCCGGTCCAGTCCGGTTTTGATAACATTGGAGAATATATATGTATAAAAAAGTTAAGAAAAATGGTGGGGACACATTTCTCTATGCCTGACACGGAGAATAAATTCCCACGAAGACATAGAGCATATGAACCCCAAAAGCTACTTGCTAGGTCTGACACAGAGAATAAATTCTCACGAAGATGTCGCTTTCACTCCCACTTAAAAGGGACAAGCTTGATCATAAAGCTTATGTTATGCAATGTATACGTGTTATGTGTGAGGAGAAATGTTCAAACCTCTGACAAACAAATAAATAATGAAATTTAATACTTGAAAATAAAATAATATACATATAAATATTATGAAAATAATAAAAAAATTTGAAAAGAAAGAATTATAAATTAAATATATGATTTTTTTAATTTCTAATTAATAAAGACAATTTATAATTGATTTTAAAGCTTGACCAAGTCCCCAGCGGAGCCGCCAAGTTGTCGTAACCGGTTTTCGTCCTGGCACAAATTTTTAGTTGGCGGGAAAAGTAATGTGAATAAATGGTTTTTAAAATAATTTGGGAGTTGCCATCGGCCTTTTGGGTTAGGTAGGTCGAATACCTAAAAATCATCTTTTAAAAGAGTTTTTAAGAAAACATCAGTTAAAAGATAAACTGGCCTGCGTTTTTAACCAAAAATTCATTCTTTTTAATAATAAAAAGGGATTCATGGTCGATTATATTTGGGGAAGGATTAGCACCCCCACAACGCCCAAAATTGGCACTTATTAATTATAAATTGTCTCTATTATTAGAAATTCAAAAATTCAAAAATATATTTAATTCATAATCCTGTTATTTCAAATTTATTAATATAATATTAAGAAAATATATTAATATATATATCTTTATTTTTATAAATAAGATATTTATTTACTTAGAAATATCAGAAAAAAAGACTTATAGGTACTTTAAGACAACCCATTTTTTAATATTAAAAAATAAATAAATATTAATAAAACATTTCTCTTAAAATAATTAAAATAAATTAATATAATTTTAAAATAGGATATTTATTTACTTAAGAATATCAGAAAAGGACTTCTACGTGCTTTAAAACAACATATTTCTTTGATAATAATAAATAAATAAATATATTAAAAATAATAATCTGAATAAAACAATATGCATTTTCTAGTTTTCATAAGTAAGATATTTATTTATTTAAAATATTAGAATATGACATCTAGTTGCTTTAAGACTGTCATTTTCTTTGATATTAAAAATAAATAAATATTATTTAAATAAATAAATAAATATATATATATATATATAATTATAATTATAAGACTAATATAATAAATTAAAGTAATAATTTAAATGTACTGAAAAATAAAGTACAATACAAAATTGAAATAAAATTGAAATAAAATGACCAAAATAAAATGAATTAAAAGCTTATAGTACTAAAATATAAATTATCTAAATTAATGGTCATAATTCAAATAATTATAAAATATAACTACTAGTAATGTAATTAGCCCTTATTTATTAATAGGTGATTAAAATAAGTATTAACTAAATTATGAGGGACTAAAATGGGTATTTACCCTAAATATATATAATTACGTGTAATTACTAAAATATAATAAAATAAAATTAGAATCCCAAATTAAAACATATAAAAATAACTTGTTGTGACTAAATTGTAAAGATTACAAAATTAGAGCACTACGGACGGTGTTTACCCCTTTACCCAAAACGCACAGTTTCACCCATGAAACGACGTCGTTTCATACTGGGTATAAATACCCTATAACCGGCCCTTAAGGGCAAAGCTTCTCTCATTTCTCATTTTTTCATTCTCTCTTTAACAGAGAGAAAATTTTTTCTCTCATTTTTCTCTAAAAACTCTGCCCGGAGAGAGATCAGAAACCGGCTGGCCACCGTGCTCCGGTGACGATGGCTACCACCGACCACCACTCACGGTGGCTGGAATTTGTAAACCTACCCCAAATCAAAACGCCGATCACCCTAAAGCCTATTTCGTAGCCTTTTTGTCCTAAAAACTTGCCAATCGGCCTAGATCTAAGTGATAACCGATGGTTTTACCTCGGTTTTTACAAGGCTTTTCGGCGGCGTTTGAGTTCTCCGAGAGTAAGTTCCTCCTCTTTCCCTCTTTATGTTTTTGAATGTTTGCTTGCTGGTTTGTGGTTGCCCTCGGGTTCTTGCTTGCTCTGTTGGTATTCGTCTGCTCGTGTTCTTCCTTGCTGTCTATCGATTTGTGTGGCTTGCTCCTCGTTCTTCTCTATGTTTTCCCTTCGTTTCTCTGTCTGTGTTGCTCTCTTTTCCGCTCTCTGTCTCCTCTTTTATTTTGCAAGGATGATGGCTTTTATAGCCACCACCGGTGATGGCTTCGGACCGGTCATGAAGGAGGCTTTCGGTGAGTCACCGAACTTATGGTGACTTACCGAAGAATGGCGACATGTATGCGGCTGGCAGCGTATTATGGACCCTTCGGTTGGCATCGTGGCAGTGGGTGGAGCGACGTCGGAGGGGCATCTGGCCTTCTGGAGTGTTCGGCTAGAGTGGCGCGGCAGTGAAGCGTCGACAGGGCTGGTTGGTAGCAGAGACGGCGCTGCGTGGTCCCTAGGGTTTCATCTGGAACCATCTGGGTCGTTGGATCAAAGCAGATCCAACGACTGGGAGCTGAGGTGGTTGAGGCATGAAACATAAACCTTAATCGAGTTTAGGGTTTTATTGGGCCAGTTCTGGTTGGGCCTGAGCATGTAAACGGGCCTCCGGGTCCATTATAATTTGTAATATATTTGGGCTTGTAATTTTTCATTTAATAATAATAATATATAATAGTAATATATATAATAATAATAATAATAATAGAATGAAAATGAAAAATTAATGTCAACAAGAGGCATTTTACAGTGCTCAAGACACCACAACAGAATGGTGTTGCGGAACGAATGAACAGGTCGTTGAATGAAAGAGCCAGATGTTTACGGTTGAATGCGGGGCTTCTCAAACACTTCTGGGCTGAGGCTGTTAACATGGCGTGTTATCTTATCAATAGATCGCCAATGAAATCATTGGCTGGGAAAGTTGCAGAAGAGTATAGACTGATAATGATGTTACTTTTGATCACTTACAGATTTTTGGTTGTCCTGCTTATGTGCATGTATCTGCTGATGATAGATCTAAACTTGATGCAAAATTGAATGAGTGCATTTTTCTGGGTTACAAGAAAGGTGTCAAAGGATTCAATTTTTGGGATCCAGTTGCGAAGAAAATTGTGATTAGTAGAGATGTTGTTTTTGATGAACAACCCATGTTACAGCAGAAGAAAGACACGGCAGTGGTGGATTTCGAGCAGTTTCCAGTTGAGAAAACAGAAACTTCTCAACCGACTTCTGGTGGTTCCGCTACAGTTGATTTGCAGGATTATAGTCTCGCCAGAGACAGGGTAAGACGGACGAATATAAAGCCTCCGAACAGAGTGGGTTTTGAATACCTGGTCTCTTTTGCTCTTATTATTAGCAGTGATGATCCGATTACTTTTCATGATGTTGTTACTAGTCAGGAAAATGAAAAGTGGATGGTTGCCATGGTTGAGGATATGGAGTCTTTGAATCATAATCGTACATGGGAGTTAGTTCGCCTTCGTGAGGGTAAGAAGCCGATTGGTTAAAAATGGGTGTATAAGAAGAAACCAACAATAACAGAAAAAGAGGGGGAGAAGTTTAAGACTCATTTGGTAGCAAAGGGTTTTTCACAACAGAAAGGAGTTGATTATGATGAAATTTTTTCACCTGTGGTCAGACACACTTTAATCTGATCAGTACTTACAGTGGTGGCTAGTTGGGATTTGCATTTAGAGCAGATGGATGTTAAAACTGCTTTTTTGCATGGTGATTTAGAGGATCATATCTACTTGCAGCAGCCTGAAGGTTTCACTCAACCTAGAAATGAGCATTTAGTTTACAGATTGAAGAAATCTTTGTACGGGTTGAAACAGTCTCTGAGACAATAGTACAAATGGTTTGACTCCTATATGATCAAGATTGGCTACAAGTGATGTGAGTATGATTGTTGTGTCTATGTTAAGAGCCTTGATGATGGTTCTTTTATTTTTCTGTTAATGTATGTTGATAATATGTTAATTGCTGTGAAGAACATGGATGATGTTATCGGTTTGAAAACTTTATTGAGTCAGGAATTTGATATGAAAGATTTAGGTGCCGCAAAGAAAATTCTTGGAATGGAAATTTGCATGGACAGAGACTCAAGGAAACTGTGGCTATCTCAATGGGTTATGTTGAGAAAATGCTAGAAAGGTTTGCGATGAGCAGCAAAAAACTAGTGTGCACTCCATTGGCGAATCACTTTAAGCTCTCATCAGAACAGTGCCCTAAGACAGATAAGGAAGCTGAAATATGACAAAAGTTTCGTATTCTAATGTTGTTGGCTGCTTGATGTATGCAATGGTATGTACTCGTCCTGATTTAGCTCATGTCATTAGTCAAGTTTGTAAGTACATGTCTAAACCTGGTAAGTAACATTGGGAAACAGTCAAGTGGATCTTTAGGTACTTAAAGAGTATTGTGGGACATGAAATTGTTTTTGGTAGTCAGCTGGATAATCCTTTGGTTGTAGGATATGTGGATTCAGACTATGCGAGTGACTTGGATAATAGAAGATCTATGACAGGGTATGTCTTTACTCTTGGTGGAGGGCCTATTTGTTGGAAGTCTACTGTTCAATCTATTGTGGCATTATCTACAACTGAAGCTGAATACATGGCAGCGGCTGAAGCTGCAAAAGAAGCTTTATGGCTTACTGGTTTAGTGACGGAGTTAGGTGTTCAGCAAGGTGGAGTTCAATTTCTTTGTGACAATCAAAGTACTATTCACTTGGCTCAGAATCATGTATATCGTGCTAGAACTAAGCATATCGATGTAAGGTTTCACAATATCATATAGTTGGTTGCATCTGAAGAGATTTTGTTTCAGAAGGTACATACTGATGAGAATGCCGTTGATATGTTCACCAAGCCAGTTACGACAAACAAGTTCATGCATTTCTTGGACTTGTTGAGTGTTTCGAGTTGTTAAAGAAGTAAGGTAATTCAACACATTGAATGTTTCCTAATGGGCATGATATTCGCCAAGGTGGAGATTTGTTAGGTATGACTCATAAATATACCAAGAAAGTCTCGTAGTGGAGGTTACGATTATGTGGGTTGGGGTGCGGGGGATGTAGCCCCGCGGTATGATACAGGGTTATTTTGTAAATATGTATCAGAGTTTATTTATTATAAAAGGAGATGACACCTAAACCTATAAGAAATTGAATTGAATAAAAAATCTAGCGCCGCCTAGGGGACCGATGACATAAGCACATTGCCGAACCTCGTTAAAATTCTTGTGTTCTTTCAGTTTTCTTTACCCGATTATTCAACAAATATTCCTCTTGTTGAGTTGTTCACTAATTCCCATTGTCTTATAGCTACATTTGCATCGAAAAAGAAGCATTAGATTAAGAATAAAGTGTAATATGCTTGACAAGAACATTAACTATTACTATAAGGGTTTTCACAGAAAGCAAAATTCTTCCAGAGTAGAGATAATTGATTGTCAAAGCCATAAATTTCAGGAGAAAATATGGGGGAAATACAAAATTGCTTTTCGTAGTCAAAACGATTTTCCATTAACAATAACCAACCAAAAACAATATTCTTCAAGCCTGAAGATTCAACTCCCAAGTCCTAACCCATCCATGAAAAGGCACCTATTATACTGGTCTGGCACAATTTGGGTAGGGTTTCTGGCTGCATATGACTACTGAATTTCTGCCATAGTTGTCGAATGTGAATGGCCCATGTTTGTTGTGGATCCAAAATAATGTTTATGTAGAAAATGGGCATTGTGTTGAATATACGAAGGGTCTGAATTTGGTTGCAGATAACTGAGTTGCAAGCGAGTTACATTTGGATTCACTGGATGACCTATGCGTTGCTGAAGCCTGTTATGTCCAACCTTTTGAGACTCTAAGATATGAGAAAATGAATCCTTAGGAAAAGGTAGCATTAATTGATTTTCCACAGTTTGAAGTCTCATTGGTTGCATAGAACCAGGTGCAGGCACTGTCATAGGTTGAAACAATGACAATAGACATCTCACCTGCACCATAGTATAATGATATTCGGTCAAAAGGGAGCAATGAGAAAGCAATTACAAGGAATACACTGAACGAATATGTCTCACCTGCTGCTTGTTGAGTTCTTGCTTGAACTTAGAACCCTTTTGGTAGTTATATTCAATAGCATGTCTAAAGGAACTTTCATGCAAAGGTAAACAATCCATATAGATATTGAACTTCACCTGAAACTACAATTCGTGCATGAGAAACAGAATAAAGAATTGGAAAATTGTTAACTAGAATGATTTAGTGCCTTGCACTTCCAGTTAATAAGAAAGAGATGTAAGCTTCAGTAACATGGATTTCATTTTTGCTTTTATGGTCTCCAAGATAGAACGAAATAAACCTTAAAGACCATTTCATAAAGGCAAAAAGGACTACAAAAAGCTTCAAATTCATATCGAGATTTCTAATGACATTAATGAGAAAACTACCATCAAAAGAAGAGCATGATATGAACACTACAACGAGAAAAAAATGGAAGAACAACTTGACCAAGGTCAATGCTATTACCTATCAATGGCTTGTTGCCAAAATATATTCCTGAAAGTCATTGAACTTGGCTCACTGTGAAATTGTATTCCTATAAGTCATTTAACTAAGTCCTACAGGCCAGATGAATCATTCTGTCATATTTTGCAAGGTCAATGTTAATCCATCAATGGCTCATTGCCTACAAGCATATTTCTGATGAGCCATGGGTGTAATGTCATATTTTGCAATGTCAGTGCTAATACCAAACAATGGCTCATCAGACATCACCATATTGTATTCCTTTAAGTCATTGAACCGAATCCTAAAAGCCTATTTCTCATGTTTCATGGGTGTTAGGCCATATTGCCTTAGTTCTAAAATCTGTTTGAGAACATTAAAAACTGCCGACCAGGTGACCATCTCGAGAACTAATGTCCATGCAGCAAAAATATAAATTTGTTTTATCTTGATTTCTCAAGGGTGTTGCACTTGTATGTCAAGAATTGGGAGTACGTTTTAGTAAAATACATATATAATCAAATTTAGAGGCAGTATGAGCATGTTTTAGCCTAGTTCTTCTAGATGTCTATATGTCAAACAGAAGCAGAAACTGAAAGGAAAGTTAGAATGGTGATTCAATAGTACATATATCCAAACTTCATGGAGGCTGATACAAGTTGACAGCCATCGCATCCCTTCATCTATGGAAGAACAAGCCAAGTTATGTGATAGGAACCAGAAAGCCTTCCAAAAATATATCTAAGAATGGATTTCATATACCAAATATGAAGGTGGTCAACACTTGCGTATCTTAGGTTTAGTTATTAAATGTATAAAACTTTAAGTTAAATGAGGAATATTACTTGCATGGGCAAGAAACAGACCATTGAAAGCAATTTTTTCCAGGTGCAATGTACTTCCAACAGAGGTTGCTTCGTATTTTACAGCAGGCAGACCAAAAACACGGTACATGTAGCACCGTGGTTTTGTTATTCCATTGCACATAAATATAAAACCCGAAAGCTCCTCTTGGTCATTCTCATCAATTTGTTTTGCCTTAATGATGATATCATTGTAACAAGCATCACGACCTTATACAGAAAAAATAGCATGAGATGTTTTTCTCTTTAGTTCCATTTTATTGGCAATCTAGTAAAGGAACAAGCCTGGCAAGATTGAAGAATTTAGTTCCATGCAATCTATCTCAATCATAATAACAACACTGAATAAAAAAAAAGCATTTCATATGAGACCATGCGAAAAATGATAACTTAAGGATGATGGACAAAATCACAAAACTATTTTTTTTATGAAAGTTGGAGGTCTCATTAAAAACTCCCTTCGTATTCTTCCACATACTAAGAAGTATGTTGAAGAACATTGTTCAGATTTCACTTGCTGACATGTCAAACATTTTCAACAAACTCTGATACAACTCTTTTCATGTCAGACCACCAATAACGACTCTTTAAATCCTGATACATCTTATTCCCACCTGGATGTATCGTCAGAGGACTATAGTGGGCCTCAGAAAGAATATATTTCTTCAGTTCATCATTATCAAGAATGCAAAGTCTTCCATGATAATATAAACATCCATCAGTCCTCATTTCAAAGTCTTCGACCTCTTTTTTTTTTTCTACTTGCGTCATTCTCAACAAGTTTTTCTCATTTTGACCTTGCAGCTCTTTTACCCGATCCAAAAGCATCGACTTTAACTTAAGTTCAGCAATCAAGGCACCATCTTCCTTTAAATACATACCCGCATCCAAAGCCCGTAGAGCGGCAAATTCTTTCGGCTAAGTACATCCGCTACCACATTATCCTTCCAAATATGATAATCGATGATTAAATCATAATCTTTTAAAAGCTCGATCCATCTTCTCTGTCTCAAATTCAATTCTTTTTGAGTTAGCAAGTACTTTAGACTCTTGTGATCCATATAAATATGACACAGCTCACCATATAGATAATGACACCAAATTTTCAAAGAAAACACAACTGCTGCCAATTCCAAGTCATGTGTCGGGAAATTTCTCTCCTGAGTTTTCAACTGTCTTGAGGCATAAGCCACGAATTTTCCATCTTTCATAAGCACACATCCCAACCCATTATAGACATCATGAGTCTTTACCCGACTCAGGTTGTACAAGCATTGGGGCTTCTGTTACGATTCTTTTTAGCATTTCAAAACTTTCTTGGCATTTCTCCGACCAAACAAAAGGCACATCATTCCGTAACAATTTAGTTAGTGGTGAAGCTAACATTGAGAAGTTCTTCATGAACCGTCTATAATAACCAGTAAGCCCCAAGAAACTCTGAACTTCAGGGATATTCTTTGGGGGTTGCCAATCCACTATAGCTTGAATCTTTTTAGGATCTACTCTTATGCCTTATGCGGAGACTATATGACCAAGGAAAGAAATATCAGCTAACCTGTAGACACACGTTTTTGTCCGGGTCGAAAAAATATTATTAAATATAATTATCATTATTAGTATTATTATTAATAATAATAATATTATTATTATTATTATTTTATTATTATTATTATTATTTAAAATCTACCACTACATCTCCACCCACACCACTATCCACCAAATCATCCACTAAAAATTAAAAAAATACCCCACTAAAACCCACTAAACATTAAACAAAGCCCCCACTTATTCCATTATACCCACTAAAAAAACCCACATTATTCTCCACTCAAAAAAGACCCATAAAATAACATGCAATGATCATTTTTGCAGGGGGAGCAGCCAAACGAGGAGGAAGGAGAAGCCATACGTGGAGAGAAAGAAAAATAAATAGAAAACAACACTTCTTTCAATCTGTCAGATTCTCTCCGGTGATCAGGACTTCCGATCAACATTCCGAATGGTCAAAAGTTGCGCAAGGCCAGTAGGAACAACATACTGAAAATTTAGAACGATCGGACGGTGGACGGTGACGGATCGAATAAAACAAATCCGGACGGTTTTGGCCTCTCGCCGGCGATCGGGATGTCCGATCAATATTCCGAACAGTGAAAAGTTGCGCGAGGTCAACACGAACAACATACTGAAATTTCAGGAAGATCGGACTGTGGCACAGCAGCGTGATGACACGATGGCCGGTGACTCTTTTATGATGATACTATGTATTTTGGTATAATTTTTGTCTAATCCCTGAACTTTTATGTGTGTTTTTCATTCCAACATATGAATATATATGTTTTCTTGATTTTTACGCTTTAGTTTTTGTTATTTTATTTTAGTCACTGAAGTTTCTGTTTTGCTATTTATGTCATTTAAATTTCTGTTTTAGCTATTTTAGCTTTTTGAGTTTATGTCTTTACCATTTAATCCTTTAAGTTCATGTCTTTTTCTAGATTTTTTGTTCAAATAAATAGTTTCTTTAATTAATTAATTTGAAACAAGTTATTAATATTTAATAAATGGATCATATTTTAACTTGATATTTGACTCAGGATTTCCACCATTACGACAACGTGTAAGCAAAACAGTACCAATTTTGGGCGCTGTGGGGGTGTTAATCCTTCCCCACGTGTAAACGACTCTCGAACCCGTTTTAATCGAATCTTTGGTAAACGCAGACCAACGTTTGTCTTTAAAAACGATTTTTCTTAAAATTGTTTTAAAAGACGTTTTTAGGTATTCGACTTACCTAACCCAAAGGTTGATGGCGACTCTATCCAATTTTATTCAAATTAATCCAAAATTACCCATTTTTCAAAATTAAAGTCGTAACTGTTTTTAAAACAATATTTAATTGTCCCACCTAAAAACGATTATGACAACTTGGCGACTCCACTGGGGACTTTTTAGATAATCAAACTGTAAGTCGTTTACACATTGTCGTTGTGATGGAAATTATGAATTCGAGTTTTTAGTTAATTTATGATTCATTTATCGAAGTTTGTAATTGCTTAATTTTTTTTGTTATACTAACATTTTGATTTTTTCTTTCAGATCTGTCCAGGTTTGTCGAGTGGTTGTTCGAGTTTTTAGTTAATTTATGATTCATTTATTGAAGTTTGTAATTGCTTCATTTTTTGTTAGACTAACATTTTGATTTTTGCTTTCAGATCTGTCCAATTTTGTCGAGGGGTTTTCCTTTTGAGTCAAAGGGCTGAATGTTCCTCCTCACACACATCACAGACATTTGCATAACATAAGCTCTACACCTGAGCTCCGAACCCTTTCTAAGTGGGGGCGAAAGTGACGCTTTCGTGAGAATTTATTCTCCGTGCGGGCCTAGCAAGTAATCTTCAGGATTCATATACCTTATGTCTTCGTGTGAATTTATTCTCCGTATGGGCATAAGGGAATGTATCCTCTCGAATTGAACTCGTTCCACTCGAACCTGTAATGGGTGAGGATCGAGGGTTTGGCAGCCCAAGGGGGCACCGACATCAAGGACAATTCGAGTACCTTTTCCAATATAGAGCCGAAACCATGCATATAGTGAACCGTAGAACGGTTACCATAGATATAATCATACCGAACCTATGTCCGTCAGTAGGTAGCCAAATTAAGTGTACACAAAGGAGGAGCATTTCTGAACCTTTCCTTTTGCTTTAAATTTTGTTGAATAACAACATGCGAACTAGATATCATACGGTTAGGATTAATTCCTTGTAAATATATCATTGTGGGTAGAAAGCATGTCTGGGTAGGATTACTATCTAATAAAAGCATGTTCGGGTAGATATCATGACGGGGTAGGTGTTATATTCATCATTGAATAACATTTATCTATATCGATTGTCTTACATGTTCAACTAATTTCTTTCTTTTTATTTATGTAAACTAACTTATTTATTTTTTTTGTGTCATTTTTCACCATTTTATTCATTGCATTTGCATTGTCATAACATAATACAAGAGGTGTTGATCCAAAAAAATGTGTTTGTTAAACAAAAATAAGTTGCATTAACAGAAAAAGGGGTTATAATACAAGAGATGAAAAATGAAGAGGACAGTCTACAAGGAGACTATGTGTCACATTCAATCCAGAAGACGTGGTGCCCACAATCGAGGAGTATACTACATTGTGTTATTGTGAGGGAATCAGAATGAATCGGGTCTACATCAAGCACAACGAAAGTCAACCTTTGAAGAACTGAATGGAAGAGGTTGCAGGGGCAAGATGAAGGTTACTGATCTTGGGAGTTCCTTCAAAGACAACAATGGCAAAACGATAGCTGAAATTGGAGGTCATTGTTGACGAATTGAAGAAGCTGTCAGGATATTTTTTGTCTCTTAAAAGATAAAATACTTTTGTCCCAATAAAGAATATTAATAATAACAGACATGTTTTCGGATCAATGCCTCGACCATTTCATGCATTTTTGCATTTTGCATTTACATTTCATTTTTAAGCATTTTCATAAACATAAAATTTCTTCATGGAGGATTCGATGAAGTGGTCATAATCACGTGACACAACATGGAAGCAAGATTTTAACAATTTAAAAAATTGAAATTAGTACAGTGGGAGTCTGATCAGCTGATTGTAGGACTAAGCCTGCCAGGATGATCTGAGAAAAAAGTCCTCATATCTTAAGGGCTTCGATGTTGAAGATGTGTGAAGTTACCACATAAGAAGCTCCAGACATTCCTTTGAGAACTATAATGCACTGAAGCGTAAGATCCAAAACTTGATGGATCCAGAGGCATGGACAATCGAAGAATAGGGCATTGCATCTACCATTTGCACTCAGAGCATTGTTTTGTTTGAACACGTTTTTGATCTTTCATGATTGCTTAATCTTTTAAACGACTGAATTTATGTTACCTTCTAAGGTGAAATAATTGAGCAAATTTTAATCTTTAGTTCTTCGAATATTAAATGAATTAAATATTCTTTTAATTCTTCAAGAATTATAGATTTTTGACATATAACAAGATCATACCTTTCTTATCATGTTAAAAAAACAAACAAAAACAAAAACAATCCATCGATTCTTTACCTAGAATAATCCACAGAGAGTCACAGTGATATATTTGAGTTAATAAAGTCACACCATCGTCCTTTTAGACGTAAACCCATCATTTTTTACCAATAAAACTTGCATATGTTAAATGTTCACTTGAACATGAACCTTCATACCAGAATAAACAATGTGGGGCATCTCGAAGCAATCTTCTGAGGACGAGCCTGAGCAATTGAGGCATGCTGGGAGCAAGAAGCAGAAAGGAGAATTACTAAGAAATAATTCTATCATGCATTAATTACATTGTTTTCATGTGAATAAAACTTAATCGTGAAAATCTATCCCCCTGGGGATACCTCTTCTGCAAAGACTTTTGTATATGAGATGATGAACAACTTTGTTTCATTTATCCATATATGTACATATATATATCCCTTGTTGTCCTCTTTTGAGCCTATAGTATTTTTTCCTTCTAATTCAACCCTAACCAAGGATCACCCCTCACACTGGGGGGCAAGGTAGAAGAAATCTGCTCACATGATTGAAGACATCAAATCAGAGGAGATACCAAAAGGTGAACCAATGCCAAGTGCTAAGATCCAATCAGAACAAAAAAGGAACAAAAATAAAAGAAAAAAGTGAAGAAAGAAAAATGAAGACAAGAAGCACACATAAAGATTCCCTCGAGTCAAATGGCGCATCAAGCATCAAACTATGAGAATGATCAAACACAATTATTCCAGAATCACTTCACTCGAAGATCATGGAGCATCCAGATAACATCAAGAGAAAGACATATGAACAAATTCAAATTGAGCAATACAAGATGAAGGCATCAGAATGAATTGATCCTTGGTTCAATCACCCTTAAACACTTGTTTGAGCCTTTTATCCTTTCTTTCATAACCATGAACCATGGCCTACATTACGTGCCTTAAAGAGTCCCTTCTAATCATACATGAATTTCTGAATAGAAGAAACTATCTTCAGATTTCATCCCGCTCATCAGGATTAATCTTTATTTGCAAAAAGTTTTCTAAAATCTTTAATGCATGATAGAGAAAAATAACAAAGGAGGGTTCAAGACATAAATTCTGAATGACATTTTGAAACCAAAGGAGGATTCGAGTTGAAAACCTGAAAAGACGGCTCGAATATAAAAATGGTGCAACTGAGTCGATCGCACAAATTCATTGATAAGGCATTGCACAATCCGAGTGTGACCATGAGAGCTGGGAGATAAATAACACTTCCAATAGATGAGCATACAAGCTACCCCATCAAATTAGTGAACATCAAAGAAATAAGAAGGCCAAACCATTTACCAAACATAATAACCTGAGACTTTCTTATCATTTCCTTACTAAACAATTTCCCAAAGATAACTTTGATCTTGACACCTGTAAAATAGCTATAATTTATTGAAGGATTAATAGTG
Organism: Hibiscus syriacus; assembly: GCF_006381635.1. Lineage (NCBI taxonomy): Eukaryota > Viridiplantae > Streptophyta > Magnoliopsida > Malvales > Malvaceae > Hibiscus > Hibiscus syriacus. The sequence goes on along the minus strand of NW_024061932.1, from coordinate 658,979 downwards.
TAATTAATTCTTTGATGTCCAATGAACTCTAGTTTTATGATTCATCTCAATTATGAAACCGAGAAAGGGGCAATATTTTCAAAACTTTTTGATCAAATATTTTTCAAAACTCTTCTACTTGATGTTTTCATATCTTGAAAATAAAAGAAGAAGAAAAACACTTTTCAAACAAGACAATCTCTCTAGAGTGGATCTTGGTATTTGACATGTGGTTCTCAGACGCAAAGCTCATGTTTAAAATCAGTGCTGAAGCAATAGAGGGCATCTTTGAAGATTCAACATCAAATGTTGGGGCATCTTTTGAGATTCAACATCGAATATCGGGGCATCTTTGGGAATTCAATATCCTGGTACAGATTATCAGATCTTCTGGAGGTCTTTCCTCCACATGCAGGAACAAACAGACAGAATGAGACTCCATTTGAGGAGATAAAACTAATTCATGTTGCAGGAATCTTAGACATACTTAAGATCATCACATTCATCATTTTTTTTATACATATGTTTTGCAGCTTTTAGATTCAAGTTTCAACTTCAAGAAGAAAGATACTCGATTCAAAAGCATATTCAAAAATTGATGATGGATGCTCAACTTCACAGCGAAGGAGCGTCTGTCAACAATTTTTTTTTCAATTTCATTCAGAGTCTATTTGAACTTCACAGTGAAGGATATTGGACTCGAAACAACTTGGAAAAGATTGAATTTCAACTTCACGACGAAGGATATCCAACACAAGCTCAACTTCACAGCGAAGGGGCGACTGACTGTCTTTTCAGTTTCATTCAGAGTCAATTTCAACACGACGAAGGATATTCAAGTCAAGGCTCAACTTCACAAGGAAGGGGCCATCCATGATTTCAACTCCACGACAGAGGATATCGTACCCACGGATCCACGATTTAAACTCCACGACGGAGGATATAGTGCCCACACATCCACGGTTTCAACTTCACGACGAAGGGAATTGTACATACAAGCATCATCCATCTCTAGATTGGATTTCAACTTCACGACGAAGGATTTCCAACTCAAAGAAAGAGTGTTTGTCAATAAACTTTCCAGCTTCAGAGTCAATTTCAACTTCACGACGAAGGATATTGGCCTCGAAAAAAGGCAACTTACATTGGATTTCAACTTCACGACGAAGGATATCCAATTCCAAGGCTCGACTTCACGACGAAGGGGCCATCCCTGATTTCAAATTTTATCTCCCTTGAGACAGTTTCTCTTGAAACATAAACTTTGAATCATTTCCCCTTGAAATGAGTTTTGTCTCTCTTGAGACAGTTTCCCTAAAACACCCACATTTGAGATTGTATCCCTTGAAACATGATTTGTCTCACTTGAGATTGTTTCTCATGGAACAACAACCAAACTTTGAGATGTTTTCCTATTTTCTGTGAGTCAGTTTCCCTTGAAACTATTATACCCTTAGATGACCTGTCGTCCTCATCACGTAGGAACCGTTTCATCACCCGACTTGATCTCCTCATCACGTAGGAGCCATGTCAACCCTAGATAACCAGCCGTCCTCATCACGTAGGAACCGTGTTATCACCCTTAGATGGCATGCCATCCTCATCACGTAGGAACCATGTCATCACCCAACCTGATCTCCTCATCACGTAAGAGTCGTGTCAACCTTTAGACGACCAGAACTCTTCATCACGTATGAGCCGTGTTGTCCCCACAACACAAACATATCAAGTCTCTGAAACAAAAAAAGAACCTGAAAAAAACTGGTTGTCTTTTCGTCATTGCCCTATTCTTGTTAACACAAGAATGTGCAAAGAGGGGTAGCTGTAGACACCCATTTTTGTTCGGGTCGAAAAATATTATTAAATATAATTATCATCATTATTATTATTATTATTATTTAAAATCTACCACTACATCTCCACCCACACCACTATCCACCAAATCATCCACTAAATATTAAAAAATACCCCACTAAAACCCACCAAACATTAAATAAAGCCCCCACTTATTCCATTATACCCACTAAAAAAACCCACATTATTCTCCACTCAAAAAAGACCCATAAAATAACATGCAATGATCATTTTTTCAGGGGGAGCAGCCAAACAAGGGGGAAGGAGAAGCCATATGTGGAGAGAAAGAAAAAAAATAGAAAACAACACTTCTTTCAATCTGTCGGATTCTCGCCGGCGATCAAGACATTCGATCAACATTCTGAACGGTCAAAAGTTGCGCAAGGCCAGTAAGAATAACATACTGAAAATTCAGAACGATCGGACGGTGGACGGTGACGGATCGAAGAAAACAAATCCGAACGGTTTTTGGCCTCTCGCCGGCGATCATGATGTCTGATCAATATTCCGAACGGTGAAAAGTTGCGCGAGGTCAACTCAAACAACATACTAAAATTTCAGGATGATCAGACAGTGGCACAGCAACGTGATGACATGATGGCCGATGACTCTTTTATGATGATACTATGTATTTTGGTATAATTTCTGTTTAATCCCTGAACTTTTATGTGTGTTTTTCATTCTAGCATATGAATATATACGTTTTCTTGATTTTGACGCTTTAGTTTCTGTTATTTTATTTTAGTCACTGAAGTTTCTGTTTTTGCTATTTATGTAATTTAAATTTATGTTTTAGCTATTTTAGCTTTTTGAGTTTATGTTTTTACCTTTTAATCCTTTAAGTTCATGTTTTTTTTTCTAGATTTATTATTCAAATAAATAGTTTCTTTAATTAATTAATTTGAAACAAGTTATTAATATTTAATAAATGGATCATATTTTAACTTGATATTTGACTCAGGATTTCCACCATTACGACAACGTGTAAGCGAAACAGTACCAATTTTGGGCGCTGTGGGGGTGCTAATCCTTCCCCACGTGTAAACGAATCCCGAACCCGTTTTAATCGAATCTTTGGTAAACACAGACCAACTTTTGTCTTTAAAAACGATTTTTCTTAAAATTATTTTAAAAGACATTTTTAGGTATTCGACTTACCTAACCCAAAGGTTGATGGCGACTCTATCCAATTTTATTCAAATTAATCCAAAATTACCCATTTTTCAAAATTAAAGTCGTAACTGTTTTTAAAACAATATTTAATTGTCCCACCTAAACACGATTTTGACATAACCAAAATTCACACTTGGACAATTTGACATACGACTTCTTTTCTCGAAGTGTCTGAAGAACCACTCGAAGATGAGCATCATGTTCCTCTCTTGACTTGGAATACACCAAAATATCATCTATAAATACCACCACGAATTGATCCAAGTAATGTTGGAATACTCAGTTCATCAAGCTCATAAATGTTGCAAGAGCATTAGTCAATCCAAATGGCATCACCCAAAAATTCGTAGTGTCCATACCGAGTTCGAAAAGCTGTATGTGAAATAGTATCCTCTTTTATCTTTAATTAGTGGTACCCCGACCTCAGGTCTATCTTAGAGAACACTGTTGTGCCTTTCAATTGATCTAATAGATCATCAATCCTTGGAAGAGGATACTTATTCTTTATCGTTACTTTGTTTAACTGATGGTAGTCGATGCATAATTGCATAGACCCGTCATTCTCTTTCACAAAAAGCAGATATGCTCCCCAAGGAGAAACATTGGGTCTCACAAATCCCCTATTGAGTAGCTTTTGCAATTGGGCTTTTAATTCTCTTAACTCCGTTGGACTCATTCGATATGGAGCCATAGAAACAGGTTTGGTACCCGGGTAAACCTCAATCTTGAATTCTACTTCACGATCTGGAGGTAATCCCAGTAACTCTTCCGGAAAAACATCTGGAAACTCCCTAATCGTTGGAATATCATCTACTCTCACTTCCGATACTCGAGTGTCTATCACATTATCTATAAAAACTATGCATCCCTTTGACATCATTTTCTTTCCAGACATGGATGATATCACATTGGATGGTGATTTCATTTTTTCACCGATCACTACTATTTCGGAGCCTTCTGCATTGTTTAAAAATAATCGCTTCTTGCGACAATGAACCCATCCATGATGTGGAGACAACCAGTCAATGCCCAAAATGATTTCAAACTCATCGAAAGGCAACTCCATTAAGTTTTTCGGAAACACAATCCCTTGAATCTTTATCAGGCATTTTCTACATACCCGAGTTACTCTCGCATTTTGACCCACATGGTTTACGGCTATCATCTCACTAACAATTGGTTCTAAAGGAATTACTCTAGCTCCAACCAACTTTGTACTAATTTATGAATCTGTAGAACCAGGGTCAACTAAAACAAATGCAGGCTCATCAAAAATATGGAATGTACCTGTTATGATCTCCGGGTCATCCCGATCCTCATTGGTCTTAATGTTGTAAATTCAGGAGACTCCCCGAGTCTCTTATCGCTGCATTGATTTAGATTTTTCCCTGGATCTACTCATTCCTCTACTTCTATTAGAACTACCACAGATCTTTCAGATTACGTCGAATTGTCCCCGGATTTCTTAAGATAGTTTCAGGCAAAGTGACCATTCTCACCATACTAGAAACAAGCTCCAATGAGAAATCTGCATACTCTACGGTGTAATTTACTACATGTCAGAAATGAAGTTCTCTCTCTAAATCCTCTACCCGAGCCAGCAACAAAAACTGAGATTGTTTAGTTTTCGGCGAAGCTGCAATAGAATCATCTCTATCAGTGTATCGGGAACTCGAGCTCTTGCCTCTCTTAGCATGATGGGGAGTTGAAAGCATTCCAACTCTTTTCCCCACCTACATACTTTGCTCCGCTTCTAGGGTCTCCTCTTGAGCTCTTTCAATAGCCTTGGCTCGGTTTATGACTTCTTGCAAGCTAGGTAAGTTCAAAGCCAACATCATCTCTTTCAACTTTGGCCTCAAACCTTAAATGAACCAATCACGTCGAGCCTTGTCATTGGGAACCACCTCAGTAGGAAAACAACTCAGCTTGTTGTATTTAGCCTTGTACTCATGTACGACTTGATCACCTTGATTCAAATTAAGAAACTTCAGCAGCATCGCCCGTCTAAATTGCTCACCAGCATACTTGTTCTTAAATTCCTTCAGAAAGAACTATCAGGTCACTTGTTCCGGTGGTGCACATCGTAGTATTTGACCAACATACTCAAGCTGATCCCCTAAGTAAAGATACAGCTCCACCCAACTTTTCAGAATTCGAGCAGTGAAGACTTTCAAGCATTATCATTACATTATTTATTCATAAGTCATCCTCCATAGGACCTTGATCCTCTTCTCCCTGAAACTCAAGAGCTCCTAAACTCTTCAATTCTTTTGGAATCAACATCCTCGGTACTAGAGGAGTAGGGGGAGGCGGAGGAGGTTCGAATCGGGTCAATATGGCGTCGAGAGCTTGCATTAAAGCTCCAAACTCTATCACAGGCATACCCTGATGTGCTGGTGCGCTAGCGTTCTCGGATGGAATCAGATGTTCACTATTCTCCTCTCCTCATAGCTTTTGCTACCCGATCCTTCTCTATTTTTTCGTTTAGCTGCTCTTCGTGAGTTTAAAGATTCCGACATCTTGTAGGATATACATAATAATAATACTAAATTTAGTAAGGAGTGACATCAATCACACTCTAATAACACCATATCAGTAACCTTGACAATCTTAATGGCATGTAATACCTTTTTATAAATTCAAATAAACCCAGTTTCGGCCGAGAATCGGCTAAAATTGTAGCTCTAATACCAATAAATGTAATACTCATATCCCGTATACGTTTGATACATGCACCACACACCCTAAAGATAAGGATGATGAATTTACTATACCCTTGGCCCTATCACACGAGGCTGGACCAAACTTCTTAAAGACAAGCTTCAAATCGCAGTTCAAGCATTCATCCGGAAGGGTCTAATAGAAGCATATTTTCAACAACTTTTTGAAGGGGATCCAGTTATTATCCGGTCGACATGTCTTCTGTAGATACAACTATCTGTCTCTTATCTTTCCAACGGTTCTTGAATCGCATCAATCCGATATCGGGAACTCAATATATGGCCATTTTACTGAAGACGGTGCATGCAGGAAATCCTATACGGGATTAATACGTTATTTTCTAAATATTAAGAATTTTCAATATTTATGTAACACCCATAACCCGTATAATTATACCTATATAAATTATAGATGTTATCCGATTTTTTAAAACCATTCCCAATTAAAAGCCTTGATTTAAATTTTTATTTCTTAAAATGGTAAATGGTATTATAAAAATATCATATCATAAAAATTACGTTCCGTTATAACGATTTTGATTTAAAATATTTTTTTATTAAATAGTGAATAGTGTCGTGAACAGTTTGACATTTTGGCATATAACTTTTTACATTTTGACATTTTGGCATATAACGTTTTACCCTTAATTATCTCGAGCACAATACAATATGAATATCATGCTCTATCGTTGTATTCGAATATACTAGAATATCATCAATACAAACCACCTCAAAATGATTTAAGTAAGGTTGAAATACTCAATTCATCAAAATCCATGAATGCTGCCAGAGTATTTTTAAACCAACCGACATTACTACCAACTCGTAGTGTCTATACCGTTTCCTGAAAACTATCTTTGGAACATCTTCCTCTTTAAAATTTAACTGGTGATATCCCATTCGAATATCAATTTTAGAAAACATTGCTTCTCCTTTTAAGCTGATCAACCAAGTCATCAATCCTCAAAATAGGATATTTGTTCTTGATAGTTACATTGTTTAACTATCGATATTCTATGCATAATCACATAGATCCATTTTTTTTAAACAACACCAATTCACTCCAAGGTGAAACATTCGGTCTAATGCATCCTCAATCTAACAGTTCTTGCAATTGGTTCTTTATTCTCTTAATTCAATTGCAAACATTCTATACGAATCCATAGATACATGATTCATGCCTTGATAACCATCAATATTGAATTCTACCTCTCAATCTGGAGGTAACCCAAATAATAAATCTAAAAATACATATGAAAATTCCCAAATTATGGAAATATCATATGATCTTACTTCAGATACTTGAGTATCTATCACCTTAGCTAGAAAATCTATGCATCCTTTTTACATCATCTTAATCGCAACCATTAATCGCAACCATTGCTGATATCACTTATTGATAATTTCACCTTTTTCATCAATCATTAGAATTATTCACTTCTCCGCATTTTCTAAATTAATTGCTTCTTGCAGCCATTAACCCAACCTTAATGCAGAGACAACTAACTCATGATAAAAATGATCTTAAACTCGTTAATGATAATCTCATCGGATTCATCAGTAACATAAACTCTTGAATCTTTATCGGACATTTACTATTTGTCCGTGTAACACTTGTATAATGACCGTGACTTATGGGTCTTCCACAATAATATCACTCGATATCAAGTAGAATTGAATATTTCTACTTTGGATTTTCTTATTTAATCTTAAGGAAATCTGTATAACTTTTCCATATCCAAAGATAATATTTTTAACAGTTGAAACATTTTCCATCCCAAATGAAAGTTTCAACGTTCACATCGTTCAATACGAAAACTTGATAAATTTGTAGCAATAACTTCATAGCAGTTAATGCTAAAATCACACTATCAAGAATTTTTTTTTCATTACTAGCTTGATACTTTTCCAGTTCTTGAGAATCCATCTCAATCAAAACAATAATTCATTGTAACATGGAATATTAGACAATCCATTTTCGCATATTTACCTTCACAAGGTAACTCTATCCAATTTTATGGACTTGATATCTATTCTCAATCCATTTCATAACCATTTTATTGACTATTAACTCAACTTTCTGTAAGCTTTTAGCGGATAACTTATTACCGCTTACTTAATCTCTCTTACTCAAATCAACAATGATTTAAACAATTTAATGCTTAGCTTAAATATTTCTCACTTATTTAAGCTTACCTGGAGAACTTCAAAATCACTCACTAGATTTAGATATCTCCTCTGGATCATCATCCGATTTGACTTTTCTTATAAGTCGTTCAAACTTTTTAATCAATTCTTCCACAAAATGGAGAAAAATCCCTTACAACATTCAACCTTTTAAGGCATGTTATAACAGTCGTTTCAGGTTCCTTTTTGTTGACTTCAATCTCGACTTTCTTTTCAACAATTTCGACTTTCTTACTTTGACTTTAATTCCAACCTCTGAACATAGTCAGAATCATCATATATTATTAAAGAGTAACATTACTCTCAATAAGCATCATCATATTATATAAACAACTATAAGTAACTTTTGACATCCTAGTGGCATGTATACACTTTTTAACTTAAAACAAACTCGGTTTAGTCCTAGAATCGGCTAAACCTGTAGCTCTGATACCAATAAATGTAACACCCATAACCCGTATAATTATACCTATACATATTATAGATGTTATCCGATTTTTTAAAACCATTCCCAATTAAAAGCCTTGATTTAAATTTTTATTTCTTAAAATGGTAAATGGTATTATAAAAATATCATATCATAAAAATTACTTTCCGTTATAACGATTTTGATTTAAAATAATTTTTTATTAAATAGTGAATAGTGTCGTGAACAGTGATATATGAACAGTACCCTGTGAACAGTGGGGGAATCGGTTCCCTGTTGAGGGGAATCGATACCCCTCTTTGAATCTGGAAATTTTTTCTTAAAACCGTGGTTATTGTTCATGCTACACTAACTGCTACAATAACTATTCACTGCTACAGTAACTTCCGAAAAATACATATAAACTCATAAAAACTTAATCTTTCATCACTTTAAATTTTACCATTTGATTTCCAAATTAGTTCAACAAAATAAATTGAACATTTTTAATTACATGCCACTATCTATATCAAAAATTACACAATAGGATGTCTTATTGATATTGCAATATACTCCTCGATGCTTGATTCACTTTGAACTCATTATTTCACTACCGGCATTTTACCTACGCGTGAAAATCATCACACGCTAAGTATAAACTTAGTGAGGCAATTAAAACAATATACAATGCAATACAATTCATGCATGATTTTCAATGTAAAAAATCAAGATGTCATTTAATCATGTTATTAGCATATCCAATATACTTACCATTTATTCCATAAGCTCGTAAGCTTATTTTACAAATTTAATTACCATTTATTCCAAAAGCTCGTAAGCTTATTTTACCAATATACTTACAATTTATCCATAAGCTCGTAAGCTTATTTTACCATTATACTTTCCATTATTCCATAACCATATACCATAGACAATAGTCATAAACAATAGACAATAGCCCAATATACAACCCTGAGGACCCTAGGTACACGAGTCAAATATAAACACCGTAGTGCTAATCCGTATGACACATAAGGTCGTGTCCACCATAATCCGTATGACACATAAGGTCGTGTCCACCTTTTGTACTAGGTATCCTTAAGTACAGTCCCGTATGGCACATAAGGTCGTACCCACCATATACACTAGGTATCCTTTAGTGTATCCCGTATGCAGCCTGCTGCTGGACTCTATGGCATGCCAACTATACCCTGTCCCTCAATTACTTACTTGGGTATACAGTCTATTTTATTTGATCCATCCATGGCAACGTATATTATCAATATTTAACATTGGGCAGTTCATACCCGAAATAACATTCATGATAAAAATCAATGATCAATGTATTTTATTTTCAACCTTTGACATATTTAGAATATGTCAAATATATGATAAATGACATAATATCATGTTGCTATAATCAAGGTCGACTTATTGCAAGTCTTCCTGATGATGTATAAAACATCCATGTATAATTTAATGCATGTATTGCACTCACCTTGACACTTTATATCTTTCAAAAATATGTGCCTCACTATTGTCCACAATAAACCCTTTTTGCATTTGACTTGCTTCAATTGCAAATCAATCATAATCTGTATAATTTACAATTTCATAACGATACATATGTTAGTATTTTACTAACATAAACATATCCCAAAATAACGTCATAATATATTTGATACTCATTTCTATCAAAATACTCAATACTTAATAATTCCTTTTAACATTGGAACCAATTATTCCAATTTACTCAAAATGGTCCTTCACCATTTTACCACTTATATTCTTTAATACAAATAATTCCAACATTGAAATTATTTCACAACTAACACTCTTTTCAATTCCCTAACAACAATTTCCAGCATAGTACATAAATTATATAACACTTACACAACCACCCATCAATTTTCCAGAATTCAGACAATTTGCAGTACCTTTAAAGAATCAGTATTCTGTATTGATGTACACACTAGAATTTAATTCCGTTTCTTCCATTACAAACTAGACTTGAATAAGAATCTATCCATATAAAGAACTCCTTCTAATTCATTCTGTACAATTTATGGTGAATTTTCAAAGTTGACCAACAGAATATGTTTTGTACAGAATTCTGCTGTCCGAGTTTTCTGACCTTTCCTCGGTTAACAATTCATATCTCTTTGTATACAACTTGAAATTGATCCCCGTTTGTTTTAAACGAAACTAGATCCATATATGAACACAATATATAACATTAACCTCCAAATTATTTTTATATATTTTCTGGTGAATTTTCGAACCTACTGAAATTCTCAAAATCTAAACTGTTTTTCTTTAACCTCATCCTTATGTTCTTCAACAATTCATACAATCTCAAAATCATCAATAATCATCATCAATTTCAAAAACCATTGTATAAACCCAAATTTCCAGATTTGGGGATATTTGAATCAAGCAAGATTATCATGCAATATTGATACCAAATGATAGCGTTTTTCGCATATAACGATTTTCTACTTACAACCTACTCAAAATCCCAAGTAAAATGCTTGAAAAATTGAGTTAAAGCTTGCTCTTACCTTAGGCGAAGACCACGTCTGTTTTGGAGAAGAAGAAGCTGAATTTACTCCCCCAATAATGCTATTCTAATGATATAATATCTAATACATGCTTAATATATATATTATAATAGAATATTTTATTCCATTTTTTCCCTTAATTAATCTCCATATTCACCATAAAACCAAGAAACCTGATAATTATCATATTACAAAGTCAAACATAAATTATTTGACTTTTAATTCCGAAATTCACCTTGAATTTTCAAATCTTGCGTTTTAGTCACTAAATTCCACTATTTCGGTTAAATCTAAAAAATTGCACATTTCCAAAACAAATTTCTCCGATCCAAAATATCAAAATAATATTTCCAACCATTTTATATCATCCTTCAAATTTTCGTAAAATTCCAATTCGATCGGAGTTACCGATTCCTTATCGGACTTGAACCCTTTCTAGTTTTTCTTTACTAAAATTCCAAATCCAAAAATATGATTTCTATAAACCTCACTCTCAAGAGTGAACTATCTATTTATGAAAACTCAAATTCTTCTTAGGAAATTTATCACTTAATTCCCTAAACTTTTCCCAAGTTTTATACTTTGGCCATCAAACTTCCAAAATTTACATTTTGGTCATTATCTAAATTTTTGGGGTATTACAATTTATATTGATTATTTGTAATATAATTTAATAAGGGATGATTAATTATCTTTTAGGATCAGATTTATTATTTTATTAGGAATTAAGGTTGGGTTAAAACAATATTTTTAGTTATTATTATTTTATTAGGAATTAGAGTTAAAACATGTTTAGTTTATTAATATTTTATTCTTTAGTTATTTAGGACCTTTAGAATTCAGCCCCTATATAAAGGAGGCTTCATTCAACTTTGTAAATCAGATTTCTTTGATCAATAATACAACGAGAGTTTGTTTTTGCAAGTGCTGATTGCCTTGTGCCTTCGAAGCTTCTTCTCCTGGAGTTCTTTCAAGTTCTTGTGAGGGAGATTAATCTTCACACTCCAATTTGCCTTTTCATCGCGACTAGGAGGGTTGGTTAGAGCCATATTATCGTGTTTACCTTTTCATTGCGACTAGGAGGGCTCGATAGGACATTATCCATCGATTTTCCACATCCATCCACGCCATCAATCATCTTTACCGTTCACTTTCATAAGGGAGATCTTTGATTTCTTGGTTATTTTTCTCTAATTTTAATTCCTTTATCTTTTGTTTATCTTATTTTAATCTTGTTTTTTTTCTTGTTTCCATCACCAAAAGAAACCCTAAAGAACCCTAGCTATTGCCGCCACCTTCCTCATTCATTCCTTATTGTTCTTCATCGAGTCTATAGCTTTTCTAAGTTTGATTCTTCAACAAGAGCAACGTTCATCAATCCGCCACCGCTTCCCTATCAATTGGTATCAGAGTTGGGCTAACGTCTGGAAAGAAGCAAGCAATCTTGCTTGTTCTTGCACACAAAACCGTCAAGGTACCCCAACAGAGTTAGTTCAGAGAAGATTCATCGTTTCAGGTTATTTCTATGTAATTTTAATTTAGATTAAAATCCTTCTTGTTAGTTTGCTATTTGTTTCAAAAAAAAAGAGGCAAAAAAAAAAAAAAAAAAACAAAAAATCCAAAATTTAAAAAAAATTGCAAATGAAGGTATTTAGGGATGATTTTCTGCATATATCATATTAATCGTACGTGTAATCTCAAGTAAAAAATTCACTTCAATCAGAGTTCATTAGAGCCTTCAAATACATCATTCAAGTTTTATCGGCAGATTCGGTCTAGAATATTGTCGAATTTCTGGAAAATTCTACAGGATGAATTTTGTGGTGAAAATTTCCATATTGAAACTTAATATATTGGAGATAATTCAAACAAAAAATAAGAATTTTTGGAGATCAAGAACAACTTCGAAAAAAGCGATAAAGAAAAATAGATTGTTTGAGGACTCACCGTTCAACAGAGTCTACTGGATACTACTGAAGGTATTTGGTTCTGAAATTTTATAGGTGGTTTCTTGACGCATCGAAAGACATTCAAGAATTTTTCCAGAATTTGTGGACACCGGTAACACCCTAAAAAACGTTGCTCAAGTTGATCCAGCATTTTCTAGGTTTTCTGTTTTGGTCCCTTTTTCTTTGACTCTTAGTGCTTTAGGTTCTTTTGTTTTTCCTTGTTATTGTTCTTTTCCATTATCTAACACATTATCTTCTTTGTGTTAGTAGGACTAAAGAGTTTGCATACTTCTTCCTTCTTTTCATTCTCGTTCTCTTGGAGTCTAACCTTTGTTTGGCCTCTTAGAGCTTTTAGGTTTTTCTTATCGCCTTTGCTAGTAATCAAACTCCGATACGAACTGTGAAAAACTACTTGGTAAAGTGAGTTTTAAAGAGTACAAGATTGGCTTACTTGCCTCTCGTTTTGTTACTTTCTTGGAGTAACTTGTGAGGTTTCTTTCTTTGTTGAATTTATTTTCTTTTATTTTTATTCTACTTTAAAATCTTCTTTTGAGTGTTATAATTGCAGGATGGGCGACAATAACAATGAGACACTTACGGCTATCTTAGCCGCACTTGAACGACTCACAACTCAATTTGATCAACTTAACAATGCCTTGAGAGAACGACAAGAACTACAACTGGATCTACCAAACCAGAATCCAAGGCCAAACAATACTGAACTTTTGGCCCCCAGGTGAGCACAACCACATTTTCAAACACCCAAACTATTTGCAAAACCAAAGTTCACGATCCTGTCTTTTAAAGAAGACTACGATCCATACAAGTACATCGATTGGGAAGGAAAAGTTGATCTCTTGTTCGCATACCATGACTGCCCCCAAGCTGAACAAGTTCTCCTCATCACCTTGGAATTCGAAGGATATGCTCACACTTGGTGGATGCAAACAAGGAAAAAGATCGACAACTACCAAATTCAACCAATCACGTCTTGGACAGAACTCAAACATGCCATGAGGAACCGATTCCTACCGACACATTATACACGAGAAGTTAAACAACGACTACACCGACTTCGACAAGGTAGAAGTTCTGTTGAAGATTACTACAAGGAGATACAATCCTTACTCAATAGGGCTAACATAACTGAAGAAGAAGAGGACACCATGTCAAGATTCGTCGTCGGCTTAAACTCAAACATCACTGATCTTCTTGATCTCCATGGGTACGAAAACCTCAAAGATACACTAAAGAAAGCAATGACAATCGAAGCACAAATACAAAGGAGATTCCGATTCAGAGAACATTACCAAGGTACTTCATTCTCTTACCAAGGTAATCCTTCAAATCCGTCCTCATCTTCTACTCCATCTTCTCAAAAAAAGTCGAGAGATGACAAACTCGACAAAGAGAAACAATGACCAGCGAAGAATGAGACACTTCCAGCACCTAAAGACGACACCCGAGCAAGAGACATCAAGTGTTTTAAATGCTTAGTAAGAGGCCATATCAGCCGTAATTGTCCAAACACGAGGACCTTAACCATACTAGGTGATGGATCTTACAATTCTGACTCCGATGACGACATCGCCGACATTCCAGCACATACCGAAGCCAAAGAAGACAGTGATGACTATGGAAGCGATGAGTACAATGGCATAATCTTGGTGATCCATCATACATTGAACATCCAAGCATCCGACGAGTCTGACATACAACGTTCCAACATCTTCTACACACGCTGCCTAATCAAGGAACAACCATTCTCTATCATCATTGATAATGGAAGTTCTGTCAACGTCATTAGCTCCAATGTTGTTGAATCACTCAAACTTCCTTGCCAAGACATCCGAAACCTTATTGCTTACAATGGCTTAATGAGAGTGCCGATATGAAGGTGGTTAAATAATGCCTCGTTAATATCAAGATGGGAAAGTATTATGACGACGTATGGTGTGATATAATTCCGATGCAAGCATCCCACATTCTCCTAGGACGGCCTTGGCAATACGACAACGACGTCACATATTATGGTCGAAAGAACATTTACACAATTCCAATAAAAGGTAAACCGTTCTGACTTAACCCCCTACCCCCCAAAGAGATTCTCATAGATCAACAACGAATTATCAAGGATACAGGGAATTTGAAACAAAAGGCAAAAGAGGTCACAACCGATAAAAGCCAAACAAATGACCCACGGGTGGTGAGTGAACCTCAATGTGAAAATAAAAGAGTGTCTCAAAACATTTATGCGAGTGCAAAAGACATGAGAGAGACCCTTTTTCAAAATAGGCCGTACATTCTAGTCCGTTTCAAGGACTCCATTTTATCAACTATCACTAACATCACAGATTTGCCTAGTGTGTTTTCTTCTCTATTACAGGAGTTTCAGGATGTCTTAAGCAAACCACCGGATGGTTTACCACCTACAAGAGGAATCGAACATCAAATCGACTTCATCCCTGGATCAACCATACCAAACCGCCCCGCTTACCGATGCAATCATGAGGAAACGAAGGAATTGGAACGACAAATAGATTCATTATTACAAAAAGGACACATCCGTGAGAGTCTTAGTCCTTGTGCGGTTCCCGTCATTCTAGTTCCAAAGAAAGATGGCACATTCCGAATGTGTGTAGATTGTCGACCTATCAATCGGATAACAATCAAGTATAGGCATCCTATTCCACGCCTAGATGATATGTTGGATGAACTACATGGTGCAAGTATCTTCACCAAAATTGACTTGAAGAGTGGTTACCATCAAATTCGAATGAAAGAAGGTGACAAATGGAAAACAACATTCAAGACAAAGTTCGGCTTGTATGAATGGCTTGTTATGCCCTTTGGACTCACAAACGCTCCAAGCACCTTCATGAGATTAATGAATCACGTTCTTAAGGAGTTTATAGGTAAATTTGTTGTCGTTTACATTGTTGACATTCTTATATACTCATCTTCTTTTGATTCTCATGTCATTCACGTTGGAATGGTTCTCGAAGTTCTTCGATGAGAACATTTATATGCTAACATGGATAAGTGTGTGTTTTGCAGTGATAAGCTTATGTTTTTAGGCTTTATAGTTAGTGTACAGGGTATTCATGTAGATAAAGAGAAGGTCAAGGCAATTCAAGAATGGCCCACGCCTACTTCCATCACCGAGGTAAGATCTTTTCATGGTTTGGCAAGTTTCTACCGTCGCTTTGTTAAAGATTTCTCAACCATTGCTGCACCATTAACCGAGATCATCAAAAATTCAGTTGAATTCAAATGGGGACCACTACAACAAAAAGCTTTTCAACTTCTTAAAGATAAGTTATGTTCTGCCCCTATTCTTCGTCTTCCCAATTTTTCTAACACCTTTGAGCTAGAATGTGATGCTTCAGGCATAGGCATTGGTGCCGTCCTCATGCAAGAAAGACAACCTATCGCTTACTTTAGTGAAAAGTTAAAAGGTGCACAATTGAACTACTCTACCTACGACAAGGAACTTCTTGCACTCGTCCAATCACTCGAAGTGTGGCAACACTATCTTCTCCCTAAAGAGTTTGTCATTCACACGGACCATGAATCACTCAAATGGTTAAATGGACAAGGTAAGTTAAACAAATGACATGCTCGATGGGGTTCATTGAATCTTTTCCTTACATCATCAAATACAAACAAGGGAAAGATAACATCGTAGCTGATGCATTATCCCGACGATACACACTTATCACTCGAATGCATGCTACTGTTCTGGGTTTTGCACATATCAAAGAACTTTATCCTAACGATCCAGATTTTTCTGAGATTTATAAACAATGTGTAAAAGGTGTTTTTAACAAGTTTTATCTTGTAGATGGCTTTCTTTTTCACATGAACAGGTTGTGTATACCACAAGGCTCTTTGCGAGAGTTCTTGGTTCATGAGTCACATACCGGAGGACTTATAGGACACTTCGGTATTGACAAAACACTTGATATGGTCATGGAACACTTCTTTTGGCCGCACATGCGTAAAATAGTGGAAAAGATTTGTGCATCATGCATCACGTGCAAACAAGCAAAGTCAAAGGTAAATCCTAATGGTTTGTATACGCCTTTACCAATTTCTTCTTCTCCTTGGATTGATTTATCGATGGATTTTATACTTGGCTTACCCCGCACTAAGAAAGGACGAGATAGTATTTTTGTGGTTGTGGACAGATTCTCAAAGATGGCACACTTCATTCCTTGCCATAAAACGGACGATGCCACACATATTGCTGATTTATTCTTTCGAGAAATAGTCCGGCTTCATGGCATTCCTCGCACCATTGTGTCCAATCGTGACACTAAGTTCATAAGCCACTTTTGGAAGGTATTATGGGGTAAGATTGGCACAAAACTTCTCTATTCCACTTCTTGTCATCCTCAAACCGATGGACAAACCGAAGTAATAAATCGGATTCTAGGATCTTTGCTAAGAACTGTGGTAGGTAAGAATACCCGTAATTGGTAAGTATGTTTACCTTTTGTTGAGTTTGCTTATAATCGATCCATTCACTCCACAACAGGTTATTCTCCATTCGAAATAGTTTATGGTTTTAACCCACTAACTACTTTGGATCTTATTCCTTTACCTTTAGATCAGGTTGCCAGTTTAGATGGTGAAAAGAAGGCTGCCCTTGTCAAAGACATTCACGCCAAAGCCAAACTCAAGATGGAGAAAACCTAAGAGGCGATCGCAAACCGAGTTAACAAGGGCCGACGACATGCCACCTTTGAACCAGGAGATTGGGTATGGGTTCACATGAGAAAAGAAAGGTTCCTGACACAAAGGAAATCCAAGCTAGACCCATGAGGCGATGGCCCATTCCAAGTTCTTGAACGAATCAATGACAACGCCTACCGCATTGATCTTCCCGGTGAGTATAACGTGAGTGCATCCTTTAATGTTTCTGACTTATCTCCTTTTGATATTTTAGATTCGTGGATGAATCCTTTTAAGGAAGGGGGAGTTGATACATGAACCACACGCCCTAAAGATAAGGATGATGAATTTACTATACCACTTGGCCCTATCACACGAGGCCAGACCAAACTTCTTAAAGACAAGCTTCAAATCGCAGTTCAAGCATTCATCCGGAAGAGTCTAATAGCAGCATATTTGCAACAACTTTTTGAAGGAGATCCAGTTGTTATCCGGTCGACATGTCTTCTGGAGATACAACCGTCCATCTCTTATATTTGCAACGGTTCTTGAATTGCATCAATCCGATATCGGGAACTCAAGATATGACCATTTTACTGAAGACGGTGCATGCAGGAAATCCTATACGGGATTAATACGTTATTTTGTAAATATTACGAATTTTCAATATTTATATTGATTATTTGTAATATAATTTAATATATGATTATTAATTATCTTTTAGGAACAGATTTATTATTTTGTTAGGAATTAAGGTTTGGTTAAAATAATATTTTTAGTTATTATTATTTTATTAGGAATTAGAGTTAAAACTTGTTTAGTTTATTAATATTTTATTCTTTAGTTATTTAGGACCTTTAGAATTCAGCCCCTATATAAAGGAGGCTTCATTCAACTTTGTAAATCAGATTTCTTTGATCAATAATACAACGAGAGTTTGTTTTTGCAAGTGCTGATTGCCTTGTGCCTTCGAAGCTTCTTCTTCTGGAGTTCTTTCAAGTTCTTGTGAGGGAGATTAATCTTCACTCCAATTTACCTTTTCATCACGACTAGGAGGGTTGGTTAGAGCCATATTATCGTGTTTTCCTTTTCATTGCGACTAGGAGGGCTCAATAGGACATTATCCATTGATTTTCTACATCCATCCACGCCATCAATCATCTTTACCGTTCACTTTCATAATGGAGATCTTTGATTTCTTGGTTATTTTTCTCTAATTTTAATTCCTTTATCTTTTGTTTATCTTATTTTAATCTTTTTTTTTCTTGTTTCCAGCATCAAAAGAAACCCTAAAGAACCCTAGCTATTGCCGCCACCTTCCTCATTCATTCCTTATTATTCTTCATCGAGTCTAGAGCTTTTCTAGGTTTGATTCTTCAACAAGAACAACGTTCATGAATCCGCCACCGCTTCCCTATCAACGTTCCCATATACAAGTCACAAGTGTCACATGACTTTTAAAAACATTTTTGGTTATTTGTAAACACATAAAATTTTGTTTTGAAATAAAAAAACATTTTAATATAATATAAAACATTCATGGTAACATATTACAAAGTTATAACTTAAATACATTATAGAGCATTTTTCTTAAATTCATATACATGCCATCTAATTATCAAAAGAAGACATGATTGTCCTATAGTTACTGATGAGTCAACCTTGGATTGATGATTCTTTGTTACACTCCTTACTCTGCTAGTCTTTTCTTTTACGTACGCGTGAAATCAACGCACGCTAAGCATTCACTTACTGAGGCATAATAATGTAAAGGAACTGTAATTCATGCATATATATATATATATATCATGGCTATTGAAATACAAACTAAATCATATATTTCATAAGGATCAGTTAAATTCCATTTCAGTTAAACCAAATTTCTTTCATACAGTCATCGAAATTATTCTTAGTACGCCCAACATACCCATCTTTATGTATATTTTTCCTAATTATCCTTTATTTTTCACATTGTATGTCAAAAGAGAATGTAAGGTACATGCATTGCACTGAATTGTCGAAATGGTCATTCATCTTTTATGAATACCATGAGTGGAACCTTTTATATCGATAATGCATCATTATGCATTTTCATTAGTGGCATATTTTATGCCAATAATGCACCGTTATGCATTTTCATTAGTGGCACCTTTTATGTCGATAATGCATCGTTATGCATTTTCATTAGTGGCACCTTTCATGCCGATAATGCACCGTTATACATTTCCATTAATGGCACCTTTTATGCCGATAATGCATTGTTATGAATTTTCATTAGTGGCACCTTTTATGTCGATTTGTAGATTTAAACATTTATTTTGGTAATATCAATAACCATTGCACAACATTAACATTCATCCATTCATTTTAGAGCAATTAATACTCTAAAACTTATTTATAATATCATTTCAATATACATTATGAAAATATACCAAAATGTTGTAAAACATACATTTAACAAAACATTCAAGGTTGAATCATCGCGAGTCTTCCTCCTTTCATACAAATACAATAAATGCACTCACCTGATAAGACTCGCTAGTATGTTGTAATGATGTTCGACTTCGGCGACTTTATCTTTGCCCTTTTTGTTGCTTGACTCAGGAGCTTGTTTATGATCTACACAAGCATCCATTAAGTACACATATCATACCAATGTTACTATATTGTCTAACATTTATACTTTTTAAAATACTCAAAAGTACTATTATATTAAATTTTTATCAAAATTCATACTATCTTAAATTTTCCAGACTGAATAGTATCGATACCCCTATCATGGTATCGATACTTCTATACTATGGTACCGATACTCGCTTTCAGAATCGATACCATTTTTGTATTATGGATTCCATTGTATCGATACCTTCTTCTTAGTATCGATACCCACAGCAGTATCGATACTAATTGCATTACTATCGATACTGTTCATCTTAATTCTTCAAATTTAAACATATAGTATTTATATTGTTCTTCCAATACCGATACTCTTTCCTAGATTTTCCATTTTTAGCTCAATTTTTACCCAATTTTCGTTTAAATCTCTTATTTTTACCTCAAACACTACCCTTAAACTTAACATCACTTAACCCAACTAACTTTTCTCCATTTAGCTTCTTATAACATCTAAATTCTCCAAAGAACATCCCAAACCAAGAATCATACTACATTTTCATACATGTTTTTAATCACATCCAATGCTTTTAATCTCTTATTTACTTATTTGTCAAATCAAATATACTAGAAAACGTCAATAAAAACTCATATTTCAACATATCATTCAAAAACACATTTTCTTCAATCTCAAATAAATCATCCATCTCTTAGTTTTAATCCTCTTTAGCCCTTCCTTAAGCCTCTATAATACTCAAGGTTTCAATACCAGCCATTAAACTAAAGGAAAAACCAACTTGGAGGAAACTCACCTTTGGCTATGGGGAGAGCACGATCACGGGGAAAAAGGAGAAGAGAAGATGACTTAGTTTTCTTTCTCACTTTTCCCCTTTTCCTCTTCTTAAATACCCTAATTAAAATAAATTTTAAATCCATTTCTCTTTCAATGACCAAATTGCCCCTTTTATTCTTTCATTCTTACTAATTGATCTTAAACAAAATTTCTAAACCATTTCTTATACTTTTCCATTTATTAAATTAAATCCTTCAAATTTCTAAATCCTCTCAATATAGTCACTGACCCGATATTTGGGGTATTACAAACTGTTTTTCAAAAATCCATTGACCCTTCATGAGCAGTATAGATTGTAGGCCCATATTAATATTTTTTAACAAAGGTGTAACAATGTGTATATGTATGATATGTTTGTTTTGCAAGGAGTTTGGCATGCATGGTTATAGCCCTTGTTCAATTTACAATGGTTGAATTTGAAATACGGCATGCGAGTCGTACCTTTTTATATCATAGTTGTATTTCTCTTCTCATTTTACTCCCTCGTATGTAAAACGATTTTCTTTTAAGATTGTAATCATATGAAGATTCACAAGGAGCAGAAGAACGGACTGAACTAAAGGCGAGAATATAACTAGAGAGCATTCTTAGGTTTTAGGGTTTTTGGTTCTCCCATTGGCTAGATATGGGCCACCTTAGTTATTGTTTTTGGGCTATAACCATTTCATCTTATTTATTGTTATGTCTTCTATGTATGCAATGCATCAAATGATAAAATAAGAATGAATATTGATGAGATCAATAAGCGTCTAATATTAAAACGAACAATGTTGAGATAATTACGCAAATCCCCCTTTATAATCTAAGTTAACTTAACCGTCCAATATTTACCCTCGTTAAGGCTTCGATCGATATTGTGTGGGCTTTGCCTAAGCACTGGCACATAAATCTACCTTGGTAAAATGCGAAGAATAAGCAAGTGATATTCACCGGTTGAGATATTGGTAATAACTTAGCTAAGTTATTCTAATAGGATTAGAAACCTAGAGGTTAAGTATTTGGATAAGTCATGAGATGACTTGAACAAGAGTTGTTCACCAAAAGGAGGAGTTACATGAGATGTAACTAGTAAAGTGTTATTTACCTAAATTATCACTATCTTAAAAGAAAAACCAAAGTTGATTTAGGAAATTGATGAATTATGGATCCTCACCCACTAGAAAAATTTTCGTTTAATTCTTCCAAAATTAAAACGAGAGGGTTTTTATTTTTGAATACAATAATGGTAGTAATTTGTAAATAAAGACATGTTTATAATTTTTTCTGTAAATTTACTTACTTTAATATTTCCATTATTGTAGATTTAATGGAAAACAACACTTTATCACTGCCATCACTCCTTGAGTAGGAGAAGATTAATGTCATAAACTTCCTTGTATGGTTTCGTAATTTGAGAATTATTCTCAAACAGGAAAGGAAGGAATATGTCATTGAAGAACATGTTCCTGATGAACCAGAAACTAATGTTTCTAGAGCTGACAAAGAAAAATTTCAGAAACATATGGATAATATATTAGACGTTGGATGTCTAATGCTTGACACCATGACTCCCGAGCTTCAAAAGAAAAAGGAGGACATGGTTGCATATGAGATGATTCAAAATCTTAAGGAAATATATGAAGGGCAAGCACGTCAAGAGAGCTATGAGACCTCTAAAGCTCTATTTCAATCCAAAATGGCATAGGGATCTCCAGTAGGAGCTCATGTCATCAAGATGATGGGCTACATCCAAACTTTGGAAAAGTTAGGATTTCCTCTCAAAGATGAATTGGCTACCTATTTTATCCTGCAATCGTTTCCAGATAGCTTTAGTCAATTTATCCTTAATTTCAACATGAATAAAATTAACAAGACTTTGCCACATTTACTTGGCATGTTACGAACTGCTGAAAGTAACATGAAAAAGGTTAGACCTAAGCCTATTTTGATGGTCCACAAGGACAAAGGAAATGGAAAGAAAAAGGTAGCGTCAAAGTGTAAGGGAAATGGTAAGGCCAAGACAAAAGGAAAATATGCATTGAAACCCTAAGGGGAGTTAGGAAGGAAGGAAAATTTGTGATAAGATCAGACAATGGAAGAGAAAATGCCATGTTTACCTTGAAGAGGTCAAGAAGGCAAAAGCAAACGGAACGTTTGTTTCAGGTATTTATGTTATTGATGTTAATTTATCAACATCTACTTACTGGGTATTAGATACAGGTTGTGGTTGTCACACTTGTATTTCTGTATAGGGATTGCAAAAGAGAAGGAATCTGGCTAAAGGAGGCGTAGACCTACGAGTGGGAAATGAAGGAATCATATATTGTTAGATATGGTTCGATCGATGATGATTCATAGTGATCTTATGACTTCTTTTTGGGGACATGCACTTGAAACAGCCGCTTGCACACTAAAAAATGTTCCATCTAAATCGGTTCAAAAGACACCATACGAGATATGGACTGGGAAGCGTCCTTGTATGTCTTTTATAATATTTGGGGTTGTGAAGCTTGTGTAAAACATCATATGTATACAAAGATCAAACCTAAATCTCATAAGTGTATATTTTTTGGATATCCTAAAGAAACTAAGGGATATTATTTCTACAACCCTAATGAGAACAAACTATTTGTTGCTCGAACGAGAGTTTTCTCGAAAGAAAATTTCTCTCAAAGAAAGGGAATGGTAGAAATATTGAACTTGGAGAAGTTCAAGAACAACATATCAATGAACTTAAAGTTGAGCATGTTTCACAAGTTGTTGAGGAACAATCAACATATTTAGAAACACAACCACTGCGTAGATCCACAAGATAATGCCATGCACCTGAGAGATTTGGATTTCTCGTTACCACACATGGAGATGTTCTTCTTATGGATCAAGATGGGCCTAAGACTTATCAAGAGGTCGTGTCTAGCCTAAACTCTGAGAAATGGTTTAAAGCCATGAGATCTGAGATGGATTCCATGTTAGTAAACCGAGTGTGAACTTTGATTGAACCACCTGAAGGGGTCAAATCTATAGGGTGTAAATGGATTTTCAAGAAGAAAATCGACATGGATGGTAATGTACAAACATACAAGGGGCGATTAGTCGTTAAAGGTTTTCGAGAAGTTCATGGTGTAGACTATGACGAAACATTCTCCCATGTAGCTATAAATAAGTCAATCCAGATCTTACCGCAATAGATGCATTCCATGATTATAAAATCTGGCAAATGGATTTCAAAACTGCTTTCCTTAATGGAAAACTCGAAGAGGATGTGTATATGACATAACCAGAAGGTTTTGTCACTCCAGGAAATGATGGAAAGGTTTGTAAGCTACAGAGGTCTATTTATGGACTAAAGCAAGCTTCTCGAAGCTGGAATCTTTGTTTCAATGATGCAATCAAAGAATTTGGCTTTATCATTAATGAAGATGAGCCTTGTGTTTATAAGAAGGCTAGTGGGAGCATTGTTTTTTTACTAATCTTGTATGTAGACGGCATACTCATCATAGGAAATGATATACCTATTTTATAGTCTGTTAAGACTTTGTTAGGTAGTTATTTTTCTATGACAGATTTGGGTGAGGTAGCGTATATCTTAGGAGTTAAGATCTAAAGAGATAGATCAAGACGACTTCTAGGTCTAATTCAAAGAACATATATAGACAAAGTGTTGAAAATGTTCAGTATGAAAGAATCCAAGAAAGAATTTTTGCATATGAGACATGGCATTTCTCTTTCGAAGGAAATGTTTCCTTCAACTCCACAAGAAAGAGAACGAATGAATAAGATTACATATGCTTCGGTTATTGGTTCTATCATGTATGCCATGATAGGTACTCGACCAGATGTATCGTATGCTTTCAGCATTACGAGTCGGTATCAGGTAAACCCTAGTGAAAATCACTGGGTTGCAGTTAAAAATATCCTTAAGTACTTAAGAAGAACTTAGTGTAAAAGGTTATACTGATGCCAGCTTCCAAACTGACAATGATGACTCACGATAGCAATCAGGTTTTGTGTTTTGTCTTAATAAATGTGTTGTAAGCTAGAAAAGTTTGAAGAAAGACACAATAGTTGATTCTAAAACAGAGGTTGAATACATTGTAGCCAGTGAAGCATAACAAAAGAGGTTGTTGGGATCAAGATGTTCATATATGAACTAGGGGTTGTTCCTAGCATATCATTTGCTATAGAACTTCGTTGTGACAATAATAGAGCCATTTCACAAGAAAAGGAACCCATATCTCATCAGCGGTCCAAACATATTCTTAGGAGTTTTCATCTCATTCGAGAGATTATATATCGAGGATATGTTGAAATATGCAGAGTACACACTGATGACAACATTGTTGATCCCTTAACGAAGCCTCTTACACAACAGAGGCATGATCGTCACACTGAGTCACTCGGTATTAGATATGTGAGTGATTGGTCTTAGTGCTAGTGGGAGATTGTTATAGTATGCCCAAAGATCAATCATATGATGATTGTAATGATACATTTTATTTACTGATTTTATTGAATAAAGGCATTATCGCTATTATTTTTAGTTATATATATGTGTTTAACATAAAGCAGAAGATAATAAAATCCATATAATAAAATAATTTTTATTATTAAAAGATCCCTAATCAAGTATTATTATGGGCATGGACAATAATAATAGGCTTAAGACTAACATGTTATTGATTGATGACAACGAGTTGTCATTGACATAGAGATGTCAGAATTGATACATGATTATATTGTTAGAGAACAATGTATTGGATTAACCCACCATGAGCATATGTCTTGGATTATTATGTGACAGTCATAACATTACTCATAGCGATTACTATATGTATGATCCTCAGACTTGAGATCAATATTATCCCAACATATATTATTGTATGTTTTGGTGTAGTTAAACATGCTCCGTAACTGGTTGCTCAATAACGACTGTTATTGAATATATCTCGATATATTTAGTGGGTGTGTATGATTAAAATAGGATTTTTTCTTCCTACATAATAGGAAATATATCACAGGCCACTTGATTAAGTGATATTAGAAATGCAAGTCCATGATCGAATAAGTTGATATGAGATATCACAAATTATTCGTTAATTAAAGTCTACCCTAGATATCAAGAAACAATAGATGGGCTATACAAGTGTGACTATTCCAAGATTTGTGCCTATTCTAGATATAAAGGAGAAAAAGATGTAATACATAAAAGAGTTAATCACAAAAATGATATGTCAAATCATATTTTCTTATAACTTAAGTGATAATGATATATTGCTAGATGTCACTAATTGTATGTAATATTAGAATTGTTCTAAAAATGACTACTAACTTTACAAGAACCTACAGGGTCACACCCTAGGATTGAAATGAGCAAAGATGTACAATTTGTTGTACGTTACTGAAATATATCTAGAGTTAATATATGTATATTTAATATACATATGTTTTAATTATCCCGAATATTTAATTTAAAATAATTAAATAAAGATTTAATTAATTTGAAATAATAAAATCTCTAATATGTTAGGGTAACTTGGATATAAAAGGTGGTATAAGGTCTAAAAGTCATTTTTACACATTATCTCCAGCCGTTTTTTTCTTAAAAACAGTTTTGGGAAAAGTAAATACTGCTCTCAATCGGGTGAACTAAGTAGAGGACGAGAAGTGGTTTTGTGGATGCTTACGATTCAAACCGATCGATACCACTATTAGATGTTGTTGTCCTTGCTATTATTCAAGGAACCCGCTGTAAGTATTCGCATCATTTCCTCCCGATTTCAGTTTCTCATACTTGTATCGCTGGTAAGACCGTCAAATTCTTGTTTTCGCTGTGCCATGGGGTGAGTTGACGGTCCCAACACATATGCCCCATCGGGATGTCTTCTCCTTTCAATCGAGCCATCCTCTTCATCTCTTTGTTTCGTTGCTGGAAATTGGGTTTGAACCATAACTTGAAGTAGTCCCTCTTCCTATTGACAGCTATGGGTATAAGATTTCCTACAAACTCTTACCAAATCCCTTTCTAGTCTTGGCCCTTCTTCCTATATTTTTTTGTACTAACATTTTAGTGTAGTTGGATAATCTAAGACGTGAATTCTTACTCCCTTTGCCAATAAAAGTTGCACTGATAAACTCTAAAGCTCGTAAAGAACACTCCAAGGCTTTTTCATTGGTCTTTATATATAAAGCATCAATTGTTACAGAGGAGATGATATCCTCTTAGGCCCCAAGACAAACAAACTGACCATCAATGATAATTTTAGCTTTTAGTGCAACGAGGAATAGGCGAATCCAGTAGAATGAATCCATAGTTTTCCCAATAAGCAGTTTATAGGTGGGGTTAATGTCCATGACCACGAACTCCACATTGTATACAATAGGTCCTATCAGCAACGGTACTTCAGTCTTTCCTAGCACATACCTTTGGGTCCATTGAAAGCTCTAGCCACGTTTTGATAAGCCTTCATATGCTAAGTATCAATAGGTAACATTTGCAGTGTGGCAAATGGCATAACATTTAGTGATGATTCACTGTCAATTAAGACTTCTCGTAAAACATGGGAATGACAATGAGTGGTTATATTTAGAGCTTTCACGGATCCCATTCCAACTTCAGAGATCTTATCATCAGAGAAAGTGATGTAGTTGTTAGTAGCTATGTGGCCCACAATTTGATCCTTCTTGTTTATGGATATATTCTCAGGGAAAATGTATGATTGAGCACCTTCAGCAAGTCATTTCGATGCACATCAGAATTCATCAATAAATCAAAACTCTAAATCTTTGCTTGTTGCTTTTGCAGCTGCTCCACAACACTATACTTGTTATGCTTCAAGAACCTTAAAGAAATCTTGTGCTTGAACTTCAGTCACTGGCTCATTGATTATTTGAGGGGGCTCTTGTTAAATATTTTTAGCGCTACTATTGCCTTTTATTTCATCTTTTCAATTTCCTTTGAATTTCCAGGAGAATAACATCTCCCACTTCTGGTGAAGTGACCTAATTTACTCACGGTCTTAGTTAATGGTTTTCCTTTTGTAGTGGTTTCTATCTTTTTTGGCTGACTCCATCTTCTCAACATACCCTGCTCCTTCTGGAAAGAAAAATTAGCATTATATTTCCAAGTGACCTTTGAGGTTTCCTTGATAAATAATGGTGAAGGAATTGTAATTACCACTTTCGAGGTTTCTGACACTGTATTCGTTGCTCTACGTCTAACGATAATAATTACTAATTTACCGACACTGTAAATAACCCTAGAGCTTTCTAACATGCAAAAGTCTACTTCTCTTTTTTCCTTCATCTTTATTGAAAAACTTTATTTATTTTTTGTTTATTAAGCTCTGTATTAAGCCCTTAAACTCACAACAGACTTCAATCTCATGGCCTTCCTCCTGGTGAGATTGAATGGCCTTCCTCCTGGTGATACTCACAATACTATCCAGAATCAATAGGCATTGGTTTGGTATTATACTTGATCATATCAAATTTGCATAGTTTCTTAAAAACCCAGCTAAGTGGAACTTCTAAAACATCCTTCTTTAATCTCCTATTACTATTTTCACAAATCATATCCGCCCATTGCCCTCCATGATTTGGCAACGAGTGAGTAGTTGTAGGGGCGTTTTGAACCTAAATATCTTGTGTTGATCAAATTTTGTACGACCTTCTTGAAAGATAAGTAGTTCTCAATAGTATGGCCTGTAATTGTAGAGTGATACTCACAATGGGCATTGGCATCATACCAACGGGGATACGGTGGTTGGAGATGAGTTAGTTTATAAGGTCAAACCAAATCTTCATGTAACAATGAGGCATATATTTCAGAGTATAGTATTGGCACGGGCGTGAAAGTCAACCTTTAAGATTATTTCCTTGGTCCCCTAGAGAAGTTTCTATTGGCATTTGAATTATTCAGCCCGTTTTTCTTCTTCTTGTAAAAGGGATTTTTAGAGCTAGACACATATTCACATTCAATTCTACCAATCTTAATGGCATTCTCAATTAGTACACCGAAAATAATCAATTCAATAAAATTCTTGGTTGTATTTTCCAATAAATATCCCAGATAGGGGTTCCTTAAAGTGTTCACGAAAATAATACTAGCTTCATTCTCTAACAACGGTGGTTTGATTTGTGTATCCATGTCACTCCACCTCTGAGCATATTAACAAAATGTTTTGTTATAATTTTTCTCCATCTGCTGGAGAGTCCATCTATCGGGAACTAGATGAGTGACATGACGATTTGCTCAAAAAATTCTTTAGCCAAATTCCTCCATGACTTGATGTGATTTCTAGTCAACTGATTGTACCATTTTTTAGTGAATTCAAATAAACTATCTTGGAAGCAATGTATCAACAACTTCTCATTATCATCATAGCCAAATATTCTACTACATAACATTATGATGTAGGATGAAGGGAAAGTAGTCCCACCATACTTCTCAAAGGTAGGTACTTTGAATTATTGGAGAAGACCATGTTAAGGACTAAACTCAGCTCTCTAGCATCAAATCCATAAAAAGACTCTACCACTTCAACAAATTTCATCATTTCCCTTAGATTCTTCACTTTTTGAGTCAACTCTTCATTCATTTTCCCTTATCAATGATCTCGTTTAGATCTGGAAATTATGTTGGTTTAACCCAATAGGAAACAAGTTGACGTTGAATAAAGTTCCTCCTTGATGAAACAAATGGTTCTCAGTAGCAAATAAGGCTTGGGCCGCATCTCTCGGTGAACATGAGTATGCATAGACATGTGGACAGGCGTGAAACCTAGAGGATAGGTAAGTTCTTCATCAGCACTCTTTCCAGCTATAACATGCTTGTTGAACATATCTTTCATTATCTTCAACAAATCGAGATGTGAATTAGTTTTGTTGGCCTCGACCTTAGCAATCGTACTCTTATCTCTTTTTGGAACTCTTTCTTCTCTTTCTCAACCTAAACAAGTTTTTTCTCCACTTCTTTAGTCATTTTTCTCGTTTCGTACGTGTGTGGTGTGCTTTTGCTTTTAGCTGGGGCTAGGATCACTACCATCAAAAATCTTATTTTATTATTTGGTGTGTCTTATTTAAATGAATATTTTAACATATGATTTGAAAAATATGTAAGAACATAAACAATACAAAAAGAATGCAAGAATTCATGTACTGAAAATATATTGATCCCACATTAACGGTTCATAGAAATATTCTTAAAGAAAAGACAATGTCTAAGCACACTAAGAAAGAGAAAATAAAAAATAAAATCTAGCTTTGTCTCATAATTTATCAATTCCTAAAAGCAGCTGGATGATGAACTGTTCTTCCTCTAACTCTAGTACAATATAGGTCTTTAAGGCTTCAGCTTCTTGTGATAGCTCAAAAACCTTTCAGGTAACAATGTGGGATTTAGTCATTGTTTTCTTTATTGTCTCATATTGAATATGAACTGGTTCATTAGCCTAGCGAAGCATGGTCCCAAGTTTTTAATTAGTTGGAGGTCTACTTTTCTCAAGGCGACAAATGAGTTCATTGCATCCTTGCAGCATATTCTTCAACTCGATGATTTTAACCTTCAAGGCTTCTTTTTCATTTTGAGTCATCTTTATAACTAATCCATGAGTTAGTTAAGCTTCTTCTAACTTTGCTACCCTTTTCCTTAGAGTTTCATTTTCTTGTCAAAGACTCAAACCATTTTCATTATATTACTCTTGGAAGGATTTTTCTATATTAACAATTTATGCTTCAAGCTACTCTGCTTGAGCTAGCCTCTAACCCAGTTCATGATTAATCCAATCACATTGCTAAATCAGCTCCTTGATTCAAATAATACCCTTTTTCCTATATTCTTTGCTCTTCCTAGCATGTTTCTCAATTCTATCAAGCTTAATCATCAGGTCCTTGGCTGTGTGGTGGAGATTTTGAGCTTTCATATTCTTATGCAATTTTCTATAATCTTTTTCCACAACTTCGAAGCTGTCCTAAATCATTTACTTCTCTTTTATCACTTGCTTTATGAACCCTTCTCACTTCTCCACCTCAAGATCCATCGTAAGCCTTTCATCACTACACTTTCACCACTCGGTTTCCCTATCGATGTTCATCTACCTCATCTCCTTCCTTAGAAGCCTGGACTAAGTAGGAATCTTCGTCATTTGCTCAACTTAAATTGTCATCTAGGTTTGGTTTATGAACATTATCATTCACTAGGCTACTTATCCAAGCATCGTATTCTGGTGTAAACACTGGTTTGATCATCTTCAAATAGAGGTCGTTAGGATTCTTCTAGACATTGTATATTTTAGATATTTGCTTCCTATAATTTGTGTGGAGAAATCAACCTTAGATTCATTCAATCCTCGAGTAGCTGGAATGAACTGACGATTGTTAACCTGCCTATGGAGCAGTAAAAGAGTATAACCAATCAAATCCTATAACCCGTTTAACATGACAAAATCCTCATCTCCACATCTATATATAATTTCCTCCTTATGTAACCAGTATACTCTCCAAACAACTTCAACATCTTTCATGTTTCTTAAAGTTATATTCATTCTTTCCTCTTGTGATGGTCATGAATCTTACAATGCTTGAGGAAATCTCCTAAAGGAGATAAATTTGATTGAAAACTTTGAGCCTATCCTTTTCCCACTACCCAAGAATTATTCCACCATAAACTACCAGAAAAGACACAGACCCAGTGAATCAGCCTCCACCAAATCACACGCACTAACTTAGAGATCTGAATGTTTCTGCCAAAATGGTTGGAGAGGGATTTATCCTTCTTCCTAGAACCTCAAAGAAATCTATTACTGCGATGTCAATATGATTTAGGTCTTTTGGGAAGATTGCCAACCCATAGATTGCTAAGGCAAACAAGTCTCTTTTTCTCTTCAATGGTATTTGTTTACAAATCAATATTTTAAATTTGCCCAAGAAATTTTATCGTTCTGAGTATGTTCGGTCATCCACTCCTTTGGTTTTTCAGTGACTAATGCAATTTTTGTTACAAATCCTTTTGATCGAATCATTTTGGTATAAATCAAACATATTTCAATGTTTGGTAAGTTCAACATAGTAGTGTATTCTTCAATGGTCGGGGTCATATCCACTTTGCCAAAGGTAAAACACCAGCAAGCAGAATTTCAGCATTCTGACATAGCTCGAATAATGAAAGTGTCAATCCAGATCTTTAGCAACTCAACTATATCCCCATAGGCTTCCCTGAACTAACCTTCATCGGGTTCATCCCAATCTTCCCATATTTGCGAAAGCTCTAGGCAATGAGTGTGTCTAACAATCAATGCAATTTTTTGAGCAATTTGTATCCTTCACCAGCGATAAGACTATCTTTAAATCGAGCCTGCTTGAACTCTGACCATGGTTGAACTTCTGAAATTCTATCAGACCCATCGGAGGCTATTTTCATTTCAAGAACCTTTTAATGATAACAATATGATTTGGGGATTAATATCTTTTATGTGATGTCATGTTTATGAAATGAGAATGAAACATGCAAGGTAAAGAACAAAAAGAAACAAGTTAGTAAAATTATGAATAATTAAAGAAACGTAAAGAATTGAATTTAATAAACAAATTATAAACAATATAAATGAAACACACAAAGAAATTTAAAAGCTTAACCACGTGTGTTCTAGTTCTCTTAGGGATTTCACATGGCTCTAGTGCGGTGGGCATTCTAAATTCTCTATATGAAGTTCAATTCTAAGAAAGGATCCAAAATTGTCCTCACAACCTATTAAGGTTAATAAAGACTTTGAATTTTCCCCATTACAGACTCTGCAAATCGAATTCAATTTAGGGGATCACATCACTTAATGTATGTCACAAAATGAACTATCCGAACAGACACTTAGAATGCTTTCCAAATGTACTTTCCCAAACCTACAAGAGAAAAACCAATGTTCCTTAGTGGTTTGACGTTTTCCCCTACTTAAGTGAAACGAGACGGAGCTTGGGTATAGAGATATGATTTGTAACAATTCTAAATATATTCAATCAAATGAAAGAATTAACAAGAGAGAATACATATTTTTTGGATTTTTTTCCGAAAAAACATAATGAATTGTAAATTAAATAAGTTCAAACTCAAAATTTCCAAATTTCAAATATAAGGTAACGACTCATGGCTCAACTCGCAACTTTTGTTATAGAAAACAAAAGTCCCCAGCAGAGTCGCCAAGCTTTCGGCCCTTCACGGTGGAAAAACTAACAAGTTATGACGATGGAGTTTTTTGAAAAGGTTTTTTATGAAAAGATGGGAGTCGCCTCCAATCATTTTTAAGGTACGATTGGAACACCTAAAACCGAGTAATTTTAATAAAACAATTTCATTTTATAAAAAAATTACAAGTTTTGGTATGCAAAATCTGAAATCATGATAGGGATTCAATTACATGTGTGGAAGGATTAGCACCCCTACAACGTCCAAAATTTGGTACTTAGTCGATTACCCTATACGTAAAAATTGGAAATTTTTAGTTTAAGGTTTTATTTAATTTAAAATCCACTATGTATGCAAATTTTGAAAAGGTTATTTCGATTTACCAAGACTAATAACGAACACCCTCGGGCATTTTATGTGAAAGCTTTGTTATTGATCTCAATAAACAAACATTGCCTTGATAATTAAGAAAATATTATGCAAGGTTTTGAAAATGATGTTGGTTTACTTCGGGAATTACCAATGGTCACCTCCTGAGCATAACACATAGGGGACACTATTAATTCCTTAAAAAATGAACATTGCCTTTCTTTTTAAATCAAAATGCAATTAAACAACCATTTTTGAACCTAATTATACTAGTCGATTAATTAAGGTAATCCCTAAATTAGAGTGCCACATTATGAAATTTAAATAACCTAGAGGTTTAAACCTAAAAAATGGAGGCTTTAATATTAATCCTAATTTATTTTAGCCAATTATTGAGTCGAATAATCAATGCGGAGCCTCAGATATTTTAATGTGAAGGGCAAATTGAACTATTCCCTAAATTAAGGGTCTAAAGTGAAATTTAGCCTAAAGTATAGTTTATAATTGTTAATCCTAATTAATTATTTCAATTATTGATTTGAATAATCAACGTGGACCCTTGGACATTTTAATGCGAAGGCCAAATTGAATTATTCCCTAATTAAAAGAAAGTTCAAGGGTAAATTTAAAATAGTTCTAAAATTTAACGACTAGGTCTAAAGTTAAAGTTGTACTAATTTAGGACTAAACTAAAAGAAATTTAAACTTCATAGTATTAAAACTATGATTGAAAATAAATACACTAAAATAACTTCAAATTAAGAAAGCATGAAATTGAGTGCAACTAATTTAAAACCCATGCAAACATCAAGCCTCAAATTGAAATTAATTAAAAACATATGAACAAAATGGCAAAAAAATAACTTTCTGGAATAGAAGCTAAATTATCTTATTTTATTCTTATAACATAAAATGGAAAATATTCTATTTAATACCCTAATTCAAACTAAGGTAACAAATAAACCATCATATGGCAAAATTGTAAAGTCAAGGCAAAGTTCTAGGGACTAAAAGCTAAAATTCCCTTCTATTTCTACCCTAATATTTAAGAAACTAAAGGGAATTTTCAGATTAGTGCTTCACTTCAAGATAAAATATCATGAAATTCAACTAATAAATTATTGACCTAAGTTTAGAAACACAAGTGAGTTCTAAATACCTAACGGCAATTTTCTGTTTTTTAAGCGAACATAAAATGGGAGAACTTTGAAAATCGTGTATGTACATTAGAATAATTTAAAAAATAAAGAAAACATAGGATGATTTCATAAAAATGTGTTAAATATCTAGTGGCTTAAGCAAAATTTAACCAAAAGGAGCTATATAAAAACATCATTTTTGCAATTTGATGCAAAAACTAAACACTATCCTCTCTCTGATTTTTTTTATCTCAAAC
Organism: Hibiscus syriacus; assembly: GCF_006381635.1. Lineage (NCBI taxonomy): Eukaryota > Viridiplantae > Streptophyta > Magnoliopsida > Malvales > Malvaceae > Hibiscus > Hibiscus syriacus. The sequence goes on along the minus strand of NW_024061932.1, from coordinate 624,091 downwards.
TCTTTTTTTCCTCTATATCGACCGAGAGCCAAAGCTCCTAAAAAACTAGAAAACGACCATCGTACTTTGGTGGCCTCTCCTCCCTCTGACCACAACCAGCGATGGTTGGGAAATGTAATCGTTGCCAAAATGAACCCTAAAAGACCTATAATGTTTCAATTTATCCTCTAAAATTCCCAGACAAAGACTCTGAGACCCCTAAAGTCCTAAACTCCCCGTAAATCACTTTGAGATGGTCAAAAAGCCAAAAGGCTTTAGTTAACCCACAAATTCATGCCTTCTTTTTCCCCTAATTTAGAATCCTCAAAACAGAAACCCAAATCCCTCTTGCGATATTCAAAAATCTAGGCTACTCTATTCTCTCGACTTTATCTCTTGTGGACGACGGTGGCTTCGATGAGGAATCATAAACGCTTAGGTAAAACCCCCACTCCCCTCTATTTATTTGAAACCTACACTGACATACACAAGAAGAAAATCAAAAAAAGGAAAATGATATAAAAGCTACCTCGAGATTGTTTTTCTTTATATTTTATTTCTCTTTGTTAGTCCTCTATTACATTTGGTGTTGGAGTTTTATACCCATTTACAAAACATTTTAAAAATAAATGAAAATGAAAATCTTCTCTAATCCTCTTTTTTGTTTCTGTGTGTTGAGGGAAACCGATTACCGTCTTGGTGGTGCTTGAGGAGAAAATGTCAGGACTCAGGACTATCACGCCCTCTATCATTCGGTATAATCATGAATTCGTGGGAACCAAATTTTAGGCATATGAGGAGTGGAGAAATCACTATCGGTGTTTGGAAGATTCTATATTCGATGCATGTATCATACGCGCGTGTAGATCAGCCGTTGGATCTCTCCGTGACATACAAGTCGTTGGATCAGATTTGATCTAACGGTCATGGATCTCTAGAAGCGACAACATAAGGGTCCCTAATTTAGGCTAAACTGGACCGTTGTATCGGTTGGTGAGAGACTACATGAATTCTTTTAGGGTTGTGATAAAAACTCTAATTTGATCTTTAATTTAGATCATTGGATTGAGACAGATCCACTTGATCTAGTGAAGCGGCACTGAGCAAAGGATATGAAAGCCTAATTAATTCCCATTTGTGATTAATTTTGGCCCTCCAGTTTACCTCAAATCCAATGGATGATGCCTGAAACATTGGTAAGAGAGTGGGATACCCTAACTCCTGCCTGGATTCTTCACATGAGCTTGCAGCACGTGAGCTTCTATTGAGCTTCATCAATTGGGCTATTTGTTGAGTCCCTTAATTAGTAATCTGTAAAAAATAAAATAACTAAATATGTATTAATATATTTTATTTATTCAATTGAAACTTATACATGCGTATTTGATCATATTTATCAACTAAGATCGATTATAATAACTAAGTTTACCTTACATTGATTTAGTTAATATATAAAAATAAAATCCTAGAATAAAGCAAATAATTAGTATGAATATATAAAAGAAGGTACACAAGTCAAAACAAAATAAAATAAAAATAAAAATGGAAATGGCCTTGGACAAAATATAGTGTCTACAGTCGTCTTCAAAGAAAACTTTAGTCCCGAGAACAATAGCAAGGTACTTCAACCCCTTCCACTTTTTCTACTCAACCTTCTACCATAGATAACAAATCAGAACTGATAGCAATGAATACGAAAAAATGCATTATAATGGAAGATATTGATGTTCAAAAAAAGTCTTTCAGTCCCTTATACTTAAATCATTGGAAACAGAAGATGCACTACCAAGTCAAGCAATGATATTTTGTGATAATAATGTGGAAACAAAAAACGAAAAAAGAAATAGGCAAAAACAAAAGAGTTCAGTAGACACAAAAGCAAAAAGATAATGCCCCACAGGTGGTAAGTAAACCTAATTGTGAAAAGAAAAGAGTGACTTAAAATCTATATGTGATCATAAAATAATTGCAAGAGAACCTTCATAATCAGTATATTCATTAAGTATAAAAACATGATAGTAGCCCCACAATCCTATACATAGTTTATACTATGCATATGTTCTTAATTACCTTCATTCCTAGCTTCATTTATGTTATTTCTATGTGTTTGCATCATTCCTTAGATTATAGTCTATTTATTATCGCTCATGCATTCATCCTTAGCTCATCTTAGCTCATTTGCATGATTAACATAGGCGACAACAAGCATTTGGATTGATTCTAGCTCACACATATCTCATTTGTTTGTTTTCTTTATTTCCATATGTAAACACATTGGTAAGGCATCATATGACAGCTTGGCAAAGCTAAACAACAAGCATGGTATCTCATGGATAGCTCAAAGTGATGACAAGTAGCTGAATGTTGCTTAAGCATAATGATCATAGCTCAAAGTTAGCTAAAGGAGCTGGAAAGTAGCTGACATTAGCTGGAGAGTAGCTGAGTTGAGGACTTGTAACAACTAGAGGTAGCTGGAGTGACACTAGGTGGCTAGCTAGTTACCTACATTATCTAGCTAGCCACCTAAGATTCGAGCTTGGTCATTAGCCTAGCTAGCTACCTATGTCATTATCTAGCATCTACACTTACCATGTGAGTTGCATGTGGATGAGGGAAGATGTTCTTAGGACTGTAGGCGAACCCCATGGCGCTGCGGAAACAAATCTCTACGGTCTCACTAGCGATCCAAGTACCAAAAACTGAAATCGGGAGGAAGGGATGCTAATACTTACAGTGGGTTCCTTGAAAAACAGCAAGGAGAACAATGAATATTGGTGGTGTAGATCGGTTCGAATTGTAAGCCTCCACAAAATCACGTCTCGGCCTCTACTCAGTTCAACCGATTGAGAGCAATAATTTTTCTTCCCCAAAACTGTTTTGAGAGAAAAACGGCTGAAGGTTTTATGTGTGTGTTCTAAAACAGATGCTAGACCTAACACACACTTTTATAGCCAAGTTAACCTAATCATATTAGGGTTTTTATTATTTCAAATTAATTAAATCTATATTTATTTAATTGGAATTTAATAATCCTTTTATATCCAAGTTACCCTAATCATATTAGAGATTTTTTATTTCAAATTAATTAAATCTATATTTAATTAATTGAAATTAAATATTCAGGATTATTAAAACATTTATTTAATTAACTCTAGATATATTTTAGTAACGTACAACAAATTGTACATCTTTGCTCGTTTCAATCCTAGGGTGTGACCTTGTAGGTTCTTGTAATGTTAGCAGTAATTATTAGAACAATTCTAATATTACATACAATGAGTGACATCTAGCAATATATCATTGTCACCTAAGTTACAAGAAAATATGATTCAACATATCATCTTGGTGATTAACTCTTTTATGTATTACATCCTTATGTCCTTTATATCTAGAATAGGCACAAGTCTTGGAATAGTCACACTTGTATAGCCCATATATTGTTTCTTGATATCTAGAGTAGACTTTAATTAACGAATAGTTTATGATATCTCATATCAACTTATTCGAGCATGGCCATGCGTTTTTAGTCTTACTCAATCAAGTGGCCTGTGATATATTTCCTATTATGTAGGAAGGACAAATCCTATCTTAATCATACACACTCACTACATATATATTGAGATATATTCAATAACAGTCTTTATAGAGCAACTAGTTACGGAGCTTGTTTAGCTGCATCAAAACATACAACAATATATGTTGGCATAATATTGATCTCAAGTCTGAGGATCATACATATAGTCATCACCATGAGCAATGTTATGACTGTCACATAATAATCAAAGACATATGCTCATGGTGGGTCAATCCAATACATTGTTCTCTAACAATATAATCATGTATCAATTTTGACATCTCTATGTTAATGACAACTCGTTGTCATCAATCAATAACATGTTAGTCTTAAGTGTATTATTATTGTCTATGCCCATAATAATACTTGGCTAGGGATCTTTTAATAATAACAATTATGTCATTATATGGGCTTTATTATCTTCCAGCTTATGTTAAACACATATATATAATTGAAAATAATAGTGGCAATGCCTTTATTCAATAAAATCGGTAAATAAAAGTATTATTACAATCATCATATGATTGGTCTTTGGGCATACTCTAACAATCTCCCACTAGCACTAAGACAAATCACTCACATATCTAATACCGAGTAACTCAGTGTGAAGATCATGCCTCTACTGTGTAAGAGGCTTCATTAAGGGATCAACTATGTTGTCATCCGTGAGTACTCTACATATTTCCACATCTCCTCGATCAATGATCTCTCGAATGAGATGAAAGCACCTAAGAATATGTTTTGATCGTTGATGAGACCTGGGTTCCTTTGCTTGTGCAATGGCTTCATTATTTTCACAATGGAGTTCTACAACATCTGATATGCTAGGAATAACCCTTAATTCTGATATAAACTTCTTGATCCAAACAGCCTCTTTTGCTACTTCACTGGCTGGAATTTATTCAGCCTCTGTTGTAGAATCAGCTAATGTGTCTTTCTTCGAACTTTTCCAGTTCACAACACCTCTATTAAGACAAAACACAAAACCTGATTGTGATCGTGAGTCATCCTTGTCATTTTGGAAGCTGGCATCAGTATAACATTTTATACTAAGCTCTTCCTCCCCTCCACAGACAAGAAATTTATCCTTAGTTCTTCTTAAGTACTTAAGGATATTTTTAACTGCAACCCAGTGATTTTCACCAGGGTTTGCTTGATACCGACTCGTCATGCTTAGAGCATACGATACATTTGGTCGAGTACATATCGTAGCATACATTATAGAACCAATAGCCGAAGCATATGGAATCTTATTCATCCATTCTCTTTCTAGTGGAGTTGAAGGACACATTTCCTTAGAAAGAGAAATGTCATGTCTCATAGGCAAATATCCATTCTTGGATTCTTCTATATTGAACCTTTTCAGCACTTTGTCTCTATATATACTTGGACTCAGACCTAGAAGTCTTCTTGATCTATCTCTGTAGATCTTAACTCCTAAGATATACGCTGCCTCACCCAAATATTTCATAGAAAAACAACTACTTAACCAAGTCTTAACAGACTGTAAAGTAGGTATATCATTGCCTATGATGAGTATGTCATATACATACAAGATTAGGAAAGAAACAATCCTCCCACTAGCCTTCTTATAAAAACAAGACTCATCTTCATTTATTATTAAACCAAACTCTTTGATTTCATCATTGAAACGAAGATTCCAGCTTCGAGAAGCTTGCTTTAGTCCATAAATAGACCTCTGTAGCTTACAAATCTTTCCATTATTTCCTAGAAAGACAAAACCTTCTGGTTGTGTCATATACACATCCTCTTCAAGTTTTCCATTAAGGAAGGCGGTTTTGACGTCTATTTGCTAGATTTCATAACCATGGAATGCAACTATTGCGAGCAAGATCCGGATGGACTTAAACATAGCTATAGGGGAGAATCTTTCGTCATAGTCTACACCATTAACTTGTCGAAAACCTTTAGCGACTAATCGCCCCTTGTATATTTGTATAATACCATCTATGTCAGTTTTCTTCTTGAAAACCCATTTACACCCTATAGGTTTAACCCCTTCAGGTGGTTCAACCAAAGTTCATACTTAGTTTACTGACATGGAACCAATCTCAGATCTCATGGCTTCAAGCCATTTCTCAGAGTCTGGACTAGACACTGCCTCTTGATAAGTCATGGGCTCATCTTGATCCATAAGAAGAACATCTCCATGTGTTGTAACAAGAAATCCAAATCTCTCAGGTGCACGATGTTCTCTTGTGGATCTACGCAGTGATTGTGTTTCTAAATCTGTTGAATGCTCCTCAACAACTTGTGAAACATGCTCAACTTCATGTTCATTTATCTATTGCTCTTGAACTTCTCCAAGTTCAATATTTCTACCTTTCCATTTCTTTGAGAGAAATTCTCTTTCGAGAAAAACTCATGTTCGAGCAATAAACACTTTGTTCTCGTTAGGGTTGAAGAAATAGTATCCCTTAGTTTCTTTAGGATATCCAAAAAATATACACTTATGAGATTTAGGTTCGAGCTTTGTAGACATCTAATGTTTTACATAAGCTTCACAACTCCAAATCTTCATAAAAGACATACTAGGACGTTTCTCAGTCCATATCGCATATGGTGTCTTTTGAACCGATTTAGATGGAACACGATTTAGTGTGAAAGCGGGTGTTTCAATCGCATGTCCCCAAAAAGAAGTCAGAAGATCACTATAACTCATCATCGATCGAACCATGTCTAACCGTGTTCAATTCCTTCTTTCAGAAACTTCATTCCACTGTGGTGTACCAGGTGGTGTAAGCTGTGAGATAATCCCACATTCTTTTAGGAGTTCATCAAACTCTATGCTTAAGTATTCTCCACCTCGATCTGATCGAAGTGCCTTAATACTCTTGCCTAGTTGATTTTGTACTTCATTTTTAAATTCCTTAAACTTTTCAAGGGCTTCAGATTTATGGCACATAAGATAAATATACCTATATCGACTGAAGTCATCGGCAAAAGTAATGAAGTAATGGAATCCAACTCTGGCTTGTGTATTTATTAGTCCAAATACATCACTATGTATTAACCCCAATAAATCACTTGCTTGCTCACCTTTACTATTAAAAGGAGCTTTAATCATTTTTCCCAATAAGCAAGATTCGCATACATCATATTTTTTGAAAACAAATGAATCTAAGAATCCAACTTTATGGAGTTTTGATATGCGTTTCTCACTTATATGGCCTAAACGACAATGACAAGATAAGTTTGATTTGAGACATTTGTTTTTGATCTCTTAGTATTTATGTTATAAATGATGTTTTATTGATCCAAACTATAGAGACCATTAACCAATTGTGTCGAACCATAAAAAACACTATCGAGATAAAAAGAACAACAATTATTCTTAATAATAATCTCAAAACCAATCTTGTCCAAACAAGAAATAGAAATAATGTTCTTAGTCAAACTAGGCACATAATAACAATCCTCTAAATTTAAATCAAGTCCACTAGGCAAAAATAAAACATATGTCCCTATAGATAATGCATCAACTCTTGCTCCATTTCCCACTCGTAGGTCCACGTCTCCTTTAGCCAGATTCCTTCTCTTTTGCAGTCCTTGTACAAAAGTGCAAATATGAAAACCACAACCGGTATCTAATACCCAAGAAGTAGACGTTGACAAATTAACATCAATAACATAAATATCTAAAACAAACGTTTCGTTTACTTTTGCCTTCTTGACCTCTTCAAGGTAAACAAGGCAGTTTCCCTTCTAGTGTCCGGTCTTATCGCAATGGAAACATTTTCCTTCTTTGCTAACTCCCCCTTTGGGTTTCAAAGCATATTTCCCCTTTTGTTTGGTCTTACCATTTACCTTAGACTTTGCCACTACCTTTTTCTTTCCCTTTCCTTTCTCATTATGAACCATCAGAATGGGCTTAGGTCTAACGTTTTTCATGTTACTTTCAATAGTTCGTAACATGCCAAGTAACTGTGACAAAGTCTTGTTAATTTCATTCATGTTGAAATTAAGGACAAATTGACTAAAGCTATCTGGAAACGATTGCAGGATAACATTGGTAGCCAATTCATCTTTGAGAGGAAATCCCAGCTTTTCCAACGTTTGGATGTAGCCCATCATCTTGATGACATGAGCTCCTACAGGAGTTCCCTCTGCCATTTTGCATTGAAATAGAGATTTAGAGGTCTTATATCTCTCTTGACGTACTTTCCCTTCATATATTTCTTTGAGATTTTGAATCATCTCATATGCAACCATGTCCTCACGTTGCTTCTGAAGCTCAGGAGTCATGGTGGCAAGCATTAGACATCCAACATCTAACATATCATCCATATGTTTCTTGAATTTGTCTTTGTCAGCTTTTGAAGCATTAGCTTCTGGTTTATCAGGAACAGGTTCCTCAATGACATATTCCTTCCATTCCTGTTTGAGAACAATTCTCAAATTACGAAACCAGTCAAGGAAGTTTATGCCATTAAGTTTATCCTTCTCAAGGAGTGATCGTAGTGATAAAGCGTTGTTTGCCATTAAATCTACAACAATAGAAATATTAAGGTAAATAAATTTACCGAATTAAAATTTATAAATAGGACTTTATTTACAAATTGCTCCCACTATTTTATTCAAAATTAAAAACCCTCTTTGTTTTAATTTTGGAAAATTTCAACGAAAATTTTTCTAGTGGGTGAGGATCCATAATACATCAATTTCCTAAATCAGTTTTGGCTTTTATTTTAGGATAATGATTATTTAAGTAAGTAACAATTGACTAGTTACATCTCATGTAACTCCTCATTTTGGTGAACAACTTTTGTTCAAGTCATCTCATGACTTATCCAAATATTTAACCTCTAGGTTTCTAATCCTATTAGAATAACCTAGCTAAGTTATTACCAATATTTCAACCGATGAATATCACTTGCTTATTCTTTGCGTTTAACCAAGATAGATTTATGTGCCAATGCTTTGGCAAAGCCCACACAATACCAATCAAAGCCTTAACGAGGGTAAATATTGGACGGTTAAGTTAACTTAGATAATAAAGAGGGATTTGCGTAATTATCTCATCATTGTTTGTTTTAATATTAGGCCCTTATTGATCTCATCAATATTTATTCTTATTTTATCATTTGATGTATTGGATATATAACAAATATAACAATAAATAAGATGCAATGGCTATAGTCCAAAATAAATTACTAAGGTGGCCCATCCCAAGCTAATGGGAGAACCAAGAACCCTAAAGCCTAAGACTGCTCTCTAGGCATCTTCTCGCAATTCTTCTGCTCCTTGTGAATCTTCATAGGTTTACAATTTTAAAAGAAACTCGTTTTACATACGAATGTCAAACACCATGCAAAACAAACATATCATATATATATACATGTTCTTACGCCTTTGTTAAAAAAATGAATAAGTAAAAATTTTAAAATAGGCCTTCAATTTGTACTGCTGATGAGGGGTCAAGGGGCGGAGCCCCTAGCACGCTTAAGCTGTACCGCGACGGCCGGTGGGATTTTTTTGAAAACAAATATTTCTGTTTCCATGGAAAAACTTCACGATTTAATAACAATTATCAAAAGAATCGTGCTTTTGGATTTTCAATCCCGAAGGTTTTTTGCATCGGAACAACCATTTTTCCACTTCCAAATGCGATCTGCTATCGCACTACCATAGATCATCCAGCAACAAATCAATTGAAAAATATATTAACAAATTAACATATTAATCGTTGTGGTTATTGATTCGAACAATAATATCAGCATATTCACCGAAATCGATAAAACTAGAACATGTATCTCATACATATCGCATCAACAAAAAATTTTAACCCAAATTCAGATCGTACAAGTGGCTCTGATGCCACTATTGGGTCCGTCGGCGCACCCCATGGCGCAGCGAAAACAAAACTCGATGGTCTCACCAGCGATCCAAGTATGAAAAACTGAAATTGGGAGGAAGGGATGCGAATACTTACAACGGGTTCCTTGAATAACAGCAAGGAGAACAGTGAATACTGGTGGTGTAGATCAGTTCAAATCGTAAGCTTCCACAAAATCACGTCTCGGCCTCTACTCAGTTCACCCGATTGAGAGCAATAATTTTTCTTCCCCAAAACATTTTTGAGAGAAAAATGGCTGAAGGTTTTGTGTGTGTGTTCTAAAACGGTTGCTAGACCTAACTCACACTTTTATAGCCAAGTTACTCTAATCATATTAGGGTTTTTATTATTTCAAATTAATTAAATCAATATTTAATTAATTAGAATTTAATAATCCTTTTATATCCAAGTTACCCTAATCATATTAGGGATTTTATTATTTCAAATTAATTAAATATATATTTAATTAAGTGAAATTAAATATTTAGGATTATTAAAACATATATTTAATTAACTCTAAATATATTTTAGTAACGTACAACAAATTGTACATCTTTGCTCGTTTCAATCCTAGGGTGTGACCCTGTAGGTTCTTGTAACGTTAGCAGTAATTATTAGAACAATTCTAATATTACATACAATGAGTGACATCTAGAAATATATCATTTTCACCTAAGTTACAAGAAAATATGATTCGACATATCATCTTGGTGATTAACTCTTTTATGTATTACATCCTTATGTCATTTATATCTAGAATAGGCACAAGTCTTGGAATAGTCACACTTGTATAGTCCATATATTGTTTCTTGATATCTAGAGTAGACTTTAATTAACGAATAGTTTATGATATCTCATATCAACTTATTCGAGCATGGCCATGCGTTTCTAGTCTTATTCAATCAAGTGGCCTGTGATATATTTCCTATTATGTAGGAAGGACAAATCCTATCTTAATCATACACACCCACTACTTATGTAGGAAGGAGCTTGTTTAGCTGCATCAAAACATACAACAATATATGTTGGGATAATATTGATCTCAAGTCTGAGGATCATACAAATAGTCATAACCATGAGCAATGTTATGACTGTCACATAATAATCCAAGACATATGCTCATGGTGGGTCAATCCAATATATTGTTCTCTAACAATATAATCATGTATCAATTCTGACATCTCTATGTCAATGACAACTCGTTGTTATTAATCAATAACATGTTAGTATTAAGCGTATTATTATTGTCCATGCCTATAATAATACTTGACTAGGGATGTTTTAATAATAACAATTATGTCATTATATGAACTTTATTATCTTCCGATTTATGTTAAACACATATATATAACTGAAAATAATAGTGGCAATGCCTTTATTCAATAAAATCGGTAAATAAAAGTATTATTACAATCATCATATGATTAGACTTTGGGCATACTCTAACACATCTTAAGCAAGGCGTGGATGAGAACAAAAAGCAATGAGGCATGTGCATTCATTAAAAATGCATGTGCCTTTCTTTTCAGTTCAAACTAGGCACCTTCTTCAAAGGAGATGTAACCATCCAGTTAAGCACTCTCAACCAGACATTTGGGCACCAAGTATGAAGAGAAATAAACCTATTCATCCAATCAAATAATACCCCTCATTAAATCATTCCAAGGGCTAAACCATGATATCTATTCAACCAAGAAGAGTCCTAAGGCTTATGAAAGGATAACCGAACCATCACCTTACCTATTCATCACTAAGGGTTGTAATTATTAATAAAATAAACATCTACTTCCATAAAAAGCACCCTTGTTGAGTCCATACACATCTATTTAACCTAGTCTCTTTATTTTTTATGAATGGCTAATGCATTGGCTTTGTAAGCCATCCATATTTGAGCATTAATACAATTGAGATTTAGCCTCTTTTTCCTTAGTCCTTTGTGATTTTATCGACTCATCAAGTAGAAATACTTGTGGCATCATCCCTTTATCATTTCGTTTGATACTTATGGTTCCTATATCTTATATCTAGTGGGTCCAAGTTCTTATTTACCACCCCTTCAAGAGAGCATATAAAGATTGGGTATATACTCCTTAGTATAGGTTCTTCTTCGAGCATTTTTTTAACATAAAACTTTACCATCACTTTCCTTTTTTTTCTTGATAACCATACTCCACGACCATAACATCAAAACCAGCCCTTCACTTCATCATTTCAAGCCAACCTATATCACCCTTCATCAATCGTCCAAGCCACTCTGATTAGCATCAATTCACTTACTTTTGCGGATTGTTTTGTTCCTTCCTAAATCCAAAATCAAGAGGCAGTTTATCTTACATCACACAAGTATGTTGTTATCTATTTGTAGAACCCCTTTCTCGTATCCGTACCCTAATACGAGTCAGATATGTCACATAACACTTGTAAAAATTTCTTATTCGAAATTAATTAAAAAATTCTTTTAAAATCGTTAAATTTAACATTAATCATGAAAAATTTTAATCATGTGAAATTAAAAATCAAATATTTTAACGTTCAAATCGAGTTCGATTTCAGGCAACAACTTGGCAGTTCGATACTATTTTATATAAAGAATAAAACTGTCTAATTTAAAATTTATTCTTATATTCATAAAAATATAACTTTACTATAACATACATTAAAATTAATTATATTAACTATGTATTTTGCTTATTAAAATCCATGTATATAAATTTCTACGACTCATTTAAAACCTTATAATCATATCAGAGTTTTTCTAATTTAACTTAAAAATATGGCATTTAGTCATTTACAAACACTTCTTATTCATGTACATGCCAGATAGAAAATAAAAGTATAGTAAGATGTCATTACTGATACCTGTAATTATTCTTTGATAATTAATGCCAAGCCCAGCTCCTTACTCCACTTCCTCTCTTTTACCTACACGTGAAAATCATCACACAGTAAGTATACACTTAGTTTGACATTTATAACTTTAAAATAAATATATCAAAACATATGCATATAAAAAGTATAAAACATTATACAAATATCATATAATGGAAAATAATATAAAACTAACTTTCAAACCATTTACTCATAATATAACCTGCAAAACAACAGATCAAATATAAAACATTTTATACCAAATTAGGGTATTCTATGAAAGTTTTACTTTCAATGAACCAATCAAACATGCACTTGTCAATTTCATATAAACCGTAACCCAATGTATAATAGATGAGAATGCATGGTATATGAGTCGAGAAAGCATACATGTATTGCACTACTAGTGCCAAACAGACGTACAAGTATTGTAGAACACAATATCTTTGTTCCATAATTCAATTATCATGATGCCAAAATCAGATGCATCTGTCGTAACCGTCCTTCGGGTGGTCCCGAAATTGGGTTCCAACTTGATTTGATGTGTTGGAGCCTCCACCGATCATTTAAAATTAGGTTGAATGGACACCTTAACTTACCATTTACCTTATCTGTGTTTTACCAATAATTAATCAGATTCGAGAGTCGATTACAGTTAAGGAAGGATTATCACCCTTGTACTGCCCATTCGGTACCAATTTAATTTTTCGGTTGTCTTAATTATGAGAATTAAAAGTTAAATTGAAATTTAAAGGTTTGATATGAATTACTTACCTTTGACAAATTAAAATTGTCCTAAAAAACAAAATTATTCTTAAATAATAGAATAAAATAAAACAAATTAAAAAAATAAATTAAAAGAAATATTAAAGAATGATTAAATTGGAAACATTTGAAATTAAGGGTCAAATTGAAATTAATTGGAAGTTGCAAGAAGAAAAATAAAAGTTAGGGTACTAATTTAAAGTAAAGAAATAAATAATATAGTGGATTAAATTGAAATAAAGTGAAATTCATATGCCAAATTGAAATCAGTGGCCAAAATGATTAATATATCAAAACAATGGGATGAGGGCGGAATTTAAAACTTTGATAATTGCAAAATGGCCCTCAATATATATATATATATATATATGTAAAACCCCCTTTCTCATTTTCTCATTTCCCTCAAATGCACTCTCTCTTCCTTTCTCAAAATTCTCTCAAACTGAGCCTAGCCTCGACCACTCAATCCTCACCGACCGCCGTTCTCCGCCGCTGTTCCACCCTTCTGGTTACCGCCTCTGGTGGTCATAAGCCTAAAAATCTACCCCAAAATACTCTCATCAACACCCCAAAGCTGAACCTGATCCCTACATCCCCATAACAAGCCCCAAATAATTTAGATCTAAAAAATGTTCAGTTTTTAGCTTTCCCGTCGAACTTTCCAACTTTCGACGGCTTCTTCTTCTCCGATGAGGCTTCCACGTGTTCCCACCGACCTTTGATGAGGCAAAACTTTGCCTTTTGGTTTTGGTATCGAACGTTTATGGCCTTGTTTTTTGATGTTCTTGGCTTGGTTGCTTTCAGTTTTGGTCGAATATTGCTTGTGCTTGTTGGTTTTTGGTTGTTATGATGGTAATTCTTCCTTTTTCTTCTTGTTGTTGTTGTTCTCTAGAAATTTTCTTGTGTTTGAAAGCTTTGGTGGGGGTATTTATACCCACACCGCCAGTGGTTGTTTTTTCTCCCAACAGGATGGTGCAATCCTGATATTTGAGGGATTTTGCACGTTGTGTTTTGGTTGAACCTTTCTGCCATGTTTTTCGAGAAACTTGGGGTCAATTTTCCCTATTTTGCCTCTATTTTGTTCCGAGGATTCCGGCCGACTGGCCACCAAAAATCGGTCCAGGATTCTCAGCCTCATTCGTCCTTTTCTTTTCTCATGCGGGGTCTTTTCTAAGTGTGTGTAACCCTAATTCGATTTGAGTTGGGTCAGGCCCCTCTAATCGGGTTTTCTTTGATGGGTATCACCGGGTTTGTTGGGTCAGGCTACCTGGTTGGGCTCTGGATTTGGAATATTGGACTCCATCTTGACCCGGATTGGACCTGAAATAAAAATAAATAAATAATATAATATACAAAAAATAAAAAGAAAGATAAAAATGGAAAATAAAATATATGTATTAAAACTATATAATATATAATATATTTTCAAAGATTATATATATTATATACATTTTCAAAAACCATTTTTTAAAAAACTATATATATATATATATATATATATATATATATATATATATATGTTTTCAAAATAATATGTTTTCAAAAACTATATTATATATGTTTTCAAAACCGTTTTTTTAAACTATATATTATATGTTGTCAAAAATATGTTTTCAAAAACTATACTATATCTTCAAAAACTATATATATTATATGCTTTTGAAATTATATATATATATATATATATATATATATATTATCATATATATTATATAATGTAAAAAATACCTGGACGAAAATGGGTGTCTACAGCTGCCCTTCTTTGCCCATTATTGTGTAACGAAAATAAGGCAAAGACGAAAAGACATAAATTTTTGTTCGGTACAAATAGACTTGAAAGAAAGCATGTTCTTGTGAGGATTGTTGATCTTTGAGTTTAAAATCTGAATCAATGTGTAGTCGACTCTTTTATCGAATATCCTCTGTCACAAAGTTAAAATTTGAACTAAAAATAGAATATGGCTCCATGTTATTGAGTCGTATTACGAGTGACTCCTTCGTCGTAAAGTTGAGTTGATCTTGGGATGCCTTTGAACACGATATCCTTCAACATGAAGTTGACATTGTGGTTGACCCCTTCGTCATGAACTTGAATCATTCTTAGATGTTTCGAGCATGAAATCCTTCACTAAGAGGCTGAAATATAGTTCGAAATCTGAACTGGAAACTGCCTTCTTGTTGCCAAATCGTAGTCAACCTTGGTATTCTTCTTGCTTAATTACCTAGGTTTAAAATTAAACCGAAAAGTAGTTCCTCGCTACTACCATGCGATTGGTACACCCTCGAGCTGAATGGAATCGAACTTGAAAGTTTTCGTTGATAGACAACTTTTCTCGACTTAAGCTATATTGTAAATTAGGCTGGGAGATAGTTCCTTATTACTAAATTGCAGCCAACCTAGGTCTTGTTCTTAACTTAAAGACCTAGGTTTAAACTTCAACAGAAAATTAGTTCCTCACTGCTACCATGCAGTTGATACGCCCTCGAGCTAAATGGAATCGAACTCGAAAGTTTTTGTTGATAGATAGCCCTTCTCTACTTAAGCTATGCTGTAAATTAGTATAGGAGATAGTTCCTTGTTGCTAAATCCCAGCCAGCCTAGTTATTCTTCTTGGAATAAAGACCTTGGCTTAAAATTCAACCGGAATGTAGATCCTCGCTGCTACCATGCGGTTGAATACGCACTCGAGCTGAATGGAATCGAACTCAAAAGTTTTCGTTGATAGATATCCTTTCTCTCCTTTAGCTATGATGTGAACAGTTTCTCTAAGTGAAGGATGACTCCCCTTCACAGGTCTAAGCCGACCATAATTCTTTAGATGACTCCCCTTCACGGGAAAGTCAGGTGAGACGACTCCCCTTCACAGTTTAAGTCAATCTTGATTCTTCAGATGACTCCACTTCGTGGGAAAGCCAAGTGTTATATTCTTCAAGTGGCTCCCCTTCACGGGTCTGAACTAGGTGAGATAATCTTTGGATTACTCTCTTTCATGGGAAAGCCATGTAAGATGTTCTTCGAGTTGCTCCTTATTGAGTTAAGTTAAACTGAATCCATTCTGAATTGGCTCTCGAACCCGTTTGAATTGGTTCTTTAATCTGATTTGAAGTTGATTTTATGATTTGTCGATACTTTTTAGGTCAAGTTGGTTGAGGTGTAGCTCCTCGTCGTTGAGTTAAGCAACCACCATAGATTTTTTTGAAGATACTTTTGAATGGAGTATCCTTCATCGTGAAGTTAAAACTTGGCTCTAAAGCTGCAAAAAATATGTATATGTAAAATGATAAATGTGATGCTCTTTAGTATGTCTAATATGCATGCAAAAATGTATTTTTCCTTGTTTAATCTCTTGGACGAAGTCTTGTTCTTTGTCTATTGGTCTTATCCTTTGAATCGATCATGCCCCAACACTGACGAATTCATGGAAAATATCTAACATTTTCTAATTTGTTGGCTCAATCAAGTGATCTTACACTCTTGATTGTATGAATCAATTTTAATCCAGAGATTCTTAAGCGTTCATTTAGCCTTTGTTTACTCAAGGGAGTAAGACTCTTTTATATTTTGGTTGATGATTAACTATTGGAACTGGTTCAATCATCATCGTAGTTGATACATCAATATTTAGTGAAAGGTTTCCTTATGTGGCTTAGAAGCTCAAATGACAACTTCTACAACCACGGCTACCTCCTTCAGTGTCTTGTAAAATTATTCTGATTATCATGGAAAAAAGACTGGCGAACAAGAAGGCATGCTGCCTTGAAATTATATCAAGCTCCCTCAATGCTTATTCTGAGTTCTTAGCTTCTTGTACTCATGGATTACTTTGAATTTCATGCATGGAAATCTTGGAAACAAAGCTTATCTTTACTCTAAACGTCATTGAGTTGTAAGCGTCTCGCTCTTTTCCTTTCACGGTCATTTGGGTTGTCATTATCATCAGGGCTTGCATTCCCGTTGTTTCTCTTTGATGTGGCATCCTCAAGTACAACAGTAAACTCATGCTTCAGGAGAGACCTGATAGTGAACGAATTTCTCGTCATCACGGGCTAAACTCTTTCTACCCAACTCATTGTAGTTAGCCTCTTGCACCTTACTGGATGACCATCTTCATAGTAAAGAGAGACACTATGCTAGATAAAGCAACCATCTGTATTGCTCAGACTGACTTTGAAATGATTGGTTAGAATGGTTATTTTTCCCTTTAAACTCGTATCACATCTGGCCATGGATTGTAACACTACATTCTTCTTCACAACGTCAAGCCATGTTTTGATAGAAACCACGTCAGAAGGCACGAATGGTGGAAAGAGAAGATATTGGAAACCTGGAGATGCCCCATATTGTTTCAGGTCCTTCAACTGATTTTTCGATAAATTATGTATAGTCTGAGATATATCTCCCTTTTTTAAAAGGTTTGGTATAAAAATGATATCAGAGGAATTGAAGCAAAGTATCAGTTCACTGAATATCAAATAAAAGAAACACACAAGTTGTTTTCAAAAGTTATAGCCCTTTGAAAAGTGTCAAGATCCATGGGTGATGTTAGAAGGAAATACGATTTGGTTTTGATTTTCATGATTTTCAAATAGGATGTAAACAAAATAGTACAAGTGATGCATTCCACTGTAAGGCCCTTTAGAGAGCATTTCTATTTTAGTTCTCAGGAATCTTCCACTTGTTCAAGTTTCGTAGACTCCTTAAGAAGAGATAGCACCAAAATATTGATCTAAAAATAAAACTCCTGAGTGTTTTTGTGTAGTCAACTATAACAGATGTTTCCTGACTCCCTTAGTCCACCTTTCATCGAAATTTAATTTCAAATCCACGTTTATTTCAGGCCTTATCACCTTTCTTTAAATTATACTTTGTTAAACTTGATGTCCTCTCTTTAGATTTTGCTGGGAAATTCATCTCGACACATAGAGACTAGTGCCATGATATGAATTTACTCGTATTCATAAAGTTAGGGAACTTAACATTGCCCATTACTTTAGCGGAATAACCTTAGTTAAAGGATTCAAGTGGCATAAAGTCTTAGACTTGAAAAACTCAAACGAAACTCACTTCATAAAGCTTGGACATTACCACCATAGTTGCTTTAGATATTACCTCCGAAGATTAACAGCCTACTACTTTCAGCGAAGTGCCCCCAACATTGTTAAAATTATCATTAATTTATATCACATTAATTCTTCGATTTTGAGATTTCCTAAGTTTTTCAGGAAGAATCTGTTATAGTCTGAGTGTCGGTGGAAATAAAAAAATTTCATCTTTAGAGCTTAATTCTTATGCAAATGATCTAAACCAAATTTGATTATTCCATCATTCCATTTGTGAAAATTGTATATCATCACAGAACATCCTTAACAGACATGAAAACTAACTGGTCTTGCAATGCCATGCATCGGAGATGCCCCATCTTGTATACTTCTATACTTGTACGCATGAGAAAACATTTTTTATTTTTTTGGGTAAAAGATATGGATCTTGTTTTTTATATAGGAATTTGATCTCAACATATGTCAAAAGCTATAACCTCAATTCTCAAAATGTGCATTTCATTATACTTGATATTCACTGAATTTCAAACAATTCTCTATTACTCAAAGAAATGTCATTTAAAAAAGTTCAAGCATATAAAAGATAAATTCAAACAAGACATTATTTCATAGGCAACATAACTCTATGGTAATAATGATGATCTCTTCTTATCTCGTTCTAAGATACCCCGTTACTCGATTATGGCATTAACTTTTCAGATGCATCTCCAGTTGCACAAACATCCGCTTCGGGAGTTTCCTTGCTTTCATAGTAAAATCCCAGCTCTTTTCTATCCATCATTAGCTAGATCAAGGCTCTAAATTTGACACATTCTTGTACAGCATGTCTGTCCTCATTGTGATAACAACAATGACTACCACCTTTGCAATCTGATGTGCTAGGATGTGGTGCAAGAAACCCCTCATTTATTATTTGCCTCCATACCCAAGCCAGAGATGACTTCACTTTGGAAACTCTACTTTTGACTTTCTTACCCTTCTCCTTGGTGATTGCATTTTCCCCATTCTCTTGGTGATTAGACAGAGGGTTCTGTGCAACGTTGGCTGATTATGAATTATGAAAATGAATTTAGTTCCCGTTATATATTCTTTGGATAATCCTCTTAAAGAAGAGGTAGTTTTCAATAGCATGCCCTGGAACACCGCCATATATTCACAGTGTGCATTTTCATTATACCACCTAGGGTATGGGGCTTTAGAGGTTCCTCTGGATATGGTGACACCATATGTGTGTCAAAAAGCTGTTGATAAAGCTCCTTATATGTCATGGGAATAGGAAAGGAGAATTTCGATCCTATTCCCATGGTAATGTCAAGGAGAGAAAGAGGAAAGGAGAATTTTGATTATTCCTCCTAAGTTTAAAGTACCTGACAGTACAGCTGCAATTGGTTTTGATTTAGAGATCGTAACGTTTTTTTTGGTGTTGAAAGCGTTGATGTTTTTGATCTCTCATTCTCTCTTCTTCATGGAATGTTTTCTACTTGACCTACCTCTTTTTGTATTTCCTTGCTTAATGGTTATTTTCACCATCTCTCCGACCATCACCAAATCAGAAAAAATCTCAGATGTAATTGCAACCAGATGCCCTAAGAAAGGAGCCTTCAGTGTATGTATGAAGGGGTTCCTTGTTTCTTTTTCATCTAAAGGTGGATGAACATGGACATCTAACTTCCTCCCTCACTGTGGAGATTGTCTAAAATTTTCTTTATATTTTTTCTCCATATTTTGCAGCATGATACGATCTGGTCTCATGTCAGTTACATGTTTGTATTCCTTCAAGAACGACTTGTCGAGATCTTTCCATGTCCTGATGTGTGAATGGTTCATCTGATTGTATCATTGGATGACTGAACCTGCCAGTCTCTCCTGGAAATAGTGAATCAGGAGCTGGTCATTCTTGACATATCCTGTCATCTTTCGACAGAACATGGTAATGTGGGCCGAGGGGCAACTGTTCCCATCAAACTTCTCAAAATATGGGATTTTAAACTTAAGAGGAATAAACAAATCTGGGACCAAACTTAGTTCCATAGTATCAACTCCGTAATAGTTGTCCTCTTCTTTAACTTTCTTTATTTTATCTTTCAAATGGTTGATATTTTCCTCCTCATCAATGTTTGGAATATGATAACCATTCAGATTATTTTGAGGGTTGGTTACAGAAGCTTGTTCTTTTGCAGCAGATGAGTCCCCTTGAAGTCTTGGTAAGATTCCAGGTGAAATAACTAACTTCGGAGTAGGTAGTACAACCACCATTTTACATGCCCCAGCCCCATAAGTATTCATTTGATTTAGGCCAGACAACCTTGCAACAATCTTATCAACTAATTACTCTTAGTTCCTAGTGATGGAATCCAAGGTATTTTGTTGATTTTGACTTATTTTTTCTTCAAGATTCTTTTGTAACCTTAGCATGTTTTCTTCAAGTTGAGTGATCTTAGCTTCCATCTTCTTTTTCTTTGAACGAGTAATGTGAGGATGAGGTGTGTCCAGTGTCTGTTCCTTTTTTTGATGAAAAATATTATGTTAGTTAATTTGAATATAAAGAAATGAAAATGCAAAAAAATACAAAAATGCATGATGCATGAAATTTTTTAGGCATTGATCCAAAACGTATATGTTATTATAAATAGTCTTTATTGGGACAAAAGTATTACTTCTAAAAGACCAAAAACAATTCAAAGGTACATTCTAGCTAGATCTTCTATACTCCAAATGACTTCTAATAGGTTGACAAGTCTTCTTGCTTCTTCTGTTATTGGCTGAATACCACCCGAGCTTTTCTTTCCAAACCATGCAACTGGCGTGCCACTTTCTGTACCTGCTCTAAGAAGCCTTGAATGACTGCATTTCTAGCCTTCACCCTTTGCCGAGCCTATTCTCAATGGAAACGCCACTGGATTCCTCCATCAAAAGGAATAATTTGGAGTTCATTTTCCTGCTTATTGAATTTGTTCACAATAACCTCCAATTCTCCTATAGTTTTGCCATCATATTCTCGTTGCCTTTGAATGGACATTTTGAGATCAATTACCTTCTTTTCATTAACCCTCATTTTTTAAAGGTTGACTCTTGATGTATTTGATGAAGACTAGGTCCATTCTGATTCTTTCGCAATGTAACAGGGTAGTGTACTCCTCAATTGTGGGCACCATGTCTTCTTGGTTGAAGGTAAAGCAGTTATATCACGAATTCCAAAATTGCACTAGGGATCGAATTAGGGGTTCGTCTATCTTGATATAGAGCATATGTGCGATATCACCCTATCACTGGCAAAACTTCTGTTTTCTGTCAGTTTTCCAGTTGTCCCAAATATTCGCAATTCGTGAGTATCATTTTGTTTGAAGCTGATGGAAGCGTATCCAACCATATATGACATATAGTTATCTTGCAGACTGTATCCTTTTTCCTTCTGATTCCTTTCTGACTATAGTCGTACTTCTGCATTCTTGACATCTTGCAATATAACCCCATTGTCCATTAATGCCAACTATCTGAGTTTTAATGAATAGTTTTTAGAACAACACCTCTTTAAATGATGTAAATGATAAAAAATGAAAATAGGACAAAAATGAAAGGAAATAAGTTAGTAAACTAGAAATAATAATTAAAAATAAAAAAAATAAAAATTCCAACCCATATGATATTTACCCCATATGCTTTTATTCCTACCCGGACATGATCTCTATCTCGCATGTTATTTTCTTGAACAAATCCTAACTGTATAAATTCTAATTCACATACTTTGAACATCTATCTCGCATGTTATTTTCTTGAACAAATCCTAACTGTATAAATTCTAATTCACATACTTTGAACATAAGATAAAACAGGAAATAAATCAAGCATCCTAGGTTTTGAAATGACGTTTTTGGGGTGGGCTCTAATTCCTTGTAGCATCACGGTTTGGTTCTAAAAGAGGTACCCGAGTTCTCTTTGCTGGTGCCCCCTTGGGCCTGCTAGACCCTCAGTCCTAAGCCTATTACAAGCTCATGTGGACCAAGTTAAACTCGAGAGGATACATTGCCTTATGGCTATACGGAGAATAAATTCACACGAATACATAAGGTATATGAATCCTGAAGGTTACTTGCTAGGCTAATATGGAGAATAAAATCCCACAAAGGCGTCGCTTTTACCTCCACTTAAAAAGGTTTTGGAGCTCGGGAATAGAGCCTGAGATTGAATTTTGAAAAAGCTGAAATCATTGAAAAAACATCAGCACAACTATTTATTCAAAAAATAAGAATCAAAAGTAAATAATGATCACTTGTAATTGTATATGCTAAGGTAAGCAATTTTGTGCAAGTATAAACAATTGAATCAAGTAATATAGGGTAAGTGAGTTATCGTCTCCTCAGGGATTGGTCGGTTCTTTTTAACTTTCACCACAACCAGAACTAGTTGTCACAAGCTAATTCCTGAAGTCTTCTCAAACTAAAAAACTATTAGTAACAAAAAAATCAAGAAAATATTATAAAGTATGGTTACAGAAAAATTTGGTCGAAGCAAAATAAATATGCAAAAACTATCGAATTAAAATAAATAAGGCAAAGACAAACGTTGATTCAAATATATTTAAAACAACCTCACATTTTCAGACTTTTCACAAAGCACTCATGTTAATCTTTTGTTATGACAAGCAATTATTCTAAGTCTAGAATAAATTATTATGATATGCTTAAGCTGCCCGACAGGATTACTGAGTATTCTTAGACGGTTGTTATGGCAATACAACTCAGCATTAACTACAACCCTTGGTTTGTCAGACTGTTGTTGTAGCAATACCTCTCAGCGTGAACTATAATCGTTGTCTATCCTACTCTAGCGTCTATCCCTTTTAGTCGATTGAAACCCTCTCCTTATCTCTAAGGTAGATAAGTTAGAACATTACCATCCCAGATCCATTTCATTGTTCACGTAGATCTATCTTAATTCTCTCGAATCTAAGAATCAATATCTAGACAAACGACAATCTCTCAAAGCTCTTACATTGTCAAGACTTGTTTCACCTAGACCCCAGGCACTCTCTCAAAGCTCTTACAGTGTCAAGGCAAAATATTTAAACAATGAACAAAACAGTCACGAGCAAAATCATAATTCATCATTCATAAAACATAAAATAAATGTTTTGGCAAAACAAAGATTTACACCAAGTAAAACAGTTCATGGTGTTGTCAAAAATTCAACCAAAGTATCATCGTTTTAATACAACCCCAAGCAAAGTAAAGAAATAAGAACAAAGGAAGAACGATTCCCAAAACTGGGGGCTCTGTCGTGACATCTCTGATCAATACCGCGCCTGCCCTGGCGGCCAGCCTCTCTCGAGGCCTGACCGCCGCTCTGCTATAGCCTGACTATGGAGGACATCAAGGATGATCGGGTTGGGAAACTATGGGAAAGCACTGCAGTTGCTCACTCACGCTTCAGTTAAAGACCTTTTTACTTCCTTGCCTCCTCTTTTTGGTGGCCGTGGCTGGGTATTTATAAAGGGAAATCTTATAGGGTTTCGCGTAAGTGAAGATTCCCTAAATACCCGTTATTTTCTTGTCCAGACTAAAGAAAAGATTGGCGGCTGGTTGTTTTCAGAATCTTGAGGGCTTGCTTACACGTGAGGATAGTCGTACAACTGGCATGTGTCATAGGTAATTCGTCATATCCGCTTCAGACTTGCAAGATAAACCTTACCTTGGCAAGATAAATCTGCTCCTCACTGTCTTTATCTTCTCTATTCCACTGGCCCATGCGAAATACTTTGTCGCAACTGAAATGTTGTTCCTTAGTTAATTTCCTGCACATACACAATCCACACAAGCCCTTTCTCCTCGGCAGCATCAGTCAAACCAAATAAATTTTGCTGAAGCAAAACTCATCCACCACATGTAATTATAATCTAAATGCAGCTAAATGCAACTAATATGCTTTGAATACTTTTTTTAGACGAGCAATAACTTAAGAAAAAAGACTAGAAATATAGTCTTTTATGGAGTATCACACCCCCAAACTTAAGCTGTTGCTTTTCCTCAAGCAATGGACAATATTTAGAAAACAAATTAAGATTGTCATGGCAAAACAGTATTAAGAAAATCATGTGGTTTGAAATTTCAGCCCTCAGCAAAAGTTTGGCCTCAACATGTTTAACTGTCATATCAGTCCAGTACCTTCCCTAGTCAGGATTCCTTGCTACCGTGTGTGCGTGATTGTATTCAGTCTATGCACTAATGTAATTAGAAAACTTCAAGTAAGTGCTTCTGTTTTTCAAGGCGTCAAATTATTTGTCAGTCTAAGTTTCCACTCCTAATTATTCATCAACTTTTTTTTTGGGAGTCAGCTCATCAAACGTATCCTCCCACACTCTAGGTGAAAAGGAGCATACCTTCCACCCCCAAGCTAGTCGGGTAGAGTCATCTTATGACTACTTTCATTCACTCATATGACTCGACAACTCTTAGTTTTTATGGAGTTTTCTGGTTATGCCATTATATAGAGGAGTGTCCATTTTTTTTACAAGTTTTAAAAACTAAGGATTTTGACCTTAACCTTAAAATTCTTCGATGTCTTAGCAAGCAAAGAGTTATTTCCTAAAACATTTACTAATCACCTTAAGCAGAGACAACCTACAATCGTGTTTATAATTTTTCAAAGAATCAAGCCTAAGGTTGGTTCTCTTCTTTCGACGGTCTTAAAGATAATTTTGGCATAGGCAATTAAATTATGCATTCATCATCGGGCATCCCTAATCGATTCCAACCAATAGGCTTAACATGCTTATATCATGACAACAAATTTTTTTAACCAATTATCATCAATTGCTTTTTAACAAAGTTTCCTACAATACCTCCCCCAAACTTGAGGGAAACATTGTCCTCAATGCATGAAAAATTAAACTACATGTAACTAAATGCAAATGTAAATGCAAAAAAAAAAAGTAAATAAATAAAAATGCGATCTTATTGTGGTTGAGTGGTTTGACTGGACGCATGCATTCTGCGTCGTTTTGGAGAAGGGGGGCTCTCTTATCCCGTATCTTCTTCTGCAATCGTTGAGGGAGATAACTGAATGACACAGTCCGTTGTTCGCTTAATGCATCGCTTAGTGCTCGAGGCTCATGCTGGTGTTTGATTGGTCTTCATATGGAGTGGGTTGTGCAGGAACTGGAGTATGGATTTGAGTTGGTTTAGGATATGGCATTGCGTGATGGACGGGGGACTGTTCAGGTGCTTGTTTGGGTGTGGGTTGAGTAGGGACTAGAGTGAAATCTGCAACCGCAAAGAATTCAGGTGGAATCTCCTGAGTGCTTTCTGAAGTAGAGAATGAGGAGCTAAGGCATTCATCTATGTCGCCATGGCCTTCCTCTGGTATGGGTGAGACATGAGTGGCCAGTGGAGGAACGTCTGTGGGTACTTCTGGGGGGAACATTTTGTGTCGAGGCATTGAATGTACTACCGCCAGCAGTGTGTTTCAGTATAACATCGGGGAAGGGCGGACGATCTTTGTTGGTTATTGGGAGCAGCTCCTTGAAAAAGGTTTTGAGTTGTGCATCCCTTGCCTTGACGTAGCCAAAGAAGATCTCCATATGATTTTCCAAATGCTCGATCTTCTCATGGGTTTTTCGTGTGTATGTGACCACTGCTGCCATTCTGGTCATGGTAATAGATTTGGCTTCTCTTTCCATACCCTCATACGGGGCATCGTAATCGAAGCTCATTAACTCTGGCACTTTCTTCTTGGTTATTCCCGCATTTGACTTGATGAAGTCCTCGAATGGTTCCTCGGGGACTTTCTTCTTCCTTCACAGAGCAGTTATCAAGTTACAAAATAAAAGATTACCTCAATTTCTTTTTGTGCATTCATGGATTTGCTCAAAGATGTGTTCTCCAACATTAATTTCTTGCCCATAGATTATTGAATGTAACAACATCAATCTTTTCACTAGAACGATCATGTTGTGGGAAGTTGGCATTAGATTGCCCTTGAAAAGTGATTCAATAACTTCACCACCAGTTTAAGGGCTCGACGATCTACCCGTTTTATTCTCGGCGTGTTTCCCTCAAATTTGGCCCATCCGAAACATATGCCTTCAAGTACTCCACTGTAAGTTTCTTGGTCCACCTCAGCTACTAACTTTTTGTGTTGATCCTCCACGTTTCCCTCCAGTTTCTCTCTCACATAAACGGTGTGTTGGGATGGGACTTCAAGATGGTGTAAAATTCCCTAACCATTGTCGGTGCTACGGCCTTAGGATGCCGAGAAAATTTCTCCAATTTATGTTTTCTAACCACATCCATCACTTTTGGTTCGAATGGTTCTTTGTTTTCAGATGGAAAAACGAAACCATCCTCCAAGTATACTTACCGTTTTTGGAGGTTCTTGAATCGTACCTTGGCTTCAACCGTCTGGAACCGCTCAAATCTTACAGCTGGGGCTAGATTTTTCTTTGTTCTGGCCATGATACTTGCTGTTACAGTGTTTTTCATGGCGGCGATGAGGGAGAAATATTTGAATGGAAAAATTTTGAAATGAGAGAAAACGGTGTGAACGATGTGGAAGATGGAGTCTAAGTTAGTTTTTCTAGAAAGTTAATGGGTGGTTTCTTCGGGGCAATTTGGTCAAAACGAGAGGGGAAAAGATATGGCATTAATGGCTCAATATTTAATTTGACATAAAGTGCGGAAAATATTATTTTGCCTCTTTACAATTTCTGCCAAAACCTTATTTTCTCTAGGACTTCTCTTCTTTTCATGCGTAAGTTCTCACCCCATGCTTTCACGTGTACCTTGCATGCCAATAATAAATAAAAAGATCAAAAATAAAGTGAAACAGATAACTAGTGGATAAAATAACTTAATTTATTTATGTACAAAATTTAGATTTTTGTTGCCAAGGCAACGAATATTGTTCAGGTGAGTAAGGAAAACTCTTGGGCACCGTGTGCGGTTGATGCCGGTTTATCGCGCATGACTGATGCTCCTTTGTATTCCTTTAATGTCTGACAATTCACCTTGAAAATGG
This sequence comes from Hibiscus syriacus, assembly GCF_006381635.1. NCBI lineage: Eukaryota > Viridiplantae > Streptophyta > Magnoliopsida > Malvales > Malvaceae > Hibiscus > Hibiscus syriacus. The sequence goes on along the minus strand of NW_024061932.1, from coordinate 596,975 downwards.
ATCCATCATCTCAGTTTTTTATTTCTATTGCTCCATTGTTATGGACTTGGTGTACGATGAACGGTCCTGACCATATTGATTTTAGCTTGCCTGGAAATAATTTGAGTCGTGAATTATAGAGCAGCACTTGTTGTCTAGAATAAAATTGCCTAGGAAATTTTTTTTTTCATGCCATCGTTTTGTTTTTTCTTTGTATAGGCGGGCATTTTCGTAAGCGTGAGCTTTGAATTCATCCATTTAGTTCAGTTCCAAGAGTCTTCTTTCTCCAGCAAGCTGAGCATCCATGTTCAATTTCTTGATGGCCCAATAAGCTTTATGTTCAAGTTCCATAGGCAGGTGACACTCCTTACCGTAGACGAGTTTTAAAAGGGACATTCCTAGCAGTGTCTTAAATGATGTGCGATAGGCCCATAGTGCTTCATCTAACTTTGGCGACCAACCCTTTTGGCTTGGGTTGACCACTTTCTCAATGATCTGTTTGATTTCCCGATTAGAGACTACAACTTGTCCATTAGTCTGGGGGTGATATGTCATGGCTATCTGATGTCGCACTCCTTATCGTTTTAGTGCCTTGGCAATTAATTTGTTGTCAAAGTGTGTGCCTCCATCAGTGATGATAGCTCGCGGTGTTCCAAAACGTGTGAATATGTTCTTGTGCAAGAATTTTAGTACGGTCTTGGAATCATTTTTAGGTTTTTCTATGGCTTTCACCCATTTGGGCACATAGTCCACTACCAAGAGTATGTATAGATCACCAAAAGATGTGGGAAAGGGTCCCATGAAATCTATACCCCATACGTCAAAGAGTTCAACCTCCAGAATGTTTTGCCATGGCATCTCATATCTCTTTGATATGTTCCCTATTTGTTAACACCTATCACACAACTTGTAGAATTCGTACGCATCTTTGAACAAGGTTGGCCAATAAAAATTGGATTGAAGAACCTTCGTCGTTGTTCTCATCGCACCAAAATGTCTTCCATACGATGATGAGTTGCATTGAAGTAGAATTTCGTTGTGTTCTTCTTCTGGGACACATCTCCTGATTATTTGGTCTCCACATTGCTTGGATAGAAACGATTCATCCCAGTAATAGTGTCGTACATCATGTCTGAACTTTTTCCGACCTTAGCTAGATAAATTTGGAGGTACTATGCCACTAACAAGAAAGTTGACTATGTTAGCATACCACGACACAACCGTGATAGATAAAATTTTCTCATCAGGGAAATCCTCCTAAATGTCTTTCATGTCATGAAAACTAATTTTGTTTTCTAGTCTAGCTAAGTGATCTGCCACTTGGTTTTTCGTACCCTTTCTATCATTTACCTCTAAATCGAACTCTTGTAGTAATAATATCCATCTAATCAGCCTAGGCTTTGCATCTTTCTTTTTGAACAAATATTTAATGGCAGAATGATCCGTATGCACAATGACTTTAGTTCCTATGAGATATGGCCTAAACTTATTGTAACATCCCAACCCTACCCGACCCGAATAAGAGTTTGAGATGTGACATTGACTTTTTAAAACAATATTCTTACAAAAGAATAAAACATTTGAACTCATATTGAGAAAATACAATAATATACTATTAAATTATGCTTCATTATAAAAATTTAAGGCAAAAACATATTTATGAACAGTAATATACGATATGAACAGTACCATTAACAGTAATGAACAGTGCTACAGTGTATCGATGCATTGCTACAATGCATCGATGCACAAAAATATCGAATATAAATTGTGTATCGATGCACTGCTACAGTGCATCGATGCACTGCTACAGTAACTTTCGTAAAACTTACATAAAATTCGTAAAAATTTAACCTTTCATCGTTCTACATTTACATTTACATTTACATAAATAAGTTTAAAACATTAGAAAACATGATAAGAGTAAACATAATTTAAAGACTTTGTTTACATGCCAAGTTATTTATCACATAATAATACATAGTATTTAAAGTTCTTCTGATCTGATAGTTGTAGAAGTAATGTTGTCCAAGTTTTCTAACCTTGCTTGTCTATCTTCTCTGATCCTACGTGTGAAACACTCACACGCTAAGTCATCGACTTAGTGAGGCATAATAATAATGACAATAAAATATCATGAAAATGTCATAATAAAATGCAATATCATGAAATCATATATTCAATCCATGAAAGTCACATAACCATGTATCTCACTCATAATCTGATCAAATTAACCATCATGAATTTATATAATAAGTTCAGTATATTCTATAAGTTCAATAGCCCATGATACAATACTGAGAACCTGAGGTATGTGAGTACTGTGAGGTTGTGCACTATGCTGTCACCACATCTCGTATAAATTTGCAACTATGTGACACGTAGAATTTGTCCCAAAGGACTGCGTAGAATTTGCACCGAAGTGCCACGTAGAAATGCACTGTAGTGCCATATAAGATTTGTCCATAAAGACCACATAGAAATTCTTTAAGAATCATATACATATACCAAGGATCAAGTAGGTGTCTCAAAATACCTCATACATGTTCCAAAGAATACATATATGTCTCGAAGGACCACATAGAATTATCCCGAAGGACCGCGTAGACCCTCTACTCTTGGCATGCCAACTGTACCTATAGTTCTCATCTACATAACATTGGCTTTCACAATTCACATAGTGTATCTCATAGACATATTATTTTCATACCTTTATCACATAGACATATAACTTTTCCTGCATATTCATGTCAAATAATGCATATAATATGAATTCATGTCATGTATCATAATATGGAATGTTATCATGTATCAAAATATTGAATCTAGACTTATCACAAGTCTAGAACTGAATATACTACTATATTCATGCTATGCATATGCACTCACCTAGATCTCTTTGCCTTTTCCTCTATCTATCTTACTTGTCACTTGTTCCGAAACTCGTTTAGGCTCGATATCTACATAAATATAATTTTCAAGACAATTATAAGAAGCCTAAACCTTATAATTCGATACTAATAACTTGATATAATTTAATGAACTAAATATTTACTTTTCCTTTAGGAGTGCACTGATGCACTATGGGTGCATCGATACCCAAAATAGCTTCAAAATATTCATGCATCGATGCACCCCTTAATGCATCGATGCCCTTCAAAATTTGTTTTGGTGCATCAGTAGATACTCATAGTGTATCGATGGACCTACCCAGAATATGCTATTTCATCCGAAAATCATCAACACTTCACCCAAATTTTCATGTATAAAACCCTTATTATGCTACTAAACTCATCTATAACCATTTTAACTAACTTTTATCATTCCAACACCTTATTATCTCCCATATCTCATTCAAATTCTTAAAACTAAGAATCATACCAAAATTTCCATGTAATCCAAACTTATTTCTATCACTCATAACCTATTATTCACACTCATGACAACTAAATTTAACTTCTAAATCCATTTATACATCCTTATTCAAAATTTCACTTATCCACTTCCTATCTTTAATCCTTCATAACTTACCAATCTTTGAGTTTCTATGATCTTTTTCATATCCATCGTCTTTCCTAAAGCTTCATGAATCAAACCCATGCTTTAATTTTAAGGATTAACCAAATGAAATCAAACTTACCTTAGGCTTGGGTGTTTCACGTTTGGGAGAAGAAGAGAATGAAGAAGATAAGAAATCTGGAAACTTTTGTTTCCTAACAATGGGTTCCACGTGGTTTCCTTATCTTATAAGATAAGGGAAATAAAAATCTTACATGGCAAATGACCATATTGCCCTTTAACTCTTCTTCATTTGTTAATTCATCCTACACAATATATTTCAATTAATTCCTTCACTTTTCAATTTATCTAATTTGGTCACTGAAATTTAAAAATCTTACACTTTAATCACTAACCCAGTATTGAGGTATTACAAATCTCCCCCTTAAAAAAATTTTTCCTCGAATTTTCATTGCACGAACAAATGAGGGTACTGATATCGCATATCCTCTTCACGCTCCCACGTTGCTTCCTCTATCTTGTGATTTCTCCATAGAACTTTGACCAAAGGAATAGTCTTATTCCTTAGTTGTTTCACTTCGTGAGCTAATATTTGTATCGGTTCTTCTTCAAAAGTTAAGCCAGATCGACCCTCAATCTCTTCTAGTGTCACAATATGAGAGGGATCAGATCTATATCTTCAAGCATTGAAACGTGAAAGACATCATGTATCTTTTCCATCTCATGTGGAAAATCTAGTTTATATGCCACAGGCACTACTATCTTTACAATCTCATAAGGTCCAATAAACCGAGGACTAAGTTTTCCTTTACGTCCAAACCTTAATACTTTCTTCCAGGGAGATACTTTCAAGAAAACTTTTTCTCCAACTTCAAATTCAATTTCTTTTCTCTTAAGATCATAATAGGACTTTTGTCGATCAAATTCCACTTTGAGATTATTCTAAATTTCTCGAACTTTTTCTTTCACATATTGAATCAAATCCGGACCAAGAACACTTCGATCTTTGAGTTCATACCAGTTTAATAGTATACGACATTTTATTCCATATAAAGCCTCATAGGGTGCCATCTTAATACTGGACTGATAACAATTGTTGTAAGCGAATTCTACCAATGGTAAATACTTTTCCCATGACCTTTTGAACTCAATTACACATGCTCTCAACATATCCTCCAAGATTTGAATAGTCATTTCTGATTACCCGTCAATTTGAGGATGAAAATATGTACTAAAGTTTAAGCAAGTTCCCAACGCTCCATGTAGGAATTTCCAGAATCTCGAAGTAAATCGAGGATCTCGATCAGAAACTATAGAAATAAACACTCCATGCAATCTAATAATTTCTCTAATGTACAACTCTATGTATATTTCCATAGAGAAATTTGTTCTAACCGTAAGGAAATGCGCTGACTTAGTCAATCGATCAACAATTACCCAAATCGAATTTTTTTTGTTCAGATTCAAGGGTAACCCCGAAACAAAATACATCGTCACATTTTCCCATTTCCATTGTGTAATGGAAAGTGGTTGCAATAATCCTGATGGAACTTGATGCTCAGCTTTAAATTGTTGACATACTAAACACTTAAACACAAATTCAGTGATATTTCTCTTCATTCCTAACCACCAATACTGATATTTCAAATCCATATACATCTTGGTTCCACGCGGATGCATCGTCAACGGACTGCAATGAGCTTCTGTTAATAAATCTTTCTTCAAATACTCATTGTCGGGTATCACAATTCTTCCTTTATAATACAAATTCCCATCTGACTTAACCTCAAAATCTTTAATCTCTTTATTCTTTACTTGTTCTATTCTTTTCAAACACATTTCATCTTTACTTTGTAATTCTCTAATTCGATCCAACCATGTTGGTTTAAGCTTTAACTCTGCACATAGGCCATCGTCTTCAGTTAAAGATAATCTTGCGTCCATAGCTCATAAAGTTGCAAACGTTTTCCTACTAAAAGCATCAGCTACCACATTAGCCTTTCTGGGATGGTAGTCAATTATCACATCATAATCTTTTAAGAACTCAACCCATATCCTTTGCCTCAAATTAAGTTCTTTTTGTGTCATCAGATACTTCAAGCTCTTATGATCTGTATATAAGTAACAACGTTCTCCGTATAAGTAGTGACGCCAAATCTTTAGAGTAAACACTACAACAGCCATTTCCAAATCATGAATTGGATAATTCTTTTCATGTGGTTTCAATTGTCTAGATGCATACGCTACTACTTTCCCCTCTTGCATTAATACACATCCCAACCCATTATGGGATGCGTCACTGTATACCACAAAATTCTTGTCAGATTCAGGTTGAACCAATATAGGAGCTTCTGTTACAATTTTCTTTAAAGCTTCAAAACTTTCTTGGCACTCCGAAGTCCAGACAAATGGTACATTCTTTCTCATCGGCTTTGTTAAAGGTAACACTATTGTAGACACCCGTTTTTATCCAGGTTATAAATATTATATGATAATTATTATTGTAATTATTATTATAATTATAATTATTATTATTATATTATATTATTATTATTATGTTATTATTAGTAATATTATTATATTATAATTAGTATAATAATAATTATTAATAATATTATTAACTTATGTTTTATTATTTCATGCAGGCCAAACTACAATGCTGGCCCAAACCTGACTCAATTACAATGGGTAATCAGACCCAAACCCGAAAACCAAACTTGACTCGGTTACAAGACATGACCCGACCCGTTGTGAGACTTCATGCCCACGTGAAGACATCATCTGCCCATGCTCCACAGCGCCCAAGTGTCCCCCACGTCTCCCACATGAACCGTACAACCAGCATCCACGTGATGTGCCTGGCTCCCGAGCAAGACCCATACGCTGCTGACCAAGGCTGTCTCCCACGCCGAGCATCACACGAGAAACGACACATTTGCAGCTGCCCATGCCTCTCGTGAAGACCCCATGACCTACAAAATACAAGAAATCAGCTCAACACATGTTATTGGGGGGAGATATTATGGGGAATAAGATAAAAAAAAGCATGAACATATCAGAAGGGATTCCATCAACAAAAGGGGGGAGAACAACATGAGTTATCAGCCAGGACCAACAAAAACAAAAGGGAGGAAGGAGGCCATTAGCAACAAAAAAAAAGGCAGAAAAATGACCACTAAAAAAGGACTCATTTGAATCCATCCATCAAAAAGAGAGAACCGAGGGGCTACCAGCGATGAACCAGAAAAGACGAGAGCACAGAACAGTGAGAACATTGCATCTTTAGGGGATTCGTTGTAAAAAAATAGTGTAATCGTTCTCATATCTTACACGGAAAACACAAGGCTAGAATTCGAGGTTTAAAGTTATTTTTCCAATTCTTCCACAATCTTGTTTCTTTCGTTTTTACATCCATTTAAAATGAAAAAATGAAAAGCCCATTAGCCAATAGAAATCATCAACGAAAATAAACAGCCCCAAACAGTAATAGCAAGGTTTCGAGCAAAAAGAAAAGAAGTTAGAAGGATATTTAAAGAGAAAAAAAGAATTCAGAGGAAACCTTACATTTTTTTGCAGTAGCAGTTTTCACGCTTTCGTTGGTGGGAGTGAACGTCTTCAATAGTCAAAGGTAACGCTCTTATAGTCCCTCGATTAGGAGTGTTTGGGTTTACAGGATCTTTGTGGTCATTTGAGAGTGGTAAGTCCCGAAAAGGTTGTGTTTTAGTGGCGTCGGTGTTAAGAGTGCGGCATTTGGGATCGTTTGAGTTGGTTTAGATGGCCATTGGTTTTGCGGGTTTTCTCGGTCGAGAGTGAAAAGAAGGGGTAGAAACGGGGGAGGGTGGTTAGACGTTGCTTGGCCCCTCATCGGAGCCTCGTGAAGAGTAGAGGCAGTGGTGGCTGTCTATGTGGTTGATGGGGATGAGAAGTTAGCTGAAGGGAGATGAGGGGTTCGGCCGTGGAGTGTTTGGGGTAGCCAGCCGTGTATGGTGGTTCAAGGAGATGAGCGACGCTGTTATTGGCTAGAGGTTTGGTATGGGTTTCGTCGGACCACGGTGGCCGATGATTTAGGTGAGCAGGGGAAAGGGTTCCATTATGTTTCTATCGATAGAGGGGGAAGAAGAAGGGAAGAACGGTGCAAAGATAGCAAATAAAGGTTAGGGTTAAACTCTTACATAAGTAGGGTATATATTTATGCATTAAAACAACAATGTTTTAAGTATAGGTCACCCTGTTATTCGCGTGTATTATTTCCCATTTGGACCACTCAAGTTTCACATCGTAATTCGCTTTGGTCCATAAATTGATTTTTCATGTTTTAAATTTTTTCTTCCATGTTTTACCCTAATTTAATTTAGTCCTTGATTAACATTGTACTCAGTTTCTGTTTTTAGACATTTGACTTGTAGTTTTCGCATGTTATGTTTTAGTCCTGGAACATAGTTATTTTGAAATATTATTTGTTTGCACATTTGCTATGTGGCTTTAGAAATCTACATTTTGATCTAGCATGTAATTGTGGATTTATTTCCTAGGTAGTCACTCATATTTTCGGTTTAACTCATTTTAGTCCACAAATAGAATATCTCATGCTTTTAAATTTGGTCTTCATATTTTATGTGTATTATGTTTTAGTCCTCGTTAATAAATATACTTATTTTTAGAAATTTATAATTTATTGTGTTATGATTTTATTTTTTAGGTTTAAGTCATATTTGTTCATTAAATAAAATATGTATATAGTGTATGTATATATTTTAATTATAAAGATATGTATATATTTTTTTATATTAAATGGTCATATTGTAGGTTGATTTTCTATATATTATTATTTTTTAACTAGATAATTCTTTTTTAATTAAGTTTTTCATGGCATCCTTTTTGCATAATATGCATGACATCCTCACGAGCATAACTCGACATTACGACATAATTGGCTTAAGGGTAATCCTTTTAATTTAAATCATTTTAAGCGGGCTGTCATAATTGATTCGAGGTCCGTTTTTGACGATTTTTAATTATAAGTGTATCCCATCAGTGACACATAATAAATTGATTATCACTTTAAAATTTGGGGATAAAAGAAAAAGAAATGTTCGGCTATTTAAATTTATCGAGAAAAGGTTGTTATAACTGATTTAAGATATCGTCTTGATATTTTTAAATAATCGAACATTCTTTATCTTTCTAAAAGTCGGGTAATTTTAATTTAATCTGCTTTGGTGTTGATGAATTTTGTAAGTATGTATGTTATTGTTTTGTTGGGGATCATAAATCAAATTAAAATCGAATTTGTAAATTTCATTGCAAAGACATTAATTAATCGACGAGGTACCGATTTAGGGCGCTGTGGGGGTGCCAATCCTTCCCCACGCCTAACCGACTCCCGAACTCGAATTTTGGTAATGCAGACCTAAATTTGTTATTTTAATTAAAATTAATTTTTTTATTTAAAATGGTAAAACATTTTTGGGTGCCCGATCACACCCTAATCAAAGATCGGTGGCGACTCTTCGAACCCATTTTTTATCGTAAAAGAAATTTCAAATTTTCGAAACGAGAGGTTTTCCAAAATCGTACTATTTTAATTAAAAATTCAATCGTAAAGAAAATAATTAAAATTGACACGGTTTTCCAAAATCTCGCCCCCCTTTGAAAAAAATTATTTCGACAGCTTGGCTACTCCGTTGGGGACCTTTTTTTTGGAGAGTCAGGCCGATATTCGATTAATTAATTGTCTTTGCAATTGAAAATTATAAATTCGATTAATTAATTGTCTTTGCAATTGAAAATTATAAATTCGTTCTAATTTGGTTTTTGATCCCCTATTTGGTTATAATGTTGTTTGTTCGGAATTTGATTAACCAATAAATAGTTGTACTGATCTGTTTGCTAATGGTTTCAGATTATTTATGTGTTTAAAGAGGATTGATTTTGGAGTGTTTTGTGAATGTTTTTTTATTTTATTTTCGCTTTTCCTCACACACTGCACAGTTGCATTTGCATAACATGAGCTAAAATCCCGCTCTGTCCTATTTAAGTAGGAGTGAGAGACTACTCCCTCGTGTGGTTTTCACCTCCGTATGGGATAGTGGATCACTTCTGGAGCTCACGCCTTATGGTCCTTGTGATGGTAATCACCTCCGCATGGACATAAGGAGGTGTGTTCCCTCGAAATTGAACTCGGTCTTTAAAACATGTGATGGGATAGGATTGAGGGTTCGACAACCCAAGGGGGCACCGACAAGGACAATTTGAGAACCTATTGCTTTAGAACCTAACCCAGCATATAGTGAACATAGAGCCCAAACTTAGGTCAAGCCTAACCCGAACCTTAAGAGTCCCGTGAGGAGGGTACACAAGGAAAAGTTTTGAGTCATTTATTTTCGCTTTTTGAATATTTGTATGTGAACTAGAAATCATGCGGTTAGGATTATTTCCTCGAACAAGCATGCGAATTAGATATCATGCGGTTAGGGTTTTAGTGTTCAGATAAAGTATGGGGGTAGATATCATGTTGGGTAGGATCTACTATGCATGATTGGGTAGATATCATGCTTTTTATTTTGTTTATATTATGTGTACTAACCCATTTTCATTTTATGTCTATTTTATTTTTGAGATTTATTGCATTTGCATCTTCATGTCATCTAAAGGTGTTAATTCGCAAGTGATTGACTAATAAGAAGGCTGGTCATAATGAGGCAAGATATTCTTAACCGTGTAATCAAAATCGAGAGATCCAGAGGCGTTCAGATGATTCATAAGGAAAGACGTCCGATGAATGAAGAAATTTGAACCTGACTGAAGAACGATTCATGAAGAAAGACATCCGATGAAGGAAGTTTGAAGTTGATTGAAGACTTCTTTCAAAGGAGTGAAGGCTGAAGATATTCCCTCAGGATATAGATGCAGTAATGCCAAGGACGAGAAGACCATTCACAAAGATGTAAAGACCACTTTGCATTGAAAGTGAAGATGGAGATCCCAAGATTCAATTTACGGACATCCGACGTCATCAAAGGTGATAAAATACGTCGACAATTTTGGAGGGCCAATGCCATATTCTATGAAGAGTACGAGTCAAGGAAATGAAGAGATAAAGAATCACAATTTTATTTTGATTACATGGTGTAATGAAATCTTGTTGTCTAAATGAAGGTTGTTCTATGGTAGTCACTTTTTGAATTAACACCTTTTGCATTTGCATTTTGCATCCACATTTGCATTCCATTGCTTTAATTTAAGCATTTTTTACATGCATCATTCATGAAAACGTGAGAGTAACTCGTGAAAGATATTGTGACAGAAGCTCTGAAAGCAAATTAAAGTTACCCTGAGACGTGTTTCTGGAAAGATAGACAACAATGAATGAGATCTTAGCACGAGTTAGTAAGATCGAGAGAATTCAAGAACAGCTCGTAAGGACCCAACAAGAAATGATTGATGAGGCAAGGAAGTTCCAAGTTGAATCCAAGGAACATATGTCCAAGTTGATGGGCATGATGATTACTGTGATATATGGGGAGAAATCATCAGATGACCCTATTACACAAGAAAAAATGAAGACTTCGGGTGAGAATCCGAATGTTAGTAGTGCTGCCAATATGATGATAGCAAATGATCAAGTACAGATGAAGACTTCGAGTGAGAATCTGAATGTTAGTGGTACATCCAATGTGATGATAGAAAATGATAAATAACTTGTTGGGGGATGTGGTAATTCAAGTCAACTCCAAAAATCAAGTTTGATTCCTAAAAATGCTACAGAGATCATACTGAAAAAAGCAGAAGTTAAGGGTGAAACTTCTAATACGAAAGTGGAGCCGGACTCAAAGAAAAGAGGCATATAGGAGGTTCAAATACCAGTAAAAAAGGCCAAAAAGAATAGAAAGAAGAAGAAGATGACACCTCTGATTCTGATTCAGATCTCATATTCAGACTTGTTACCATTTCTCTTTGAAAGTGGGCTCTTAAAGCCTTTTCCTCCGAGGTACAACACTTATTTGCGTCCAGACTGGCAAGGTGTCAAAAGATCGTGTGGTTATCATTCTCAAGAGTTTAGTAACTCTACAAAATATTATACGATCCTGAGATTTAAAGTTCAAAACTTCATCACGGAAGGGTTGTTATGCTTTGAAAACGGAAAACCTAAGCTCACAGGAAGCTCAAAACTTGACGATGAAGGGAGATCTGCAAATCAATGTCTCTCCTAAGATGTTGGTAAAATATTAAATCTTCAAAGAAAACGTTCCAGTGGTCAGTCACAAGGCCTTCAATATGATCATGATAACGACAAGGAGAAAGTGGGATCAAAAGAGCTTTCATATAGCCAGATATATTCCAAGTTGCTCCAAGCCCAACTGATTATCCCACGTCTGGCCAAACCTTTGTTTCCCCCTTGTCCGAGTTGGTATAATGAGAAAGTTTTATGTGAGTATCATGCTGGAGCCCGAGGACACTCCATCGAGAATTGTATTAACTTCAAACGACAAGTCCGAGATCTTTTGGCTCGTGGAGTTATAGAGGTGGATACTAAACAGTTGAAAGTCAATCCCCAGAATAGAGTTGACCGGGTCAAAACAAATGAAGTACATAGAGAAGAGAGTGAAGAGAATAGCAAAGTCAAGGAAAGCGGGGTATGTGAATATGAGATAAATGACTCAACTCTTGAGACCTCTCTGATGCTAAAAAAGAAGATAGAAGTGGGAAGTGACAAGATAAAAGTCAAAGGAGAGGTAGTCTGAGACTGGCCGCAGAAGATGTCTTGGGAAAATACGACCCTCAAGGTTTTTCAAGTGCCCATTTCTGACTTGTTATCACCTTTAATCAAGAATCAGTACCTCACTCCAAGGCCATTAAGAATGAAGACTAGCCCATCCGCTTATGGCTATGACCCGAATAGTGCTTGCGATTTTCATCTAGGGGTATTGGGCCATCACACTGACAAGTGCATACCATTGATGGAAGAGATAGAAAGGCTCGTTGACAAGGGAGTCCTAACAAGAGAAATGATCAAGAAATGGGGATTAAATAAGGGTAAAAACTCTAATCCAATGGGGCACCCATCATTCTAGGGAAAGCATGGCATTTTGGTTGAACAAGTGAAGGTTGTGCTCCACCACAATCGCATTTTCCATTTGTGGCATCTTGTTTGAACATGTTTTTTTTTACTTTCTCATCTTTCTGTTTGTAAGGATATTTTAAATGAATTCCTGCTACTTTATGGATGGTGAGCATTGAATCGAATTTACGACTTGAAATTCTTTGAATATCAACTGAATTAAAAGCTCTTTAATGATTAGAGTTATAAATCTTTGACAAAATGATAAGGTTGAAACCTGATAAAACAAGGACCTTGACCTTACCCCCAGAAGATAAAATCGAACACCATACCCTTTTCTTGTAGGAACCGATATAGCCTTCTCCTATCATAAGGGGGTGAACCATAGGCTTGGTATTCAGGTATGCACATGAGCGGACAACATGGGGCATATTTTGCGTATGACATTACAAAATTGACTAGACCATTTTTGTTGACGACGTTCGATGATGATTATGATCTTTACGGGTGGAATAGTCGAGTATATGAGTCTAATTTAGGTCAGTTGCTTGGGAATTGAACTCTAACGATGAGATTTTCTGACTTTCAACAACACCTAGACTATAACAGGTTCTTCTTGACAAGCTTAAGAAGTGGAATCCGCATACCCAACAAAATATATATATATATATATATATATATATAATATGTGTATACAATAAAGCTGAGCTATTCCACTAAGGCAATTGGTTATAGAGGAAACTCGAAAGCCCTAGCTTTATGAATAGATTATATTCAAACCATGACCTTGATCGGGTACTTGGCAATTCGGTGTATGCTCCATTGTGATTGTCAAGTCAAAGACTTTGTGATGAGATGAATCCTTCAGTTAGCCCGATAAATGCAAATTACAATAAAGCTGAGCTATTCCACTAAGGCAATTGGTTATAGAGGAAACTCGAAATCCTTGGCTTTATGAATAGATTATATTCAAACCATGACCTTGATCGGGTACTCGGCAATTTGGTGTATGCTCCACTGTGATTGTCAAGTCAAAGACTTTGTGATGAGATGAATGCTTCAGCTAGCCCGATAAAGGCAAATTACAATAAAGCTGATTTCAGCTAGCCAGACAATGTCAAATTAAATCAAATTTATCTAAATAAGGAATTGCGGTAAATATGGACTAAGGGAGTTGAGGAACACCTGTAATAGTCAATTTCACACGAGCACTCAAGAAATTTCATTTTTAGATCGATATTTCTGCACTGCCTTAGTTAGAGGAGTCTACGAAGCTTGAACAAATGGAAGATTTCAGAGAACTGAAATAGAATTGTTCTAGAAAGTCTAGTAATTGATTATGCTGGTTGCGTCATTTTGTCCGCATCCGATTAAAGTACCGAGCCAAGAGAGTAGGGCATGTTGCGATGCTCACAATGATCGAAAAGGAAATGAAATTTTGTTGGCCGAAACCTTAGAAAATAGGAAGCCAACCTGAAACCAACCCCTCAATTTTGATATTTGTCAAAGAGCTATAACCCTAAAAACATTAAAGAGCTATTGATTCCTTTGATATTCTATGAACTCATGTTTATGATTTGATTCAATTGTGAGCCTGAATTAAGGGGCAATGTTTTATAAAATTCTTTCATTCTTTGATCCCTAAAATAAGAGAAAGGGGAAAAACATTTTCAAAAAGGACAGTTCAAATGTGAAAGGTCCTTGAAGCTGGTGAGGCTCATTGTGCCTCTATTGGAGAAGAAGAATAAACAATGTTGGAATATAAAGCATTCTACAATCTTGAAGCAGATAGTCCGAGAGATCAGAAGGGCTGATGAATGAAGCTTATAACACTCCTTTGTGACATTATCATCAATCTATCAAGAAGATGATCATCATATGGGAAAGAGGCATATACCCCAGTGCATAGCAGAAATGCAGGTGTGCAACCAGTCAAGAATAAGATGATCGCTTTATCTGAAGAGCGGGACACACATATCCCAGCTCATAACAAGATGCAAGACAATTTGTTGGAGGAATTAATCACTTCAAGTGTTTAGGGCAACATGGAGAGAAGCCCTCAAGATATTCGGCTATATTGTTGGGTAGCGACACTAGAATTTAAGTATTCAAAGTCGAGAGATTTTGGTACGAGAGGAGCCATGAATACCCACATTGGGGCATGATTGAACCCATAACATTTTGAGATGACCAGATTCGGACCAAGAAGGCATTGAGAATGAGCCTTACAATTTGGGGTGTTGGGGCATTTTGAAGGCCTGTACCATAATAAGATAGTGTTGTGGCATTAGTGACGGCCTGTTTCAGCCAGAGGTATTAATGTAGGGCATCTTTGGAAGCCAATGAAGACTTGTGGAATGATCATTGAATTAACAAATATTTCCAATGGGATAGAAATGTATGAATGTTGAAAATAGTGAAACAGTGACATTAGGGTTTACTATAAATGATCATTTTATCCATCATCAGTTGCATTATTCTGGTGATTGCACGTTCATTAAGGTTGGCGAGCATAAGCATCCCCCTTTAATCTCCATTGAGTTTTGGTATCCTTGTAATACCATACAAAAACTCTAAATGCTATAAAGAGCTTCTCCATTTGAAAGATATGAGCAGAAGCCACATGAAAAGATGAATATGTTGTCAAATGTTTTACGAACCAGTAAATATGGTGTGGAACCAGTGTTGTGGTCATGTGTTGTTTCCATTACCGAAGATAAAGGTTGTTTTCTACAACCCTAAGGCTAGAAAGGGAAATGATTGAGATTTCTTCCAGCAGAAAAGGCGATCGAGTGTTAAACAACAAGAAACCAGTGGAGCCAACTAAGGTTGGATGATGAGTTGTTATCAACCTCTCGACATGATATGGAGTCAAATCAGAATGGACGCAGCACTCCATTTGATCTTGGCGGAGTTTGGCATATTCATATACATAGTCCCCAAAAGTTGGGTAACACAGTTATGCTTCTAACTATAGTAAGAAGTTGAGAGAGCTAGCACTTTCTCCGAAATGAAGAAAGAAAACGAAGATGACAAGAAGATAGAAGAAGACCAGATGGCTCGTCAAAGATGCAAGTTGGAAACTATGAGTTGCTACATGAGCATATGAAGCAGACTTTTGAAAGAATGATCAAATAGAAGAAGATCGAGCTCACCATTCTGGAGCCAAATGAAGATTGATTCAACATTTATGCATTCATGAAAACATCATTTTCATAAAAGAAAATACACTGATACATTTAATTGCATTAGTGTTTCATACATAAACACATGATTTTGATAGATCTTCCAGTGAAAAGAGAAGATGCATGATGTTAAAATCTCGACGATTGAGCCAGAGTAGATTCACGTATCTAAGGGCTCTCAGACGAGTTTTCGCGATGAAGATGAATTTTCAGAAATTTCTTGAACTCAGAATTTTTGAGTATGATATTTTCAAGCATACTTTAATGATTGATAATGTTTGATTTTCAGGTTTTACTTTTGAAATAAATCAAACTTGAGCCTTCACGAAAGGGTAGTGAAGCAAATCATCTAGAAGCCTTCACAAGGAAGTAGTGAAGCAAAAGAAGACTGTTCGAGTCTTATACTCTCTGAAGAAATAGGGGGCAGACGCGATCGTTGAAGATTGTTCAAGTCGTATACTCTCTGAAGAAATAGGGGGCAGACGCAATTGATGATGATTGTGGGTCTTATACTCTCTGAAGAAATAGGGGGCAGACACGATTGTTGAAGATTGTTCGAGTCTTATACTCTCTGAAGCAATAGGGGGCAGACGCGATCGTTGAAGATTGTTCGAGTCTTATACTCTCTGAAGAAATAGGGGCATACGCGATCGTTGAAGATTGTTCGAGTCTTATACTCTCTGAAGAAATAGGGGGCAGACGCGATCGTTGAAGATTGTTCGAGTCTTATACTCTCTGAAGAAATAGGGGGCAGACGTGATTGATGAAGATTGTGGGTCTTATACTCTCTGAAGAAATAGGGGGCATACACGATCGTTGAAGATTGTTTGAGTCTTATACTCTCTGAAGAAATAGGGGGCAGACGCGATCGTTGAAGATTGTGTGTCTTATACTCTCTGAAGAAATAGGGGGCAGACGCGTTTGATGATGATTGTGGGTCTTATACTCTCTAAAGAAATAGGGGGCAGACGTGATTGATGAAAATTGTTGGTCTTATACTCTGTGAAGAAAAAGGGGGCAGACGCGATCGTTGAAGATTGTTCGAGTCTTATTCTCTCTGAAGAAATAGGGGGCGGACACGATTGTTGAAGATTTTTCGAGTTCTATACTCTCTGAAGAAATAGGGAGCGAACCCGTTTGTTGAAGATTGTTCAAGTCTTATACTCTCTGAAGAAATAGGGAGCAGACACGATTGTTGAAGATGTTCGAGTTCTATTTTCCTGGAGAAAGAGGGAGCGAATCCGTTGGCAGAAGAGTTTTCAAAGTCTCACCTACCCTGGAGAAGGAGTGGAGTGGATCCCTCATCAAATTTCAAAACGGGATGAAATTGGACAAAAACGCGTTGTTTTTTTATCTTTGCCCTATTCTTGTTAGCATAATAATGGGAAAAGAGGGGCAGCTGTAGACACCAGTTTTTGTCCGGGTTATAAATATTATATGATAATTATTATATTATATTACTATTATTATGTTATTATTAGTATTATTATTATATTATAATTAGTATAATAATAATTATTAGTAATATTATTAACTTATGTTTTATTATTTCATGCAGGCCAAACTACAATGCTGGCCCAAACCGGACTCAATTACAATGGGTCATCAGACCCAAACCCGAAAACCAAACTTGACTCGGTTACAAGACATGACCCGACCCGTTGTGAGACTTCATGCCCACGTGAAGATATCAGCTGCCCATGCTCCACAGCGCCCAAGTGTCCCCCACGTCTCCCACATGAACCGCACAACCAGCATCCATGTGATGTGCCTGGTTCCCGAGCAAGACCCATACGCTGCTGACCAGGGATGTCTCCCACGCCGAGCATCACACGAGAAGCGACACATTTGCAGCTGCCCATGCCTCTCGTGAAGACCCCATGACATTTAAAATACAAGAAATCAGCTCAACACATATTATTGGGGGGGATATATTATGGGGAATAAGATAAAAAAAAGCATGAACATATCAGAAGGGATTCCATCAACAAAAGGGGGGAGAACAACAGGAGTTATCAGCCAGGACCAACAAAAACAAAAAGGAGGAAGGACGCCATTAGCAACAAAAAAAAGGCAGAACGATGACCACTAAAAAAGGACTCATCTAAATCCATCCATCAAAAAGAGAGAACCGAGGGGCTACCAGCGATGAACCAGAAAAGACAAGAGCACAGAACAGTGAGAACATTGCATCTTTAGGGGATTCGTTGTAAAAAAAATAGTGTAATCGTTCTCATATCTTACACGGAAAACACAAGGCTAGAATTCGAGGTTTAAAGTTATTTTTCCAATTCTTCCACAATCTTGTTTATTTCATTTTTACATCCATTCAAAATGAAAAAATGAAAAGCCCATTAGCCAATAGAAATCATCAACGAAAATAAACAACCGCAAACAGTAATAGCAAGGTTTCGAGCAAAAAGAGAAGAAGTTAGAAGGAGATTTAAACAGAAAAGAAGAATTCAGAGGAAACCTTACCTTTTTTTGCAGTAGCAGTTTTCACGCTTTCGTTGGTTGGAGGGAACGTCTTCAACAGTCAAAGGTAACGCTGTTATAGTCCCTCGATTAGGAGTGTTTGGGTTTACAGAATCTTTGTGGTCATTTGAGAGTGGTAAGTCCCGAAAAGGTTATGTTTTAGTGGTGTCGGTGTTAAGAGTGCGGCATTTGGGATCGTTTGAGTTGGGTTTAGATGGCCATTGGTTTTGCGGGTTTTCTCGGTCGAGAGTAAAAAAACGGGTAGAAACGGGGGAGGGCGGTTAGACGTTGCTTGGCCCCTCATGGGAGCCTTGTGAAGAGTAGAGGCAATGGTGGTTGTCTATGTGGTTGATGGGGATAAGAAGTTAGCTGAAGGGACATGAGGGGTTCGACCGTGGAGTGTTTGGGGTAGCCAGCCGTGTATGGTGGTTCAAGGAGAGGAGCGACGCTGTTGTTGGCTAGAGGTTTGGTCTGGGTTTTATCGGACCACGGTGGCTGAGGCTTTAGGTGAGCAGGGGAAAGGGTTCCATTGTGTTTCTGTCGAGAGAGGGGGGAAGAAGAAGGGGAGAACGGTGCAAGGAGAGCAAATGAAGGTTAGGGTTAAACTCTTATATAAGTAGGGTATATATTTATGCATTAAAACGATAGTGTTTTAGGTATAGGTCACCATGTTATCCGCGTGTATTATTTCCCATTTGGACCACTCAAGTTTCACATCGTAATTCGCTTTGGTCCCTAAATTGATTTTTCATGTTTTTAATTTTTTTCTTCCATGTTTTACCCTAATTTAATTTAGTCCTTGATTAGCATTGTTCTCAGTTTCTGTTTTTAGACATTTGACTTGTAGTTTTCGCATGTAATGTTTTATTCCTGGAACATAGTTATTTTGAAATATTATTTGTTTGCACATTTGCTATGTGGCTTTTGAAAGCTACATTTTGATCTAGCATGTAATTGTGGATTTATTTCCTTGGTAGTCACTCATATTTTTGGTTTAACTCATTTTTGTCCACAAATAGAATATCTCATGCTGTTAAATTTGGTATTCATATTTTACGTGTATTATGTTTTAGTCCTCGTTAATAAATATAATTATTTTTAGAAATTTATAATTTGTTGTGTTATGATTTTATTTTTTAGGTTTAAGTCATATTTGTTCATTAAATAAAATATGTATATAGTGTATGTATATATTTTAATTATAAAGATATGTATATATTTTTTTATATTAAATGATTGTAGGTTGATTTTCTATATATTATAAACTAGATAATTCTTTTTTAATTAAGTTTTTCATGGCATCCTTTTTGCATAATATGCATGACATCCTCACGAGCATAACTCGACATTACGACATAATTGGCTTAAGGGTAATTCTTTTAATTTAAATCGTTTTAAGCGGGCTGTCATAACTGATTCGAGGTCTGTTTTTGACGATTTTTAATTAAAAGTGTATCCCATCAGTGACACATAATAAATTGATTTATCACTTTAAAATTTGGGGATAAAAGAAAAAGAAATGTTTGGCTATTTAAATTTATCGAGAAAAGGTTGTTATAACTGATTTAAGATCTCGTCTTGATATTTTTAAATAATCGAACATTCTTTATCTTTTTAAAAGTCGGGTAATTTTAATTTAATATGCTTTGGTGTTGATGAATTTTGTAAGTATGTATGTTATTGTTTTGTTAGGGATCATAAATCAAATTAAAATCGAATTTGTAAATTTCATTGCAAAGACATTAATTAATAGACGAGGTACCGATTTATGGCGTTGTGTGGGTGCCAATCCTTGCCCACACATAACCGACTCCCGAACTCGAATTTTGGTAACACAGACCTAAATTTGTTATTTTAATTAAAATTAATTTTTTTTATTTAAAATGGCAAAACATTTTTGGGTGCCCGATCACACCCTAATCAAAGATCGGTGGCGACTCTTCGAACCAGTTTTTTATCGTAAAAGAAATTTCAAATTTTCGAAACGAGAGGTTTTCCAAAATCGCACTATTTTAATTAAAAATTCAATCGTAAAGAAAATAATTAAAATTGATGTGGTTTTCCAAAATCTCGCCCCCTTTGAAAAAAATCGTTTCGACAACTATCATCGAAAAATTCTTAACAAATCTTCGATAATAACCTGCAAGTCCAAGGAAACTCTGAACTTCAGACACATTCTTTGGAACTTCCCAGTCCATTATAGCTTTTATCTTTTAAGGGTCCACCCTAATCTCATCTGCCCCAAGAAAATTACTTCATTTAGCCAAAATTCACATTTGGATAGTTTGGCATACAGCTTCTTATCCTTGAGAATTTGCAATATGATCCTCAGATGGGCGCTATGCTCTTCATATGATTTCGAGTACACCAGTATGTCATCAATAAAGATAACAACAAACTGGTCCAAATAGGGTTGAAAAATACTGTTCATGAGGTCTATGAAAGCAGTAGGTGCTTTTGTCACTCCAAATTGCATCACGATGAATTCATAATGTCCATATCTCGTTCAAAAAGTTGTCTTCAGAATATCTTTATCTTGAATCTTCAATTGATGGTATCCGGAACATAAATCAATCTTCGAGAATACCGAAGCTCATTTTAATTGATCGAACAAGTCATCAATTCTAGGAAGGGGATATTTGTTTTTTATTGTCACTTTATTTAGCTGTCGATAGTCAATGCAGAGACGCATTGAACCATCTTTCTTCTTAACAAATAACACTGGAGCTCCCCAAGGCGACACACTTGGTCGAATAAATCCCTTCTCTAGCAACTCTTGCAATTGCTTCTTCAATTCTTGCAATTCTTTCAGAGCCATACGATAAGGTGCCATTGCAATAGGAGCTGTTCTCGGCATTACTTCAATTTGAAATTCTACCTCTCTATCTGGAGGTAATCCTGGAAAGTCTACAGGGAAAACATCAGGAAATTCTCTGACTATCGGAATCTCATCTAACCCTTTCTCTTTAACTCTTGTATCTACTACATTTGTAAGAAAACCTTGACATCCTTGAAGCATCAACTTTTTTGCTGCCATTTCTGATATTACATTTGCTAAAGGATTAGTTCTTTCACTAATCACATTTATTTCTATCCCTTCTGGACTCTTCAGGGTTACCTTTTTCAATCTACAATCAACATTTACATAATAACAAAAAAACCAATCCATTCCCAAAATCACTTCGAATTCATCAAAAGGTAATTCCATTAGATTAGCAGGAAATTCAATTCCCTGAATCCTTATGGGACATCCCTTACAAACTTTATTTACCCCAGCACTATGCCCTAAAGGGTTAGTTACTATCATCTCATTACTCGTAGCCTCTAATGGGATTCTCAATTCATTTAATAATTTATTGGTAATATAAGAATAATTAGAACCCGGATCAATCAACACCAATACTAATTTATCATATAGCTGGAAAGTACCTGCTATAATATCGGGATCATCACAGTCGTCACTTGTATTTAAATTGTACACCAGTGTAGTGGAGCGAATTTTAGGTTGTGCAAAGGATTCAAATTGATTCCTCCCTCTACCTCTTCCTCATCCTCATTGTGAGATAGAAACATTTCTTTCAGATGGTGCAGACTCACCCACCATTAATGGGCAATCCCAAATGAAATGTTCGGCCTCTCCGCATCGAAAACAGACTCCAGAAGCCATTCGACATGTTCCAAAATGATTTACCCACAATGCTGACACTGTCTTGCTTGACCCGGAGTGGATCTTCCAATACCAGATCCCACTGATTGCGTCTGTCGAGCTATCATCTGACTTGCTCCTCTATCAGAGGATGCAATTGATTCTGATCTAGCTTGAGGTCAGAATCCCGAATATCTTCCTCTTTTTAGTGGTGTTGTGCATGAAGAATAACCAGTCCTCTTAGCTGTCTGAACTCTTGAGTCCCCAAATCTCTCGTTCTAAGCTCTCTCAAGAGCTTTAGCATGATCAATCACCTCTTGGAACAATGACAAGTTCAGTACTATCACCATCTCTTTCAATCTAGGGCGCAAGCCCTCCACAAACCATTCATAAGCGTCTTTCTCGGTAGTAACAAGCTCAGCTTCAAATCGATTCAGTTTATTAAACTCACATTCGTATTTGTATACTGAGCGATTCATCTATTTCAAGTTCATAACTCATACTTCAGTTGCCGAATAAACTGATCTCCAATGTACTTATGTTTAAATTCCTCCAAGAATAGAGACCACGTTAACTGGTCACTTGACATCCTCATAGTGGCGTTCGTCCACCATATCCTCGCTTGAACCCTTAGTAATGACACAAGTCCATCCAGCTTCTCCACTTCAGAGCAGTGGAGACCATCTAGCATGATTTTCAAATCATTCAAATAAAGATCCGCCACAACATGACCTTCCTCGACTTCTCCCTAAATTCAGGAGCTCCTAATCCTCTCAACTCCTTTGCTACATTTACTCTGGGAGTTGATGGAACAGGAGGTTAGAAACGCGACAATACCGCATCTAACGTTCTAAATAACACATCTTGAGTAGCTACAGGCACTCCAGAAGGTGTCTGTTCTTCACCTTGCTTGGTCAGGGAAGGTGAATTACTACTCTCAATGGGCCTATCATCTCCTGCTTCACTTCTAGAACTATCATGTCCGGACATCTATTAAGAATAAACATATCATTCTTTTAGCAAAATAACATATTCATTACTATACCAGATCAGAAGTTTTCACTATTTTGTTGGCATGTATACATTATAAGACATTCTAGACTTCAGTTTATGCCAAGAATCGACTAAATCGTAGCTTTGATACCATTAAATGTAACACCCCAACCCGTACCCAACCCGGATACGAGTCTGAGATGTCACATTGACTTTTTAAAATAATATTCTTACAAAAGAATAAAACATTTGAACTCATATTAAGAAAATACATTAATATACTATTAAATTATGCTTCATTATAAAAATTTAAGGCAAAAATCGAATATAAATTGTGTATCGATGCACTGCTGTAGTACTGCTACAGTAACTTTTGTAAAACTTACATAAAATTCATAAAAATTTAACATTTCATCGCTATACATTTACATTTACATAAATACGTTTAAAACATTAGAAAACTTGATCAGAGCACACATAATTTAAAGACTTTGTTTACATGCCAAGTTATTTATCACATAATAATACATACTATTTAAAGTTCTTCTAATCTGATAGTTGTAGAAGTAATGTTGTCCCAGTTGTCTAACCTTGCTTGTCTATCTTCTCTGATCCTACGTGTGAAACACTCACATGCTAAGTCATCGACTTAGTGAGGCATAATAATAATGACAATAAAATATCATGAAAATTTCATAATAAAATGCAATATCATGAAATCATATATTCAATCCATGAAAGTCACATAACCATGTATCTCACTCATAATCTGATCAAATTAACCATCGTGAATTCATATAATAAGTTCAGTAGATTCGATAGGTTCAATAGCCCATGATACAATACTAAGAACTCAAGGTATGTGAGTACTATGAGGTTGTGCACTATGCTGTCACCACAGCTCATATAAATTTACACCGAAGTGCCACGTAGAATTTGTCCCGAAGGACCGCGTAGAATTTGTACCGAAGTACCAAGTAGAAATGCACCGTAGTGCCATATAAGATTTGTCCATAAGGACCACATATAAATTCCTTGAGAATCATATACATATACCAAGGATCAAGTAGGTGTCTCAAAATACCTCATACATGTTCCAAAGAATACATATATGTCCCGAAGGACCACATAGAATTATCCCGAAGGACCGCGTAGACCCTCTACTCTTGGCATGCCAACTATACCTATAGTTCTCATCTACATAACATTGGCTTTCACAATTGACATAGTGTATCTCATAGACATATTATTTTCATACCTTTATCACATAGACATATAACTTTTCCTGCATATTCATGTCACATAATGCATATAATATGAATTCATGGCATTTATCATAATATGGAATGTTATCATGTAACAAAATA
This sequence comes from Hibiscus syriacus, assembly GCF_006381635.1. NCBI lineage: Eukaryota > Viridiplantae > Streptophyta > Magnoliopsida > Malvales > Malvaceae > Hibiscus > Hibiscus syriacus. The sequence goes on along the minus strand of NW_024061932.1, from coordinate 572,750 downwards.
TTGCATCTAGACTTATTACAAGTCTAGAACTGAATATAATGCTATATTCATGCTATGCATATGCACTCACCTAGATCTCTTTCCCTTTTCCTCTATCTATCTTACTTGTCACTTGTTCCGAAACTCGTTTAGGCTCGATATCTACATAAATATAATTTTCAAGACAATTATAAGAAGCCTAAACCTTATAATTCGATACTAATAGCTTGAGCTAATTTAATGAACCAAAAATTCACTTTACCTTTAGGAGTGTATTGATGCACTATGGGTGCATCGATACCCAAAATAGCTACGAAATATTCATGCATCGATGCACCCCTTAATGTACCGATCCACCTTCAAAATTTGTCTTGGTGCATCGGTACGTACTCATAGTGCATCGATGCACCTACCCAGAATAGGTAATTTCATCCAAAAATCATCAACACTTCACCCAAATTTTCATGTATAAAACCCTTATTATGCTACTAAACTCATCTATGATCATTTTAACTAACTTTTATCATTCCAACACCTTATTATCTCTCATATCTCATTCAAATTCTTAAAACTAAGAATCATACCAAAATTTCCATGTAATTCAAACTTATTTCTAACACTCATAACCTATTATTCACACTCATGACAAGTCAAATTCAACTTCTAAATCCATTTATACATCCTTATTCAAAATTTCACTTATCCACTTCATATCTTTAATCTTTCATAACTTACCAATATTTGAGTTTCTATGATTTTTTTCTTATCCATCATCTTTCCTAAAGCTTCATGAATCAAACCCATGCTTTAATTTTAAGGATTAACCAAAAGAAATCAAATTTACCTTAGTTTTGGGTGCTTCACGTTTGGGAGAAGAAGAGAATGAAGAAGATAAGAAATCTGGAAACTTTTGTTTCCTAACAATGGGTTCCATGTGGTTCCCTTATCTTATAAGATAAGGGAAATAAAAATCTTACATGGCAAATGACCATTTTGCCCTTTAACTCTTCTTCATTTGTTAATTCATCCTACATAATATATTTCAATTAATTCCTTCACTTTTCAATTTATCTAATTTGGTCTTTGAAATTTAAAAATCTTACACTTTAATCATTAACCCGATATTGAGGATGTTACACTTATCGAATGCAAATACTACTGCAAGAAGTTCTTTTTCAGTTGTTTTGTAGTTTACTTGTGCATCTTTAAGAGTACAACTAGCATAGTAGATAACATGAAAGAGTTTACCTTTTCGTTGCCCTAGCATTGCTCCAACTGCATAATTACTAGCATCGCACATGAGCTCTAAAGGTTCATTCCAGTCTGGTGGAACAACGATTGATGCTGATGAAAGTTTTTTCTTCAAATATGTAAAAGCATTTAAATAATCATCATTAAGTACAAATGGTTGATTTTGTTGAAGCAAAAGACACAAAGGTTTTGAGATTTGAGAAAAATCTTTTATGAACCGCCTATAGAAGCCTGCATGTCCAAGGAAACTGCGTATGCCTTTCACATTGGTGGGTGGAAGTAGATTTTCAATTAATTCCACCTTGGATCTATCGACTTCATTGCCTTTACAAGAAATTTTGTGACCCAACACTATTCCTCTGGTTACCATAAAATGGCATTTCTCCCAATTTAGTACTAGGTTGGCTTCTTCACATCGTTTCAGTACTTTATATAAGTTGTCGAGGTATCGGTTGAAATTTTCGCCTGAGATGGAGAATTCATCCATAAATATTTCCATGTATTCTTCCACCATATCTGAAAAAATGGCCATCATACATCTCTGAAAGGTTGCTGGAGCGTTACATAGTCCAAACGACATTCTTCTAAATGCATATGTATCATATGGAAATGTGAAAGTAGTCTTCTCTTGATCCTCTGGTTCTATGGCTATTTGATTTTATCCTGAATATCCATCAAGGAAGCAGTAAAATGCTTTTCCTGTTAGCCTATCAAGCATTTGGTCAATGAAAGGAAGGGGAAAGTGGTATTTCTTTGTGGCTTTATTGAGCTTCCTATAGTCCATACATATTCGCCAGCCCGTGACTGTTCTAGTAGTTAAAAGCTCATTATTTTTGTTTTTGACCACGGTGACACCACCTTTCTTTGGCACGCACTGCACCAGACTGACCCATGAGCTATCAGATATTGGATAAATTACTCTCGCATCCAACCATTTTATGATTTTCTTCATGACTACATTCTTCATGATCGGATTGAGTCTTTTTTGTGGTTCCATCGAATTACTATGATTGTCTTCTAAGTTGATCTTGTCATGCATATGGTAGGGTTGATTCCCTTCAATACTGCCATGATCCACCTAAGAGCTTTTTTGTGCTGTGACAAAACATTTAACAAACTGTTCTCCTGCTTGGAGGTTAGACTGGCAGAAATTATCACTGGTAAAGTCTCATTACTACCTAGGTAGGCATATTTCAAATGCGATGGCAAAGTTTTAAGTTCTAATGTGGGTGCATGCTGTAATGATGATTCTGGGGTGCTAACTTCATTAAAATCTAAGGGTTCAAATTTCATACCTAATCTAGCATGAAGGAAACTAGATTGTTCTTCTGATTCTCCTTCATAATTTGCTTTGGTGTCATTTACAGGGAACCCATTTAGTGCTTTGTTAAAATAAATATTGCTAAGGTAATAGTTATCAACATCCATTTCTAAAACTTGTTCGCCTGGGCCATGATTATCGTGTTCATGCATCATAAACATCCAGTCGTGGCTCAGAGTGTTGTATTCATCTATTTTTAAAAATTCATCTTGACCAAGATTTTCCTTTTCTTCTTTCTCCATTGAGTCCATATCTCTAATGCATTGGCATTCTTATGAATCGTCCACATATCCCATGGAGTTGAAGACATTGATTATGACACTTTGCTCTCCTACCAGCATCGTGAACTCTCACTTCTCGCAATCTATTAAGATTCGTTCACTGGCCAAAAAGGGTCGTCCAAGGATGATAGATGCGCTTTCATCAGCTTCACAGTCCAACATGAGGAAATCAACTGGAAATATGAATTTGTCCACATTTACAATGACATCTTCTATTCTGCCCTCAGGACGCACATAAGATCGATCAACTAACTGTAGGATAATTGTAATTGGGCAGGTGTTATACCTTTCTAGTTTTAAAAATATGGATTTTGGTATCAAATTTACGCTCGACCCTAGGTTAACGAGAGATCGTCCTACAAAGTTGTTACCGATTGAACATGGTATCACAAAACTGCCAGGGTCTTTTTGTTTTAGTGGGAGTTTGCTTACTGCAGAGTAGATTTATGTTACGGCGGAAACATTTTCTATCATCCTCTTCTTTGTGACAATGTCTTTTAGGAACTTAGCATAGGAAGGCATCTTCTCGATGGCTTCAAGTAAAGGTACGTTGATATACAACTGATCTATAACATCGAAAACTTTCTTGAACTGTATGTCATCATTATGTTTCTTCAATCGTTGAGGAAATGGTGGTGGAGATCTCACGTCATCTGCTGTCAGTTCTGAGGAAATGTTGGCCTTGGCAATAAATTTCCCATTATCTGGTTGACGATTTTCATGGCCTTCATCATTTTCCTTCTCTTCGGATAATCCATCATGTTTCACATCTTCAGCTCGATCCTTAAGTTTTGTAATGCCTTGGCGAGAATTTTCTAGTTGTTTTCCCCCAAACTTGTCATTCTAGTTAATCTGTGTCCCACTCCTTAGTGTAAGTACACTGCACTATAATGTCGTGGCGAGAATGTAATACTGTGACAATTTTACCCACTTGGTTCTCCAATGCTCTCAAGGATGAACTATGGCTTTGCAAAAGAGAAGCTTGACTTTGCAACAAAATTCCTTGGTTTTTTATTGTTGATGAGTGCTCGTGCATCAGAGTCTTTGTTGAAGCCATGAAATATTTTGTCGAGGCCATGAATTCTTGTAATGAAGCTTCCAAGGAGTTAGAAGTAGAGCTGGTATTAGAGGAAGAAGTTGAACCTTTAGTGTTTTGTCAGGGCATCTGACGATGTTGATTCTGAAAATGTTGATGTTTCGAGTTACTCTGTTGTGGCCTATTATAATTTCTTGCCTGATTGTTGTTGGTCCCTTGATTACCCCATGAAAAATTCGGATATTGTCGCCATCCATGATTGTATGTATTTGAGTATGGTTATTGTTTCTTCGGTTGTAGTTGCCCACAAAATTGGTAGACTCCTGGTTTTCTGGATATTCACACTCATGATGGTTGCCGTGACAAAATATGCATGCATTACTGGTTGCTTTGACTTCTCTCACCTTATTAGGACGTTGCAAATTTTTCAACATATTAGTTATGGCAGAAAGTTGAGCCTCTACTGAATCCTTACCCTCAATTTCATATGCTCCAAATACTTTTCTACTGGTTCCTAGCCTTGTAGTTGGGAATTGATAGTCATTATTTGCTATCCTATCGAGGATATAAAAGGCTTCCTCAGGTGATTTGTCAAGTAAAGTACCATTTGCTGAGGCATCCAACATCATTCGATTAGGTGCATTAACTTCATTGTAAAACATCACGACCTGAGTCCAGTTATGAAATCAGTGGTTCACACACTTGCGAATTAGACTTTTATATCTATCCCAACACTCATACATTGATTCATCATCATCTTGGCGAAAACTTGAAATATCATTGCATAGTTGTGTATTCAGATTGGGTAGATTGTATCGAAGTAGGAAACTCTTGCATAAATCTGCCCAAGATTCCATTAAACCTGAAGGAACTCCACTGAGCCAAGTTTTCGCTCTGTCGCGTAGGGAATAAGGGAAAAGTTTAAGTTTAAGTTTAAGCACATCTTCATGCACTCCTCGTTGTCGGAATGAATCACACACTTCAAGAAAGGCACAGATATGCTATCCAGCATCCTCATTAGGTGAGCCACCAAATTGACCGATGGAGTTTAGCATATTGAACATCACAAGTTTAAGCTCAAAATGGGTTGCTTGTATTTCAGGTGCCTCGATGCCTGGATTGAGATCGTTAAGAATTGGGTTCAAGTGATCTCGTATTGCTTGTGGTCTTGCAACTTCTCTCTGTAAATTTTTTACCGCTACATCAGGATCTTTCTGATCTCCCATATTGTTGCCTTGAAATTGTAGTTGGTTCATATACCCTCTGGTTCGTTGGTTACGTCACCTTTGTCTGAACGACTGTTCAATTTCAGGGTCGAATGGTTCTAATGGTTTACCAGCAGATCTCATGATCATGCAACAATAAAAACCTACAAAATAAGAAAAACATGTTAAACTAAGTAAATAAAATGTGACAAGAAAAACTTGTTATGGAAAAAAAAAATTTGTCAGTTGCCAATCCCCGGCAACGGCGCCAAAAACTTGATCGCTTGTAAATGTATATGCTAAGGCAAGAAATTCTATCCAAGTATAAACAATCGAATCAAGTAATATAGGGTAAGTGAGTTATCGTCTCATCAGGGATTGGTCGATTCTTTTTAATTTTCACCACAACCAGAACTAGTTGTCACAAGCTAATTCTTGAAGTCTTGTCAAACTAAAAAGAACTATTAGTAACAAAAATAAAAGCAAGAAAATATTATAAAGTATGGTTGTAGAAAAATTTGGTCGAATCAAAATAAATATGCAAAAACTATCGAATTAAAATAAATAAGGCAAAGACAAACGTTGATTCAAATATATTTAAAACAACCTCACATATTCAGACTTTTCACAGAGCACTCATGCTAATATTTTGTTATGACAAGCAATTATTCTAAGTCTAGACTAAATTGTTATGATATGCTTAAGCTGCCCGATAGGATTACTGAGTATTCTTAGACAGTTGTTATGGCAATACTACTCAGCGTTAACTACAACCCTTGGTTTGTCAAACTGTTGTTGTAGCAATACCTCTTAGCGTGAACTATAATCATTGTCTATCCTACTCTAGCGTCTATCCCTTTTAGTCGATTAAAACCCTCTCCTTATCTCTATGGTAGATAAGTTAGAACATCATCATCCCGGATCCATTCCATTGTTCACGTAGATCTATCTTAATTCTCTCGAATCTAAGAATCAATATCTAGACAAATGACAATCTCTTGAAGCTCTTACAGTGTCAAGGCAAAATATTTAAACAATGAACAAAATAGTCATGAGGAAAATCATAATTCATCATTTATAAAACAGAAAATAATTGTTTCGGCAAAACAAAGATTAACACCAAGTAAAACAGTTCATGGTGTTGTCAAAAATTCAACCAAAGTATCATCGTTTTATTACAACCCCAAGAAAAGTAAAGAAATTAAGAACAAAGTAAGAACGACTCTCAAAACCGAGGGCTCTGTCGTGACATCTCTGATCAACACAAGCCCTTTCTCCTCGGCAACATCAGTCAAACCAAATAAATTTTGTCGAAGAAAAACTCATCCACCACATGCAATTATAATCTAAATGCAGCTAAATGCAACTAATATGCTTTGAATATTTTGTTTAGACGAGCAATAACTTAAGTAAAAAGACTAGAAATAGAGTCTTTTTATCAGGTAACAATGATCGAAAGGATAAATTAGAATTTGAACTTACAATTTTCACTTAAGAAGACAAACAGAAATTAATTTTGGTCTGACTCACTTTCAGTCCCTAGCAGAGTCGCCAAGTTGTCGTAACCGTCCTTCGGGTGGTCCCGAAATCGGCTTCCGACTTGATTTGATGTGTTGGAGCCGCCACCGATCATTTAAAATTAGGTTGATCGTACACCTTAACTTACCATTTACCTAATATGTATTTTACCAATAATTAATCGGATTCGGGAGTTGATTACAGTCAATAAAGGATTAACACCCTTTTACTTCCCTTTTGGTACCAATTTAATTTTCCGGTTGTCTTAATTGTGAAAATTAAAAGTTAAATTGAAATTTAAAGGTTCGATCCGAATTACTTACCTTTGACCAATTAAAATTGTCCTAAAAATCAAATTATTGTTAAATAATATAATAAAATAAAAAATATTAAATTAAAAGAAATATTAAAGAACGATTAAATTGGAAAACATTTGAAATTAAGGGTCAGATGGAAGTTAATTGGAAGATGCAAGGAGAAAAATAAAAGTTAGGGTACTAATTTAAAGTAAAAAAAGAAATAATAAAGTGAATTAAATTGAAATAAAGTGAAATTCATGGACCAAATTGAAATTAGTGGTCAAAATGATTTACATATCAAAATAACAGGGATGACGGGAGGAATTTAAAACTTTGCTAATTACAAAATGGCCCTCAATATATATGTGCAAAAACCCCCTTTGTCATCTCATTTTCTCATTTCCCTAAAAAACATTCTCCCATCCTCTCTCAAAATTCTCTCAAACCGAGCCTAGCCCCGGCCACTCAATCCACACCGACCGACGTTCTTTGTTGCTGTTCCACCCCTCCTGCCACCGCCTCTGGTGTTTGAAAACCTAAAAATCTACCCCCAAAATACTCTCATCGACACCCCAAAGCTAAACCCTAGCCCCAAATCCCAAAACAAACCCAAAATAGCGTAGATCTAAAAAACCGTTCGGTTTTTACCTTTCCCGGTGAACTTTCCAACTTCCGACGGCTTCTTCTTCTCTGAAGAGGCTCCCACGTGTTCCCGTCGACCTTTGATGAGGAAAAGCTTTGCCTTTTGGTTTTGGTTTCGAACGTTTGTGGCCTTGTTTTTTGATGTTTTGGGATTGGTTGTTTTCAGTTTTGGCCGAATGTTGCTTGTGCTTTTGGTTTTTTTTTTGTTATGATGGTAATGATTCCTTTTTCTTATTTTGGTTGTTTTTCTCATCGGTTTTTTTCTGGGATTTTTCTTTTGTTCAACAGCTTTGGTGGGGTATTTATACGCCCACCGCCGATGGTTGTTTCCGCTCCCAACGGGATGGTGCAGTCTTGATATTTGGGGGATTTTGCGCATTGTGTTTCGGTTCGACCTTGCTGCCATGTTTTTCGACCCAGGATTCTCAGCCTCATGCGTCATTTTCTCTTCCCATGTGGTGCCTTTGCTAAGTGTGTGTAACCCTAATTCCATTTGGGCTGGGTCAGGCCCCTCTAAACGGGTTTGCTTTGCTGGGTTCCCATCGGGTTTGATGGGTCAAGCTACCAGGTTGGGCTCTGGATTTGGACTATTGGACTCCGTCTGGACCCGAATTGGACCTGAAATAAAAAAATAATATAATATACAATAAATAAAAAGAAACATAAAAATGGAAAATAAAATATATGTAATAAAGTTATATAATATATTTTAAAAACAATATAATATATTTTCAAAGATTATATATATTATATACGTTTTCAAAAACAGTTAACTATATATATATATATATATATATATATGTTTTCAAAATAATATGTTTTCAAAAACTATATTATATATGTTTTCAAAAACCGTTTTTTAAAAACTATATATTATATGTTTTCAAAAACTATACTATATCTTAAAAACTATATATAATATATGTTTATATATATTATCATGCATACTATATAATGTAAAAAAAGACCCGGACGAAAATGGGTGTCTACAACATCATACATTCTTTTCTCATAATATCATATCCCAAAATCAGGCAACTAAGTACTGAGTGCAACTATGTACTAAACACCAAAAACATACGTGCTAGTAAATAATGCAACTATTATGCTCCGCCTCTATGACATGCCAACTGTCAATATGCAAACACTGGGCATTCTTATCAAATCATGTTCTATTCATTTATGAGAAGTATCCATAGATACTAACATATCAAAACATCATATAAAAGTACATTGGGCAGTTCATACCCAAATTCATTCATAAATACATTTAACAAAAATAACATATAAAACGTATTGGGTAATTTTATACCCAAAGTAATCTAAATACCTTTTTGGTAAATCAATATGAAAATAGATCAAAATATGATTTAAATAATTTTCCTTCAAACCATTAGAGGTTGAGTCATTGCAAGTCTTCCTTATATCATATATAATAATATAAGTAAGAATGCACTCACATGGTATACCTAGCTTGCACACTTTATTTAACGAGATAAGCCTTACCTTTGTACTTTTTTTCTTAACTTTTAGCTTTCATCGATCTCGATTTCGATCATGCTCTATACAAATATCATTTACAAAACATATAAATTTCAAAGTACGTGTTAGTATCTCACTAACACATTAGGCGCACAATAGCATAAAATTGCTTTAAATGCAATTAATGCATATTCCATCATAATCTCCTTTCACATTATCAATGGTAACATAAACTCCTTCAAAATAACATTTCAAATCCCTGAAATATTAATCCTTATTAGTAGTTCTGAAGGCTTTTCAGTATTCTACATTTAACCACTAATAAGAATTTCTTGAAAATTCATCCCAATATTTCAAATTCATTCAAAATGGTCCCTTTCCATTTCACCTTAAATTTGATATCAATCACCCACTTCAAACATTCTAACAATGTATTTATACATTATTCATCACCCTTACACTAATTTCCATTTCAAGACCAACTTTCATGTATTTTATTTTTTGGTCCCCAAACTTTAACAACTTCCAAAACAATCCAAATCAACCTTCTAACATAAAAATTAACAGACGCTATCATCATTTGTGAAAATGCCCTTAAAGACAGGAACGACTTCCTCTTCCTCTCTAAGCATTCATTGTGTTTGCACCACTTGCCAGTATGGAGTTTTAGGACATCAATTATGTTACGCTACTTACACATCAAGGTCTTCCTATGACAATATTTAATATTACAGTCTCTAAAGGTAAAGGTGTGCAAAACAAAATCGAGTCGATCTATCTGATCCATTGATCCGATCTGTCTTTTGATTTTTGGATAGTTCATATTGAATATTTGGAATTGTACGAGTCAGTAAATTCTAATTTCGAATTATCTGAAAATCTGATAAAAATCTAGATCCAATAATTAAATAACCCACCATCCCATTAAATCTTTAGCCCAAAAAATTAAGATTTTAAATTATATACTAAGTGTAAATAATTTCTCATGGACCGATAATATTATGTTAGTGTCACTTATTAATTGTTCTCTTCTCTTTGCTCTGACGAAACACAAGAATGTTTCTTAGAAGAGTAGTGCAGCATAGAACTTTTTTTTAATTTTTTGTTACATTGTTACGATTCTAATTTTATTTAACAAAAACATCTTGTAGTTCACTAGTTAATAGTTTAGTTCCCTTTAGGCCCGAAAGAAATTAGATTCATTAGTTTGCCTTTTAGAAGATAGAAATTAGATTTGAAACAAAACTCCCAAAATGGTTTGCTGTAGATATGTGAATAATATTGGGTCTGTTTTATATCTTTTAGGCAATAGAAACATCATATGATTTGGAATGATAGAAAAACTTTTATAATATAAAAGATGCTATATAAATTCATATAAATTTAAAAATTAAAAATTTTGTCAAATTATATTTTATATTTGGATCTGTCGTAACCGTCCTTCGGGTGGGCCTGGAATCGGGTTTCGACTTAATTTTGATGTGTTAGAGCCAACATCGATCATTTAAAATTAGGTTGACCGGACACTTTAACTTACCATTTACCTTATCTGTGTTTTACCAGAAATTAATCGGATTCGGGAGTCGATTACAGTCAAGGAAGGATTAACACCCTTGTCGGTACCAATTTAATTTTTCGGTTGTCTTAATTGTGAGAATTAATAGTTAAATTAAAATTTAAAATTCGATATGAATTACTTACCTTTGATCAATTAAAATTATCCTAATAAAAGAAGACAAATTAATATTAAATAATAAAATAAGATAAAATGAAAATGAAAATGAAAAATAAATAAAAATAAATAAATATTAAATTAAAAGGAGTATTAAATAAGGATTAAATTTAAAAAACATTTGAAATTAAAGGTCATATTGAAGTTAATTGGAAGCTGCAAGGAGAAAAACAAAAGTTAGAGGGTAAATTGTAAAAAAATAATAACAGGGATTAAATTGAATTAATTCAAAATTCAAGGAAAAATTTACAACAGGTGACCAAAATGAATTACATATCAAAAAACTAGGGACTGTGGAAATAATTAAAAAAACATGTAATTGCACTCTAGTCCCCACTATATACAGGCCAAAAATCCTAAAAGTTTTCATTTTATACCATTTCTTCAAACAAAACACTCCTCTCCCTCTCATTTCTCTCTCGACCCAAACCCCCCAACCGGCCTATGGCCGACCAACTTACCACCATCGCCCTCTTCCTAGTCGCCGCTCCGGCCACCGCCTCTAGGGGCCAGAAAAACCAAATTACACCCAAAATACTCCCATCAACACCCCGACACCAAATATGAACCCCAAACTTCCTAAAAACACAAAACAATATGGATGTAAGTTTAAAACTTTGGTGGTTACCTTCTTTCGATGGCGTCCTTTCATTCTCTGACAGTTTTTCTCTTAGCAAAAACCGAGGCTAAGCTTGTTTTTTTATGGCTTGATATTTTCCGTTTTGGTTGCTCTTGCTTCAAACTTTGTTGTGTATTTCTCTTGAACGCTTGTTATTGGGACTTTTTAGTTTGGTTGCTTTTGTTATCTTGCTCAATGTGTTTTAGTGGCTTCTCGTTCGATCGATTTTTGGTATTTTTACTGTTCTTTTCAATAGCGTGGTAGGGGTATTTATACCCCCACCGCTGGTGGTTGTTTCTGCTCCAAACGGGGTTGTTCCCCTCTTCCTCGTTATACTTGGGCTGATTGGTTATTTGTGTGGCCAGAAATCCTGGGATGGAGTAGTCCCGGGTTTCTTGGCTGGAAATCTCGGCCAGTTATTGGTGCGTGGCCTCCCCTTGCGGCGCCCTTGCTAAGGTGTGTAACCCTAGCCACTGCTGGGTCAGGCAGATGGGCTCGGATTGTTGTGTTGGATCATGCCTGCTTCAATAGGGCCTGGACGAGCTTGCTGGGTCAGGCTACCTGGTTGGACTCCCTTATACCCTTGTTGGACCTGGATTTACACTCCTAATTTGGACTTGAAAAAATAAATAAATGAATAAATAAATAAACAAATAATATATATAATACTAAATATATACTATGATATATAATATATAACTATAATATATATAATAATAAATATATACTATAATATATAACTATATAATATATGTAATAATACTATAATATATGTAATATATATAATATATATAATATATATATATATATATAATATATAATATATATATATATAATATATATATATATATAATATAATATATATATATATAATATATATATATATATATATAATATAATAATAATGTACTATTATCATATAATATATATTATATATAATATACTATAATATATAATATATAATATATAATATATAATATACTATATATACTAAATGTGTTTGGGTGAAAATAGGTGTCTACAATTGTCCCTCTTTGTCCATTTATCAAATGACAAAAATAGGACAAAGATAAAAGGACACAAATTTTTGTTCGGTATGAAGGTGTCACTGAGTCTAATATCCTCCATTATGAGGATCGATTCCAATCTTATCGAATATCCTCCATCGCAAAGTTGAAATTCGATCTGAAAATCCAGGTTATAATTGGTTTGTTGTAATCAATTTGAACTGAATTACAGATGACTCCCTCGTCGTGAAGTTGATTCGATCTTGAGATGACTTTTGCACGATATCCTTTTTCATGAAGTTGAAATCGTGGGTGACTCATTCGTCGTGAAGTTGAGTTAATCTTGGATGTTTCGAGCATGATATCTTTTGCTGTGAAGTTGAAATCTAGTTTGTAATATGAACTGGAAAGTGGCTTCTTATTGCCAAATCGTAGTCAACCTTGGTCTTCTTTGTTTAAAACATGTTGATGTTTCGATATAACAAATTAAGTGTTAATGGATTTTAAGATTTTATATTGAAAATTAAAATATATATTCGATTAACTTTTTCGAATATCAAAAATATTACTTCAAGCTTACAAATGTCTTTTTCAATCATTACTCAAGTGTAAAATTAAGTTTCAATCTTAAAATATTTTTGAAACAATTTTTACAAAGTATTTCGAGCCATATTCGAGCCAAAATGAGTTTTAATTAGTATGGTATCGATACCCCCTTATAGGGTACTGATACCCTCCCTTAATAATTTTGTGTTGAAAAATAACAGTATGCTCGGATGGTACCGATACCCCCATATAGGTATCAATACCCCCATGCTATGGTATTGATACCACCTCCACAGTCGAAATATTTGAATTTTACACTACATGTATTGATACCCTATGAAGGGGTACCGATACCCCCCGCTCCCAGCACACTTTTTCAAGAAGGTTTACACACCACAACGGCTAAAATTTCACCCAAATGGTTCCCAACGGCTAGAATCATCTCAAGGGGTATTTATACAAGTTCTGAAGCCATTTATCAACAACAATTAAGAGAGAATCAAAGAGAAAGCTTTAAACATCAAGTTTGAGCAATTCAAGCCATTTTTCATTCAATATTCATCTTTGCTTTCAAGAACACTTGTTGTACTCAATTGTATTATTCTTTAGTGTTCTTTCTTTGTTCTAGAATTGTGCAAACATCTTTCCTAGTGAGGATTTCTTTAAGTTTGCAAAATTTGTATTGTTCTCTTTGGGAGAGAGTGTTCTCAAGAATTTGGGGTATAATTCTTGAGGGATTTGTAAGGTTACTCTTTGTCCTCAAAAGAAAGACAAATTAGTGAATTTGTGGAAAATCCTTAGTGTGGATAGCTAAGGTAGTGGACGTAGACTTTGGTTGAGAAAGTCGAACCACTCTAAATCGTTGTGCAATATTTTTCATTTTCCGCAAAAGCTTCCACCAAAATTTTTATTGCCAATTCACCCCCCTCTTGGCCGATTCCGTCGATCGATTAACTCAACAATTGGTACCAGAGCCTCACTCATTTGAAGGTTTAATCGCCTATTGAGTCGATTCGGGAAGAGTTACATTGATTACCAAGTCATCAATGGCCTCCGCTTCAAATTTCAACTCCGGTCTCGATTCGATGCCCGTCAACAAGCCTCCTTTCTACAATGAAGCTAACTATGCCTATTGGAAGAATAGGATGATGTACTTCATACAAGCAAGTGACATGGGAGCATGGAATGCCGTAGAAGAATGATACATCAAGCCTTTCACTCATCCAAGGTTATGGAGTGAATGAGAGACAAGATTGTTCCAACTCAACTCCAAAGCCATCCATATCATATTTTGTGCTCTTGGACCAGATGAATACGAAAGAGTTTCATCTTGTACAACCGCCAAAGAAATATGGGACAATATTCAAGTCACTCATGAAGGTACTGATGAGGTAAAGAAATCTAAAATTAGTATTCTAACACATAACTATGAAAATTTCAGGATGAAACCAAATGAAGATATCAAAGCTATGACGGATAGATTTTCAACGATTGTCAATGGTCTCAAATCATATGGAGAGATCATTTTAAATGAAAAGCTTGTGAGGAAGCTAGTTTACTCCCTTCCAAAAGCATGGCAATCAAAGAAGACGGTAATCATGGGGGCTAATGACCTAACGTCCTTAACTCTTAAAGAGCTAATCGGTTCCCTCCTCACTCATGAAATGATGCTTGAAGATGAGGTGGACCTCGATAAGATTGACAAGACACCAAAGGAGAAGGAGAAGAAGAAAAACATTGGAGTTGCTCTCAAATCCACAAAAGATGAGAGTGATTCGAATGACGATGATGATGGCATTATTTGCCAAACGATTCAGAAAGTTGATGATGCCCAACCGAGGAAGAAAATTCAAATGCAATGAAGGCTTCAAAACTGAATCGAAGGAGAAAGACCCGATCATTTGCTATGAATGCAAAAATCCGGGGCATTTCAAATATGATTGCCCACAATTGAAGAAAATGGTCAATCCAAAAAGAAGCACAAGGCTCATGTAGCTACATGGAGCGATGAAGAAGGTTCCGATGAAGAGGAACAAGAAGTTGTAAACTTGTGCTTAACGGCCATCGGGGAAAATTCTAAGGTAACCTCTAACTCACTTGATTCGGATGAATTATCTTATGATGAGTTGTTAAAGGATTATAATGAGTTGTTAAAGAATTGCAAATCAAAATTAATGATTTTGAAAAGAAAAATATTGATTTGCATAACTTACTTTCAAAAGTTCATAATGATCATCAAAGGAAGATTGATGATCTTAAAACTTCTTTTAATAAGGTTGGAACAAAAAAGCTTTGAAAAAGGTGAGAATTCAAAATCAAACTTTTTTAGAAAAAGTTCTAGAAACTACAATCATAGTAGTCCTCAAAGAACCTTAAATGGTAAAATCGTTAGGAGTATATGGGTTCCTAAAGAACTCATTACAACTAAAGATAAGGATATCCTTCATAAATGGATTACTAAGGGTACAAGGATTTTAGAAACTAATGAATATGGACCCAAAAGAATTTGGGTACCAAAAATTAGAAATTAATCTATGTTTGTAGGAAAAGGAGCATTGCTACAAGGCATGGAAAACAAATCCAAATTCATGGTATCTTGATAGTGGATGCTCGAGACACATGACCGGAGACAAAAGTCGGTTCATAGAGCTTAATGCCAAAAATGGAGGAGAAGTGACTTTTGGTGATAATTCGAAAGGTCACATCGAAGGTATAGGTACTATTGGTAATACCTCTTCCATACAAATTTAAAATGTTTTATATGTGAATAGATTAAAGCATAATCTATTGAGTATTAGTTAATTATGCGATAAGGGATTCAATGTCTTGTTTGAAATTAATGGTTGTAAAGTCATCGACATTGCATCTAATCGGATTATGCTTGTTGGTCATAGAATAGGAAACATATACATGGTGCATTTAGATTCTATTGACATGACTAATTTATGCATAGTTGCTAAGGATGAGCATGATAGTTGGTTATGGCATAGGAGACTAGGACATGCTAGTATGAGTGTTTTGCAAAGGTTAATTCAAGGAGACCTAGTAAGAGGGTTGCCTAAGCTTAAATTTGATAATGATAAAATCTGTGACGCTTATGCTAAAGGAAAACAAAAGCGAGTTTCTTTTAAATCTATTAATGATGTATCAACTAGTAGAGTATTACAATTGATCCATTTAGATCTTTTTGGGCCAACTATAACTACTACTTTGGGTGGAAAACAATATGCATTTGTCTTGGAAGATGACAACTCTAGATATACTTGGTTTCTATTCTTAAGTACAAAAGATGAAGCATTAGAAAATTTCATCACATATTCAAAAATAATTCAAAATGAAAAAGGTTACTCTATCACTAGTGTTAGAAGTGATCATGGTACTGAATTTGAAAATCTTGGATTTATTGAATTTTATAATTCTAATGGTATTAGCCATAATTTTTCAGCACCTAGAACTCTTCAACAAAATGGAGTTGTTGAGAGGAAAAATCGAACTTTAGAAGAAATGGCTAGAACCATGCTTTGTGAAAATAATTTGCCAAAATATTTTTGGACTGAAGCCACAAATACCGCTTGTTATATTATAAATCGAGTAATGATTAGGCCAATTTTAAAGAAAACTCCATATGAAATTCTCAAAAATAAAAAGCCTAACATTAGTTATTTTCATCCTTTTAGATGTAAATGTTTTGTTTTAAACAACGGTAAAGAAAACCTTGGCAAATTTGATGCTAAAACTGATGAAGGATTATTTCTGGGTTATTCCTTAAATTCTAAAGCTTATCGTGTATTTAATAAAAGAACTTTAGTTGTAGAAGAGTCTATACATGTTGTTTTCGATGATAATCCCCTTCCGAGGAAGGATTCTTATGTTAATGATGATGTAGGTATTGTACAAGCAAATGACGTTAGACATGACGTTGGAGAATCATCTTCAAAGGAAGAAACAAAGGATGAGGAAACTCATGATCCCCTCGAGAATCCAACCATTGAAGAAATGGAAATATCTTATCCAAGAGAGTACAACTATGTCAAGGATGGTGAAATTATAGGTGATCCATCCAAAGGGGTAACAACTCGATCTTCTCTTAGAAATATTTGTAATTATGTTGCATTTATTTCATGTATAGAGCCTAAGAACATCAAAGAAGCATTAAAAGATGAACATTGGATAATGTTTATACAAGATGAATTAAATCAATTTGAGAGAAGTAAAGTAAGGACATTAGTTGAAAGGCTTAGTAATAAATCTACTGTAGGTACTAGATGGGTATTTAGGAATAAGCTTGATGAAAGTGGTAATATAGTGAGAAATAAGGCTAGACTTGTTGCTCAAGGGTATACTCAAGAAGGGGCATAGACTATGATGAAACATACGCTCCCGTAGCTAGGATGGAAGCAATTAGAATGTTATTGGCATTTGCATGTTTCAATGAATTTAAATTATATCAAATGGATGTTAAAAGTGCATTTTTAAATGGTTTTATAAAAGAAGAAGTGTATGTGGAACAACCTCCAGGTTTTGAAGATCTAAATTTTTCGGATTATGTCTTTAAATTGACAAAAGCTCTTTATGGCTTAAAACAAGCTCCTAGAGCTTGGTATGAAAGATTGTCAAATGTTTTAATTGAAAAAGGTTTTTCAAAAGGAAAGGTTGACACTACATTGTTTTTAAAGTATAAAGGTAAAGATTTATTAGTAGTTCAAATTTATGTTGATGATATAATATTTGGTTCTATTAATGATGTTCTTTGCCAAGAATTTTCTAAGCTAATGCAAAGTGAGTTTGAGATGAGCATGATGGTGGAACTTTCATATTTCTTGGGACTCCAAATCAAGCAAAGAAAAGATGGAATCTTCATCAATCAAGCTAAGTACGTCAAGGATATGCTCAAGAAATTTGGATTGGAAAATGGGAAACCTTATGCCACTCCAATGAGTTCTTCTACAAAGCTTGACTTAGATGAAGGAGGTAAATGTGTGGATGTTAAATTATATAAATCCATGATTGGTTCATTGCTTTATCTAACCATAAGTAGACCGGACATTATGTTTAGTGTTTGCTTATGTGCTAGATTTCAATCATGCCCTAAGGAATCACATTTACTAGCTGTTAAGAGGATCTTTAGATACCTTAAGGACACTCCTAGTATAGGACTTTGGTATCCTAGAGACTCTAGCTTTAACTTGCATGCCTTCTCAGATGCGGATTATGGAGGATGCAAATTAGATAGGAAAAGCACCTCTGGTACTTGCCAATTCCTTGGAAATATGTTAATTTCTTGATTTTCAAAGAAATAAAATTTTGTTGCATTATCTACCACTGAAGCGGAATACATTTCAGCCGGTAGTTGTTGTGCACAAGTTTTATGAATGAAACAACAACTTTTTGATTATGGAATTGAAGTAGGTACCATTCCTATCAAGTGTGACAATACTAGTGTTATTTGTCTCACTAAAAATCCCATTCAACACTCTAGAACTAAGCATATTGAAATTAGACATCACTTCATTAGAGACCATGTCGCTAAGGAAGATGTAGTTCTAGAATTTGTTGATAAGGAAAGATTTTGGACACTTAGAAGAGAATTAGGTTTATCTGACCTATCTTCACTGAGTGTTTAAAATAATTTTAGCACTTTTAAGTATAAATGAAAATTGCTTATAACAACATTTTTTTAATGCATTTATTGCTAATAGTTAGGGGGAGTTTATGATTTTTGATGAAAAATTAATTTTATATTCAAATAATTTTTAAAGACAAATTTTATTGATTGAACATTGTTAATTTTCATTTTATGAGTTGCCAATACTACTTGAGTAGTTTAATTTAGCATTTTGAGTGCTCAAAAATGGATTTTTGACATTTTTGTGCATAGAGTATCGATACCCCTGATATAGGTATCGATACCCCCTTTGAATAGGTATCGATACCCCCTTTGAATAGGTATCAATACCCCCCTGAATAGGTATCAATACCCTCTTTGAATGAGTATCGATACCCTCCCTTATGGTATCGATACCCCTTGTCAGGTTTGGGCTTAAAATCCCTAAAATTTCATATTTGTCAAACCCCTTAAACTATCCAAACACCCGCCGTTTGCCCTCTCTCAAACCTCTCTCACAATTCTTAATCAAAAACTTCAGAAATCATTTGCTTTTCAACTCCAAATCCTGCTTGCATCATTAAAACGTGAAAAACATCACTACATTCCAATCAAATCCGATTTTTCAAGGTATTTTTCCAAAACTTTTACTTTTTTGATTTTCTAACTTAGGACTAGTTTAGATTAGTTCTAGTTTGAAATAATTATCGGGCATAGATTATTTAATGATTAGAAACTAGATTTTACAACAAATTTCCTCAAAACACACACAATTCTTCAAGATTTTCTTTGAATTTCGAAATACATAAAAAATGAAAGTCTTTGATTTATTCATATGTTTTTGATTCAATTATGTTGTTTTCATGAACACTATACATATTATGATTCTCAAACAATATTTTCAAAATAGTTTCAAAACTTTGCCCATTAGGATTGTTTTAGAGAACCTTGATTATTGAGGACTCATTTGAGTTTTGGGATTGATATATTTCCATACATGTGTTTTCATAAATGCAGGTTATCCTTTCTATTCCGATTTCTTAAAAAAAACATGTCAAAACGTCCTAGGTCTTCCTCGAGTCGTTCGAGTGGGTCTAACCAACCTCCAAACTCTCCTCCAAATCCTCCACCTATCCCTCAAATTCCTAATCCTAATCCCGATGATCCAAACATGACCATTCGTAATTCTTGCTTCAATGAACCCGGTCCTAGGAGAAGTCTTTTCTTTAGGTACTCACAATACTTTAGATCCTACAAAATTCGGGAAGAAAGAATTCCATCTCTTCAAGCTTTGTTAGATATCAATTTTTGATATCTTCTTACCCTTATAGAATGGAAATTTGATAAGCTTTTTGAACTAGAACCAAAGGTCTACCATCAACTTGTTCGAATCTTCTATTCTAATGTCGTTTGTATTAAAAGTCAGGATCAATCTCATTCTATAAGAATTCGCTCTTACCTTCTAGGGTAATTTATCTCTCTTGATCCAGTTTACATTACTAATGCATTAGGTCTAGATAATAATGGTTTATCCAATGAAAAAGAAACTTTGGGTTCTCGTTACAAAAGAGGGGATAGTGTAAATTTTTTAGATCTTCATGATCGTTTGCTTCATCTTATGATCTCTTGGTGGTTTCGACCATCCGGAGGTAAATACTCTACCCTTCGTTCTTTAGATCTTTGGTGGCTACAGTGTATTCAAACCGAAACCAAAATTAATCTTCCTGAAATTATTTTTACCGAGATTGTTGAGACCTTAAACCTTATTCCTAATAAGAAACATTGTTATTCTCTTGTTTACGGTTACATTCTTAGTAATATCTTTTCTAAAGCTGGTCTTAGAGTTGGTCTAGATGTCGCATTTCCTCTCAAAAAGAAAATCAATCTTCTTTCCTTAACTAAATCGGGATGGATGAAGGATAAGACTTCCGGTGTATGGGTTCGATCTGCTGAAATTAATCCGGGAGCTAGTTCTTCACAAGTACCACCAGCAGTTGATGATGATTCTGACGATGAAGACGAACCAGATCAGCCCGCGGAGCAAGCACAACAAGCGGACCAAATGCCTCCCTATTTTTAATCTTTTATGGAGACATTTAAGTTACATTCTGCATCCATGGAATCACGCTTTTCTTTCATTGAGTCCCAACTCACTTCCTTGGGAGCTCAACAATGGGAGATGAACGATCGATTGGATGGACTCTCTCTTGAGATGAGAGCTCGATATCCTTCTCCTCCCGATCCTTCTATGGATGAATAGAACTTATATCAAACATTTTGAATGTTTTTGTATTGTTTTGCTTTTGGATTGTTGGATGTTTATGCATGATAGAACTTATATTTAATATATTTGGTTTGAATTTTCTATTTGAGCTTAATGTTTATTAATTTTGCATCATTAGACATATATGACCAATTTCCATTACACATTTATTTATGGATATTGTTTATTGAACTAATGGCTAATTCTTCTCTTGATTTTGATCTTAGCAGCTTACATTTTATTTTTAATCAACTAGCAATTTTTAAACCCTTGTTTAAAAACGTTTTAGAATCTTTTTTATTTAACAAAAAGGGGGAGAAGTGTTAGAGTAAGGGGGAGTAATTTTCAATCTTGATTTTCAAAAATGATTTTCAATTAGAAAATCTTAAAATACTAAAATGTTTTGTTATATCAAAAATGGGGAGATTATTGAAAACATGTTGATGTTTCAATATAACAAATTAAGTGTTAATGGATTTTAAGATTTTATATTGGAAATTAAAATATATATTCGATTAACTTTTTCGAATATCAAAAATATTACTTCAAGCTTACAAATGTCTTTTTCAATCATTACTCAAGTGTAAAATTAAGTTTCAATCTTAAAATATTTTTGAAACAATTTTTACAAAGTATTTCGAGCCATATTCGAGCCAAAAATGAGTTTTAATAAGTATGGTATTGATACCCCCTTATAGGGTACCGATACCCTCCCTTAATGATTTTGTGTCGAAAAATAACAGTATGCTCGGATGGTACCGATACCCCCATATAGGTATCGATACCCCCATGTTATGGTATGGATACCCCCTCCACATGTACCGATACCCTCAGGCATTTAACGGTCGATATTTGAATTTTACACTATAGGTACCGATACCCTATGAAGGGGTACCGATACCCCCCGCTCCCAACACACTTTTTCAAGAAGGTTTTCACACCACAACGGCTAAAACTTCACCCAAATGGTTCCCAACGGCTAGAATCATCTCAAGGGGTATTTATACAAGTTCTGAAGCCATTTATCAACAATAATTAAGAGAGAATCAAAGAGAAAGCTTTAAACATCAAGTTTGAGCAATTCAAGCCATTTTTCATTCAATATTCATCTTTGCTTTCAAGAACACTTGTTGTACTCAATTGTATTATTCTTTAGTGTTCTTTCTTTGTTCTAGAATTGTGCAAACATCTTTCCTTGTGAGGATTTCTGTAAGTTTGCAAAATTTGTATTGTTCTCTTTGGGAGAAAGTGTTCTCAAGAATTTGGGGTATAATTCTTGAGGGATTTGTAAGGTTACTCTTTGTCCTCAAAAGAAAGACAAATTAGTGAATTTGTGGAAAATCCTTAGTGTGGATAGCTAAGTTAGTGGACGTAGACTTTGGTTGAGAAAGTCGAACCACTCTAAATCGTTGTGCAATATTTTTCATTTTCCGCAAAAGCTTCCACCAAAATTTTTATTGCCAATTCACCCCCCTCTTGGCTGATTGCGTCGATCGATTAACTCAACATTCTTCTTGGTTTAAAGACCCCGGTTTAAAATTCAACTGAAAAGTAGTTCCTCGCTACTACTATGTGGTTGATACACCCTCGAGCTGAATGGAATCGAACTTAAAAGTTTTCATTAAAAGACAGTTTTTCTGGACTTAAGCTATGTTGTAAATTAGGCTGGGAGATAGTTTGTTGTTGCTAAATCGCAGTTAACCTAGGTCTTCTTCTTGGTTTAAAGACCTTGGTTTAAAATTCAATTGAAAAGTAGTTCTTCGATTGTACCATAAGTTTGATATGCCCTTGAGCAGAATGGAATCTTACTCGAAAGTTTTAGTTGACAGATAGCCCTTCTCGCCTTGAGGTATGTTGTGAACGGTTCCTCTAAGTGAAGGATGGCTCCCCTTCGC
This sequence comes from Hibiscus syriacus, assembly GCF_006381635.1. Classification (NCBI taxonomy): domain Eukaryota; kingdom Viridiplantae; phylum Streptophyta; class Magnoliopsida; order Malvales; family Malvaceae; genus Hibiscus; species Hibiscus syriacus. The sequence goes on along the minus strand of NW_024061932.1, from coordinate 550,069 downwards.
ATGTCTAACTCGGTCATAATTCTTTAGATGACTCCCCTTCATGGGAAAGTCAGGTGAGATGACTCCCCTTCACGGTTTAAGTCGATCTTGATTCTTTAGATGACTCCACTTCGCAGGAAAGCCAAGTGGTATATTCTTTAGGTGGTTCCCCTTCGCAGGTCTGAACCAGGTGAGATGATCTTTGGATGACTCCCCTTCACGGGAAAGCTATGTGAGATGTTTTTCGAGTGACTCCTCTTCGTGAGAAAGCCAGGTGAGATATTTTGTCAATCGGATATCCTTCGTCGTGAAGTTGAAATTTGGCTTGAAAACTTTAGCCCTTGGATCGTAGTGGCTTTTGAATTGACTCTTGGACCTAACATCCTCCGTCGTGGAGTTGAAGTTGATTCCAAGGTCTGTAGATATTTCTATAGGTTGAGTTGATTGAGATGTATCTCCTCATTATTGAGTTAAGCTAAGCCGCCATCAATTTTTTAAGATATTTTTGAATCAAGTATCATTCGTCGTGAAGTTGAAACTTAACTCTAAAGCTACAAAAATTATGTATGCAAAATTTGATAAATGTGATGCTCTTTAGTATGTCTAAGATGTATGCAAAATGAATTAGTTCTTGTTTTATTACTTGGACGGAGTCTCATTCTTCATCTGCTGCTCTTGTCTTTAGAACCGATCATGCCCCAGTACTGACGACTCATGGTAAATATCTGACATTTGTTAGCTCAGTCCAGTGATCTTTGCACTCTTGATTGTATGGATCAATTTTAATCCAGAGATTCTTAGCCTTTGTTTACTCAAGGGAGTAAGACTCTTTTAAATTTCAGTTGATGATCAACTACAAAAACTGGTTGAATCATCATCGTAGTTGACACATCAATATTCAGTGAAAGGATTCCTTACATAGCTTAGAAGCTCAAACGAAAACCTCTACAGCCAAGGTTGCCTCCTCTAGTATCTGTAAAATTATTCTGATTGTCATGGAAAAAGACTGGCGAACAAGTAGGCATGCTGCCTTGAGATTATATCTAGCACTCTCAGGGCTTCTTTTGAGTTATCAGCTTCTTTTACTCGCAGATTACTTTAAATTTCTTGCATGGGAATTTTAGCAACAAAGATTATCTTTATTCTAAACATCGTTGAGTTATAAGCGTCTTGCTCTCTTCCTTTCATGCTCTTTTGAGCTGTCATTATCATCAGGGCTTGCATTCCCATTGTTTTTCTTTGATATGGCATCCTCTAGTACAACAGTGAACTCATGCTTGTTATTCGGAACGGATATGATAGCGACCAAACTTTTCTCGCCATCATAAGCGAAATTATTTTCCGTCAACTCATTATTGTAGCTTCTCGGGCGACCATCTTCATAGTAAAGAGAGAAACTATACTGGATAAAGCAACCATATGTATTGCTCATACTCACTTTGAAATGATTGGTTAGAATGGTTATTTTTTGTCCCTTTGATCACGTCTGGCCATGGATTGTAACGCTACTTTCTTCTTCGCAACGTCAGACTCTTGTTTTGATAGGAATCACATCAAGAGGAACGAGTGGTGGAAGGAGAAGAGATTGGAAACCTGGAGATGCCCCACACCGTTTCAGGCCCTTCAACCGATTTTTTTTGAGAAAATATGTCTTACCTGAGATATATCTCCTTTTTAAAAAAGGTTTGGTATAAAAATGATGTCAGAGGAATTGAAGCAAAATATTAGTTCACTGAATATCAAATAAACGAATCACACAAGTTGTTTTCAACAATTATATCCCTTTTACAAGTGTCAAGATCCATGGGTGATATGGCAAAGCAATGCAATTTGGTTTTGATTTTCATGATTTTCCAATAGGATGTGAACAAAATAGTGTAATTGATGCACTCCACTGCAAGGCCCTTTAGAGAGCATTTTTATTTCAGTTCTCATGAATCTTCCATTTGTTCAAGTTTCGTATACTCCTTAAGCAGAGATAACGCAGAAATATCGATCTAAAGACAAACCCCTGAGTGTTTTTGTGTAGTCAACTATAACAGATGTTTCATGACTCCCTTAGTCCACCTTTCATCGAAATTTAATTTCAAATCCACGTTTTTTTAGGCCTTACCGTCTTTCTTTAAATTATACTTCGTTAAACTTGATTTCCTCGATTTAGATTTTGCTAGGAGATTCATCTCGACACATAGAAACTAATATCGTGATCTGAATGTACTCGTATTCATAAAGTTAAGGAACTTAACATTTCCCATTACTTTAGCGGAATACCCTTAATTAAAGGATTCAAGTGTTAGAAAGTCTTCGACTTGACAAACTCAAAGGAAACTCACTTCATAAAGTTTGGACATTACAACCATAGTTACTTTAGACATTACCTCTGAAGATTAACAACCTACTACTTTCAGCGGAGTGCCCCTAGCATTGTTAAAATTATCATTCATTAATATCACATTAACTCTTCGATTTCGAGATTTTCTAAGTTTGTCAGGAATATTCTGTTATAGTCTGAGTGTCAGTGAAAATCAAAAAATTTCATCTTTAGAGCTCAATTCCTAAGAAACTGATCTAAGACAAATTTTTCTATTCCACCATTCCATTTGTGAAAATATTATATCATCAAGGAACATCCTTAACAAACATGCAAACTAACTAGTCTTGCAATGTCATGCATCGGAGATGCCCCATCTTGTCTACTTCCATACTTGCACGTGTAAGAAAACATTTTTTCTTTTTTCGAGTAAAACATATGGATCTTTTTTTAAAGGAATTTGATCTCAGCATATGTAAAAAGGCTATAACCTCATTTCTCAAAATATGCATTTAATTTTACTTGATATTCACTGAATTTTAAAACAATTCTCTATTACTCAAAGAAATATCATATTTTTGTAAAAAAAAATGTTCAAACATATAAAAGATAAATTCAAACAAAACATTATTTCATAGGCAACACAACTCTTTGGTAATAGTGATGATCTCCTTTTGTCTCGTCCCAAGATGCCTCATTCCTCGACTGTGGCATTCACTTTTCAGATGCATCTCCAGTTGCACAAACATCCACTTCTGAAGTACCCTTGCTTTCTTCGTAAAATTCCAGCTCTTTTCTGTCTATTATTAGCTGGATCAAGGCTCTAAGTTCGACACAATCTTATATATCATGTATATCCTCATTGTGATAACAACAATGACTACCACCTTTGCCATCAGATGTTCTAGGATACGATGCAAGAAACCTTGCATTTATCATTTGCCTCCATACCCAAGCCAGATATGACTTCAATTCGGAAACTCTGATTTTGACCTTCTTACTCTTGTCCTCAATGATTGCATTTACCCTATTTTCTTGGTTATTAGGCAGAGGGTTTTACGCAATGTTGGGTGATTCTGAATTGTTGAAATGAATCCAGTTCCTGTTGCGCATTCTTTGGATAGTCCTCTTAAAGGTGAGGCATTTTTCAATAGCATACCCCGGAACACCGCCATGCTATTCACAGTGTGCATTTTCATTATACCACATGGGGTATGGGGGCTTTAGAGGTTTCTATGGGTATGGTGACACCACATGTGTTTCAAAAAGTTTTTGATAAAGCTCCTTATATGTCATGGGAATAGGATCAAAATGTTCATTTCCTCTTTCTCTCATTGGTTTCCTCGAATCTTGTCTAGAAGTATATGATGCTACAGCTGCTGTTGGTTTTGATTTAGAGATCGTAACATTTTTGTTGGTGTTGAGAGCGTTGATGTTGTTGATCTCTCATTCTCTCTTCTTCATGGGAGGTGTTCTACTTAACCTACATATTTCTGTCTTTCCTTGCCTAATGGTCGTTTCCACCATCTCTCCGGCCATCACCAAATCAGAAAAATTCTCGGATGTAATTGCAACAAGATGCCCTAAGAAATGATCCTTCAGTGTATGTACGAAGAGCTTCATTATTTCTGTTGAAAACATTTTGATATTTCGATATAACAAATTAAGTTAAATGAATTTTAAGATTTTACAAATGAGTTTACAATTCATATTCGATTCAATTAATCGAATATCAAATTATTACTCTAAGTCTTTAAAGATCAATTTTAATCCTTACTAAAAGTGTAAAATTGTGATTTGTACTTAAACTATTTTTGAAACAATTTTCACAAAGTATTTTGAACCAAAATCAAGCCTTAAATCAATTTTTCAAAGGCATTCACCGATGCGTCAAACCATGCATCGATGCACCATTGAATAAATTGAACATCGAATGCATTTCATGCACCGATGCACTCTCCATGCATTGATGCACTCTGATTTTATTAAAACATCGAATGCATTTCATGCATCGGTGAACAAGCAATGCACCGATGCACTCAGGCTATTTTCAAACATTGAATGCATTTTATGCATCGATGCAGGTGCACCGATGCACTAAGTGTTCTAACGGTCAAAGAAATATGGGACAAGCTTCAAGTCACTCATGAAGGTACCAATGAGGTAAAGAAATCGAAAATTAGTATTCTAACGCATAGCTATGAAAATTTTAGGATGAAACCAAATGAAGAAATCAAAGCTATGACGGATAGATTTTCAACGATTGTCAACGGTCTCAAATCATATGGAGAGATCATTTCAAATGAAAAGCTTGTGAGGAAAATAGTCTACTCTCTTCCAAAAGCGTGGCAATCAAAGAATACGGTAATCATTGAATCTAAGGATCTAACATCCTTAACTCTTGAAGAGCTAATTGGTTCCCTCCTCACTCATGAAATGATGCTTGAAGATGAGGTGGACCTCGATAAGATTGATGAGACGCCAAAGGAGAAGGAGAAGAAGAAAAACATTGGAGTTTCTCTCAAATCCAAAAAAGATGAGAGTGATTCGAATGATGCTGATGATGACGAGGAAATGGCATTATTTGCCAAACGATTCAGAAAGTTGATGATGCCCAACACATTGAAAAAAAATCAAACGCAATGAAGGCTTCAAAACTGAATCGAAGGAGAAAGACCCGATCATTTGCTGTGAATGCAAAAACCTGGGGCATGTCAAATATGTTTACCCACAATTTAAGAAAAAAGGTCAATTCAAAAAGAAGCACAAGGCTCATGTAGCTACATGAAGCGATGAAGAAGGTTCCGATGAAGAGGAACAAGAAGTTGCAAACTTGTGTTTGATGGCCATCGGGGAAGATTCTAAGGTAACCTCTAACTCATTCGATTCTGATGAATTATCTTATGATGAGTTGTTAGAGGGTTATAATGGTTTGGCTTCGGATTATAAGACTGTATTTTCAAAATACAAAAATGATGTTTCAAAATTGAAAAATGAAAATAGTCTTATATCCAATACCAACAATGAACTTGAAAGTAAGATTAAAGATTTGCAAATCAAAATTGATGATTTTGAAAAGAAAAATAATGATTTGCATAACTTACTTTCGAAAGTTCATGATGATCATCAAAAAGAAATTGATGATCTTAAAGCTTCTTGTAATAAAGTTGGATCAAAACATTTTGAAAAAGGTGAAAATTCAAAATCCAACTTTGTTAGAAAAAGTTTTAAAAACTACAATCATAGAGGTCCTCAACGAACCTTGAATGGTAAAATCGTTAGGAGTATATGGGTTCCTAAAGGACTCATTACTACTAAAGATAAAGATATCCTACACAAATGGATACCTAAGCGGACTAGAATTTTAGAAACTAATGAATATGGACCCAAAAGAATTTGGGTACCAAAAATCAGAAATTAATCTATGTTTGTAGGAAAAGGAGCATTGCTACAAGGCACGGGAAACAAATCAAACTCATGGTACCTTGATAGTGGATGCTCGAGACACATGACCGGAGACAAAAGCTGGTTCATAGAGCTTAACGCCAAAAATGGAGGAGAAGTGACTTTTGGTGATAATTCAAAAGGTCACATTGAAGGTATTGGTACTATAGGCAATACCTCTTCCATACAAATTAAAAATGTTTTATATGTGAATGGATTAAAGCATAATATTTTGAGTATTAGTCAATTATGCGATAAAGGATTCAATGTCTAGTTTGAAATTAATGGTTGTAAAGTCATTGACATTGCATCTAATCAGATTATGCTTGTTGGTCATAGAATAGGAAACATATACATGGTGCATTTAGACTCTATTAATATGAGTAATTTATGCCTAGTTGCTAAGGATGAGCATGATAGTTGGTTATGGAATAGGAGACTAGGACATGCTAGTATGAGTGTTTTGCAACGGTTAATTCAAGGAGACCTAGTAAGAGGGTTGCCTAAGCTTAAATTTGATAATGATAAAATCTGTGATGCTTGTGCTAAAGAAAAACAAAAGTGAGTTTCTTTTAAATCTATTAATGATGTATCAACTAGTAGAGTATTACAATTGATCCATTTAGATCTTTTTGGACCAACTAGAACTACTAGCTTGGGTGGAAAACAATATGCTTTTGTCTTGGTAGATGACTATTCTAGATATACTTGGGTTTTTTTCTTAAGTACAAAATATGAAGCATTAGAACATTTCATCACATTTTCAAAAATAATCCAAAACGAAAAAGGTTAGTCTATTACTAGTGTTAGAAGTGATCATGGAACTGAATTTGAAAATCTTGGATTTATTATTTTTTTGTAATTTTAATGGTATTAGCCATAATTTTTCAGCACCTAGAACCCCTCAACAAAATGGAGTTGTTGAGAGGAAAAATCGAACTTTATAAGAAATGGCTAGAACCATGCTTTGTGAAAATAATTTGCCAAAATATTTTTGGGCGGAAGCCACAAATACCGCTTGTTATATTATAAATTGAGTAATGATTAGGCCAATTTTAAAGAAAACTCCATATGAAATTCTCAAAAACAAAAAGCCTAACATTAGCTATTTTCATCCTTTTGGATGTAAATGTTTTGTTTTAAACAACGGTAAAGAAAACCTTGGCAAATTTGATGCTAAAAGTGATGAGGGAATTTTTCTGGGTTATTCCTTAAATTCTAAAGCTTATCGTGTATTTAATAAAAGAATTTTAGTTGTAGAAGAGTCTATACATGTTGTTTTCGATGATAATCCCCTTCCGAGGAAGGATTCTTGTGTTAATGATGATGTAGGTATTGTACAAGCTAATGATGTTAGTCATGACGTTAGAGAATCATCATCAAAGGAAGAAACGAAAGATGAGGAAACTCATGATCCCCTCGAGAATCCAACCATTGAAGAAAGGGAAGTATCTTATCCAAGAGATTACAACTATGTCAAGGATGGTGAAATTATAGGTGATCCATCCAAAGGGGTAACTACTCTATCTTCTCTTACAAATATTTGTAATTATGTTGCATTTATTTCATGCATAGATCCTAAGAACATCAAAGAAGCATTAAAAGATGAACATTGGATTATGGCTATACAAGAAGAATTAAATCAATTTGAGAGAAGTAAAGTATGGACATTAGTTGAAAGGCCTAGCAATAAATCTACTGTAGGTACTAGATGGGTTTTTAGAAATAAGCTTGATGAAAGTGGTAATATAGTGAGGAACAAGGCTAGACTTCTTGCTCAAGGGTATACTCAAGAAGAGGGCATAGACTATGATGAAACATACGCTCCCGTAGCTAGGATGGAAGCAATTAGAATGTTATTAGCATTTGCATGTTTCAATGAATTTAAATTATATCAAATGGATGTTAAAAGTGCATTTTTAAATGGTTTTATAAAAGAAGAAGTGTATGTGGAACAACCTCCAGGTTTTGAAGATTCAATTTTTCCGGATTATGTTTTTAAATTGACAAAAACTCTTTATGGCTTAAAACAAGCTCCTAGAGCTTGGTATGAAAGATTGTCAAATTTTTTAATTGAAAAAAGGTTTTTCAAAAGGAAAGGTTGACACTACATTGTTTTTAAAGCATAAAGGTAAAGATTTATTAGTAGTTCAAATTTATGTTGATGATATAATATTTGGTTCTACTAATGATGTTCTTTGCTAAGAATTTTCTAAGCTAATGCAAAGTGAGTTCGAGATGAGCATGATGGGGGAGCTCTCATATTTCTTGGGACTCCAAATCAAGCAACGAAAAGATGGCATCTTCATCAATCAAGTTAAGTACGTCAAGGATATGCTAAACAAATTTGGATTGGAAAATGGGAAACCTTCTGCTACTCCAATGAGTTCTTTTACAAAGCTTGACTTAGATGAAGGAGGTAAATGTGTGGATGTTAAATTATATAGATCTATGATTGGCTCATTGCTTTATCTAACCGCAAGTAGACTGGATATTATGTTTAGTGTTTGCTTGTGTGCTAGGTTTCAATCTTGTCCTAAAGAATCACATTTACTAGCCGTTAAGAGGATCTTTAGATACCTTAAGGATACTCCTAGTATAGGACTTTGGTATCCTAGAGACTCTATCAAGTAGGTACTATTCCTATCAAGTGTGACAATACTAGTGCTATTTGTCACACTAAAAATCCTATCCAACACTCTAGAACTAAACATATTGAAATTAGACATCACTTCATTAGAGACCATGTCGCTAAGGAAGATGTAGTTCTAGAATTTGTTGATACTTTGCACCAATTAGCGGATATTTTTACAAAACCCTTAGATAAGGAAAGATTTTGGACACTTAGGAGAGAATTAGGTTTAACTGACCTATCTTCACTTAGTGTTTAAAATAATTTTAGCACTTTTGAAATAAATGAAAAATGCTTATAATAATAATTTTTTGATCGCATTCTTTGCTATTAGTTAGGGGGAGTTTATGATTTTTTGTGAAAATTAATGGTTTGATCAAATGATGTTTAAAGATTAATTTGATTGATTGAACAAAGTTAATTTTTGATATATGAGTTGCCAATACCACTAGAGCCTATTAATTTAGCATTTTGAGTGTTTAAAACAGATTTTTGACAATTTTGTGCTTCATGCATCGATTCACTTATCAGTGCATCGATGCATCCCTTTGAATATGTATCGATGCATCACCATGATGCACCGAATCATGCCTTGAATATGCATCGATGCATAAGACCATGCACTGATGCATCCGTCGGGTTTTAGGTTTTAAAGGCTTGTTTATATCATTTGTTTCAAAACCCTTCAAACCCCTTTTGTCGTCGTTCATCCCTCTTCCTCTCTAAATTCTCTATTTGCTCAAAATCAATGGAAAATCATCGGATTCTTCGAGCTTTTTATCTCCCAAACCTGCTACAATCATTAATTCGTGCATAACATCTCTACATTCCACTCAATCCGAATTTTCAAGGTAATTTTTCAAGAAAACTCTTTTTTATTGATTTTTGAACTTAGGACTAGTTTAGATTAGTTCTAGTTTGAAATAAATATCGGGCATTGGTTATATGATGATTCTAAACTATATTCTACAACAAATTTCATCAAAAACACATAATTTTTCAATTTTTTCTTTGAAATTCGAATTAAAAAAATTCGAATATTAATGATCTTTTTAATTTAATTGTGTCGTTTTCATGAAAACTATATATATTATGATATTATTTTCAAATAGTTTTCAAAACTTTGCCCAGTAGGATTATGTTAGATAATCTTGAATTATTGAGGACTCATTTGAGTTTTGGGATTGATTTTTGTGCATACATGTGTTTCAAAATTACAGGTGATATTCCTTATTTCCGATTTCCCTTATCATGTCTAATCCTAAACGCCCTAGGTCCTCTTTGAGTCGGTCAAGCCAAAATCATCCTCCCACTCCTCGACCCCAAAATCCATCTAATACTCCTTCAACCCTCATGAGTACTTGTTTCAATATGCCTGAAACTCGTAGAGAGGAATTGTACCATAGGTACATAAACTCCTTCCAATCGTATAGAATTAGGGAAGAGCGTATTCCTTCACTTCAAGCTATGACCAAAATTAACTTTGAATACCTCCCAATTCTTAAACAATGGAAGTTTGATAAATTGTTTTCTGTTCAACCTATTGTCGTTCACCAATTGGTCTGCATTTTCTATTCCAATGCGGTCTGTATCCAAAACCAAACTCAGTGCAGAACTATAGCGATTAGATCCTATCTTTTAGGACAATATATCACTATTAACTCCGAAACTATTGCCTCTCATTTTGGTTTACATGACAATGGGATCTTTGACGAAAAAGAATCTGTGGATTATCCATATACCCCGAATGCTATTGTCAATACCCTTCGAACTCATCACGACAGTTTTCTTCATTTCATTATCTCTTGGTGGTTTTGACCATCCGCTGGTTGGTACTCCACTCTTCGCAATAGGGATTTATGGTGGATGTACTGCATTAAGAACAAAATCAAAATTAATTTTCCACAGATTATCTTTAGTCAACTAGTAGATATCATCAACATTGTTCCTTCTAAACATGTTTAAACATTAGCTTACGGAAGTCTACTTAGTAACCTTTTTTATCAAACTTGGATTAAACGTCTCTCTCGACACTCCCATCCCTCTCCAAAATCAAATCAATCTCACCTCGTTAAAGAAATCGGATTGGGTACAAGATGAACGCACCGATCTTTGGGTTTTCTGACCCAATAAGCAAACTCTGGGAGCTAGTTCTTCACGAGCTGCTCCTAGTTCCTCTCGTGTTCCTCCACCGGCACCGGATACGGACGATGATCCCGAACTCCAGCAGCTTATGCAAGACATTGATGAGGTAGTTCCCGACGATGCTCCTCCAGCACCGGATTCGGCTCCACGAGAGGATCAAGTGCCTCCATACTTTCGTTCTTTTTTGGAGACATTTGACTTACGTTTTGCTTCCATTGAATCTCATCTTACTGCAAACAATGAAGCGATAAATCAACGCTTAGACACTTTGGAAGCTCAATATATGGAGTTCCAGACGACGATGCTAGCACGCATGGATGCTCTCACTATTGAGATGAGAGCTCGTTACCCTCCTCCTCCCCCCGATCCTCCGATGGATTAATTTGTTATCTTGCTATGCTTTCTTGATTTTAAAACTTAAGTTGATTTTGATATTTCTGGATTGTTTGGATATTTAAGTTTGTTGGTCGATTTTATTTGGATGATTGTTTGTGGATGATGAATTTAATATATTTGGTCTGCATTTTCAATTTGAACTTTTTGTTTATTATTTTTGCATCATTAGACATATATGACCAATTATCCATTACATGTTTATGAATATTGTTTATGAAACTAATGGCTAATCTCTCTTTTGATTGTGATCTTAGCAGCTTATAATTAATAAATCAATTGGCTTACATTTTCAAAATTCTTGTTTAAAACGTTTTAATAGAGTTTTTTTGATTTAACAAAAAGGGGGAGAAGATTTAAGATGTGTTATAGTAAGGGGAGTAATTTTTTCAGAGTAATTTTTCAAAATTGATTTCAAAAATAATTTGCTTAAACAAAATCTTAAAATTACTCAAATGTTTTGTTATATCAAAAAGGGGGAGATTGTTGAAAACATTTTGATATTTCGATATAACATATTAAGTTAAATGAATTTTAAGATTTTACAAATGATTTTACAATTCATATTCAATTCAATTAATCGAATATCAAATTATTACTCCAAGTCTTTCAAGATCAATTTTAATCCTTACTAAAAGTGTAAAATTGTGATTTGTACTTAAACTATTTTTGAAACAATTTCCACAAAGTATTTTGAACCAAAATCAAGCATTAAATCAATTTTTCAAAAGCATGCATTGATGCATCAAACCATGCATCGATGCACCATTGAATAAATTGAACATCGAATGCATTTCATGCACCGATGCACTCACCATGCATCGATGCACTCTGATTTTATTAAAACATCGAATGCATTTCATGCATCGATGCAGAAGCAATGCACTGATGCACATAGGCTATTTTCAAACATCGAATGCATTTTATGCATCGATGCAAACTTGGTGCACCGATGCACTAAGTGTTCTAACGGTCAAAATATTTGAATTTTACACTGATGCACTATGGTCATGCATCGATGCACCGACGCTCCCAACCAGTTTTCTTAATTGTTTTCACACACTAACGGCTCTATTATCTCCACTAATCATCTCCAACGTTCATAATTGATTCAAGGAGTATTTAAACAAGTTTAGAAGCCATTGATCAATAACAAGAAACATCAAGCAACTAGAATCAAGAGAGAATCAAAGAGAAAGCATCAAACCTCAAGTTTGAGCATTTCAAGCCTATTTTCAGTCAAATATTCATTTTGCTTTCAAGAACACTTATTGTGCTCAATTGTATTTATTCTTGAGTGTTCTTTCTTTGTTCTAGAATTGTGCAAACATCTTACCTTGTGAGGTTTTCATGTAAGTTTGCAAATTTGTAATATTCTCTTTGGGAAAAAGAGTGTTCTTAAGCATTGGGGTATATTCTTGAGGGTGTTGTAAGGTTATCTCTTTGGCCTCAAAAGAAAGAACAAATTAGTGAATTTGTTGGAAAATCCTTAGTGTGGATAGCTAAGGTAGTGGACGTAGACTTTGTTTGAGAAAGTTGAACCATTATAAATCGCTATGCAATTTCTTTCAATTTTCTGCAAAAGCTCCCACCGAAATTTTAAATTGCCAATTCACCCCCCTCTTGGCCGATTCCGTCAATCGATTAACTCAATAGTTTCTTTTTTATCCAAATTTGGATGAACTTGTACAACTAACTCGCTCCCTCACTATGCTTATTGTCTGAAATTTTTGTTAGGCTTTTTCTCCATATTTTGCAGCATGACATGATATGGTCTCATGTCATTTACATGCTTATATTGCTCCAAGAATGACTTGGCGATATCTTTCCATGCCCTGATGTGTGAATGGTTCAGCTGATTGTACCACTGGATAGTTGAACCTGTCAGACTCTTCTGGAAGCAGTGAATCAGGAGTTGATCATTCCCGACATATCCTGTCATCTTTCGACAGAACATGGTAATGTGGGCTAAGGGGCAATTGTTCCTATCGAACTTCTTGAAATATGAGACTTTAAACTTACGAGGAAGAATCAAATCTAGAACCAAACTTAGTTCGAGAGCGTCAACTCCATAATAATTATCCTCTCCTCTAACTGGCTTCATTTGATCTTCCAACTACTTGATATTTTCCTCCATTTTCTTTGCTTTGTGTTCCTCTTTAAAATCTGGAATGCGATAATCATTCGGGTTATTCTGGGGGTTGGTTATAGAGGCTTGTGCTTTTGTAACAGATGAAGCATGCGCTCTTGCAGCAAATGAAGCTTGTGCTTTTGTGGTAGATGAGTCCCCTTGAGTTCGGTAAGATTCTAGGTGAGATAACCAACTGCGGAGTAGGTAATACAGTCACCCCTTCGGATGCTCCTGTCCCAGGGGCACTCATTTGATTTAGGCCAGACAACTTTGCAACGATTTGATCAACCAGTGACTCTTGGTTCCTGGTGATAGAATCCAAGGTATTTTGATTATTCTGACTCATTTTCTCCTCAAGCTTTTTTTGCAATTTTAGCATATTTTCCTCAAGTTGAGCGATCTTAGCTTCCATCTTTTTCTTCTTTGAACGGGTATTATGAGGATGAGGCGTGTCTAGTGCTTGATGAGGTGTGTCTAGTGTTTGTTCCTTTTTTCGATGAGATATTTTCTGTTAGTTAATTTGAATGTAAAGAAATGAAAAATTAAAATAAAATATGCAAAAATGCATGATGCAAGAAATTTTTGAGGCATTGATTCAAAATGTTTCTGTTATTATAAATAGTCTTTATTGGAACAAAAGTGTTACTTCTAATAGACCAAAAAACAATTCAACTGTACATTCTAGCTAGATCCTCTAGACTCCGAATGAATTCTAATATGTTAACAAGTCTTCTTGCTTCTTCTGTCACTGGTTGAATACCTTGTCGAACCACCCCAGCTTCTCTTGCCAAACCATGCAAGCGGCGTGCCACTTTCTGTACCTACTATAAGAAGTATTGAATGACTGCATCTCTAGTCTTCACCCTTTGCTGAGCCTATTCCCAACAAAAATGCCATTGAAGTCCTCCATAAAAAGAAACTATTTGGAGCTCATTTGCATGTTTGTTGAACTTATCCACTATGAGATCCAATTAAGCTATAATTTTGCCATCCTGTTTTTGCTGCTTTTGAAGGGATCTTTCCAAATCAGTTATCTTGGTCTTCAATCGCTTACTCTAGTGTTGACTTTCTGATAACTGTCTTTGGGAAGTCTTTAACCTGTCATCTTGTCCTTCAAATTTCCTTTTCAGGCTACCAACTTCGTCTTTCCAATACTCAGAAGATCTTTTCAGGCTTGCATTTTTCTAGACCTGCTATTGATAACATTTTTCAAATCTTCCAGCTCAAAATAGAATTTCTTTTGTTCTTTTTCTAATATGTCCATTCGATCCTTTTGAGTATCGACATCTAGCTTCCATTGGAATATTTCAGTTTCTAACTCCCTTCATCTTTGTTTCGGTTCCTCTTTTTCAGCTTCAAATTCCTTCTTTGTTATCTCCAGCTCAGAGGTTATTGGTTTGAGATGCTCTTCAATGGTCCGAGTGTCTTCATGATATGGTGTGGGAACAATGTCATTCTTCTTTAGTTTTCACCATTCCATATAGTCTCTAGTAAGCATGTCCTTAGTACCCACAACATATGTACAGAATATCTTCTTCCATGACTAGACTATATCTTTGATCTTTTTCTTGTAATTATCTTCACGATATGCGAACTCGGATCCAGATATCTCATGTGTGATTGGAACAAACTGGCGTGCCCCATACTGCCGAAGTGCTAAAAGCAGAGAATAAGAAACTCCTCCCTACATCCCAAGTAACATTATTATGCCTGAATCCCTACACCGATATAGAATGTCACTATGAGTCAACTAAGGGGCTCTCCATACGATGTCTTTGTCTTGGAGATGCATAAATTCCTTCGCCCACGTTTCCTTTGGAACACCTTCTCACCATTTTTGTATAAGGAATTCCTCTAAGGGTGAATACATCGTACTGAACCGGTTGTAAGAAATCCCATCAGTTTTCCAAAAATGACTGTGGATCCAGACCTGAAGTAGCTGTGTGCATCCTATGAAACGTCCTCCATCAGTCCTTCTACAATGGTTGAAATAGAGGAAGGTCTCAGCCAGAATTATTGGTGCATGGTTCACTCGCTTAGGCAGTTTTTCGAACAATTCCACCACAGCTGCCTCGACGTATCCTAAAGTTTTAGGAAAAATAACCAAGTCGTAGATACCCAATGCAAAAACATCGATCACTTTCCATTCATCAAGGTGATTCTTTATTAATTCTTTATATGAGTCCAATAAATTCCTTCACCTTTGCCTTTGTGTTGAATCCGGTCAATGACCCACTTTTCATAAACTCCTACAACCTTTGCCAACCCATTTTTGAAAGGCTGACTCTAGATATATTTGATGAAGACCCAGTCCATTTTGATTTCTTCGTAGTGTAACAAGGTGGTATACTCCTCAATTGTGGGTACCATGTCTTCTTGGTTGAAAGTAAAGCAGTTGTGTCTTGGATTCTAAAATTGCACAAGGAATCGAATTAAAGGTTCATCTACCTTGATGTAGAGCATGTGTGCGATATCACCGTATCGCTGTCAAAATTTCTGTTTTTTGTCAGCTTTTCAACTGTCCCAGATATTTTGCAATTCCAGAATATCATTTTGTTTGAGGCTGATAGAAGCGTAGCCAGCCATGTTTGACACATAATTATCTTGTAAACTGTCCCCTTTTTCCTTTTCAGTCATTTATGTCCATAACTGTACTTTTGTATTTTTAACCTCTTGCATTATAACCCCTTTGTCCATTAATGCCAACTATTCGGGTTTAAACAAATGCTTTTGTAGATCAACACCTCTTTAAATGATGTAAATGATAAAGATGAAAATAAAACAAAAATAAAAGGAAATAATTTAGTAAAATAGAAATAAAAATCAAATAATAATGAAAATAAAAATAAAAATTCCTACCCCACATGATATTTACCCCACATGGTTTTATTCCTCCCTGGACATGATCTATATCACGCATGTTATTTTCTTGAACAAATCCTAACCGCATATATTTCTAATTCACATGCTTTGAATAGAAAATAAAGCAGTAAATAAATCAAGACATCTTAGGCTTTGAAATGGAGTTTTAGGGTGGGCTCTAATTCCTTGCAGCATTACAGTTTGGTTCTAAAAAAAGTACCCAAGTTCTCCTTGCTGGTGCCCCTTGGGCCTGCCAGACCCTCAGTCCTGAGGCCATTACGAGCTCATGTGGACCAAGTTAAACTCGAGAGGATACATTCCCTTATGTTTATATGGAGAATAAATTCACACGAAGACATAAGGTATATGAATCCCGAAAGTTACTTGCTAGGCCTATACAGAGAATAAATTCCCACGAAGGTGTCGCTTTCACCTTCACTTAAAAAAGGTTTGGAGCTCGGGAATAGAGCCTAAGATTGAATTTTGAAAAGCTGAAATCATTGAAAAACAGCAGTACAACTATTTATTCGAAAAATAATGATCAAAGGTAAATAGCAAGGATCGAAAGAATAAATTATAATTTATACATACAATTTTCTCTTAAGAAGACAACCATAAATCAATTTTGGCCTGACTCACTTACCTGTCCCCAGCGGAGTCGCCAAGCTGTCGTAATCGCCCTTCGGGTGGGCCCAAAATTGAGTTTCGACTTAAATTTTTTGTGTTAGAGCTGCCATCTATCATTTAAAATTAGGTTGTCTGGACACCTTAACTTACCATTTACTCGATCTGCGTTTTACCAGAAATTAATCGAATTCGAGAGTCGATTACAGTCAAGGAAGGATTAGCACCCTTGTACTTCCCTTTCGGTACCAATTTAATTTCCCGGTTGTCTTAATTGCGAGAATTAAAAGTTAAATTAAAATTAAAATTTCGATCTGAATTACTTACCTTTGACCAATTACAATTGTCCTAAAAAAAGCCAATTTAATATTAGATAATAAAATGAGATAAAATAAAATGAAAATGAAAAATAAATAAAAAATATTAAATTAAAAGGAGTATTAAAGAAGGATTAAATTTAAAAAAGCATTTGAAATTAAAGGTCATATTGAAGTTAATTGGAAGTTGCAAGGAGAATAATAAAAGTTAAGGGGTCAAAAAACAAAAATAAAAAAATAACATAGATTAAATTGAATTAATTCAAAATTCAAGGACAATTTTGCAACATGTGACCAAAATGAATTACACATCAGAATACCAGGGATTGCGAAAATAATTTAAAAAACTTGTAATTGCACTATAATCCCCTCTGTATAAAGCCCAAAAATCCTCAAAATTTTCATTTTATACTATTTATTCAAATAAAACACTCCCATCCCTCTTATTTCTCTCTCGACCCAAGCCCCCAACCGGCCTATGGTCGGCTAACTTACCACCGTCGCCCTCCTCCTGGCCGCCGCTCCAGCCACCGCCTCTGGTGGCCGCAAGAAAACCAAATTACACCCAAAATGCTCCCATCAACACCCTGACACCAAATTCGAACCCCAAACTTCCTAAAAAACCCAAAACAACGTGGATCTAAGTTTAAAATTTTGGTGCTTATATTCATTAGATGGCGTTCTTTTGTTTTCCTACAGTTTTTTCTCTTAGCAAAAACCGAGGCTAAGCTTGGATTTTTATGGCTTGATATTTTTCATTTTGGTTGCTCTTGCTTCGAACTTTGCTGTGTATTTCTCTTGTATGCTTGCTATTGGGACTTTTCGGTTTGGATGCTTTTGTTCTATTGCTCGAAGTGTTCTATTGCTATTGGGATTTTTCCTGTTCTTTTTGACAGCTTGGTGTTGGGTATTTATACCCCCACTATCGGTGGTTGTTTTCGCTCCTAATGGGTCTGTTCCCCTCGTCCCCGTTATACATGGGCCGATTGGTTGTTTGTGTGGCTGGAAATCTCGGGAAGGTGCATTCCCAGGTTGCTTGGCCGGAAATCTCAGCCGGTTACTGACGCGTGGCCTCCACGCGCGCTGCTTGGCCTCCCCGTGCGACGCCCTTGCTAAGGTGTTTAACCCTAGCCACTACTGGGTCAGGTAGATGGGCTCGGTTGTTGGGCTGGATTAGGCCTGCTTCGGTTGGGCCTTGTCGGGCTTGCTAGGTCATGCTACCCGGTTGGGCTCCCTTATACCCTTGCTGGACCTAGATTTGGACTCCTAATTTGGATATGAAAGAATAAATAAATGAATAAATAGATAAATAATATATAAAATATAATAATAATAATAATAATATATAATATATAATATATAATATATAAAATATAACTATATAATATATATGATTTTAAATATATACTATAATATATAATAAATATATAATATAATATATAATATATACTATAATAATATAATATTAATATAATATATAACATATTATAATATATATATATATACTATATAATATAATAATGATGTACTATTATCATATAATATATATAATGTACTATAATATATAATATACTATATACTACATATACTAAATGTGTCCGGACAAAAATAAATGTCTACAAGATCTAAAATTTCAATAGAATAATATTCGATATTAAAAAAAATACACTCTCCTGTCCGAAAGTGATCCAGTCCGATGGCTTAAAGGTTTATGTACCCCTTGGAGACTGGCCATGACGATTTGTTATTTGGTTAATATATAGCCAAAAAGCATATTTGATTTTAATCGTATTTTATTTTTCAATGAATGGGGAACATAAAGCATCAAAAGACATTATGACAAATGAGAATACCGTATATACTACTCCAAACTACACTTTATAGAGAAATGATGAATTAGTAAAATAAAAAAAGGCGTATAAAATTGAGGTAATATAGGGGGTATATAGCATTGACGGTGGGCCTAAACCAACAACATAAAAAATATGTATTAGTAAAAAATAACTATTATATTTTATTTTTAAACATAGTAATTTCATTTAAAGATCATATTTTTTAAATTAATTGTATCATATGTCCCTAAACTATAATCATCATTTTAATATGGTTTTTAAACTTTTGAATATTTCATTTCATCCTCAAATTATGACTCTCATTTTAAATTAGTCCTTAGACTTTTGAACACTCTAATTTCATCCCTAAAGTATGAACATCTTTCTAAGTTAATCCCTAAACTTTTAAATCTTCTAATTTCATCCACAAATTCATTCAACTATGTAATTAGTTTCAACAATAGTTTAACCTAAATTTTTATCTTTTTTCCAAATATATAATATTATAACTAGGCCTAATGATTTTATTAACGGAGGATGTGTTTAGTATATACGTATAATTTGGGATAAAATTAGAATGATCAAAATGTTTGAGGATCAATTTAGAATGAAAGTCACAATTTGGGGATAAAATTAAAATGGTTGAAAGTTTAAAGACTAATATAGAATGAGTCATAGTTTAGGAATAAAATTCAAATATTTGAAAGTTTAGAAGCCTATTTAAAATGAAAATCATACTTTGAGGACATGTGGTGTAATTAACTCTATTTTTATTTTAAAACATAATAGCGAAGATATAGACTCTTTTAAATATTTTACATCAATTATGTTGAAAACATTTTGATATTTCGATATAACAAATTAAGTTAAAAGAATTTTAAGATTTTACAAAATTATATTCGATTCAATTAATCGAATATCAAACTATTACTCCAAGTCCTTTAAGATCAATTTTAATCCTTACTAAATGTGTAAAATCGTGTTTTATACTTAATATATTTTTGAAACAATTTTCACAAAGTATTTTGAACCAAAATCAAGCCTTAAATCAATTTTTCAAAGGCATGGACCGATGCATCAATCCATGCATCGATGCATCAATGAATAAATTGAACATCGAATGCATTTCATGCACCGATGCACTATACATGCATCGATGCACTATGATTTTAAATGAAAACATCGAATGCATTTGATGCATCGATGCATACACCATGCATCGATGCATTCAGGCTTTTTCAAAACATCGAATGTATTTTATGCATCGATGCATACTTAGTGCACCGATGCACTAAGTATTCCAACGGTCAAAATATTTGAATTTTACACTGATGCAGCGATGCATTATGGTCATGCATCGATGCATGAGACGCTCCCAACCAGAAAATTAATTGTTTTCACACAATAACGGCTCTATCAACTCCACTAATCATCCCCAATGTTCAAAATCATTTAAAGGAGTATTTAAACAAGCTTAGAAGCCATTGATCAAAAACAAGAAATAACAAGCAACTAGAATCAAGAGAGAATCAAAGAGAAAGCATTAAACCTCAAGTTTGAGCATTTCTAGCCTATTTTTCAATATTCATTTTGCTTTCAAGAACACTTTTGTACTCAATTGTATTCATTCTTGAGTGTTCCCTTGTGAGTTTTTCCTTGTAAGTTTGCGAATTTGTAATCTTCTCTTTGAGAAAGAGTGTTCTCAAGAATTGGGGTATATTCTTGAGGGAGTTGTAAGGTTATCTCTTTAGCCTCAAAAGAAAGAACAAATTAGTGAATTTGTTGGAAAATCCTTAGTGTGAATAGCTAAGGTAGTGGACGTAGACTTTGTTTGAGAAAGTTGAACCACTGTAAATTGCTGTGAAATTTCTTTCAATTTTCTGCAAAAAACTTCCACCGAAATTTTAATTGCCAATTCACCCCCTCTTGGCCGATTCCGTCGATCGATTAACTCATCAATTGGTATCAGAGCCTTGCTTATTTGAAGGTTTAACCACCTCTTGAGTCGATTCGAGAAGAGTTAAATCGATAAAGATGGCGTCCACTTCCGGTTCATTCTCCATGGAAGAATCCAGACCAATTGACGTGCCTCCACACTTTAATGGAACAAATTATCGTCGTTGGAAGAAATTCATGATGATATTTATCCAAGCATTTGATAAGGAAACTTGGATGATGATCGAGAAAGGATATTCCTCTCCTACGAATAAGGCAAAGAAGTGGAGTAATCAAGAGCATAAGAAAGCTCAACAAAATACAAAGGTTATGCACATGTTGTGTTGTGCAATTGATCCTAATGTATTTAAAGGAGTTTCTTCTTGTTCAAATGCCAAGGAGATGTGGGATAAGCTTGAGAAGATCTATAGATACAAGGAAGAAGAAGAACCAATAAATGTGATGTCTCTATTAGCTCTCACAAAGCCAAAGGTATCTTCTAACTCAAATAGATTAAATTCAAAATCTTTTAATGAGTTACAAGATGCTTATGATGAATTATTTTCGGAGTTTGAGACCATGAACTCCAAATACAATAAATTGATTTATAAATTTATTGCTAAAAATGATCTTCTTTTGAAAGCTAAAACAGACTTGGAAAATCAAAATGAAATGTTGAGAAAGAAGTTAGAGCTTTCAAAAATAAAATCTGAAAACTTTGGAAAAGAAATTTTCAAATTAAACAAACTTTTTCTAGAAACGAAAATGGATTTTGAAAATCAAAACGAAATATTGAAGAAGGATTTAGAACTTTCAAAAACAAAATTTGAAAGTATGGAAAAAGAAAATTTCAATTTAGAAGTTAAGCTTGAATGCTTAAAAAAAGAAAAAGATATTATTTTAAATAATTCATCTAGTTCAATAATGACAATATGCTCACATTGTCATTATCATGGTCATAAGGAACATACTTGTCCGTTAAAGAAAGGAAAACGATTTAAAATTAGACAAGTATGGGTTCCAAAAGGAACAAGAGGCATTGAAACTAATGTTAAAGGATCCAAAGCAATTTGGATACCAAAATCTACTTAAATGTCTCTTATAGGTGTGTGGGAGCAATGGTGATGAAGATGATGATATTCAAGATGTTCTAGTCACACATGAAAAAAGAATGGGTAACCTCTAAACTTAATATTTTTATTTTATTTGGTTGCTCATTTAGTTTATGCATGCATGAGGTTTTAAATGTTGAATAATTCTAAATAATTATGTTTTATCTCATGTATGTTGAAAAATATTATATGATGAACATAGTAATTTTTGGTAATGTTTTAAAAACTCTAGTTCATCATATTAATTTTTGGTCAAAATTGTTTTTAAAATGTAATTGATATCTCTTTAACAATTGATATCGATTTTTCAAGAACTTTGGTTTTGCAAAATTTTGACCTTAAATTTTTCTTAATGTTTATGCATAGATTTTTTTTAAATATTATAAAGTTTTAAAGCATAACATTTTCAAAAACTTTATGCATGTGCTCTTAATCTCGATAATCAACATTGCATAATGTTTTGTATGTGAATGGATTAAAGCATAATCCGATTAGATGAATTTGACAAAAGATACAATGTCTTATTTTTAAATTAAGTGTTTGCAAAATTGATTGACATTGCATCTATTTTGATTATGCTTGTTGGTCATAGAATAGGAAACATATACATTGTGCATTTAGATTCTATTAATGTGACTAAGTTGTGCCTAGTTGCTAAGGATGAACATGATAGTTGATTATGGCATAGGAGACTAGGACATGCTAATATGAATGTTTTACAACGGCTTATTAAAGGAGATTTAGTTCGAGGATTGCCTAAGCTTAAATTTGATAATGATAAAATCTGTGATGCTTGTGCTAAAGGAAAACAAAAGCGAGTTTCTTTTAAATCCATTAATGACGTATCAACTAGTAGAGTATTACAATTGATCCATATAGATCTTTTTGGTCCAACTAGGACTACTAGCTTGGGTGGAAAAAAATATGCATTTGTCTTGGTAGATGACTATTCTAGATATACTTGGGTTCTATTCTTAAGTACAAAAGATGAAGCATTAGAATATTTCATCACGTTTTCAAAAATAATCCAAAACGAAAAAGGTTACTCTATCACTAGTGTTAGAAGTGATCATGGAACTGAATTTGAAAATCTTAGATTTACTGAGTTTTGTAATTCTAATGGTATTAGCCATACTTTTTTAGCACCTAGAACTCCTCAACAAAATAGAGTTGTTGAGAGGAAAAATCGAACTTTAGAAGAAATGGCTAGAACCATGCTTTGTGAAAATAATTTGCCAAAATATTTTTGGGCGGAAGCCACAAATACCGCTTGTTATGTTATAAATCGAGTAATGATTAGGCCAATTTTAAAGAAAACTCCATATGAAATTCTCAAAAATAAAAATCCTAACATTAGTTATTTTCATCCTTTTGGATGTAAATGTTTTGTTTTAAACAACGGTAAAGAAAACCTTGGCAAATTTGATGCTAAAAGTGATGACGGAATTTTTCTGGGTTATTCCTTAAATTCTAAAGCTTATCGTGTATTTAATAAACGAACTTTAGTTGTAGAAGAGTATATGCATGTTGTTTTCGATGATAATCCCCTTCCTAGGAAGGATTCTTGTGTTAATGATGATGTAGGTATTGTACAAGCAAATGACGTTAGACATGACGTTGGAGAATCATCATCAAAGGAAGAAACGAAATATTAGGAAACTCATGATTCCCTCGAGAATCCAACCATTGAATAAAGGGAAGTATCTTATCCAAGAGAGTACAACTATGTCAAGGATGGTGAAATTATAGGTGATCCATCCAAAGGGTAACTACCCGATCTTCTCTTAGAAATATTTGTAATTATGTTGCATTTATTTCATGCATAGAGCCTAAGAACATCAAAGAAGCATTAAAAAATGAACATTGGATTATAGCTATGCAAGAAGAATTAAATCAATTTGAGAGAAGTAAAGTATGGACATTAGTTGAAAGGCCTAGTAATAAATCTACTGTAGGTACTAGATGGGTATTTAGAAATAAGTTGGATGAAAGTGGTAACATAGTGAGAAACAAGGCTAGACTTGTTGCTCAAGGCTATACTCAAGAAGAAGGCATAGACTATGATGAAACATACGCTCCCGTAGCTAGGATGGAAGCAATTAGAATGTTATTAGCATTTGCATGTTTCAATGAATTTAAATTATATCAAATGGATGTTAAAAGTGCATTTTTAAATGGTTTTATAAAAGAAGAAGTGTATGTGGAACAACCTCCAGGTTTTGATGATTCAAAATTTCCTGATCATGTTTTAAAATTGACAAAAGCACTTTATGGTTTAAAACAAGCTCCTAGAGCTTGGTATGAAAGATTGTCAAATTTTTTAATTGAAAAGGGTTTTTCAAAAGGAAAGGTTGACACTACATTGTTTTTAAAGAGAAAATGTAAAGATTTATTAGTAGTTCAAATTTATGTTGATTATATAATATTTGGTTCTACTAATGATGTTCCTTGCCAAGAATTTTCTAAGCTAATGCAAAGTGAGTTCGAGATGAGCATGATGGGGGAGCTCTCATATTTCTTTGGACTCCAAATCAAGCAAAGAAAAGATGGCATCATCATCAATCAAGCTAAGTACGTCAAGGATATGCTTAAGAAATTTGGATTGGAAAATGGGAAACCTTATGACACTCCAATGAGTTCTTCTACAAAGCTTGACTTGGATGAAGGAGGTAAATGTGTGGATGTTAAATTATATAGGTCAATGATTGGCTCTTTGCTTTATCTAACTGCAAGTAGACCGGACATTATGTTTAGTGTTTGCTTATGTGCTAGATTCCAATCATGCCCTAAGGAATCACATTTACTAGCTGTTAAGAGAATCTTTAGATACCTTAAGGACATTGCTAGTTTAGGACTTTGGTATCCTAGAGACTCTAGCTTTAGCTTGCATGTCTTATCTGATGCGGATTATGGAGGATGCAAATTAGATAGGAAAAGCACCTCCGGTACTTGCCAATTCCTTGGAAATATGATGATTTTTTGATTTTCAAAGAAACAAAATTGTGTTGCATTATCTACCACTGAAGCGGAATATATTTCAGCCGGTAGTTGTTGTGCACATGTTTTATGGATGAAACAACAACTTTTTTATTATGGAATTGAAGTAGGTACTATTCCTATCAAGTGTGACAATACTAGAGCTATTTGTCTCACTAAAAATCCCATCCAACACTCTAGAACTAAGCATATTGAAATTAGACATCACTTCATTAGAGACCATGTCACTAAGGAAGATGTAGTTCTAGAATTTGCTGATACTTTGCATCAATTAGCGGATATTTTTACAAAACCCTTAGATAAGGAAAGATTTTGGACACTTAGGAGAGAATTAGGTTTAACTGACCTATCTTCACTTAGTGTTTAAAATAATTTTAGCACTTTTAATTAAAAGATGAAAAATGTTTATAAAAATAACATCTTTGATTGCATTCGTGTTATTAGTTAGGGGGAGTTTATGTTGATTGGTGAAAATTAATGTTCAAATAAAGTTTAAAGATTAATTTGATTGATTGAACATAATTAATTTTTTGATATATGAGTTGCCAATACCACAAGAGCCAATTAATTTAGCATTTTGAGTGTTTAAAACAGATTTTTGACATTTTTGTTCTTAATGCATCGATACACTTGTCAGTGCATCGATGCATCCCCTTGATTGTGCATCGATGCATCATGAAGATGCACCGATGCATGCCTTGAATATGCATCGATGCATAAAGGCAATGCATCGAGGCATCCGCGGGTTTTGGGTTATAATACCTCATTTTCTTCATATTTTCTCAAACCCTAAAACTCTAAACTCCATGCCGTTCGTCCCTCTCTCACTTTAAAATCTCCTTTTGCTCGAAATCCATGAATTTTTGTCGATTTCTTCGTACTTTTTAACTTCAAAACCTGCTTATATCATTAAATCGTGCAAAATAACTCCTCATCCCTCTCAATCTGAATTTTCAAGGTAATATTTCAAAAACCTCTATTTTATTGATTTTTGATTAGTTCTAGGATGAACATTATATCGGGAATTGATTGTTTGTTGGTTCTAAACTAGATTTTACTACCAATTTCGTCAAAAACAAACAATTTTTCAATATTTTTCTTTGAATTTCGAAATTTAAAAAAAATTATGATTTCAAAAATTAGTAATATTTTTGATTTAATTGTTTGTTTTCATGAAAACTATATTATGATTATCAAATATTATTTTTAAATAGTTTTCAAAACATGCCCATTAAGATATGGTTTAGAGAACCTTGAATTATTGAGGACTCATTTGAGTTTTGGGATTGATTGTGCATACATGTGTTTCAAATTACAGGTGATATTCCTTATTCCGATTTCCTTTAATCATGTCAAACCCTAATCCCGTTCCTCTACCTCCTAATCTCATTTCTCAATCTCCTAATATCCTATTAAGTTCTTGTTTCAATATGCCAGAACGTCGTAGAAACGATTTGTACAATAGATACATTGAGTCCTTCCAATCGTATAGAATTCGGGAAGAACGTATTCCTTCACTTCAAGCCATGACCAAAATTGACTTCGAATACCTTCCCATTCTTAAACAATGGAAGTTTGATAAACTGTTTTCACTTCAAACTGTCGTCTTTCACCAATTAGTTCGCATTTTCTATTCTAATGCGGTCTGTATTCAAAATGAAACCCAATGTGGAACCATAGGAATTAGATCCTATCTCTTAGGACAATATATTTTTATTGATTCTGCAACTATTTCTTTAAAATTTGGGTTAGATGACAGTGGTGTCTATGACGAAAAAGAAACTGTGGATTATCCCTATACCCCTAATGCTAGTGTTAGTACCCTTCGAACCCATCACAATCGATTTCTTCATTTCATTATCTCTTAGTGGTTTAGACCATCCACTGGTAGGTACTCCACTCTTCGCAATAGGGATTTATGGTGGATGTATTGCATTAAGAATAAAATTAAAATAAATCTTCCACAGATTATCTTCAGTCAACTAGTAGACATCGTAAACATTGTTCCTTCTAAACATGTTGAAACATTAGTTTACGGATGTTTACTTAGTAACCTCTTTATCAAACTCGGTCTAAACGTCTCTCTCGACACTCCCATCCTTCTCCAAAATCAAATCAATCTCACTTCGTTAAAGAAAGCGGATTGGGTACAAGATGAGCGAACCGGTCTTTGGGTCTTCCGACCCAATAAGTAAACTCCGGGAGATAGTTCTTCTCAAGCTGCTCCTAGTTCTTCTCGTGCTCCTCCTCCTCCTCCATCTCCTGCCACTGACGATGATCCAGAGCTTCAATGGCTTATGAGAGAAATTGATGAGGAAGTACCAGATGATGAGCCTGCACCGGAACTAGCTCGGTAAGAAGATCAAACGCCACCATATTTCCGATCTTTCTTAGAGTCGTTCGATCTGCGGTTTGCCTCCATAGAGTCTCAGATTACTGAGTTTCAGAGAGAGATGTATGAACGTATGGATGCTCTTACTCTTGAAGTTCGAGCTCATTATCCTCCTCATCCCGATCCTCCTATGGAGTAGTTTTTGCCTTTTCTTATCATGCTTTCTTAAATTTAAAACTTGGATTGATTTTGATATTTCTGGATTGTTTGTTTTTGGATACTTTAAATTTGTTGGTTGTTGAAATTTTGAACTTATTTTGTGTTTTATGGATTTTGAACTTTATATATATATTTGGTTTGGTTGAATTTTCTTATTTTTGCATCATTAGATATATATGACCAATTATCCATTACAAGTTTATGAATATTGAATTATAACTAATGGCTAATCTCTCTTTTGATTGTGATCTTAGCAACTTAAGCTTTATATTAATAAATCAATTGTCTTACGTTTTTTCAATATTCTTGTTTAAAACATATTTTATAGAGTCTTTTTGATTTAACAAAAAGGGGGAGAAGTGCCATAGTAAGGGGAGTAATTTTTCAAAGTTGATTTCAAAAATAATTTTTGATAAATGTATTTTTTCAAAGATGATTTCAAAAATAATTTTTGATAAATAAAATCTTAAAATTACACAAGTGTTTTGTTATATCAAAAAGGGGGAGATTGTTGAAAACATTTTGATATTTCAATATAACAAATTAAGTTAAAAGAATTTTAAGATTTTACAAAATTATATTCGATTCAATTAATCGAATATCAAACTATTACTCCAAGTCCTTTAAGATCAATTTTAATACTTACTAAATGTGTAAAATTGTGTTTTATACTTAATATATTTTTGAAACAATTTTCACAAAGTATTTTGAACCAAAATCAAGCCTTAAATCAATTTTTCAAAGGCATGCACCGATGCATCAATCCATGCATCGATGCATCAATGAAAAAAATTGAACATCGAATGCATTTCATGCACTGATGCACTATACATGCATCGATGCACTATGATTTTAAATGAAAACATCGAATGCATTTGATGCATTGATGCATACACCATGCATCGATGCATTCAGG
This sequence comes from Hibiscus syriacus, assembly GCF_006381635.1. NCBI lineage: Eukaryota > Viridiplantae > Streptophyta > Magnoliopsida > Malvales > Malvaceae > Hibiscus > Hibiscus syriacus. The sequence continues at coordinate 521,888 of NW_024061932.1, read as the reverse complement.
CTTTTTCAAAACATCGAATGCATTTTATGCATCGATGCATACTTAGTGCACCGATGCACACTGATGCACCGATGCATTATGGTCATGCATCGATGCATGAGACGTTCCCAACCAGAAAATTAATTGTTTTCACACAATAACGGCTCTATCAACTCCACTAATCATCCCCAACGTTCAAAATCATTTGAATGAGTATTTAAACAAGCTTAGAAGCCATTGATCAAAAACAAGAAACAACAAGCAACTAGAATCAAGAGAGAATCAAAGAGAAAGCATCAAACCTCAAGTTTGAGCATTTCAAGCCTATTTTTCAATATTCATTTTGCTTTCAAGAACACTTTTGTACTCAATTGTATTCATTCTTGAGTGTTCTTTTCATTGTTCTAGAATTGTGCAAACATATTTGCCTTGTGAGGTTTTCCTTGTAAGTTTGCGAATTTGTAATCTTCTCTTTGAGAAAGAGTGTTCTCAAGAATTGGGGTATTTTCTTGAGGGAGTTGTAAGGTTATCTCTTTGGCCTCAAAAGAAAGAACAAATTAGTGAATTTGTTGGAACATCCTTAATGTGGATAGCTAAGGTAGTGGACGTAGACTTTGTTTGAGAAAGTCGAACCACTATAAATCGATGTGCAATTTCTTTTAATTTTCTGCAAAAAGCTTCCACCAAAATTTTAATTGCCAATTCACCCCCCTTTTGGCCGATTCCATCGATCGATTAACTCAACAAATTAAAATCTCTGAATATATTCATTCCTTCTCCCCTAATCTCATTAAATATGGTAATTTTGAATATTATATATTAAGGAGGAAACTTATCCATTGAATTGAAAGTCACACCATTATATCCGATACGATTTTAAATTTCTTTTATTATAGTTAAAATTTATGATGAGTTTGGTATATCTTTTAAAAGTGAGTTTTAAAAGTGAGATAGAAATGAACTTCTAAAAGTGTTGTGTGAAAGTATAATTTAAAATTTAATTGTTTGAGATTATTGTTAAAAAATAAATTTGAAAAGATAAAATGTTCATTATAAATATTATGTTGTAGATTAAAAATATAACATTTAAATTATATTTACACAGATATATATGAATCATATCAATTTAAACTATAATTAATTCAAAAGAATATTATCATATATGAATTATATCAATTTAATATACAATAAAAATATAAAAAATACAAATAAAAATATATTCTATATAACTCACTATTAATATTTTAATATATAAATTATGAATTTTATTTATTTTTAAATAATTAAAATAATTTATTAAAAATAATACATCATTTTTAAGGATGTTAGTTTTATATTATTAAAATAAAATATAAATGTATATTTAGTGGAGCTCATGTATTAGTAACGGTAAAATTATAATTTGTCTCCATACGCAAAGTTGAAAAATAAAAAAAATATAAATCTTAACTTTTGCGATTGGTTTGAAACAACCATTTCCACCATAATTTTTTTTCTTTTTTTCTTTTCCGTTTGTTATTGATTTTGTGGTCAAAATGATTTTTTTAGCTAAAAGTACTTTCAGAAAGCATTACCAAACAAACCTTTAAAATCATGGTTCGAAAGTCGATTTTCAACCTAACCTCAAAAACTCAAATATCTAACTTTTGTGGTAGAAAAGTACTTTTTGAGTGAAATTATATTTTTATCCCCAATTATTTAATTTAATTAGTTTTTAAATTAATTCACATACATGTATAATTGTTTATTAATTATATTTATTATTTTTTAAATTGATTGTTAAATATATATTGATAGAACTTTAATTTTTTTTACTTCAAGTACATATTATTTTTTTATCAAATATCGAAACAAGTATCTAAATTATTATTTCATAATAATTTTAAGTCTATCCGTTAAAAGTCTATTTTTTATAAAAATATTATATATATAAAGATATTAATAATGAGTTATCATAAAATATTTTTATAGTTTTATTATAATTCAAATTGATATATACCAAATATCATAATATTAATTAATATAAGAGAAAATAACTTCAGTGACCGAAAATGCCTTATAATATACGATTTTAACCAACTTTTTTTGGATTTGCCCAAATAAAGCCTGTCAAAGTGTATTTGGAACCATGATCACGCAAACCTTTTCGGTCCTCAAAGGCAGACGATAACTTTTTCCAGGTAGCTTTCCATAGATATGAACCCCACGGAAACATGTTCCATACATTTAGGTCATCTACCAATAATATTAGGTCCTCAGAAATAGGTTGTCTGGCCTCTTTGCCTAAAAAACTGGCATGCAAAAGTAATAAAAGGCATACTCGGACAACATCGAGGTCAACCATCCAAGTAAAACCATCTTTAACAAGTAATCTTTTCAAGTCATCGACGTGTAAACTCGGATTCGCCTTTGCCAGCTCAAGAAAAACCCGAGATAACCATGATGGGCGGGCGATATGACTAGTGTACCAACCTACTTCATCGTGTCCGAAGCGTAGACCAGTGATTAAGCAAAACTCCTCCCGCCCAAAACAAGTATACGCCGGAGGAAAATGAAATCATATCTCTTCATCAACACGTTGTATCTTGTCGGGTAGATCGTTAGTCATGGTCTGAAGAAACAAATGGGTCAACATAGCATCTCCACCTAGATGTTGTACTTTCAGCCATGGCCCGAAGCAAGTATCCTCAAACAATTTTCTTTGTATAGGTGTAAGCGTCGACACAATCGTAGTGGCTAGGCTTAATTTATTCCTTAAGGTCAATGAAGGCGAAAAAAATTTCTACAAAAACAATAAACATACCAAGTTAGATATACCAAAAACTAAAAATTATACACTATAATCAGACATGATATTAAACAGCAAAAACAAAGCCAAATGTGTTTCAAACTTGCACGGTATTCACCCAAGTCATTATTCTATCATAGTTCACAAAATGCATTAGATAACATTCCAGAAGTAAGCACTTATATAAACATTTAAAAGGACAACATATAGGTTTAGTGCAGGTTCAAGGACAACATAAAGAGTAGTAGTTTATTCTTGAAACTTAAATTCGCAACACTGTGAAGTTAGTATTTGTCTTTGTTTTTTGGTTGAAGTAATGCAATTCATTCAAGTTTCAATTTGCATAATAAGAATAGTTTCTGAAACTTAAAATCGCAACGCGAAACTAAAATCGCGTTGCGATTTTCATTTTCGCGTTGCGATTTTCATTTCGCGTTGCAATTTTCAGTTTCAAATAGTCTTCTGCAATTTGAAACTTGAATGAATTGCATTACTTCAACCAAAAGACAAATACTAACTTCACAGGGTTAAAGACTAAATAGTTTAGCAGTATTGGCAGCAACCGAATGAATTTACTAAGCAATCTAAGTGAAATTGTTAATCTATATATTGAAATTACAAGTAAATTTATCATCAATTTAAATATGAAAAATCTAATAATAATACAAAAATTTCGAAATAAAAAAACTAACCCTCGGTGGTTGATTTTTCATTTGTGACTCTAAGTGATGGAGATAGAGGGGGGTCGCCGGATATGGGGACGGATGTCGCCGGAGATGAGGACGAATGTCGCCGGAGATGGGGACGGATGTCACCGTAGAGAGTGAGAGATGGAGATGAGACTGATTTGCGATTTATGTTTTTAGGTTATGAGTTGTGATTTATGTGATATACTGTTTACATTTGTGTTACGATATTAATATGTCTATTAATATTCCAAATTCGCTTTTAAAATCGCGTTGCGAATATGAGAATCGCGTTGCGAATTTGGAAACTGAGTTGCGATATTGGAGTTCGCGTTGCGAATTCGAGATCGCGTTTCGATTTTGTTGGTTATTTTGGCAAATAAAAAAAAGTTGGTTAAAATCGTATATTATAAGACATTTTCGGTCACTAAAGTTATTTTCTCTAAATATAAATATATCAAATATATACTTTTAATTTGTAACATAATGTCTAAATGAATATTTTATCTTTTCAAACTTATTTTTTAACCGAAATTTCAAACAATTAAATTTTAAATCGTACTTTTCAAAATCACTTTTAAAAGTATTTTTTACAATACTTTTTAAATCACTTTTCAAAAATAATATCAAACTGGCGCTTAGTATATTTATATAAGACATGATATGTTTAAATTTTATTTATTTTTTAATCTTTATTTTGATCATTTTAAAATTATTGGATGAGTAAAAATATACAATTAAGATTAACAACAAAAAATGATAAGATATTCATATAAAAATAGGAAAATAATCGCAATCGTTTGTTTTCACTTATCTAACAATCTTAAAAATTATAAAACTAAAAATTTTACTATATATACTAGTGATTTATAATCTTATTATATAATTAACCTTTTGAATATTATAAGATGATTAAAGGTAGTAATTTATTCATCATATTTTTAAATCATTTATATTTTACACAAGTCTTATATATATAATTGTTCAAAATCAAAACTTTAAGGAGAAAACACTCATTTTAACTTTTTAACTACTTAAACAACTCAATAGATTTTATAATTAAAATTAAAATCAAATATTACAATATAGAAACAATCTAGGCATAATTTGGTGTAAGCATTCACATGCAACGAAACAAGGCGTGACGTTAATATATCCCATCATCCCCATGATGATGGATGGATGGATGTAGTTGATGAATACATGCGCATGTAACCACCACCACCCCCATGTAAATTAAGAAATGAAGAAGGGGAAAAACGAAAATTCAATCTAATGGAATGCAATTTTGACGTCCGCAAAGGACAATAAAATAACACTCCTTCTCTCTCTAGACACAGCGAAGCCGAAGATGAACTGGGCATGTACTTAGACAAGAAAAGAAAAATTGATTTGAGAGACGAGCGAAGAGTTCTTTTTTTTCCTGGTGAAATGAGTAAAAACCATATAAATTGCTTCAGTTCATTGAAGCAAAAGGTAAAAGAATTGAAGTGAGAGAAAGTTCAAAAGACAATTTGGGTATTTTTGTTTTGGGTGTGTTTTCATTGAAACCGAAGTTTTGAAGATTTGGGAAACTTCCTTTTCTCTTTTTTTTTTCTTTGCCCCTTATTCTTTGTTTATCTTTTCATAGTAGCAGTGGGATTTTTTTAAACTCTGGTAAGTCTTCTGAAAGTCTTTTTAGCTTTGACCCTTTTGTTATTTTTCTTTTATCTTTTCTGGGTTTATGTCCGGATCATTGATTTGTGCTGCTAGTGGCTGGATCGAGTTTAGTTGGGTTTTCATAATGTATTTGGTTTAGCATTAGTTTTTCTTTTAATAAAGTTGCAATTTTTTTGGGGGGAGGGGGGTTTGGAGGTTAAAAAATTGAGCTTGGTAAGTGGATTTTTGTGGCTTTATTTTAATTTTAAGTAATTTTGTTGGATTGTGATGAAATTTTTTAGTTTTTGAGATTTGGATTTTTCTTTAAAGGTTTGAGTGGAGTTTGATTCTATGCTTATTGGAATCTAAAGTTACATTATTTCTTGGTTGAAAGCATTAATTATATTTGTTCTAATTGTTACTATTTTTTTCGATATGATTTATGTTACAGTGGATCTGAAGATTCTCGTCTTCTTTTTCTCTATAGGAATTCATGCGAAAGCCTTCAACTGTTGGTTGTCTGTAATGTTAGAATGCTCAGAATCAGAGCTCCTTCTTGGGGCAGCTTGTATTGTGGAACACAAAGCTGTATGCTCAGGCACTGAACCGACCCCTTATTTTTCGTGCACAATGAGTGGGAAGCTGGAAGCAGCCAAGTTGGGGATAAACTGCTGATTTCTTGGAGCTCTATGGCTGTATTTTTGTGATTTGTTCTGTAACAGTGGTTTATTTTGATAGTTGTTTCAATTTTGTGTGAGAGTTTTAGATAGTGATTCTTGAGACATGGTGCCTTTGGGGCCTTCTACTCCTGTAGGTGGTGCACAATCAGTTCCGTCTTCTCTTTTGCGGACTAATTCGGGGATGTTAGGGTCGCAAGGTGGTGGTCTTCCTTCTCAATCCGGGTTCCCTTCATTAGTGTCCCCTCGAACTCAGTTTAGCAATATGAATATGCTTGGAAATGTGCCTAATGTGTCTTCCCTTCTTAATCAGTCCTTTGGGAATGGGGGTCCGAACCCTCAGCTTTCTGGTCCTGGGAGCACTCAGCGTGGAGGAATTGACCCAGGGGCTGAATCTGATCCACTTTCAAATGTTGGTACTGGGATGGGGTTTAATGCCCCATCATCATCATTTGTGCCATCGAACATGGCAAACCCCGGATCATCTGGTCAAGTTCAAGGCCAACAATTTTCAAACCTTTCAGGGAACCTTATTTTACCGGATCAACAGCAACCCCAACAACCTGAGTTGCAACATTTCCAACATGGTCAACCGGGAATGCAACAAGTCTCTGCGCCTCACAATACCCAACAAGGACAGCTGCTGCAGCAGCAACAACAATTTCAATCTATTAGAGGAGGCTTGGCTGGCGTTGTAGCAGTCAAATTGGAGCTGCAACAACTGGCTAATGATCAGCATGGCCATCAGCAACAGCAGTTGCAATCGCTTAGAAATCTTGCTCCTGTTAAACTGGAACCACAACATATCCCGCCTACAAGGACTTTGGCACTGGTAAAAATGGAACCTCAACATTCAGATCAGTCATTGCTTTTGCATCAGCAGCAGCAGCAGCAACAGTTACTCCAAATGTCACGGCAGTCCCCGCAAACTGCTGCTGCCCAAATTAATCTTTTGCATCAACAAAGACTCTTGCAGCTTCAACAGCAACAACACCAACAGCAACTTTTGAAAGCAATGCCTCAACAAAGGTCACAAATACAGCAGCAGTTTCAACAGCAGAATTTGCCTTTGAGATCACTCGTGAAATCAGCATATGAGCCTGGGATGTGTGCCCGGCGTCTGACACATTACATGTATCAGCAACAACATAGACCTGAAGTAAGATCTCCATGGTCTAAAGATCTTTTCCTCTGCATTGAGTGGCTTTGTAGATGTAACATTCTTGTTCTCTGTGTAGGACAACAACATTGAATTTTGGAGAAAATTTGTTGCCGAGTACTTTGCACCAAATGCCAAAAAGAAGTGGTGTGTTTCTTTGTATGGAAGTGGCCGCCAAACAACTGGTGTTTTCCCTCAGGTCTGCTTCTGATTAAAACTTGCCAAGTCTTCTTATTCAATTGGCATTCTTATTTGATTGAATGAAGCTGTCATCTTTAGAACTTTATATCTTTGTTTGTTTGCTAACCTTATAGATGAAATTTTCCTCTTGGTTTGAGTATCTTTATATGTTTATATTTTTCTGTTTCTAATGACTAACTATTAGTGTAAACGAGGTTTAAACCGCTGTATAAATGTTACAGGGTGTATGGCACTGTGAAATATGCAATCGGAAGCCAGGACGTGGTTTTGGTATGCTTTTCTCTTTCTTTTGTCTCTCTTTATGGTTGTTCATCTTTCTTTCATTTTATATTAGTGTGGTTAATATGTATTAGTGCTTCATATGGTGTGTCAACAAACTGGAATGTCATCTTATTCTTGCATAAATTGGTATATTTTGGTTTCTTACGAGCTAATTCATCCATTTCTCACCTGTATATTAATATTTTCCTATTGTCCTTTCAGAGGCGACTGCTGAAGTTCTCCCTAGGCTTTTAAAGATTAAATATGAAAGTGGTACTTTAGAAGAACTTCTTTATGTTGATATGCCCCGTGAGTATCAGAATTCATCTGGCCAAATTGTCTTAGATTATGCAAAAGCAATACAAGAAAGTGTTTTTGAGCAACTTCGTGTTGTTCGTGATGGTCAGCTTCGGATAGTTTTCTCACCAGATCTAAAGGTTACAAATTGAAGTAATGACTTTACATTGACGTTGAACATTTTGGGGTATCATTAACAAAGTTTTGGCTCTTTAATTCTTTTCACCAGATATGTTCTTGGGAATTTTGTGCTCGGCGTCATGAAGAACTCATCCCTAGAAGATTATTGATACCTCAGGTTATGAGTCTCTATAGCTTGAGAATGTCTGATATATGCTGTTGACAATATGTCTGGACTGTATGAAATCTATGTAGACTTGTTGATTGAGTTTAAGTAAAGGAGATCCATCAACGTTTATTTATGTTCTGCTTTTATAAAGATAACCTATCAAGAAGTTAGAATGTTTTCTATTTTATGACCGGCTGCATGAAATCTTCCTTTTGTACTGTTCTTGTAGTCTGGAAAATAACATATCAATGATGATACTGAATCATCTTATTTTTCTTGTTATTTCCCTAAACTATGAAGCGGATTATTATTTTGTATGATTGCTGTTTATAGGCCATTTCGTTGTATTTGATGGCTGTAATTCTGGGTGGTACAGGTTAGTCAGCTTGGGGCCGCAGCTCAAAAGTATCAAGCTGCAACTCAAAACGCATCAAATTTATCTGCTCCAGATTTGCAGAATAACTGTAACTCGTATGTCCTTTAGTATCGGTTTGTAAAGGTCATAAATGAAAAGTCTCAGAGATCCTGGTTAGAGCTTGGTATTTCTCTCACACCCACGTACATGGGTGATGGGAATGTGAAACCAACTTGCAGTAAATCTGTCTACTTTTCTGTTTACCAAATACATTTTAGTGTGATCTATGTTACATGTATGGATTTCTAATTAGCTATGAATGAACCTCAGGTTTGTAGCATCAGCTCGGCAATTGGCTAAAGCCTTGGAAGTGCCATTGGTAAATGATTTGGGTTATACAAAGAGATACGTGCGATGTCTTCAGGTGATTTCTACAATCTTATCAAGTTCTTTTGGCTCCATATCAAATGTATTTGCATCATCAAAATGTTTGTTATATGTTATGAGTGACAATGAGATAGACTAGAATGTGAACTCAAGTTTTGTAGTTGTATTTCTATGAAGAATTTTGCTTTTGAAATGTGTATTGTCTCATGCATTGTTTCCTTATTTTGTTGGGGTTTCAACAGATATCTGAAGTGGTTAATAGCATGAAAGACTTGATTGATTACAGTAGAGAAACGAGGATCGGACCCATGGGTAAGTTTTGACAAGATCTACTTTGCTAAATTTATTTTACCTTCCTTTTTTTTGATAGGAATGTCAGGCCTCCTTAAAAACCTCCTTTTTGATTAAAGGAGCTTGAAGGTAAGCTCCTTAATCAGCCGAGGGAGGAAAAGAGTGCCTTAAAAACTTTATTGCTCATCCGAAATTACATAAGATTTAACAAAAACACCATACTGAAAAACATAACAGACTAAACAACTCAACTAACAACCAAAAACCTAAAACTCAAACAATACAAACCACTGGTAACGCCTAACAATCAACCAATTCCCATCTTTGCTAAACTATCAGCCTCCCCATTACACGCCCTTGGAATCAATCTAACTGAATGCACCCTTCCCGAAATGATTGATGAAATCTCTTTAACTAATGGTAAGATAAAAACAGGGGCCAAAGCTGGGGTCTGAACCCATTCCATAGCCGACTTACAGTAACTATCCACAATCAACCTTCCAACATTAACCCAACAAGAAGACATATAGATTTCAATGCCTCTCTTAATAGCCTTTAACTCAGTAACCGGCGGGGGACCTTGGCCTACATTTTCTGAAAAAGTCAGAAGAGAGTTGCTATTCCAGTCTCTCAAAATACCTCCTATACCTCCATTTGAACCATCGAGTCTAACAGCTCCATCAACATTCAACTTCAAAAAATCAACAGGGGGTGAGAACCAACGAGAAACCTGAAAATTCTTATGATTAAGAGCTTTAATACCGTCTGCAAGAGATGGATCGCCAATCAGCACATCCTCCTCCTGAATAGGAAACGTAGGGTACTTGGCTAGAAACCATTTAGATAACCTGAATCTAGCAATAAAAAACAGAGACATCCTATCAAATGGAGAACCTTCGAACACCATTGCATTCCTAGCTTTCCAAATCGACTAAAATACTACTCCCGGAATAAATTTCCAAATCAACGATTTCCCCCTTAGTTCACCCCAAGAACTGAGCAAAGAAGGTGGATCCTTTGGAAGAACTAAGGCTATATCCCAAAAGCTTGCTATCTTATTCCAAAGTTCCCAAACTACAGCACACGAAATAAATAAATGCTGCACTGATTCCACGTGTTTTTTACAAAACAGACAGAATTTCATCCCCTAGTTGCATACCTCTTTTCACCAACTCTTCTCCCACTGTCACTTTATGATGAGCTAGCTGCCACAGGAAAGCTTCAACACGAGGAGATAATCCCTGCCACACCCCTTTTAACCACATATCGGACCCCCCAGACACCTTGCCGAGTTCATTTCTACAAGATTTTACTGAAAACAATCCATCCCCACTTGCAGACCAAGAAAGAAAGTCTTCTACTGAATCAGTCAGTTTAAAGTCCTTCAGTTTTGTCATCAATTCCAGCCACTGATCCAACTCCCAGTCAAACAAATTCCTTCTGGTTTCGATGTTCCACACCCAACCATTCGAATCAAAATTGCCAAACTCAGCGACCATACCCCATTTATTTGTAGACAGCACATACATTCTAGGGAAAAGATTTTTTAAAGGGAACTCGTCAGCCCATTATCAGTCCAAAATGAAATAGACTTTCCATTTCCCACTTTCAACTTGGAGTATGATATGATACATTCACCCTCCGAGTCGTTCTTCAAGAAATTGTTGGCAATACCTCTCAAAATCCAAGAAGATTTGGGCGAAAAAACCTTGCTAATAGACATGGAATTACAACTTACCTTGTGCCTGCAACATAACACAATTTTCCACAAAGTATTATTTAATTTATTTTACCTTCTCATTGGCTTTTTAATTTTAAATATACTTCTAAACACTTGAAAGTAGCGGTCCAGGCATCCTGCAAGTACTCTTCAGAGTTTCTGGTAACCTCCATTTTTGTATCAGTTTATAACCTAATTTCAATGGGAGTTCAGTAAGCTCTTCTGACTATCAGTTGTAGTCATCTGGTCGCTTGATATTTTCTTACGTTTTATATTTTGCACTTTGAAAGAGTTCTTGGTGTCCAGTTATCAACAACCCGATGTGTTCATTTAGCTATACCATTGAAAATAGTGTGTTTGTATTTTGCAAATAGTGAGAGAAATAAGAACTTTCAAGTTTATCTTCAGATTCATTTGTTCTTGTGTTGGCTCTATGATCTCTCTGCTGGACGGTTATCTCATTCATTTTGTTTTTCGGCAGAGAGTTTGGCTAAGTTCCCTCGAAGAACAAGCGCTTCATCTGGTTTTCATGCTCAAGCTCAACAGTCCGAGGAACAGCTAAAACAGCAGCAGCAGACATTGCAACAGAAAATGATGTCCCAGAGCTCTAATGGTGATCAAAGTAATGCCCAGGGTTCTGGGATGCTGCTTCCTGCTAACAACGGTGTGGCTAATATGAATAACTCGCTTAATGTAGCATCTGCATCAACATCTGCCGGCATCATTGCTGGGTCTCTACACCAGAATTCCATGAGCTCCAGGCAGCCGAATTCTATGAATAATGCAAGCAGTCCCTATGGTGGAAACTCTGTTCAGATTCCATCACCGGGTTCCTCTACCAGTATACCACAAACACAAGCACAAGCAAAAGGAAATCCTTCTCCGTTTCAGTCGCCGACACCCTGCTCATCTAATAATCCTCCTAAAGCTTCAAATGGCGCCTTAGCAGCTTCAAGTCACATGAGTTCCACAAATTCTCCAGCAATGAACATGCCCATGCAGCAGCCAGCTCTTTCTGGTGAGGCTGACCCCAATGAATCGCAAAGCTCCGTTCAGAAAATCATTCATGAAATAATGTCTAGCCAACTTAATAATAATGGTGGCATGGTCAGTGCCGGCACTCTAAGCAATGATGTGAAGAGCGTAAACGGAATGCTACCACCAAGCAACAATACAGTTCTCAATGGCGGCAACACTTTGATTGGCAACGGGGTCATCAACAACAATAATCCAGTTAGTGGCGTTGGGTTTGGTTTGATGACTGGTGGACTCGGCCAGTCTGCTATAATGAATGGAATCAGAGCAACAATGGGAAACAACCCGGTCGTGAACGGTAGGATTGGTATGGCACAGATGGCTCGGGAACAACACATGAACCACCAACAACATGACATGGGGAACCAGCAATTGAATGGGCTTGGAGCAGTTAATGGTTTTAATAATAATTGTCAATTTGACTGGAAACCTTCCCCATGAGAAAATGACATGGGTTTCTTTGATTACACTATATATGATAGATCAAGGTCTTCCCTCCCACTGTACTAATTTCAGAGAAAGTGAAGAACATATAGCATAGTGTTTTATTAAAAGCAACTTTAAAGTTGCTCCAATTTCCTATTAATTTGCTTACTATGATTATATTTTACTTTTACTGCACAAGCAAAATGGAAAGATAAATTATGTCATTTTAAATGGATTATACACAGAGACTGACATCATGGCACCAAGAAACCATGTAGAGTTCTTACAAGAAGATGTGGTTTTGCATCAAAGTTCAGGCATCGATATATTTCTCAAGTGTAGCTGCAATGGTAGCCTTGGGCACTGCACCAATGATACTCTCTTTCTTCTCTCCATTCTTGAAGAATAGCACGGTTGGGATGCTTCTGATCCCGAATTTCGTCGGAATGTCGGGGCATTCGTCGGTGTTGAGCTTGTAACAAACAATCTTTACGGCATACTCCTTGGCTAATTCAGCTATGACTGGATCGAGCACCCGGCAGGGTCCGCACCATGGCGCCCAAAAATCGACTAAAACTGGCTTGTCACTGCCGACGACAAGCTTGTCCCAGTTTGCTTCTGTTACCTGCTCAACTGCAATTTGCAGATAAACTTAGATGAAGTCAAAAAGAGTAAATATGTAAGAAAAAAGATTCTTACCTTGAGCAACAGCATCACTAGCTTTGCATACAAGCCTGGATTTCTGGGATGTACCAGTGAATGATAAACTGGGTTATTGAATTTCAACCCACTAAATGTCTGCAAATGGATCTTCTCAACAGATGAAGAAGAGTGATGATGGAAGCTTTGAAGCACAGTGGCTCTGGTGTTGTAAATTGAGCTCAATTGGAAACAGCTTTTTATAGCCATCCTTTGATAATCTGACTATATGGAAAGGAAGATAACTGGGAATAAAAATATGGACTGGATTTTTGGTTTTTTAATTTTTGTTTGTTGGAGTCTTTTTCGATATTTCTGTCGTCTAGCTTTTGGTAAACAGAAAATATGAGGTGCTCGAAAAAGAGTCAAATTGCATATGGATAACATTTGATAATTTCAGTAACTTATATTCACAAGGAAAGCCGTAGCGTTAATCATTTCTACTTCTGTTTAAATTAGTTTATATTTAGTTTAAATATGACATTGTTACTTATATTATTTTAAAATATTATATTTTAATTTTGTGATACTGAATCACCATATTATTTTTATTTAAATATCTTGATTACATTATTAAATTTTGTTAAATTTTATCGTTATTTATCAATATAACATTTATAAAAAAGATAAAATAACTTTTAAATCTTTTATATTTATAATTTTTATCAATTTGATTATTAAAAAAATATAAACATGAATGATTGGAATTTTATTATTTTTAATGATATTTCTTTTAAAAATTAAAAGTCAATTTGATTAAATTTTAAATAAAAATAATATATATATTTTAATTGTATTTTCGAGTGGTATTTATTATTATCGATTTCGGTAAATAATGGAGTTATATTACGGTAACGTTATTAAAATAATACTTCAAAATTATTTTCCAAAAGAATTCATTTCTGTTACATAGAATAAAAGCACTACGACAATGAAAAGTTTCCTTCTGACGTGACACAAATGATGGAAAACGCCTTCTTGAGGAAACGCCTTCGTTCCAAAATCACCGCAACAAGAACACCAATTTTCGGATTTTCTTTGCGTTAATTTTAGGGTTATGGTTTTTAGTGTTAATTTTAAGGTTACTCATTTTAGAGTTTTGTTATGATTAGTTTTAGGATATGATCTGATACATACTAGCAACCAAGGCAATCTTCCATCTCCAACCTTTAATCACGAGGGAGTTTTCTTTACTTTGTTCAATTCCTACTTTGCATTCATTGTGTTTATATTCATTACATATATCTTTCACTATGTTATGCATATAATCATATATTTACATTTTATCTATGATTATAATAATCTTTAATTCATTATTATTATAACTTATAGTCCACATCTTTATATTATATACATTGCTACTTTAAATTAGTTCATATACTTAACTTAAATTTTATGTTTCTTTTAGGTTCCAACGTCTACATCAACTTGGGAGATGAATTTGAGCTTAACAAAGGACAAAGAGCTAGGAAAACTTATATAGGATTATTTAAGAGAGCATGAAGATCAAATGGTGAAAAGTTGTCCGTTGCCAAGTGAGCTCATAGCTGGATTGAGCTGAAGATTTGAGCTGGAAGGAGACTTCAATTCAGTTGGGGAGCTGCACCAACATCATCTATGACCAAAGGACAACATATTTGTGAAAAGTTATTTTTTCTCAAATCGTACCTTTTCTCGAAGAGCTGTCTTTTCGGGTCATAACTTTTCACGAGGAGCTGCCACATGAACCAACACATTAAGGAGCATCATTGGTCAGCTCATTATCTGTTCACTCACCTTTCAACCTACCTATTCATGAAGAGGTTCCATCCAAACATCATGACCATTCATAAAGGTGTTGCCATGAAAGGATGCCATTGAAGAGAGGTGTGCATTTATGAAGTCCATTCGGTCAAAAGATGCTTAAATTGCAAAGAGATATGAGGAAGCCAAGGTGCCTATTCGGCCAAGTCACACACACATTACACAATGAGGAGTTTGGCGCCAAAGTGAAAGAGCACAAGTCAATTCAGCCAAACAAGATGCAACCACCCTTAGCCGAATCATCATGCCTCCTTGGAAGAGTTAGCCGAACCATCTCCATGCCAAAGGACTTGTTCATTCATTCCATTAGTTATGTATCTTCAAATGAATCACGCACCTTGCTGAAACAACATCTAATTATTCGGTCAAACCTTTGATAGCCTATAAATGGCTTTGTCATCTCATTTGTAATCATCTCATTTTCTAATCCAAACTATTATGAGTTAAATATCTCTTTCAAGTTCCTTAAGAACTATATCGATTAAGTAAGTTTATTTCTATACTTGTGGCACCATTCTATTCACTTTGATTCTCAATATCTATTGGGTTTAAGACACTTCTACTATCCCTCAAGCAAGTTTATAAAGAACGGGGCTTTGCTAATTAGCATTGTTTCTTCTTCGGAAAGTTTGAGATACTTTTCATCACCATAGCCGTCCATCATCATCAACTTCATCTATCATCTTCATCAACACCATTGAAGACCATCATCATCATATTTCTTTCCACTACCAACTCTTTCATTAATTCATTTCCATTTCATTTACTTAAGTTTTTATTTCATTTCATTTCTAATATTTTCTTAACTTTCCTTTGTTGCAGCCATACTTAGGATTCAAGGGCATCATTTCTATATCTCCTAGATCAGGAACACAATAAGGCTATCTATTCGTTTCTTCATGAAGTGTTTAGATTTGCCTTACATCAACCGGTATTAAGAGCTCAGTTGGATTGACATAAAGAAGTGTCATTAGCATGCAATATATCAAAAACAACAAAAAGAAGTGCAAAGCAAATTCAAGACTCCTACAACACACAAGGAGTACAAAAAAACACAAAAAGAAGAAATTCAGACAAAGAAAAGAAAAGCAAAACAAATGAAGGTTCATTGCAATTCAAAGATCAAGACAGTGGAGACATATCTACATTAACCATACTTGAAGGAATATCTTTATTGTGTCTCGAGAAAGGGTGTAGTAAGTGTTGTTCTTGTATTGTAAGTTTTCATTTTTTTATTTTCATTTCTTTTTCTAAACCATTTCCTTTCTTTCCATCTTTTTTCTATCCTAACTTTAATTGCAGCTGACGCACACAAGAAAGAGAACTTGTTTTAATATTGAGTTAGTTCTTTTAAAGGACCTAACAAGAGAGATTGATTGGTAAAAGGCATACTAAGAGAGTGAAATCAAAAGGGGAATTGATAAAAGCCAAATATATATTCTCGAGTGCAAATATGAGAGTCGAGTGGAGTGATCTATCAACTTTATTTAGAGTGAAATTGTAACACCCATCTCCCGTATACCTTTCCGTACATGAGATACAGATATCATATCACTTTTAAAGTATTTCCCCATTTGAAAACCTGTAAAATTTTGTCTTGAAATTTAAAACCAAAAACAATTTTTATACTACCAGAAAACAGTCGTTGAAACATATTACTATAGTTATCACTCTGAATACATTCTTGAGCAACTTTTCTTAATTTCAATTACATGCAGAATTTTTTTCAAATGAACATGATTGTCCTACTGTTACTGATGAGAGTCGACCTTAGATTACTGATAGCTGCTCCTGCTCCCAATATCTGACTAGTCTTCGCTGTTACCTACGCGTGAAATCAACACCCGTTAAGTATATACTTAGTGAGGCATAATATTGTAAAGAATCTGTAATTTATACATAAATATCTCATGACTATTTAATGTCGAACTAAATCGCATACTCCATAAAGGTCAAGTAAATCCTTCTCAGTTAAACCATATTTTTTTCATACAATCATCGAAATCATTCTTAGTAATCCCATCATATCTATCCTTCTGTATAATTTTCCCAATTATTCTTTATTTGCCCTATGTATGTTAAATGATAAAGTATTGTACATGTATTGCAACAAGTGCCAAATGGTACTTTATCTTTTTATAATTATCATGAGTGACATCTTATATACCATTAATATACCGCTATGTATTTTCATTTGTGGCATCATTTTATGCTAATTATGCACTGATATACATTTTCATTTATGGCATCCTTTCATGCCAATTATGCATTGTTCTTCATCTAACTTGTATTAGTGGCACCTTTCTACAAAAATGCACCGTTAGGCATTAGTCTTTTATCCTAAAGGCATTTAAACTTTCTTCTAACTTGCATTATTGGTACCTTTTTGCCAAATACACAGTTAGGCATTAGTCTTTTATTCTAAAGGCATTTAACATTTCTTCTAACTTGCATTATTGACACCTTTCTGCCAAATGCACAGTTAGGCATTTAGTCTTTTATTTTAGAACAGTTTCTACTCTAATAATTTATTATAAACCCTATAATTTTGCACCCGTAATGCTAACACGGTAATTTACCAACTTTCTAGTTATGATCATTTTATTAAGATGAACACGTAGTGCCTATACGGTCGTTCATCAACACATGATGAATTCTGTGGGTTGCACACATAGTGACAAAACAGTTGTTCATCAACATATGATGAATTCCGTGAGTTGCACACATAGTGCCGAAACGGTTGTTTATTAACATAGATGAATTCCGTGAGTTGCAAACATAGTGCCGAAACGGTTGTTCATCAACATATGATAAATTTCGTGAGTTGCACACATAATGCTGAAACGGTTGTTCATCAACATATGATGAATTCCGTGAGTTGCACACATAGTGCCTGTAGTACACGTAGTACTGATATACCATTGCAACATATATTTTTTAACAATATCTATTTATAACTCTTAATGTACATAGTAAATGCACTCAACTGGCTTTTCTCGCTACTGTATCAAAAATGCAAAGCTGATTACTCAGGTACTTTGCCCTTACCTTTCGTTTTTCTTGACTCGGGAGCTTGATTTCGATCTACTCAAGCATCCATTAAAGACACATACAATATCAATTGTTAGTATATTTCCTAACAATTATACTTAAACACTACTCAAAAGTACATATTATTAACTTCATATAACAATCTCAACCTATTTTTAACAATTCTGGCTCAATAGTATCGATACCCCTACCATGGTACCGATACTACTATACTATGGTACCGATACTCGAATACGGTATCGATACCATTTTGCATTGTTTTAGAAATGGTATCGTTACCTTTCTCACAGTATCGATACTTCTTCTATAAGTATCGATACTACTGAGTTGTTCTTCCCATTTTAAGAATAGTACCGATACCCGTACCCAGATTTTCCAGTTTTTAACCCGATTATTACCCAAATGGGGTCAAATTTCTTTATGTTTAAACTCAACAATACTATTAAATTCTTCTTTACCTATCCATACTGACTTTCCTTCATTTAGCTTCTTAAAACATCTAAAATCTTCCAAGAACATTCAAATCTAATAATGACACCACTTTTTCTAACATGTTCTTAATCCTATCCAATGCTTCAAATCTCTCATTTACCTTTTTGACAAGTCAAATCTACCAGTAAACATCAATAAACACTCATATATTAACATATCATTTCAAAACCCATTTTATAAAATCTCCAATATTTCCTCTATCTCATAGTTTTAATCCCATTTAATCTTTCCTTAAGCTTATATCATATTCAAGGCTTCAAAAACCAACCAAAAATAAAAAGATAAACTAGCAATTTGAAATCTCACCTTTGGGCTATGGAGGAGAGCTATCCACGGGAAAAGAAGAAGAAAGAGATGATTTTAGCTAACTTACCTTTTTCCCATTTTCTCTTTATTTAAATACCTTAATAACAATGGACTTTAAATTCATTCTCCCCTTATAGGACCAAAATGCCCTCTTAATCATCCATGACTACAATTTAGTCTAAACCACTATTCCAAATCATTCTCATATATTATCAATTAATCAAATAAATCCTCAAATTTTAAGTCATTTCAATAAAGACCATAATTCGATATTTGGGGCATTACAAAAATTATGAGGCTTTGTGAGTGTGCTGGTAAGGTTTTATTTATTTATTATTATTTCTAACAATGTCTCAAAGTCCTCCCAGGGAAAATGCAGGTCAACCAAACTTACAAATGCAAGCATTAATTGAAGAAATGATATGAATGTTTTGTGAAGAGTTTGATGATCTTCATGAAAAGATGGATCAACAAGGTCTACAACAAGCTTGAAAAAATGGTGTTCCTAAGAGACAACAACCTCTCTAAGAGATGACATTCCAGATAATTATGAAAAGGAAGAATAAGAAACATTACAAGGACCCATGCCTGCTAATGTTAATGACAACATGAGTAACATCAAGATCAAAATTCCTCAATTTCAAGAGAAAACTGATCCAGAAGCCTATCTTGATTGGGAAAGAAAAGTGGAACATGTTTTTAGTTGCCACAACTATTTAGAATTAAAGAAAGCAAGATTTACAACCATGAAATTCATAGATTATGCTTTGATATGATGGATCAAGTTACTATAAGAAGAAGAAGGAATGGTGAAATACCGATCTCAACTTGGCATGAAATGAAAGGTATAATGCAAAAATGTTTCATTCCTATTCATTATCACCGAGATTTGTTTCAGAAATTACAGAATCTCAGACATGGCCATAGGAGTGTGGAAGGATACTATAAAGAAATGAAAATGGTAATGATTCGAGTCAACATTGAGGAGGATCATGAAGCAACCATGGCTAGGTTTCTTACAAGACATAATCCAAAGATTGCCAACACTTTGGATTTATACCATTACATTACATTGAAATAGATGAAATGGTACAAATGGCGATGAAGATAGAAAGACAACTACGGAGAAGGTATACATCTCATAATGTCATGCCTACACCTTCAAAAAATAGGGCCAAAATAATTTGAAGAAGTCCACTCCTACTCCTAGCAAACAGTAAGCCGAATCTTCCAAGACCCAACAAGTGAACAATGATCGATGAAAACAAACAACTGAACATTCAAGGGGCATTCGGTTCTTTAAATGTCTTGGGAGAGGACATGTATCTACTTAATGTACTAACTGAAATACTATGCTTATCCTTGGTAACAGTGACATTGAATCTGAACCTAAAGAAGATTATGCAAAAGAAGAAGCCAATAAAGAAGAAGATGAGGTTTATGATGATCCAGTAGATGGAGAAATTCTGGTTGTGAAAATGAGTTTAAATACTCAAATGATTAGGATGATGCACAACGGTAGAACATATTTCACACATGGTGCCATGTGAATGATAAAGTTTGCTTCATGATTATTGATGGAGGAAGCTGTACCAACGTGGCAAGCATTATCATGGTGGAAAAATTTGGGTTAAAAACTATGAAGCATTATACACCATACAAGTTACAGTGGCTGAATGAGAGAGGAGAACTCAATGTGAACAAAAAGGTGATGGTTCATTTCTCAATTGGAATATATAAAAATGAAGTTTTATGTGTTGTAGTTCCAATGCATGCTAGTCGTCTACTTCTTGGAAGGCCATGGCAATATGATAAACGTACCATACATGATTGTTTCACAAATTAGTATTATTTCAATCATGAAGGCAAGAAAATCATCCTTACACCTTTGAATCCCAAACATGTTCAATGCGACCAAATCAAGATGAAGCAAAGCATTAAAGTCATGAGGAAAGGAAAAAAAAATCGTAAGTGAAGGAGATATACCAAAAGACAAGTGTTTATTCAACTAGGTGCTTAATTCGAGAATGCCTTTAACAAGAAGGAAGATTGGAGGCAAACTTTCTAACCATGAGTATGCAGATTTTTCTTTTGAATTACAGGTCATTCCAAAGGAGACAATTGGTTGGATTGAAGAACCAAAGGTCGTGTCCATTGGATGCTTAATGGAAATGTCCATTAAGTTTCCAAGGGATACAACTATTCATAATTCAAATTATATGACTCTAGAAGGACCAAAGAATGTGACTACCAGAATTCCATGGGATATGTTCGGTCAAAGCATCACGATTCTTGAATCAAAGGACATAATTATTGACTTTACTGAGGATATGAACAGGGAGTATAATTTTAATATGCTTATGAATAATGCCCTTATGAAAATTTCTTTTCTTTTCAGATCATGGGTATTCAAAGTGCTCATTCAAAGGACATGATTTTTGAAAAGAATATTTTCATAAAGAACACTAAAGGAAAGTTACATTTTGATTTGAGGACAAATCGCCTTAAAGAAGTGGGGATGATATTAAACATACTAGTAACCAAGGCAATCTTGCATCTCTAACCTTTCATCAATATCACGAGGGAGTTTTCTTACCTTGTTCAATTCCTACTTTGCATTCATTGTGTTTATATTCATTACATATACCATTCACTATGTTATGGATATATTCATATATTTACCTTTTATCTATGGTTATAATAATCTTTAATTCAATATTATTATAACCTATATTCCACATCTTTATATTATATACATTGCTACTTTATATTAGTTCATATACTGAACTTAAATTTTATGCTTCTTTTAGGTTCCAATGTCTACAACAACTTAGGAGCTGAATTTGAGCTTAACAAAGAACAAAGAGCTAGGAAAACTGATATAGGATTATTCAGGAGAGCATGAAGCTCAAATGGTGAAAAGTTGTCTGTTTCCAAGTGAGCTCACAACTGGATTCAGTTGAAGATTTGAGCTGGAAGGAGGCTTCAATTCAGATGGGAAGCTGTACCAACATCATCTATGACCAAATGACATCATATTTGTGAGGAATTAATTTTTATCAAATCGTACCTTTTCATGAAGAGGTACCTTTTCGGGTCAACCTTATCATGAGGAGCTGCCACATGAACCAACACATTAAGGATCATCAATGGTAACCTCATTATCACCTCATTCACCTTGCAACCTACCTATTCATGAAGAGGTGCCATCCAAACATCATGACCATGCATAAATGTGCGTCCATGAAAGGATGCCATTGAAGAGAGGTGAGCATTGGTGAAGTCCATTCGGTCAAAAGATGCTTTAATATTGAAAAGATATGAGAAAGCCAAGGTGCCTATTTGATCAAGTCACACACGCATTGCACAAGAAGGAGTTTGGCGCCAAAGTGAAAGAGCACAATTCTATTCGGCCAAACAAGATGCAACCACCCTTAGCCAAATCATCATGCCTCCTTGGAAGAGTTAGCCAAACCATCTCCATGCCAAAGGACTTGTTCATTCATTCGATTAGTTATGTATCTTCAAATGAATCATGTACCTTGCTAAAATAACATCTAATTATTCGACCAAACCTTTGCTAGCCTATAAATAGGCTTTGTCATTTCATTTGTAATCATCTCATTTTCTAATCAAAACTATTATGAGTTAAATCTGTATTTCAAGTTCTTTAAGAACTATATCGATTAAGCAAGTGTATTTCTATACTTGTGGTGTCATTCTATTCACTTTGATTCTTATAATTCATAGATTCAATATCTATTGGGTTTAAGACACTTCTACCATCCCTCAAGCAAGTTTATAAAGAACGGGGCTTTTCTACTTAGCATTGTTTCTTCTTCGGCAAGTTTGAGATACTTTTCATCACCATAGCCATCCATCATCATCAACATCATCTATCATCTCTTCATCAACACCATTGAAGACCATCATCATCATCATATTTCTTTCCGCTACCAACTCTTTCATTAATTCATTTCCATTTCATTTACTTAAGTTTTTAGTTCATTTCATTTCTAATATTTTCTTAACTTTCCTTTGTTGTAACCATACTTAGGATTCAAGGGCATCATTTGCTGTCTCTCCTAGATCGGGAACACAATAAGGCTATCTATTCCATTCTTCATGAAGTGTGTAGATTCACCTTTCATCAGGATATCTATTTTAGGGTTTAAGATTAATTTAGGGTTACTAAAAATAGAAATTAATATTTATTCCTTTTTAATAATTGAATCAAAATATATTACCTATCATTTAAATTATTGTGTGTTTAGTCCTAAAATGTGTTAATGATTAAAATAATTTCTTTTATATAACATAGTGTCATGTAATAAAAAAATAATGGTAAATAGATATATGAGGCCCTCATATTTTAAAAAAAATCAACGTGCCTTGTATTTTTTACACCTAATGTAACCCTCAAACTTAGATGATATGATCCTAAACATCACCAACTTTTCCATACCTTGGTCACACCATTTAGAAGTTCCATGATCAATTTTGAGGGAGTTATTCCTTCATTCACTATCGAAAATAGGTTTTTAACGTCGTTTTTAAATATAACATCATTATATTTGAACATAAATCGGCGTTTACAGGTAGAACACCACAAATCAAAGACATTAGCGGCATTTATGTTGTAGCGCCGCAATAATACCTACCTATAATGGCATTTTTATTTAACAAACGCTGCTATTGACTCTTATAAGACAGTGTTTGTTGGGAAATGTCACTACCGACGCGTACTTTAGTGGTGTTTGTGTAATAAATGCTGCAATAGTCATGTACCTTAATGGCGTTTGTATAAAAAAACCACGAATGTATAATCCTTTAACCAATCCTTATTTGTTTCATTAGCATTTTCGTAATTTTTCTACCAACGCCCAGCCATCACAGTAATGCCGCTGTCACCAGTTTCCGGTCGTCAATAGGTATCGCTCTTCACCTTCGCACTCTGCCATTTTTGTGATCCAAAACCTTATACTTCATCTCTTTTGAACATAAATTTTTTATAGATTTCATCTTTGTTTGCTTTATTTTATTAAAAATTCAATCCATTTACTGCTGTTTGTTTCTGATTGATATTCAATCGATTGATGTTTCGCTGTTTTGAATCTGATTATTTAGGATGAATTGAATTGTTAATGTTTCACAAAAATATATCTTCTCTATAATCGGATTTTCCAGAGTGTGCAATGTTTCTTCCTCCTTTTTTTTTTCCTCTTTTCGTTTATTCATATTTCATGATGCTTCTTTCCAATTAGGCACTTAAAATCAAAACTAGTGATAAACTATCTGTCAACTTAAAATCAGATTGTGTCTGATTATGCATAAACTAGTGATAAAATTGACACTTAAAATCAAAACTGATACATATGCACAATAAACTGTCAACTTTATTTACAATCATGTCAACTAATGAGTTTTAATAAACACTAATGAGTTTTAACTTAAACTATTTAATGTTAATTTACAATCATTTCGTTTCCATACTTTTACTTTCTTTGTATATCTCTGCATCTAGTAAATCAAATTTGCATGTTATATAGGATTGTTAATGAATTTGTTGTTTTTTTTTTTGTTTTACTTGATTGATTCTACATGTAATATAATATTGTGATAGTGGCGTATCAGCTATCCCAACCGTATATATTCTTGAATTTTGATTCGCCCTTATAATTACCACAATGCTTCTTTCATACTGCTTTGGAAGTTGAACTAGAATACAATGGGGAGAAAAAAGTAGCTGTGATCTGGTTGCCACTTTTGCCTCGTCCCAACATATTAATCTGCCCTATACATGTGAAATGAAATGATTGTATTTTTCTTCCATATATAAGAGAACCTACTTCATGTTTGAATATTACTTGTCGTAACTGGTTTTCGTCCGGACACAAAATTATTACTTGGCGGGAAAAGTGATGTGAATAAATGATTTTTTTAAAATGTTTTGGGAGCCGCCATCGGCCTTTTGGGTCAGGTAGGTCGAATATTTAAAAATTATCTTTTAAAAGAGTTTGTAAGAAAACATCAGTTAAAAGATAAACTGGTCTGTGTTTTAACCAAAAATTCGTTCTTTTTAATAATAAAAGGGATTCGTGGTCGATTACGTTTGGGGAAGGATTAGCACCCCACAACGCCCAAAATTCCTTAGCCAAATCATCATGCCTCCTTGGAAGAGTTAGCCAAACCATCTCCATGCCAAAGGACTTGTTCATTCATTCGATTAGTTATGTATCTTCAAATGAATCATGTACCTTGCTAAAATAACATCTAATTATTCGACCAAACCTTTGCTAGCCTATAAATAGGCTTTGTCATTTCATTTGTAATCATCTCATTTTCTAATCAAAACTATTATGAGTTAAATCTGTATTTCAAGTTCTTTAAGAACTATATCGATTAAGCAAGTGTATTTCTATACTTGTGGTGTCATTCTATTCACTTTGATTCTTATAATTCATAGATTCAATATCTATTGGGTTTAAGACACTTCTACCATCCCTCAAGCAAGTTTATAAAGAACGGGGCTTTTCTACTTAGCATTGTTTCTTCTTCGGCAAGTTTGAGATACTTTTCATCACCATAGCCATCCATCATCATCAACATCATCTATCATCTCTTCATCAACACCATTGAAGACCATCATCATCATCATATTTCTTTCCGCTACCAACTCTTTCATTAATTCATTTCCATTTCATTTACTTAAGTTTTTAGTTCATTTCATTTCTAATATTTTATTAACTTTCCTTTGTTGTAACCATACTTAGGATTCAAGGGCATCATTTGCTGTCTCTCCTAGATCGGGAACACAATAAGGCTATCTATTCCATTCTTCATGAAGTGTGTAGATTCACCTTTCATCAGGATATCTATTTTAGGGTTTAAGATTAATTTAGGGTTACTAAAAATAGAAATTAATATTTATTCCTTTTAATAATTGAATCAAAATATATTACCTATCATTTAAATTATTGTGTGTTTAGTCCTAAAATGTTAATGATTAAAATAATTTCTTTTATATAACATAGTGTCATGTAATAAAAAAATAATGGTAAATAGATATATGAGGCCCTCATATTTTAAAAAAAATCAACGTGCCTTGTATTTTTTTACACCTAATGTAACCCTCAAACTTAGATGATATGATCCTAAACATCACCAACTTTTTCCATACCTTGGTCACACCATTTAGAAGTTCCATGATCAATTTTGAGGGAGTTATTCCTTCATTCACTATCGAAAATAGGTTTTTAACGTCGTTTTTAAATATAACATCATTATATTTGAACATAAATCGGCGTTTACAGGTAGAACACCACAAATCAAAGACATTAGCGGCATTTATGTTGTAGCGCCGCAATAATACCTACCTATAATGGCATTTTTATTTAACAAACGCTGCTATTGACTCTTATAAGACAGTGTTTGTTGGGAAATGTCACTACCGACGCGTACTTTAGTGGTGTTTGTGTAATAAATGCTGCAATAGTCATGTACCTTAATGGCGTTTGTATAAAAAAACCACGAATGTATAATCCTTTAACCAATCCTTATTTGTTTCATTAGCATTTTCGTAATTTTTCTACCAACGCCCAGCCATCACAGTAATGCCGCTGTCACCAGTTTCCGGTCGTCAATAGGTATCGCTCTTCACCTTCGCACTCTGCCATTTTTGTGATCCAAAACCTTATACTTCATCTCTTTTGAACATAAATTTTTTATAGATTTCATCTTTGTTTGCTTTATTTTATTAAAAATTCAATCCATTTACTGCTGTTTGTTTCTGATTGATATTCAATCGATTGATGTTTCGCTGTTTTGAATCTGATTATTTAGGATGAATTGAATTGTTAATGTTTCACAAAAATATATCTTCTCTATAATCGGATTTTCCAGAGTGTGCAATGTTTCTTCCTCCTTTTTTTTTTCCTCTTTTCGTTTATTCATATTTCATGATGCTTCTTTCCAATTAGGCACTTAAAATCAAAACTAGTGATAAACTATCTGTCAACTTAAAATCAGATTGTGTCTGATTATGCATAAACTAGTGATAAAATTGACACTTAAAATCAAAACTGATACATATGCACAATAAACTGTCAACTTTATTTACAATCATGTCAACTAATGAGTTTTAATAAACACTAATGAGTTTTAACTTAAACTATTTAATGTTAATTTACAATCATTTCGTTTCCATACTTTTACTTTCTTTGTATATCTCTGCATCTAGTAAATCAAATTTGCATGTTATATAGGATTGTTAATGAATTTGTTGTTTTTTTTTTTGTTTTACTTGATTGATTCTACATGTAATAATATTGTGATAGTGGCGTATCAGCTATCCCAACCGTATATATTCTTGAATTTTGATTCGCCCTTATAATTACCACAATGCTTCTTTCATACTGCTTTGGAAGTTGAACTAGAATACAATGGGGAGAAAAAAGTAGCTGTGATCTGGTTGCCACTTTTGCCTCGTCCCAACATATTAATCTGCCCTATACATGTGAAATGAAATGATTGTATTTTTCTTCCATATATAAGAGAACCTACTTCATGTTTGAATATTACTTGTCGTAACTGGTTTTCGTCCGGACACAAAATTATTACTTGGCGGGAAAAGTGATGTGAATAAATGATTTTTTTAAAATGTTTTGGGAGCCGCCATCGGCCTTTTGGGTCAGGTAGGTCGAATATTTAAAAATTATCTTTTAAAAGAGTTTGTAAGAAAACATCAGTTAAAAGATAAACTGGTCTGTGTTTTAACCAAAAATTCGTTCTTTTTAATAATAAAAGGGATTCGTGGTCGATTACGTTTGGGGAAGGATTAGCACCCCACAACGCCCAAAATTCCTTAGCCAAATCATCATGCCTCCTTGGAAGAGTTAGCCAAACCATCTCCATGCCAAAGGACTTGTTCATTCATTCGATTAGTTATGTATCTTCAAATGAATCATGTACCTTGCTAAAATAACATCTAATTATTCGACCAAACCTTTGCTAGCCTATAAATAGGCTTTGTCATTTCATTTGTAATCATCTCATTTTCTAATCAAAACTATTATGAGTTAAATCTGTATTTCAAGTTCTTTAAGAACTATATCGATTAAGCAAGTGTATTTCTATACTTGTGGTGTCATTCTATTCACTTTGATTCTTATAATTCATAGATTCAATATCTATTGGGTTTAAGACACTTCTACCATCCCTCAAGCAAGTTTATAAAGAACGGGGCTTTTCTACTTAGCATTGTTTCTTCTTCGGCAAGTTTGAGATACTTTTCATCACCATAGCCATCCATCATCATCAACATCATCTATCATCTCTTCATCAACACCATTGAAGACCATCATCATCATCATATTTCTTTCCGCTACCAACTCTTTCATTAATTCATTTCCATTTCATTTACTTAAGTTTTTAGTTCATTTCATTTCTAATATTTTATTAACTTTCCTTTGTTGTAACCATACTTAGGATTCAAGGGCATCATTTGCTGTCTCTCCTAGATCGGGAACACAATAAGGCTATCTATTCCATTCTTCATGAAGTGTGTAGATTCACCTTTCATCAGGATATCTATTTTAGGGTTTAAGATTAATTTAGGGTTACTAAAAATAGAAATTAATATTTATTCCTTTTTAATAATTGAATCAAAATATATTACCTATCATTTAAATTATTGTGTGTTTAGTCCTAAAATGTGTTAATGATTAAAATAATTTCTTTTATATAACATAGTGTCATGTAATAAAAAATAATGGTAAATAGATATGAGGCCCTCATATTTTAAAAAAATCAACGTGCCTTGTATTTTTTACACCTAATGTAACCCTCAAACTTAGATGATATGATCCTAAACATCACCAACTTTTTCCATACCTTGGTCACACCATTTAGAAGTTCCATGATCAATTTTGAGGGAGTTATTCCTTCATTCACTATCGAAAATAGGTTTTTAACGTCGTTTTTAAATATAACATCATTATATTTGAACATAAATCGGCGTTTACAGGTAGAACACCACAAATCAAAGACATTAGCGGCATTTATGTTGTAGCGCCGCAATAATACCTACCTATAATGGCATTTTTATTTAACAAACGCTGCTATTGACTCTTATAAGACAGTGTTTGTTGGGAAATGTCACTACCGACGCGTACTTTAGTGGGTTTGTGTAATAAATGCTGCAATAGTCATGTACCTTAATGGCGTTTGTATAAAAAAACCACGAATGTATAATCCTTTAACCAATCCTTATTTGTTTCATTAGCATTTTCGTAATTTTTCTACCAACGCCCAGCCATCACAGTAATGCCGCTGTCACCAGTTTCCGGTCGTCAATAGGTATGTCGCTCTTCACCTTCGCACTCTGCCATTTTTGTGATCCAAAACCTTATACTTCATCTCTTTTGAACATAAATTTTTTATAGATTTCATCTTTGTTTGCTTTATTTTATTAAAAATTCAATCCATTTACTGCTGTTTGTTTCTGATTGATATTCCATCTATTGATGTTTCGCTGTTTTGAATCTGATTATTTAGGATGAATTGAATTGTTAATGTTTCACAAAAATATATCTTCTCTATAATCGGATTTTCCAGAGTGTGCAATGTTTCTTCCTCCTTTTTTTTTTCCTCTTTTCGTTTATTCATAT
Source organism: Hibiscus syriacus (assembly GCF_006381635.1). Lineage (NCBI taxonomy): Eukaryota > Viridiplantae > Streptophyta > Magnoliopsida > Malvales > Malvaceae > Hibiscus > Hibiscus syriacus. The sequence continues at coordinate 492,681 of NW_024061932.1, read as the reverse complement.
TTCATGATGCTTCTTTCCAATTAGGCACTTAAAATCAAAACTAGTGATAAACTATCTGTCAACTTAAAATCAGATTGTGTCTGATTATGCATAAACTAGTGATAAAATTGACACTTAAAATCAAAACTGATACATATGCACAATAAACTGTCAACTTTATTTACAATCATGTCAACTAATGAGTTTTAATAAACACTAATGAGTTTTAACTTAAACTATTTAATGTTAATTTACAATCATTTCGTTTCCATACTTTTACTTTCTTTGTATATCTCTGCATCTAGTAAATCAAATTTGCATGTTATATAGGATTGTTAATGAATTTGTTGTTTTTTTTTGTTTTACTTGATTGATTCTACATGTAATATAATATTGTGATAGTGGCGTATCAGCTATCCCAACCGTATATATTCTTGAATTTTGATTCGCCCTTATAATTACCACAATGCTTCTTTCATACTGCTTTGGAAGTTGAACTAGAATACAATGGGGAGAAAAAAGTAGCTGTGATCTGGTTGCCACTTTTGCCTCGTCCCAACATATTAATCTGCCCTATACATGTGAAATGAAATGATTGTATTTTTCTTCCATATATAAGAGAACCTACTTCATGTTTGAATATTACTTGTCGTAACTAGTTTTCGTCCGGGCACAAAATTATTATTTGGCGGGAAAAGTGATGTGAATAAATGATTTTTTTAAAATGTTTTGGGAGCCGCCATCGGCCTTTTGGGTCAGGTAGGTCGAATATTTAAAAATTATCTTTTAAAAGAGTTTGTAAGAAAACATCAGTTAAAAGATAAACTGGTCTGTGTTTTAACCAAAAATTCGTTCTTTTTAATAATAAAAGGGATTCGTGGTCGATTACGTTTGGGGAAGGATTAGCACCCCACAACGCCCAAAATTGGTACTCATTAATTATAAATTGTCTCTATTATTAGAAATTTCAAAATTCAAAGATATATTTAATTTAGAATCCTATTTATTTCAAATTTATTACTATAATTTTAAGAGAGTTTATTAATATATATATATATATATATATATATATATATATATATATATAAAAGATATTTATTTATTTAGAAATATCATAAAAGAACTTCTAGGTGCTTTAAGACAACTCTTTCTTAATATTAAAAATAAATAAATATTAATAAAAAATTTATCTAAAATAATTAAAAAATATATAATATATATAATTTATAAAAGTAAAATATTTATTTATTTAAAAATATCAGAAAATGGACATCCAATTGCTTTAAGACTGTCCTTTCCTAATATTGAAAAATAAATATATTAAAATATGTTTATTTATAAAATTAAATTTATAAATAGGATTTTAATAGAAAACAAATAAAATAAATAAATAAATATTATTTATAATATATATATATATATTTATATGACTAAATAATAATAATAATAATAATAATAATAATAATAATAATAATAATAATAGTTAAATATATTAAAAATAAACATATAAAATTAAAATATAACTAAAAAATGACTAGAACAAATAAAATTTAAATAATAGGATTAAAATAAAAAATAACAAAACTTAGGGTAAAAAATGAAAGTTATTAAAATGATTGACTAAATTATAACAATTTAAAATTAAAGGCTCTAGTTCAAAATATTATGAAAACTAAGTATTAACAGTGTAATTTGACCTATGTTAATTAATTTCGGGATATAAATAAAATTTATTAAAATTAATAGGGGCTAAATAGATTATTTATCCTAAATATTTATAAGTATATGCTGTGACTAAATTATAATAAAATAAAATTAAAAGACAGAATTAAAACGTATAGGAATTGATTTCAGCGACCAAAATGGAATGAATAAAAATAGAGAGCAATAACTTAAAGGATTAAATTTAAAATATTGAAACATAAAAGGTAATAATAAAATAAAATTAAACAGTGATCAAAATAAAAGAAATTAAAACTATAACCTCATATTCAAAAATAAAATAATAACATAATTAATTAATGACTAAAATGGAATAAAATAGGAATTAACATGCAAAAATCGAAATAAAATAAGGAAATAATATTGGTAACCAAAACAAAAAACACGCCTAAACTAGAATGGTTTATGGGTGATTAAGCCACTAATTAGTGATTTTAACGTAAAAAAAATGCTAAAAGTCCAGTGGCCTGAGTGTGATTTACCCCTAAAACTAAATTAAACCCCTAATGACCAAAACGCAAAACGCAACAAACATATGGGGAATTATAAGCGATTTAACCATAAAAATAGTGGCTAAAATGTAAACATGAGCTAAATGTTCAGGGTCATGAGACGAATTTTTCCAAAATTAAATATAACCTAATATATTTATCTAAAAAGCTAAAATTAAAACCTAAAAAAAACCTTCTTCGTCCTCTTCCCCGCTCATCTCTTTTCTCTCTTTTTATCCCCTCACTTCGACGACACTCAACCAAAATAGCCCACCCTCGCTGGCCATCGATTTGGTGGCCCTTACGCCCCGACCGGCGACCCTAGTGACCGAGGAATATCAAGCAAATGTCTAAGAGACCAAAAGCTTCTTCCTTTTTTTTTCTATTTCTCTCGACCGAGAACATTCAACCCCCACAAAAGCCACAAATCAGTAGTAAACACTCTCTGACCACCATCACCGATGGTCGGACTACCAATACGAACCCCTATACCCTCAAACTTTCTCCCCTTCAACTCTAAACTCAAAAACGGAACCTACTCCGACAAAGATACAACTTGGGCTAAGGTAAACGTTCAAACACTTTTCTATTTTTTTATTTAACCTACTGTTTGATTTCGAAAATAAAATGCAATGAAAAATAAAACTGGAAAATAAACGAAAAACAAAATGGAAATGAACCTTTTGCTTTTATTTTCAATCCTCTCTTTTGTATCAACTGTATTTTTTATTTATTTTGAAAGGCTATGTCCCCCTGCTTTTTTTACAATGAGATTTGTATGAGTTATATATTAACTCATTTACATGTTTAAAACAAAAATGATGATTGTTGTTTGTTTTACTTGTGAGCTGTAATTGGGACGTGGAGGGACAGCTGGTGGAGCTAGGCTGCTTGCAGCTACTGTGTGGAGCAGAGAACCAACTATTGTTCGTGGAAGCTACCGGTATATTGCAGTGGTGGAGGGGGTAGCTATTCCTACTGCTGTTGTAGAGACTGCTGGAGTGTTGTTATTTGTTGTTAGAAGCTACTGGAATGTGAAGCTACTTACAGATGCTAATTGGAGCAGGGAACCACCTGGATCAAGGTAAAAATGGTGATTACAGCTGCCCCTCTTTGCTCGTTGCTGTGGAACAAGAATGGAGAAAAGACATAAAGAACCATTTTTAGCTTGAAATGTTCGAACTTCTGAGCTATAAATTTTTCTCATTATGAACTTTTTTCTCACTTCAGACGAGTTCTTCTCATTATGAACTCTTCCACTATGAATGATGATCTATCTCCTTTTGTGATTGATTTGACAAAAGGTTGAACAATGTTGATATTGATCTATTTTCGTTTGCGATGAGTCGAGTAAAAGGCAGAATAAGTTCTTCAGATTATGAACTTCTTCTTCCTCTTCAAATGAGTTATTCTCATTGTGAACTTCTTCTGGAAATGCTGATCCTCAAAAGAGGTGTCGTTAATTCAACTTCATATGTGATGAATTAAGGCAAGGTTGAACAAGTTCTTCTCATTATGAACTTCTTCTTCCTCTTCAGATGAGTTATTCTCATTATGAACCCTCTGAAAATGTTGATCCTCCAGGGAGATGCTTCTTTCATTCAACTCCATAGATGATAAATCAAGCTAAGGTCGAACAAGTTCTTCTCATTATGAACTTCTTCTTCCTCTTCAGATGAGTTCTTCTCATCGTAAACTTCTTGTGGAAACGTTGATGCTGATCTATCTCCTTCTGTGATAGAATCGAGCAAAAGCTGAACAAGTTCTTATTATGAACTTTTTCTTCCTCTTCAGATGAGTTCTTCTCATTATGAACTTCCTCTGGAAATGTTGATGCTGATCTATCTCCTTCTATGATAGAATCAAGCAAAAGGTTGAACAAGTTCTTCTCATTATGAACTTCTCCTTCCTCTTCAGATGAGTTCTTCTCATTATGAACTTCCTCTGGAAATGTTGATCCATCGAGTGATGGAAATTTCTGTTTCTAATGAAACTGTCTCAAGCGAGACTAATCTTGTTTTAAGAAAAACAATCTCAAGTGAGATAAATTGTTGTTTCGAGTGACACTGTCTCAAGTGAGACAAATTTTGTTTTAAGAAAAACAATCTCAAGTGAGATAAATTGTTGTTTCAAGTGAAACTGTCTCAAGCGAGACGCAGTTTGTTTTAAGAAAAACAATCTCAAGTGAGATAAATTGTTATTTGAAAATATCCTATATTGAAGGTCTTAGGGATGGCCTGTAGGACTTATAAATTTGGGAAATAATTTACTAAGTAAGAAACTTTGGAAATCGTTTTCTTACTATTCAACAATTTCATTTTCAGAAAAGATTAAATGAAAAACTTTGGAAATTGTTTTCTCATTTTTTGAAATAACTTGTTAGTTGGGTAACGTGGCCCACTTCAAAATAATAATTCTTTTGTGGATTGAGACCATCTGATCTTTAAATGTTTACTTCTCCTGAAGTGATTTGAATTCTTCCATCCTTTTGTAAGGTATTTTCTATCATGAATCTTTTTTGTTCATACGAAGATCTGTAAAACTTCATATTTGAATGCAATCAAATGTATCAATGTAATGCATTTCTATTATACAAATGATGTTTTTATGAATGGAAAAATGTTGATGCAATCTTCATTCGACTTCAAAGTGGCAAACTTGGTCTTCATTAAGTTAGTCAAAATGTCATTTCAAGCGGCATTTCTCATGAACCATCTGATCCACTTGCATCTTTGTGTCTTCTTTGTTTCATTTATGAAACTCTTGCCGTAATCAGAATTATGACCTTGATGCCCCATTTTTTCGTGGATAAAATTGGTTTTCTTCATCTGAATTTGTGTAGAAATCCAATAAAGCTTTCATCTTTGAAAAGAGAATTTATCATCTTTGAAGAATATAGATGTAGATATGTTAAACTCAGCAGAGTAATTAGGAGATCAACGTCTGTTCTGATTTGACTCTTGAAACACATCATAAGGAGGATTTATCCTAATTCCTTTCATGTTTCCATATCTAATTGGATCTCGGACAAAGCCATTTAGACCATATCATGTCGAGATGCTTAACAACAACCTATTGTTCAATCTTAGTTGGCTCCACTAGTTTCTTGTTGTTTAAAATTTCAGCTCCCATTCTGTGGAAAGAAATCTTCATCATATCTCATTTCTAACCTTGGGGTTGAAGAATAAAAACTTCATTTTGGGTTAATAAATGGAAATACCATATGATTACAACATTGGTTCAGCACCATAATCAATGGTTCATAAAACATTTGACAACACGTTCATCCTTTCCTGTGGCTTTTGCCCAGATTTTTCATCAATGAAGCTCTTTGCATAGTATTCAAAGCTTTTGTATGATGTTACAAGACCACTTGAGCAAAATTCAGTGGGAATACAAGTGAGATGCATGTTTTCTTCCATAATGAGTGTTGTAGGAAGTAGAAACACATCCGCTATAGGAGCCATGAACAGAAAGAGGTCCATAGAATTCTTGTTGCTGTAGATGAAACACATATGATAAACCAAATAAATGAAAACTCAATTCACCCTGGCTGGCAATGATAACCCCAGTAGCAATGGGAATAAGGGTACTGTACGTAAGCTGAGCCTTTCTCTTTAATGTCATCAAGTAGGCAAAAATTATTGTGAAAAACAACCCAACAGTATGATTAAAACTAACCGCCAGGAACCTCAAAAAAATATTTCTAATCGTCATTGACACATAAAAGTCCAAATTCAAAAACGAGATCTTGAGGAACTGAACCCTGGATTAAATGGTCTGTGTGGTGACCATCTTTATCCATGCAACCATGATGTAGCTTAACAAAGAACACGTTGTCATGTGACACATGGTTAAGAAGATTAGGTATTTAAAACCATACTTGCTGAGTAAATATTTGTTCAACAACCTGATCCTAATGTATATGCCTGATGAACGAAATAATTATGTATAGTCAGCTCTATTGTCACTGTTTCACCATTTTCATTCTTCATGTCTTTCTATCTTATTGGAAATATTTGCTCAAAGCAATGATCTTTCAATAAGATGATATGAGCCTTCAGCGTTCCCCGACATTTGCTGATACAAACATTCAAAATGCACCAACATTCTTGATTGAAAGGGGCTTTCAGCATGCCCCAACATTAGCTAATAAAAACGTTCAAAATGTGTCAATATTCCTAATTATGTTTGAAATGGGCTTTCAGCATGCTCCATCATTTTCTTATTGTTAATATGAGCCTTCAAAATTCCCACATGGATCTGTCTGAAGTAACCTTTAAAATGCCCCAACATTTGTTGATACAGATGTTAAAAGTGTTCTCAACATTACTTCTTACTGAGATGAGCCTCCAAGAATGCCCAAATGTTCATATTACTATGAGCCTTCAAAATGCCCCACCATTCTATTTCTGGTTGAAATGGTCTTTCAAGATATCCCGCATGAATCTATCTGAATTAGGCCTTCAAAATGCCCCCAACCATCTAATGTTTGTTTGATTTCAATATCATGATTCCCACGAGGTCCAATTTTGACAATGTACTATTGTGGGTACTTATAGCTTTATCCGTGTCTCAAATTTGTTTATCTTGAATACTCTCATTCTGATGTAACTAAACAACAGTTGTTAAGTAACTTGAGGAATTCTCTTCATGTTGTCACAAACTTAAGAAGTAATCAATCATTTTGACGAAAATGTCTAAGATATGTGCCTATTCTGAACGAGGTGCCCATTTTTGGATCTGGAGGGATTTAGTCGGACAGAGTGGTATAAATCACTTGGTAATTCATTCCAGGCTGACACAGTGAACCTTGTTTTCAGTGAAGGCTATTTCTGGAATATACTTTTCTGTGGGAGAGAAACCAATTTATGTGAACAATAATCTGATGTAATAGCAAGACTACATATACAGTGGTACAGGCTCTTGAAAAATCCGCACCCATGCAACATGTTGATTCTGATAACTACTCATCTGATTATGAAGCAATCTTTCAGGATGATTTCACAGATATTGATAGTTCTTCTGATACTGAGGAAATCCTGAATTCTGATTCTGATGAGGAGAATAAACTGTTGTACTTTACGAAAATGGGGTACTAAGAGGCTGAGGCTTCAATAGCCATGTAGAGATATGGTCTAGATTCATCAATTGCAGAGTTGACATATTTTATATGTACTGCTCAAATGGATAAGGCTACTGACGCACTTCTTCTAGTAGAAAATAGGAAGCCATTATGAAATGACCCCAATTATAAGAAAAGACGAAACTCGGGCTATGATTTTTGGAAATGGAAGAAGCAGAGGAAGCTTGAAAAGAAGCTTCTTAATGACGACGATCATTGAATTCATCTTTTAAATCCAATGATTAGTTTTGGGGTTCCTACCGAACTAGATCAAATAACTCAAAGAACACTTATAGAAGATGCTATTGGGCATTCTTATTTTTACTACGAGAACGTGGCACTTGCTCCAGTTTGTGTTTGGACCAAAATGTCATGGTACTTATATGATGTAGAGCCAGAATTTGTAGATTCAAAGTATTTTTGTGTTGCTGTACGGAAAAGGGGCTATATTCATAACCTGTCAATTGAGAACAAATTTTCTTTTATTCCACTTCCTCCACGCACCATACATGATGCTTTTTCACTGACAAAAAAATGGTGGCCTTCCTAGGATCCAAGAACAAAGTTGAACTATTTACAAACATGTACATGAAGTGCCAAATTGACAGAAAGGATCCATAAGGCTCTTGAAGCTAATGACGATGAGCCACCTTCGAGTATCCAGAAGTATGTTCTTGACGAGTGCCAAAAATGGAATCTGGTATGGGGTTGGAAGGAATAAAGTTGTTCCACTTGAACCTGATGAGGTGGAAATGCTTTTAGGTTTCTCTAAAAACCATACATGAGGAGGAGGATCTACTAGGGACATGTTCTCTTGTGGTACCAATGTCATGTCTCTTTTCTCTGAGATAAGTGATACAAAGGTTTCCTTCTAATGTCTTGGCATACCTTTGAAAACAGATGCGCAAGAACTGAATTGTGATCGGTTGAAGCAATAAATTAGACATTGTTGTCGGTGGCATCCAGTGTAACAACCTTACCGGAAGAAATAAACATCATCAGGATGAACTAGAAGATTTTTTGGGTGCATTTTCTTGCAATGACTGCTACAATGAATGCCTCTTCTGCTGCTTCAAGATACCCACCTACATATGCCACTCTTCCCGAACCATGGAAATGTTTAGTTGATAGTAAAAATGGTTATCTTTACTTTTGGAATCCTGTAACCAATGTTACCCAATATGAAAGGCATACAAGTGTACAATCTATTCCAATGTCTTATTTTGTGCCATAAGTTCTCAATATCAAATTCATCAATCTTCTGAAGGATATAATGGATATAATCCTGACAAGGAAAATAATCGACATGGAAGAGGTAGCAATGATGTAGCAAGACTTGAGCCAGTATCATGGTATAACCAGAGTGCAGATAGTGAACTTGTTCATTCCCATAATAAACCTTAGTGGGACTTATAACTCTGTGTTGTAATCTTTTAGGGGACAAGGAATGATGGCTGGGGAAAATAGTTTGTCTGGTGATGCTTATCGCCCTCATCATGAGATGAGTGATAATTGTTCTTGATAAATTGCTAATAATGTCACAGAAGAGCATCATAAGTTCAATTCTCTAAACTTTCTGGCTTCTTGGATCACTTACTTTCAAGAAAGTGAAATGCTTTATCATTATGGTCTCGTTTATTCTTTTTCTTCAATAAAGGTAGAATAGACAACAAATTGCTTCAAGGACCTTCATCATTTGAGACTGTCCTGTTTGAAAATGATTTTTCTCCTTTCTTTATCAAAGAATGAAAGAATTTTGTAAAATATTGCCTATCACAGATTCACAATAGAATCAAATCATAAGCATGAATTCAAAGAATATCAAAAGAATCAAAAGATTATAACTCTATTCATTTAAAGTTTTTTTAATCCAATTGATATTCAAAGAACTACAATATTGCAAAATTGACTCAATGCTCATAACCTTAAAAGTAACACAAATTTATTTATTGCACAAAAGGCAGAAAAAGGAACAAAAAAAAAAAAACAAGTTTAAACAGGATGCTGAAAATAGAAAGGTACTACAATGGTAAATAACAACTTCCTCTTGTTTTGTTTAACTTGCTATATCATTCCTCTAATGTTGGGTGTATACTTGGCCCATGGTTTTCATCTTTATTTTCCCCCCATTTCTTGATCATTTCTTGTGTCAAGTCCTTTGGATAAACTTTCAGATAAAACTCTTCTTCCTCCTAAGTAGTCTCCATCATCATCTTTTTCTTCTCTGGTTGGAAATTGAGTTCATTTTTAGATTCAGAACAACTTTGACTAAGGATGATAACCTTGTCCTGATTCTGAACACATATTGCGGCTGTAATTGGAGTAATATTCACCAGACTCTTTGTATCCAAACTCTTTTCACTGGTCCTCAGAAAATCTGATATAGGCATTTGAGGTTTGTTCAAAGTTGCATCTTTCTCATTCATTCTTAAACCTATGGGCCAGTCTCGAATTACCTCTCCTTTTACTTCTTTATCATTTATAATTAGGGAGGTATTGAAAATTTAACGTTTTATCTTTGGCTTAAGTACTTTGTTTTCCTCTTCCTCAGCAGCACGTACTTCATTTATTTTGATACTACCAACTCCATTTTGGGGTTTGATTCCCAATTGTTTGACAAAACAGATTGATCATCCACTTCTATGATTCCCTGAATAAAAAGGTCTTGAACCACTCGTTTGAAGTTACCATAATTCTCAATGGAGTGTCCTCGGGCTCCAGCATGATAATCACAAGAGAGTTTCTCATTATACCAACTCGGTTAAGGAAGCAACAAAGGCTTAGCTCGATATGGAGTAATAATCTGGGCTTGGAGCAACTTGTAATATACCTTGGTACATGAAACTGAAGGAAAACGAGGTAGATTCTCCTTTGACATCACTGTCTGTTTACAATTATTTCCTTTGCTTTCTTGAAGACCATGTGAATGATGACCAGAATGTTTGTTTTGAATATTTGTCTCTTGAACATCATGGGATAGACAATAATTCGAAAATTTCTCTTTCTCGACCAGTTTTGAGCTTTTCAGAAGCTTAGGTTTCTCATTTTCAAAACATAACAACCCTTTTGCAATGAGTTTTTGGACCTTTAAATTCACAACCTTACAATTCTCCGTAGAGTGGCTAAACTCTCCAGAATGATAATTGCATGAATGCTTGACACCCTGCCAATCTGGACGCAAATAAGTATTAGGCCTTGGAGGAATTGATGTTATGAGGTCATTTTCAAAAAGTAATGGTAATAAATCTGAATATGAGATTAGAATTAGAATGAGAGGTATCATTTTCTTTTTTCTTTTCCTAGCTTTCTTCAATGGCCTTTGAACCTCTTCTATGCTTCGCTTCAACTTGATCTCTGTCGCTTTTTCTGGGAACCTTATTGGATTTCCACATCTCTTGACAAGTTTTTGGTCATTTATTTCCATTGCATTGGCTACATCATTCATAATCCCATTCAAATCTTTCATAATAGGATCCTCTAAGGGTTTCTCTCCATGGATCACAATATTCATCAGGTCCATTAGTTTTTTGTCATTTGCTCTTTTGAATCATCTTGGAATTTTTTTGCTTGATCCATCTGTTCATTTGAATCACCCTGGAACTTTTTTACTTGATCAATCATCTCTTGTTGAGTCTTGATAAGTTGATCTTGCAGTTTCTCAATTCTACCAACCCTTGATAAAATCTCATTCATGGCTATTATCCCTCTTTAGGAAGACCAAGTTAGCTCCACTTTAATTTCAAAAATTCTATCATGAATTCTCCACTAATTATTCCACGTTGTCATGATTAAATGCATGTAAAATAGTTCGAAATAAAATGTAATTATGCAAAGATGTAAATACAAAAATGAAAATTTAAATACAAACGTAAAAATACAAAAATGCAAATGCAAATGTGAATATGTGAATGTAACAATAAGAATGCAAATTGTGTAATAAAAAAGCAAACATAAAAGTATAAATGAAAATACAAAGATGCAAAATGCAAATGTATGTATGAAAAGGTGTTACTCAAGAGTGATCATCTTAGAACAGATTTCATTGAACACAAAAGTTTTCGTGCATCAAATAAAACTTTTACATGTAGGGGACATCTTTCAGTCCTAACTTCAACAAAACTTTACATATAGGGGATAACTTTCCCTCCTAACTTCTCTAAAGCCAAGTTAGTTTCCATTCATGATCAAAAGTTGAGTTATTAGTCTGCTTCAATTCCTTGTAATGTTAGCTAAGTCTATCAACTTATCGACCATATTGTTTGTCGGGACTGTGGCTTCTTCCATGCCATTCTGTTTTTCCTTCATCTTCTATGTCAATTCTCGGAGTTGCTCATTTTCCCTTGTAAGAGAGCCTTTGTGTTCAATATGCTCTTGGACAAGGTCTTCGTATATGTTGCAGTTCTTTTTCAGCTTGGTGACCCCTGTTATCCACTCTTATGGGGTATTTCCTATGCTAGCATTTTGAAAGGCTTGACTGATCTTTTGAAAATCTTCATGCATGGTTTCCATTTCTGTGTTCAATTTCTTGTTTTGATCCTTCAAATAACATGCTTGAGCTTCATAAAAACCTCCTTTATTCTGAATGCCCTGACTGATACTCTTACCATAGAATGCTTTTGGTATCAATCTAACAGGATCTTTGTAGAATACTTTTGGTATTAATATAACAGGATATTTGTGTGCATAGCTCGCTTCTATCCTCGGAGTTTCCTCAGGATGTCTTTCCTTGGCTGCGTCATATTTTGTTTGATCATAAAACTTTTAGTCCATTTATGAATTCTTTCCAATTTGATGAATGATCTTTCAAGTTAACACCTTTTGGTTATGCCATGATCATGCAATGCAAACAAAAGAAATCAATATAAACAAGTTAGAGCAAAATAACATGCATGGAAAAAATAAGAAAAAAAAAATAAAATGATTAGTACCAACTAATTGAAAGAAAAAAAAATCTATCTATAATATATCCTAACCTCATGCTTTCTAGTTCCATGCTTTGTTTGGAAAAATTAACCTAACTGCATGATTTCTAGTTCGCATGCATTTATTCAGGAAAAAGAAAAAAATAAAATAAATTAAAAGCTAGAGCTTACTTCTCTTTTGTGTATACCTACTGACAGAGGTTCAATACAGTCTTAGATCATGAGAATTTCTAGGGTTTTATTATATGCAAGGTTTTAGTTCTAGGAGTAAAAGGTACTCGAATTGTCCTTGTTGGTGCCCCCTTAGGCTGCCAACCCTCAATCCTAGTCCACTATAGACTTAAATGGATCGAGTTCAATTCGATGGGACACATTTCTCTATGTCTGACACGGAGAATAAATTCTCATGAATATAGAGTATATAAACCCCGAAAGCTACTTGCTAGGTCTGAAACAGAGAATAAATTCTCACAAAGACGTCGCTTTTACTCCCAATTAAAGGTGACAAGCTTGATTATAAAACTTTTGTTATGCAATGCAAGTGTTGTGTGTGAGGAGAAATATTCAAACCTTTGACAAACAAATAAAAATGAAATTTAATATCTAAAAATAAAATAATAAAAAAATAAAAAAATATAATAAATATTATAAGTAATAAAAATTTTGAAAGAGAAGAATTATAAATTAAATAAATATGAATTTTTAATTTCTAATTGATAGAGACAATTTATACTTAATTTCAAAGCTTGACTGATCCCTAGCAGAGTCGCCAAGCTATCGTAACCGGTTTTCGCCCGGGCACGAAATTTTTACTTTGCGGGATAAGTGATGTGAATAAATGGTTTTTTTAAAATGTTTTGGGAGTCGCCATCGGCCTTTTGGGTTAGGTAGGTCGAATACCTAAAAATTATCTTTTAAAAGAGTTTAATAAAACATCAGTTAAAAGATAAACTAGTCTGCGTTTTAACCAAAAATTCGTTCTTTTTAATAATAAAAGGGATTCGTGGTCGATTACGTTTCGGGAAGGATTATCACCCCCACAATGCCCAAAATTGGTACTCATTAATTATAAATTATCTCTATTATCAGAAATTTCAAAATTCAAAGATATATTTAATTTATAATCCTATTTATTTCAAATTTATTACTATTATTATTATTATTTAGTCATATAAATAAATATATATAATAAATAATATTTATTTATTTTATTTGTTTTCTATTAAAATCCTATTTATAAATTTAATTTTATAAATAAACGTATTTTAATATATTTATTTTTCAATATTAAGAAAGGGCAGTCTTAAAGCAACTGGATGTCCATTTTCTGATATTTTTAAATAAATAAATATTTTACTTTTATAAATTATATATATTAATATATTTTTTAATTATTTTTAGATAAATGTTTTATTAATATTTATTTATTTTTAATATTAAGGAAAGAGTTATCTTAAAGCACCTAGAAGTCATTTTCTGATATTTTTAAATAAATAAATATCTTATATATATATATATATATATATATATAAATTAATAAATTTTCTTAAAATTATAGTAATAAATTTGAAATAAATAGGATTATAAATTAAATATATCTTTGAATTTTGAAATTTCTAATAATAGAGACAATTTATAATTAATGAGTACCAATTTTGGCCGTTGTGGGAGTGCTAATCCTTCCCCAAACGTAATCGACCACGAATCTCTTTTATTATTAAAAAAACGAATTTTTGGTTAAAGCACAGATCAATTTATCTTTTAATTGATGTTTACTTAAAAACTCTTTTAAAAGATAATTTTTAGGTATTCGACCTACCTGACCCAAAAGGCCGATGATGACTCCCAAAACATTTAAAAAACTATTTATTCACATCATTTTTCCCGCCAAGTAAAAATTTCGTGCCCGGGCGAAAACTGGTTACGACATTACTAGTTTACAAATTTTCTCTCATTAATGAATTTGTATGAAAACCCTTGATTTAATCTTGGCGTAGAACAAACACGTATGAATAATTAGCTTGGAATTACTGGCGTAAAAGGAGATATTTACTTGCAGCATTTAACTTTTGAAAAACTGATCATTTGTCATGTTTATTAAAAAAAATTCCCATTAATTAGGAAAAAATGGGTATTTAGGATTATTAGTATTGAAATAATCAAAACTGACATGACAAAACAATGTAGTAAGATTTTATATCTTAATTGATTAATTTATAATATATTTATTAATAATATTCTTATAACTAGTTACTAATTGAATTGTTATTTGTTTATTGCAGATATTATGCATCAGAGGAAATTAAACAATCTGCAGACTGTTCAAGCTCCTCAAGAGGAGGATGAAACAAATAATGAAAAATCGATTGCTGGTGGATCTTCGGAAGTTCCGGATACATTTGAAGAAACTGTAGAAATTGAAGATAATGTTGATACTTTATTTAAATGGTGGTTCATTTTTTATTGATTGATTTTGAAAACTTACACTAAATTATTTCTTATTTAGCTGAAAATGGACAAAGGCGCAAGACTAGAGGTCGCACGATAATGAAGGAATTATACGAACTTTCTCCTGGGGAACGTGTCAAAGTTTTAAGTAATGATATCGACCAACTTATTGGGACAGAAGCACATGTTTTGGCTAGTTACTTAGGCGTGATTGCACACAATGTTAATCTTCTACCGATCAATTTTGAGTCATGGCATGAGATATCGAACAGTAACAAAAACCAGACTGTTAATTGTATTAATATAATAATCTCATTGTAATAGATAATTAAGTACAATTTATTAGTAATTTATATATAATTTTAGGACTTGTGTTATTTGTAGGATAAATTTTCTCTAAAGGTCTCAAATAATTATCTGAAGCAAGCATTAAGAAAGAAATGGAGAGACCACAAGAGTTCCTTAAAAAAAAGGAATATTTTAAAGAATAATCTCAACCTAGAACAAACGTTGCAAAATGTCCCACCTGGAATGCTTAGGTATCAATGGGAAGATGCAATTAGGTTTTAGAGTTCAAAGAAAGGAGAGATATGATGCACTTTAAAAATAATATTATGTCACTATAATATTAACTTTATAAGTCATGTAAATTTAAAATTGCAGGACCTCGAGCACGTTGGTATTGTTAGCAGACAATAAAAAAAGTTTACTCACACAATTGGATCAAAGAGCTTTGATTGTATAGCTCATGATGAGGAATTGGTAGCACATAGTAACAAGTATTTTTCTGTTATTTATTATTTTTTTCTAAGTATTTATATTCTACATTGTAGGAAATTACAGTTGACTGATGTGGATGAAAAATTTTCTTAAATGAAAAGTTGAAGTTGAAGTAAAAGAAGCAGAGAGAGAAGCGAGAGAAGCAGAATATCAAAAAAAAAAATAAAGAGCTTCAAAAACAACTTGAAGCTATCAAGCGAAGAATTTTTCATCTTAGGTGATATCTTAGGTTAATGCTTTGTTTTTACTAGTGAACAATAGTGATCTGCATTACATTTCAGTTGGATGTTTGTAAACTTTGTTTTATTCTTATTTTTATGTATTTTTACTTGATTGGAATCGTAAATACATTTGGTTAAATGCATTTAGGTTTTTATTGGAGATTGTTACATGTTAAATTTGGGTGATACAAAGTAGGAAAAATATTTTAATTGTGATTAGTGACGTTTTAAGATTCAAAACACCACTAAAGAACCTTACATTTTGCGGCGTTTGAATAAAAAATGCCGCTAAAGATCTATAATTTTACGGTGTTTTATCCTTAGAAACACCATTAACACTTGCATCATTTTTTGTTCCGTGAGTGTTTTAGACTAAAAAATGTCACTATAGACCTATTCCACTGTAGCGCTTCATTTTATATTATCTTATTTATGAATTATATAGTGATATAAGCATGCATTTACATCTTAAAATATACTTGAATTATCATATTATATGTTTTCATTCATTATAGCCTACAATTTGCATATTATATGATATTCATGCATAACCTATAGTCAACATGTTCATGTTCATGTTAAGCATATGTTTATGTTTAGCATGCATACCTTAGGTCATACATCTCATTTATATATTTTAGGTTACATTTGCATTCATCATTAGGCATGCATCATGATTCTTTTATGTTATCAGCTTCATTACTGGTTTGTTTACTTACTTATTTAGGTGTAATGGTTAAAGTATTGAAAGCTAAAACAGATCATTAATAAAGGATGGAAGTTCAATCAGTTAAAAATGGAGCTCAAATCTGAAGCAAGGAAGTTGAACCAGCTCCTAGGTAGCTCAAAGCTAGGCATGAGAGCTAAAACCAACTACAAGGGAGTTAAAAGCCAGTGAGCTGACTAGTGGGTAAAGCTAGCTACCAAAGGAGATCATGCTCAACTAAGGAGCTGGATGGACACAAAGCTTCATCCTAAGGACCTAACTTATCACCAAGCGTCATGTGGCTTTATAAAACAACATGTGACTACATCTTTGGGCCTATCAAGCCAAACCATTACCTATCCATTAAACAAAGTCATGTGCATTCAAGGAGACACCTATCTAGTCGAACCATCACTTAATCATTCGGTAAAAGAAATGAGCATTCAAGGAGCCACCTAGTCCAACCATCACCTTACCAAGGACTTGTACTTATGGCATCACTCCCCCATCTTGATACTTGTGGTTCTTAGTTGTTTTATAACTAAAGTGTCAAGTCATTATTTCCAATCGAACCTTGAACCTATAAGGGTTGGGTTTAAGCTTTATATAGCATAATGTATTCATTGTTCATTGTTCTTACCATATTCATTCATAACGATTACCTTCTTTCTTCACCATAACTATCCTCTAGCTATATCCTTCACCAAAAACATCTCACCTTTCTTCATATCTCATTCTTCCTTCTTATTCATTTCTAAGTCTATCCTTTACCTTTATATTCACCATCATTACCTCTTTATTTTTCAAGTTTATCTTACTTTGTAGGTACACTTACTTGCCTTCCTAAATCCTAAAATCAAAGGGTAGCCTAACATTCCAAAAAGGGTATGCTACAATGCATTATATGGTAATAAAAGCCTTGGTGGAAGCAAGGAAGTTCCTACATTGAAGCACCAATTTAAGTGCAAAAGAAAAGAAAAAAAAAGGAAAAAGAAAAAAAAAAAAAGAAAAAAAAAGAAAAAGAAGAAAAGAGAAAAATAAAAGCAAATCAAAGCAAAAAACAAAAGGAATCCAACAACATCAAAGGAGGAATTCAAGAAAAGTTTAAAAAAGAAAACAAAAAGAAAGATTCAAGTACAAAGCAAAGGGTGAAAGTGCACGAGTCAACAACAACCAAGCCTGAAGCCATTCAAGACTTTGATTGTTTTCTAAGGAAAGTTGAAAGTGTCTTGTTTAGTAAGTACCCCTTTCTTTCTATTCTTATTTATTCTATACCTACCTTTGCATTATTTTCCCCTATCCTAACTTTTATTTCAGCTGACACTCAAGGAACTTAACTTGACAAAGTATGAAGTTAGTTTTTCCAAGAACTATAAAAGAGAGAATGAGAGGAAAATGAATTGAGAATGTGAGATCAGAAGGGGAAAGCAAAAGTGATAGGGAAGCGGTGGCAGGTTAATGAACGTTGCTCTTGTTGAAGAATCAAGATAGATAATAACATACTTACCATTGGACTTGTTCAAATCATGTTTTTTCATTAAGATGGCATCACGACTAAGGCTTTCCTGGATGTAATCTTTTTGTAACAAATCTAACTCTTTGGTTTCTTCGAGATTGTATGTTGTAGAACCTTGAATTAGATTGGTTTAGTGTTATTTTCCTCTTTGCGGTGGTAATTCGTCAGGTGGATCACCTAACACTTCTAAAAAATCTTGTAAAAAAGATTAAAACACTAGGCAAATCCTTGTCAAAACAATTGATTCCCAAAAGCGAACAAGGATGCAAGGCTGTTTATAAAGAAGGTTCTCTCTCAATTCTTTTGTGATCACACATAGATTTTGAGTAACTCTTTTCTACTCAAAATTAGGTTAACTCACCTCCCATGGGTCATTATTCTTTTGGTAACTAGTGAACTCTTTTGTTTTTGCATATTTCTCAGTTTTTTCTTTTTTTGCTTTCCCTACCTCTTCACAAATTCTCATTTGATCTTTCAGGACGAAACTGACCTAAGAGTGTAAGGCTTACCATCTAGGTTCAAAGTGTATTTGTTTTCCTTACCATAATAGGTAACATCATTGTCGTATTACCATGGTCTTCCCAGAAGGATGTGAGAAGCTTGCATTGGAATCACGTCACACAAATTTCATCACAATACTTGCCCATCTACAGTTTGACTAAGCATTGTTTGGTGACTTTCATCTCGGACTCTTTATTAATCCATTGCGGACTATATGGTTTTCGATGTTTTTGACAAGGTAGGTTGAGTACCTCTACCAAGTAGCTTGTCACCATGTTTTCACAACTTCCATTATCAAAGATTAAGGTTTTCCTTGTAACAAACATCTGGAATGGAATAAGTTTATTCTTTGAGTATCAGCTTATTCTGTATCTTAAAGACCGACGTATAACCATTCAATTAGGTCTAAAATTTTTCTTGGTTCAAACATCCTGAAAATCACAACACTTAACGAAACATTTAAAGTAAAATAAACATAAAAGAAAGAAAATTCAACAAACCAAGAAACCTCACAAGTCACTCCAACAAAGTAACTTAGTGAGAGGCAAGTAAGTCGATATTGTACTCAGTAAAAATAACTTTGCCAAGTATTCTTCCATAGTTCGTAGCGAAGTTTGATAACTAGCAAAGGCGGTAAGACAACCTAAAAGCTCTAAGAGGCCAAACAAGGGTTAAACTCCAAGAGAATGATAATGTCAAGAAGGAAGAAGTATGAAAACTCTTTAGTCCTACTAACACAAGTAAGATAATGTGATAGATAATGTAAAAGGACAATAAAAGGGAAAACAAAAAAACCTAAAGCAATAAGAGTCAAAGAAGAAAAAAAGAACAAAACCAGAAACCTAGAAAACACTGGCTCAACTTGAGAACCATTTTTGAGGGGGTTACCAGTGTCCAAAAATTCTGGAAAAATTCTTAAATGTTGCTAGATGTGTGTAAAAACCACCTGTAAATTTTCAAACCCCAATAACTTTAGTAGTATCTAGTATACTCTGTTGAACGGTGAGTCCTCAAATAGATTTTTTCTTGATTGCTTGGTTAGAAGGTGTTATTGATCTAAACAATTATGATTTTTTTTTTGTGAATGATGTTCAATAGATGTAGTTTCAATCTGGAAGTTTTCACCACGAAATTACTCCTGTAGAAGTTTCAAGAAATTTGACAAGAATCTGTACCTAATATGTCCATGAAACATGAACGATGTATTTCAAGGCTCTAATGAACTCCGATTGGGGTGAAATTTGGACTGGATATTACTCTTGGAATGAATATGAGATATGGAGAAAATAAGCCATAAAATCTTTCTTTTGCAATTTTTTTTATTTTTTTGGCTTTTTTATTTAAAGTTTTTTTTATGAAAAATAGCAAACTAACCAGAACGATTTAAATCTAAATGTAAATTAAACAGAAAAGAACATGAAACGATTAATCTTTTGCGAACTAGCTCTGTTGGGGTACCGTGGTGGTTTTTTTTTGCGTAAAAACACGTAAGATTACTTGATTCTTTCCAAGAATCGACCCAAATCTGATACCAATTGATAGGAAAGCGGTGGAAGGTTAATGAATGCTTCCCTTGTTGAAGAATCAAACCTAGAAAGCTCTAGACTCGATGAAGAATAATGGGGAAAGAATAGGGGAAGGTGGCGACAACATATAGGGTCTTTTAGAGTTTCTTTTAAGTGCTAGAAACAAGGTAAGAAACAATATTAGAACAAGATAAAAAAAGATAAAGAAATTGAGTATAAAGTATGATAACCAAGAAATCAAAAGATATCCCTTATGAAGGTGAACTGTAAAGACGATGATCGTGAGGATGAATTTGTGGAAAATAGATGGATAAGTGTCCTATCGAACCCTCCTGGTCACAATAAAATGAAAAACTCGATAATATGACTCTAACCAACCCTCCTAGTCGCGATGAAAAGACAAATTAGAGTGTAAAGATTAATCTCCCTTACAAGAACTTGAAAGAACTCTATGAGAAGAAGCTTCGAAGGCACAAGGCAATCTACACTTACAAAAGTGAACTTTCGTTGTATTATTAATCAAATAAATATGTTTTAAAAAGTTGAATGAAGCATCCTTTATATAGGGGATGAGTTATAAAGATCCTAAATAGCTAATGAATTAAATAATAACAAACTAAACATGTCTTAACTCTAATTCCTAATAAAATAATATTAAACTAAGAATAATGTTTTAACCCAACCTTAATTCCTAAAAAAATAATAATTCTAATCATAAAGATAATTCATCATCCTATATTAAATTATATTACAAATAATAAAAAAACATTGAAAATTCATAATATTTACAAAATCCCGTATTAATCCCGTAAAGGATTTTCTGCATGCCTTGTCTTCACTAAAATGTCCATATCTTGAGTTTTCGATATCGGATTGATGCAATTCAAGAACCATTGGAAATATAAGAGATATCCAGTTGTATCTCCAGAAGACATGTTGGCCAAATATGATCAGGATCCCATTCAAAAAGTCATCGTAAGTCTGCTTCTGTCCTGGTCATCTTTTCCATGGCTTGGACGAGTGGGTCATTTGGAAGAGTTATTACTTCTTCCTTTGATGTGAGCCTTATGATGCACGCATAATCCTCCCTTTATTCATAAATATTCGACCTCAATTCTGAAACATTAAAGGTAGCAACATTAGAATCGTTTAATGATTCATTCACATTATGCTTACCGAATATATATGCTTTGAATCTTCGAGACTTTGTTCTTCTAATAGGTTCGAGTATAAAAATTAGTCCAAAGAAGCATATATTATCATTATGGACTCTGATTCATGTATCATTCCCCCATTCCACGAAAGAATTCATCCTCAAATATGAAAATCCAAGAGAAAGAGAATTAGATGCGTTGAAAGGAAAACTTGTGAAACATTTACCAAGATCAATGTGATGTGTCTTTATGTGTTTTAGTAGAGTTTTATTCTTTGTAGAAACTGATTTATTGTAGTCTTGAAATCCTCTTTTTCTTACAATTCTTGTAATATGATATTTAGGTTGAAATTCAAAATGGCGTCGGCACCGTTGGCTTTCTGTATGATTGCTTTAGATAATTTCTCCATGGTTTTATTTGTGTGTGGCGAGAATGAGTGTTGAAAAACCATGTCAACTGGTTTTTTAAAGTAATCCCATAAGTCTTCTAAATGTGGTTCATAAATTAAGAATTTTTGGGATGAGATTTGGGGACTACAAAACCTTCGTAGTAGTGCACCGTCTACTATGTTTTGCTTACCTCGATCTTTTACGCACTTAAAGGAGTTATGTTTAGTATGGATGAAAACTTCAAGAATCTTGCCTCGTAAAAAGGAGAAGAAGTACGTTACAATATCATTAAAATGAGTAATAAAATTCTTACCTTTGGACTCTCATAAATCGTGATTCTTTATTGATATGATATAATGATTAGGGATTTCAGGTGGTAACTCGTCAGGAGGGACACCTAGCACCGTTCAACAACTCTTGTTGATAGAAGATGGTGTAGGCCAGTCCCGTGTTGCTTTCAAGTTTTCATCATTTACATGGATTTCCTGTGCACGAACTATATAAAGCCTAAAAACATAAGCTTATAACTACAAAACACACACTTGTCCATGTTAGCATATAAGTGTTCTCGGTGGAGAACTTTAAGAGAAAAGAGAACGTGAATGATATGAGAATTAAGAGAAGAAGAGAAGATAAGAATATCATCAAAATAGATAATAACATACTTACCTGTGGACTTGTTCAAATCATGTTTCGTCATTAAGATGGCGTCACGACTAAATCTATCCTGGATGTTGCCATTTTGAAACAAATCTAACTCTTTGGTTTCTTCGAGATTGTATGTTTGACGAGGTATGATGGAACCTTGAATTAGATTATTTTGGTGTTTTTTTCCTCTTTCCGGTGGTAATCAGTCATGTGGATCACCTAACACTTCTCAAAAATCTTGTAAAAAAGATGAAAACACACTAGGCAAATCCTTGTCAAAACAATTGATTCCCTAAAGAGAACAAGGATGCAAGTTTGTTTGTAAAGAAGATTCTCTCTCAATTTTTTTGTGCTCACACTTAGATTTTGAGTCACTCTTTTCTTCTCACAATTAGGTTCACTCACCTTCCATGATTAATATTCTTTTGGCTTTTGTAACTAGTGACCTCTTTTACTTTTGCCTCTTTCTTAGTTTTTTCTTTTTTGACTTTCCCTACCTCCTCACAAATTATCATTTGATCTTTTAAGATTTCTTTTGATGACATTGGCCTGAGAGTGTAAGGCTTACCGTCTTGGTTCAAAGTGTATTTTTTTGCCTTACCATAGTAAGTAACATCATTTTCGTATTGCCACGATCTTCCCAGAAAGATGTGAGAAGCTTGCATTGGAATCAAGTCAAACCAAATTTCGTTATAATACTTTCCCATATGTAGTTTGACTAGGCATTGTTTGGTGACTTTAATCTCGAACTCTTTATTAATCTATTACTGACATTATGGTTTTGAATGTTGTTGAAAAGGTAGGTTGAGCACCTCTACCAAGTAGATACTCTTCATGTTTGCACAACTTCTATTATCAATGATTATGGAGTAAGGTTTACCTTATATCAAACATCGGGAATGGAATAAGTTTGTTCTTTGAATATTAGCTTCTTATGTATCTTCAGTGCTTAAAGACTGACATATAACCATATAATTAGGTCTGAAAAATTGTCCTGGTTCAAACATTATGAAAATCACAACACTCAACGAAACATTTAAAGTAAAATAAACATAAAAGAAAGAAAATTCAAAAAATCAAGAAACCTCACAAGTCACTCCAAGAAAGTAACACAACGAGAGGTAAGTAAGCCAATCTTGTACTCATTAAAACTCACTTTACCAATTATTCTTCCACAGTTCATATCGGAGTTTGATTACTAGCAAAGGTGGTAAGAAAACCTAAAAGCTCTAAGAGGCCAAACAAGGGTTAGACTCCAAGAGAACAAGAATACAAAAAAGGAAGAAGTATGCAAACTCTTTAGTCATACTAACACAAGGAAGATAATGTAAAAGAACAATAAAAGGGAAAAAAAAGAACCTAAAGCACTAAGAGTCAGAGAAAAAAAAAACCAGAAACCTACAAAACATTGGGTCAACTTGAGCAATGTTTTTTAGGGGTTACTGGTGTCCAACAATTCTAGAAATATTATTGAATGTCATTCGATATGTGTAGAAACCATCTATAAAGTTTCAGAACAAATAACTTCAGTAGTATCCAGTAGACTCTGTTGAACGGTGAGTCTTTAAATAGTTAATTTTTCTTGACCGCTTTGTTAGAAGGTGTTATTGATCTAAAAAATTCTAATTTTTTTGTGAATGATCTTCAATAGATGTAGTTTGAATATGGAAAATTTCACCACGAAATTCCTCCTGGAGAATTTTCAAGAAATTCAACAAGATTCTAGACCAAATCTACCGGTGAAACTTGAACGATGTATTTGAAGCTGTAATGAACTCCGATTGAAGTGAATTTTTGACTGGAGATTACTCTTAGGATGAATATGTGATTTGGATAAAACACGCCCTAAATTCTTTCATTTTCAATTTTTAATTTTTTTTTTGCTTTTTTTCTGTTTTTTATGTAAAATAGCAAACTAACAAGAATAATTTGAATCTAAATTAAAATTAAACAAAAAAGAACCTGAAACAAAGAATTTTTTGTGAAATAGGTCCGTTGGGATACCTTAGCGATTTTCTGCGCAAGAACAAGAAAGATTGTTTGATTCTTTCCAAGAATTAACCTATATCTGATACCAATTGATAGGGAAGTGGTGGTGTGTTAATGAAAATTGCTCTTGTTGAAGAATCAAACCTAGAAAGCTCTAGACTTGATGAAGAACAAAGGGGGAAGGATACGGGAAGGTGGCAGCAACAGCTAGGGTCTTCTAGAGTTTATTTTAAGTGCTGGAAACAAGGTAAAAAAATATTAGAACAAGATAAACAAAAGATAAAGAAATTGAGAATAAAGTATGATAACCAAGAAATCAAAAGATATCCTTTACGAAGGTGAACGGTAAAGATGATGATGGTGAGGACGAATTTGTGGAAAATAGATGGATAAGTGTCCTATCGAACCCTCTTAGTCACAATGAAAAGGAAAACTCGATAATATGTCTCTAACCAACCCTCATAG
Source organism: Hibiscus syriacus (assembly GCF_006381635.1). Lineage (NCBI taxonomy): Eukaryota > Viridiplantae > Streptophyta > Magnoliopsida > Malvales > Malvaceae > Hibiscus > Hibiscus syriacus. The sequence goes on along the minus strand of NW_024061932.1, from coordinate 468,099 downwards.
TCACGAAGAAAAGACAAATTGGAGTGTGAAGATTAATCTCCCTCAGAAGAACTTGAAAGAACTCTGGGAGAAGAAGCTTCGAAGGCACAAAGTAATCAACACTTGTAAAAACTCTCGTTGCATTGTTAATCAAAGAAATCTATTTTACAAAGTTGAATGAAGCCTCTTTTATATAGGGTATGAGTTCTAAAGGTCCAGATAACTAATGAATAAAATAATAACAAACTAAACATGTCTTAACTCTATTTCCTAATAAAATAATAATAAACTAAGAATAATGTTTTAACCCAACCTTAATTCCTAATAAAATAATAAATTTAATCCTAAAAGATAATACCTCAATCTATATTAAATTATATTACAAATAATAAAAAAAATATTGAAAATTCGCAATCTTTACAAAATCCTGTATTAATCCCGCATAGGATTTTCTGCATGTAGTGTAATCACTAAAATGGACATATCTTGAGTTTCTAATATCGAATTGATACAAATAAGGAACTATTGGAAATATAAGAGACAGAAGATCGTATCTCTATAAGACATATTGACCGAATAAGATTTGGATCCCATTCAAAAAGTCATCGCAAGTCTACTGCTGTTGTGGTCTTTTTTACCAAGGCTTCGGCGAGTGGGTCATTTGGAAGAGTTATTACTTATTCCTTTGATGTGAGCCTTGTGATGCATGTATCATCCTCCCTTTCTTCAAAAAGATTCAACCTAGAATCTAAAACATTAAAGGGAGCAACATTATAGTCATTTAATGATTCATTCACATTATGCTTACCGAATAGATTTGCTTTGAATCTTCGAGACTTTGTTCTTCTAATAGGTTCGAGTAGAAACATTAGTCCAAAGAAGCATGTATTATCATTATGGACTCTAGTGCATGTATCAAAAAGACATATAATTCCAAAGAGTGAAACACGAGTGAAGAGCGGAGTATCCTCTTACTCTTTCTTTGGAGTGATCTTTGTGAGGCTTTGTGTTTGCACTGGTAAGGCTTTAATTTTTCACTAACAATGTCATAAGACTTTCTTCCATGTACTCCAGGAAATGTTCTTATTATTAAAAGGAACTTGAACATTCGATCCATAGAAGATGAGTAACAATAAGAGAACATATTAAAAAAAATGTCGTGTGAACTAGAAGATGTTCTTCATGACCATTGATGGAGGAAGTTGCACAAACATTGTAACACTTCAATGGTGGAGATATTAGGCTTGAAGACAACCAAACAATCCAATCATACAAGTTACAATGGTTGAAGGATGGAGGAGACTTATAGATCATCAAGCAAGTACTTATTCCATTCTCCATTGGAAAGTACAAGGATGAAGTCTTATGTAATGTGGTTCCAATGAATGTAAACCATTTGTTGTTGGGATGACCTTTGAAATATGATAAGAAAGCAACACATGATTGATTCACCAACCAATACTCTTTCTCGTATGAAGGCAAAAAGGTCATTTTGACACCTTTAACACCAAGTTAAGTGCATGATGATCAAATCTTTTCGAAGAAAAACATTAAAGCCATAAAGGAAAATGAGCAAATCAAAGAGAGTGAAATGAAAGAATAAAAATATTTTGAGAAGGGTAAAGCAGATAAAGTTGAAAATAAAAAGTTTGAGAGTGGGATTACAGTTGAAAAAGTTGAAATTCAAACAAAAGTTGAGAGTAAAAAAAGAGTGGATAAGAAAATGAGAAAGAGAAGCAACTTTTATCCTACACTAATAATTCTTTTCCTCCTATTCTTGATTTTTCCTTGTTACAAGATGATGAAAAGATGGATTCAAGAAACATTTTGAGTGCATTTCCAATCGTGAAGATAATTAAGCATCATCCATGTTTTGATGAACCAATGAAGTATTCCATAAAGAACATCAAACATCAACCACTGGCCATAAACATTAACGGGTTTGTTTTCTCTACACTTTTAAATCTTATTTTCTTTTCTACTAATCTAGTTGTGATTGTATAAAATGAAAGGAGACATGCAATCTTTAAGTTAGTCAAATAATATTACGTTGTTTTGTTTCTAGCACATTATTGGAAAACCTTATGTATAAAATTCAATTCGAGGTTGTTTCCTATCGTACATTGCCCACAAACAACTATTCAATTCAGATACATGAAACCAGGACTATCCACCTACTCAAAGACAATCATTCAAAGTAGTATAAAGGAAAAGGAAGATGAAATGCCACATGAGTTTGAGATTTCAAAAAGTTTTGAACGATGTGAGCATGAGACCAACAAGTATCATAATATGATTATTTCATCAATCAAGCAACATGAAAAAAAAAGTTCACAAGCGAGAAGATTTCGACCCTAGAGAAGGTTTTGGTGCATAAAAAGAGTGAAGAATTTCCATGTCCAAAGGAAATCAAAATTGTTTCTTTTTGTAGAAAGTGTCAATTTAGGGAAATCACTTAAAAAAGGGGGATGGTGTGATCCTAATCATCACCAACTTTCTCCATAGCTTTTTCGCACCATTTAGAAGTTCCATGATCAATTTTAAGGGAGTTATTCGTTAATTCATCATATATTATCTTATTTATGCATTACATATTGATATAATTATGCATTTACATATTAGTATATACTTGAATTATCATATCATATGTTTTCAATCATTATATTCGATTATTTTGATATTATATTATATTCATGCATAACCTATAGTCCATATGTTTATTTTAACATATTTTTATGTTTAGTATGCACACCTTCGGTTATACATCTCATTCATATGTTTTAATTTGCATTTCCATTCATCCTTAGGCATGCATCATGACTATGTTATGTTTTTTAGCTTCATTTAAGCTAACTAGTTTGTTTATGTCCTTATATATGTGCAGTGGATAAAGGATTGAAAGCTAAAGCAACTTAATGATGAAGGATGAAAGCTTAATCAACTAAAAAGGATCTCAAATATGAAGTAAGGAAGCTAAACCTACTACTATGTAGCTCAAAGCTAAGCATAGAAGCTAAAATCAACTATAAGGGAGCAAAAGACTAGGTAGCTGAATAGTGGAGTAAATATAGCTACTGAGGGAGCTCAAGCTCAAGAGCTATAAGGACAAAAAGCTTCATCCTAAGGACCTATCTTCTCACCAAGCATCATGTGCCTTCACCAAACAAAATGTGACTTCATCTCGGTGCCTATAAAGGTGAACCACCACCTATCCATTCAACCAACTCTTATGCATTCAAGGAGACACCTATCTAGCTGAACCATCACCTTACCATTCGGCCTAAGAGGAAAACATATTTGTTTTTATTCTTATAATCATGTAACTTCAAAGGGGCACCTATCCTAGCTAAATCACTATAACCATTCGGACAAACCCTTTGAAAAAATATAAATAACCAATACCTTTGTAACACCCATAACTTGTACACGTCTTGAAATACGACCCATGGATGTCACATCAACTTAACAGATTTTCCCTGAATTGAATTGCTTAATATTTTGTTTCATTTAAAAAAACATTCCTACATTAACTTCAAAACTATTTTCTTATTAACATGAAATTATAAATTTATATTTTGTAGAAAATAAATATATTTTCATTCAATAATTAAACAATTTAGTATGCTACCGAAAACTATTTAAAACTACCAGAGTTTTCAAATCATTTTAAAATATATAAAATATATGTATTCTACTCATGCAAAATATTGATAAAACTAAACTAGTCAATAGAAAACAATACTAGTTTACTATTACAGACCAGTTAAATAAAATAGATAAAGCAAACATATAATATAAATATACATGATGCTACTAGTAAAAAATAACATCAAATATTTATTATTGATACTGATAATAGATGTGACTTCCAAAAAGATGCTCGGGGGCTCCTCACTACTCGTTCTTATTTTTATCATAACCTACGCATGAAAATCATCATGCGTTAAGTATAACTTAGTGAGACAATAATAAGATAAGGTGATATAAAACATGAAAACATCATAAATATAAATAAAATAATTTAAATAAAAAAATTAAACATACAAACCGACTTATCCAAGTCAATTTATTCACTGTAACCTAAAACTCATCTTATTTCATGAACTCAAGAAATTTTGATAAACAATATCTGATAAGATAATCATAACATGCTTTCTGTCAACTTAAAGTTATATAAAACTTTCATATTCATTTCAATAGCCCAATGCATATTTATGAGAACACAATGTACATGAGTAAGGTGCGCACTAGGCACATCACGGTGCCACTCATAATTGAAACTGAGATATGATGCACTTCAGTGCAATCATAACATGTGCACCAACGGTACTGATCATAGGGTACACAGATGTACCATAGCTAACTATTAAATGAGAAGTACTCAACTTAATGGCATGCCAAATGTACCTACGACTCTCAATGCAACATATAATGGGCTTTTAATTCATAATATAATCATTTATTAATCAACGTCTCATAATTATAAACATTTAATATTCATTTTCATAAAAATCATACTGGTGCAATTCATACCCTAAATTATTTATAAAATATTTATATAATAATTATGGAAATAATCCATAATTAAAGTAGAAACATGCTTAAAAATAATGAGGTTGACTTATCGCAAGTTGTCCTCGATCAAAACAATTAAATAAAAAAACTATACTCACCTTTGCCTCACTACCGAACCTTTATATACGATATTTTTACTCACGTGCTTTGTCCTTTCTTTTCGGGTTATTTGGATTGCTAGGTTTATCGTGGTATGACAAGATGACATTATAACATAACATATTCAAACTATATGTTAGTTGAACTTACATAATTTAAAGTGAAAAATATAAAAGTCTACAAAATAAAAATCGATAGTAAACTAAGTCATACCTTCATCAAAATTTCAAACTTCTCAAAATACCCTTTAATTCCCAACAATATTTGTTTCCAACTTTAATCCCTTAGTTTTTGCCAATTACACAATCAAGCCACTATGTTTGAATTCTTTCTAGAATTCAACTTAACTTTTCCGTTAAATTCATAATAGCCCTTAATTATTATGATCATTTCACATTAGTTACATAATATCTCCAGCACCTTAACAAAATATTTAAATCAACACTTAAACATTCAAAAGCTTGCAATTTCATCCTAAAGTTTTGTAGGCTTTTCGAATTCAACCATTAACCTTATAAACTTGCAATTTAATCCCAACTTAAACTTAAAAAAAATCAGCAAGCTTATAAAAATATATGAAATTGTTCTAGTTTACTAAAATGATACTTTCACATTTAAAAAACTTGCAATCAAGTACTTATAGTTTTAGGACCTTTCGAATTCAACCCCTAAATTATTCCAAATTTGCAATTTGGTCCCAAACAACTTTGCAACTTAAATTCCAGCATTTCAAATATTAAAAATCAACATCAAACCTCTAAATATCAAATTCTTGCAATAATGTCCCACAATTATCAAAACTTGTAAACTAACCCTCATATAAAACTCTTCTAATATCATTTCTAAACCATAGGAAAATTTTCAAGAAATTTGCCCCAACTTCTTCCCTATGGCTGAATATTTTAAGTTATCTAAGATTAACTTTTTGTTCAATTTCAAGCATGAATTCAACCTCCTATTATCAAATTAATGCTATTCCAATAATCATAACATCAAATTAAATCAAAATTCAAACATTCTCACAAACTCTATGTATGGCTGAATACTTTAAATCACTATACAATTGATTTTAAACATCACAAAAGCTTGAAAATTAATCTCCAACATCAAAACATAAAAAATATTTAATTAATTCTTCAAAACCATAAAAACCTACATACTAACTTCCAATTTCAATACACAAGCATCTACACTGTGCAATATTTATACCAAACGAAAGAGAATTTCTTATAGGTTAATTCTGTACCTAATAGCTTAATCTAAAAATGAAGTGTATTTCTTCAAAAATCAAAACTAAAATCATACCTTGGTAAGCTTGGTGGTTTCGACCTCAAGGAGAAAAATGACTGAAAATTTGTTGATTTATCTTTATTATTATAGTATTTAATAACTACTACACTTGGCATTAAACTAATATAATTGAATTTAAAATTCAATTAATGAAAATTTCCAAAAATACCATTAATGAAACTTGGATATTACCAAATTTCGTTGCATTATTTTCCATTAAAATATTCTTTGGTCAAAGATGAATCAATTTGGCTTTGAATTTATAATTTGGCCAAATAATTTTCAAAAATTGCATTTTAGTCACTAAAATTCCACTGTTCAACCAAAACTAAAAAATTACACTATCATGTAATGAATTTCTTTGATTTAAATATGGTTATAATATTTCAAACCATTATCTAAAATCCTTCAAATTTTTGTAAAATTTTGGTTCGATCCGATTATCCGATTTTTCATAACGAACTTTATCGCCTTATAGGTTTTAACACAAATCCCCTACTGAAAATCTGATTCACACTAAAATCCTTGTTTTAGGCCAAACTGTTTATTTACGAGCTAAAATATATATTTTTTCAAAATTATATTTTTGGTCCCTAAGCTTTTACACAGTTTCTAGAAAACAGTTACAATTCCTCCCCCTTAAAAAAAATTCATCCTCAAATTTTCCATACATATTTACATACTTGACGTAAACAGACTAGGAAACTCTTTCTTCATATCTTCTTATCGTTCCAAAGTCGTTTCCTTAACTTTATGTTTCCGCCAAAGAACTTTCACCAGTGGAATTCTCTTATTCCTCAGTTCTTTGACTCCACGAGATAAGATCTTCAATGGTTCCTCTACGTACGATAAGTCTGATTAAATCTCAATTTCCTCCATGCGAAAGATTCAATCGATATTTTTAAAGATTGATACATGAAATACATTATGAATCTTATCCATCTCTAGAGGTAATTCTAACTGATAAGCTACCAAACCAACTCTCTTAATAATCTCGTACGAGCTAATAAATCATGGACTCCACTTTCCTTTGTGTCCGAATCCCATAACCTTTTTCCACGGTGATACTTTAAAAATACTTTATTACCTTCTAGAAATTCGATCTCTTTTATTTTCATATCAACATAGGATTTATGTTTGTCAGATGCAATTTTGAGATTATCTTGGATAATCTTGACTTTTACTTCTATTTCTTTGATCAAATCTAGACCAATTATATCTTGGTCTTTTAATTCATACCAGTTCAATGGTGTCTGACATTTTCTTCCATACAATGCTTCAAAAGGAGCCATCTTGATACTTGACTGATAATTTTTGTTATAAGCAAACTATGCTAAAGACAAATACTTTTCCCACGATCCTTTAAAATTAATAACACACGCCCTTAGAATATCTTCAAGTATCTGAATGGTTCTCTCAGATTAACCATCTGTATGCGGATGATAAGTTGTGCTGAAATTTAGTTAAGTTCCTAAAGCTTCATGCAAGGACTTCCAAAATCTGGAAGTAAAGCTCACATCTCTATCAGGAACTATCGAGACAGGTACTCCATTAAGTCATACTATTTCTTTAATATAAAACTCCGCATATATGTCATCGCGTAATCCTCTCAAATTGGAAAAAAGTGTGATGCCTTAGTCAATCTATCCATAATCACCCAAATCAAGTCTTTTTTTACTGGGTATCAAAGGTAAACCTGTCACAAAATCCATAGTAACCCTTTCCCATTTCCAAAGAGGAATAAAAATAGGTTGCAACAACCCAGATGGTACCTGATGCTCTACTTTTACCTACTAACTTATCAAGCACTTAGAAATAAACTCGTTATAGCTCACTTCATACATGCACAATAATACGGACTCTTCAAATCTTGATACATTTTATTTCCTCCGGGATGTATAGTCGAATGACTATAATGATCCTCAGAAAGAATATATTTCTTTAGTTCTTTATCATCAGGTATATAAACTAGACCCCAATAATACAAACATCCATCAGACTTGATTTTAAAATCTTTTGTTTTCCTTTTCTTCATATGTTCTATCGTTGTAGATCTTTGATTAAATCTAATATGACAATTTTTAAACTTAATTCCACAACCAGTGCACCATCTGGTTTCATTGATAATCGTGCATCCAACACTCTCAAAGCAGCAAAGGTTTTTTGACTAAGTGTGTCGGTGACCACATTAGTCTTCCAAGGACGATAGTCAATAATCACATCATAGTCTTTTAAAAGCTCGATCCATCTCCTTTTCCTTAGATTCAATTTCTTCTGAGTGTGCAGATACATCAAACTCTTATGATCTATATAAATATAACATCACTCCCCATACAAGTAGTGATGCCAAATCTTCAAGGTAAACACTACAGTTGCTAGGTCCAAATCATGCGTTGATAATTTTGTTCGTGTGTATTTAGCTTCCTTAAAGCATAGGCTACCACTTTACCTTCTTGCATTAAAATACATCCCAATTTATTATGGGATGCATCACTGTAGATTACATAATATCTACCTGACTATGGCTATACTAAAACTAGTTCCTCTATCAAAATCTTTTTAAGCGTATCGAAGCTTTCTTGGCACTTCTCATTCCAGAAAAATGGCACATCTTAGTAAGTGGACAAGAAATCATTGAGAAATTCTTCACAAATCTTCGATAATAGCTGACTAATCTCAAAAAGATTCGAACCTCATAAACATTCTTTAGAGTTTTCCATTCTACTGTTGCTTGACTTTCTCGGGATCTACTTCGATTCCTTCTGTTGAGATCACATTGCCAAGAAAAGTGACTTCTGACAGCCATAATTCACATTTTGATAACTTAGCATACAACCATTTATCCTGCAACACTTGAATTACAGTGCGAATATGTGCATCATGTTTTTCTTGAGTTTTAGAATATACCAAAAAATCATCAATGAACACTACTACGAACTGATCCATATACGACTGAAATACCTGATTCATCAAGTCTATAAATGCTTCTGGAGCATTAGTCAATCCAAATAAAAAGACTATGAATTCATAGTGACCATATTTGGTCCTAAAAACCGTCTTCATAATATATTCTTATTTAATCTTCAACTGATGATACACAAATCGAAGATCAATCATTGAAAATAATGAAGCTCCCTTTAGTGAATCAAACAAATCATTGATCCTTAGAAGAAGATATTTGTTCTTCACCGTCACTTTATTTTGTTGACGGTAATCTATACATAGTCGCATCGATCCATCCTTATTTATAATAAAAAGTACCGGTACGCCCCACGAAGATACACTCGGTTTGATAAAATCTCGATCAAGTAGCTCCTGTAATTGTGTCTTTAATTCTCTGAGTTCACTTGGAGCCATCCTATACAAATCCATTGAGATAGGCATTGTAACCAGAAAAAAAATATTAATCTTAAATTCTACCTCATGATCAGGAGGTAGTCCGGGTAATTCATAAGGGAAAACGTCTGGAAATTCCCGAACTGCTGGTATATCCTCCAGTCAAACTTCAGATGTCCGAGTGTTAATCACATTTGCTAAGAAAGTTGTACAACCTTTTTTCATCAGTTTCGTTTCCATCACTGCTGATATCACATTGGACAAAGATCTCACTTTTTCTCTAATTACTATTATCTCGGTACCCTCTACAAATTTATAAATAATCACTTCATGCAAAAATCTACCAAACCATAATTCCTAGATAATCAATCCATGCCCAATATAATCCCAACCTAGTCAAATGCCAACTCCAAGAGATTCACTGGGAATACAACCCCTTGAATTTTTACCCGATAATTTCTACTGTTATACGTAACTCTAGCACTATGACCTAGCAGATTAGTAGCAATCATATCACAGTCGATGGGTTCTAACGGAGTATTTATCTTTCTGACCAATTATAAAATAACATAAGAATGCGTAGAACCCGGATCAACTAAAACAAATACAAGTTCATCATAAAGATAGAAAGTACTTGCTATTATATCTGGATCATCATGGTTCTCATTAGTCTTGATATTGTAGATTCTGGATGGATCGCATATATCAAACAAAGAGACTATATCTGAATATCCCCTCCCTCTACCTCTGCCTCAACCACCTTTCTGAGATACTGCCACTGATCGCTCTGTCTGAATAGATCCCTATCCTACAATCGAAAAATCTCTCCTATAATGACCAATGTCTCCATAATGAAAAGAAGCTCCTGATCCTTCTTTACATTCACCAGGATGATAGTTTCCACACCAATGACATACTGGGAACCATCTCTGAAGCATATCAGATGAGCTTATTAAACTCACACCCATACTCATACACCAATCTGTTTCCCTGGATTAAGTTTAAAAATTATTGTTTCATAATAAACTGCTCCCCAATGTATTTATTCTGAAAAGTCTCTAGGAAGAACTGCCAAGTAATCTAATAAACCAAAATATGCGTAGTCACATTCATCCACCATATACGAGCCTGACCTCGCAACAGTTAAACTACACCCTCTAGTTTTTCCTCATCTGAGCTGTGAAAACTGTCTAACATAATATTAACATCGTTTAACCATATATCGGCCACTATTGGGCCCTATTTTGGTTTAGCTTTAAATTCAACGACTCCCAAACTCTTTAATTCATTCGGAACTAATATTCTCGGTGTTGGAGGAGGAGGTGGAGGAGGGGGAGGTGTTGCTTATAGTTGATATTTCACCAAGATAACTTCTAATGCATGTAAGAATGTCCTCTGATCTTGAGTGGGCACCCTCGGATGTGCCTACGCTCCCTGCTGCTGAGGTGCGTAATCGATCTCATTACTACTTTCGCTATCAATTCCCTCAAGAACCTCTTGTTCGGTAGTTTATCTAGAGCCCTCTGAATTTGACATCTAAACAACAATCACATAACATTACATTAATAAGGAGCAACCTCATAAATAAAATCATCAAACCATACCAGATCAGTAATTTCGACATCCCAGTCACATGTACATATTTTCGACATAAGATAAGCTCGGTTTAGGTTGAGAATCGACTAAACCTGCCACTTTGATACCAATAAATATAGTACCCATAACCCATATATGTCTTGAAATATGAGCCATGGATGTCACATCAACTTAACCGATTTTCCTTGAACTTAAATGCTTAAAATTTTGTTTCACTAAAAAATTCCTATTTCGACTTTAAAAATATTTTCTCATTAACATGAAATTATAAAATAATATTTTGTTGTAGAAAATAAATCTATTTTCATTCAATAATTAGACAGTTTAGAATGTTACCGAAAACTATTTAAAACTGCCTGAGTTTCTAAACCATTTTAAAATATATAAAATATATGTATTATATTCATGCAAAATACTGATAAATCTAAACTAGTCAAAAATATAAAAATGATAAAACTGATAAAGCAAACCTATAATATAAATATACATGCCACTACTAGTCAAAAATAACATCGAAGATATCTTACTGATACTGATAATAGATGTGACTTCCAAAAAAAAATGCTCGAGGAGTTTTTCACTGCTCGTTCTTATTTCTATGAGAACCTATGCATGAAAATCATCACACGCTATGTATAACTTAGTGAGACAGTAATAAGCTAAGGTGATATAAAACATGAAAAATATCATAAATATAAATAAAATAATTGAAATAAAATATTAAACTGACAAAACGACTTATCCAAGTTCATTTCTTCACTGTAACCTGAAATTCATCTTATTTCATGGACTCATGAAATTTTGATAAACAATATCCAATAAGATAATCATAACATTCTTTCTGTCGACTTAAAGCTGTATAAAACTTTCATATTCATTTTCACAGCCCAATGCATATTTAAGAGAACACAAGGTACGTGAGTAAGGTGCGTACTAGGCACATCACGATGTCACTCATAACTGAAACTGAGATATGATGCACTTTAGTGCAATCATAACCTGTGCATTAACGATGATGATAATAGGGTATACAAATGTACCATGGTTGAAATGTTAACTGAAAAATACTCAATGTAATGGCATGCCAAATGTACCTATGACTCTCAATGCAACATACAATGGGAATTTAATTCATCATAATAATTTATTAATCAACTTTTGAAAATCATAAATATTTAATATTCGTTTTCTTAGACTCATATTTGGGTAATGCATACCCTAAATTATTCATAAAACCTTTATATAATCATTATGGAAATAATCCATAATAAGAGTAGAAACATGCTTGAAAAATAAAATGAGGTTGACTTATTGCAAGTCGTCCTCGATCAAAACAATTAAATAAATAGACTATACTCACATTTGTCTCACTACCGAAACTTTATACATTATATTTCTACTCACATGTTTTGTCCTTTCCTTTCGAGTCATTTGGATTACTAGGGTTATTGTAGTATGAAAATATGACATCATGACATTGCATATTCAAGCTATATGTTAGTTTTCGAACTAACACAATTTAAATTGTAAAATATAAAAGTCTATAAAATAAAAATTGATACTTCGTCTATAGTAAACTAAGTCATACTTTTATCACAATTTCAAACGTCTCAAAATACTCTTTAACTCCACACAATATTTGTTTCCAATTTTAATCCTTTAGCTTTTGCCAATTACACAATCAAGCCACTATATTTGAATTCTTTTTAGAATTCACTTTAACTTTTCCAATAAATTCATAATAGCCCTTCATTACTATGATCATTTCACATTAGTTACATAAAACTTCCAACACATTTTCAAAATATTCAAATAAACACTTAAACATTCAAAAGCTTAAAATTTCATCCAAAACTTTCTTAGGCCTTTTGAATTCAACCATTAACCTTTTAAACTTGCAATTTAATCCCAACTTAAACTTAAAAAAATCAGCAAGCTTCTAAAATTTCCATAATTGTTCTAATTTTCCCAAATGATACTTTCACATGTAAAAAAATTGCAATCAAGAGCCTATATTTTTAGGACCGTTAGAATTTCACCCTAAATTCTTCCAAATTTGCATTTTGGTTCAAAATAACTTTGTAAATTAAATTTCCAGCATTTCAAATATTAAAAATCAGCATTAAACCTCGAAATATCACATTCTTGCAATAATGTCCCACAACTCTCAAAACTTGCAAACTAACCCTCACATAGAACAATTTAATATCATTTCTAAACCATAGGAAAGTTTTCAGGAAATCTCCCCAACATCTTTCCTATAGCCAAATATTTTAAGTAATCTAAGATGAACATTTTGTTCCATTTCAAGCATGAATTCAACCTCATATGATCAAATTCATGTTATTCTTATCCTCACAACATAAAATTAAATCAAAATTCAAACATTCTCACAAACCCTTGGTATGACCGAATACTTTAAATCACTATACAATTGATTTTATACAACACACAAGCTTGAAAATTAATCTCCAACATCATAACATAAAAAATCTTTAATCAATTCTTCAAAACCAAAAAACCTACATAAACCTTAACTTACAATCTCAATACACAATCACCATGTAGTATTTATAATCAAATGATAGATAATTTTATGTAGGTTAATTCTCTACCTAATAGATTAATCTAAAAATCAAGCGTATGACTTCAAAAAATCAAAAATAAAGTTTTACCTTGGTACGATTGGTGGTTTCGGCCTCAAGGAGAAAAATGGCTGAAAATTTGTTGATTTATCTTGATTATTCTAGTATTTAATAACTAATACACTTGGCATTAAACTAATATAATTGAATTTAAAATTCAATTAATGAGATTTTCCAAAAATGCCATTTATGAAACTTGGAAATTACCAAATGTCAATGCATTATTTTCAATTAAAATATTCCTTGGTCAAAGATGAATCAACTTAGTTTTGACTTTCTAATTTTGACATGCATTTTTGAAAATTGTATTTTATTTAGTCACTAAAATTCCACTATTCAACCCAAACTAAAAAATTACACTATTTTGTGCTGAATTTCTCTTATCTAAAATGTGGAAATAATATTTCCAACCATTATCAAACATCCTTTAAAATGTCGTAAAATTTCGATTCGATCCGGTTATTCGATTTCAATACCAAACTTTATCGCATTATAGCTTTTAACACATCCTGTACTGAAAATCTGATTCCCACTAAAATCCTTGTTTTAGGTCAAACTGTTTATTTACGGTCTAAAATATATAACATTTCAAAATTGCATTTTTAGTCCCTAAACTTATACAAAGTTTATACTTTAGCAACTAAAACATCAAAATATACATTTTAGACACTAGATAAAATTTTAGGGTATTATAATTCCTCCCCCTTAAAGAAAATTTGTCCTCGAATTTTCCATACATATTTACATACCTAACGTAAATAGATAAGGAAACTCTTTCTTCATATTTTTTTCTTGTTCCCAAGTCACTTCTTTAACTTTATGGTTCAGCCAAATAACTTTCACCAGTGGAATCGTCTTATTTATCAATTCTTTTACTCCATGAGCTAAGATCGTTACTGGTTCCTCTTCCTACGATAAATCCAACTGAATCTCAATTTTATACAGAGTAATGACATGCGAAGGATCCGATAGATATTTTCGAAGAATTGATACATGAAATACATTATGAATCTTATCCATATCTGAAGGCAATGCTAACTGATAAACTACCGGAGCAACTCTCTTAAAAATCTCGTACGGACTAATAAAAATCTTGGACTCAACTTTCCTTTGCGTCTGAATCTCAAAACCTTTTTCCACAGTGATACTTTAGGAAATACTTTATCACGTACTTGAAATTGGATCTTTTTTCTTTTCAAATCAACATAGGATTTCTATCTATCAGTAAATATTTTGATATTATCATGGAAAATCATTACTTTTACTTCCACTTCTTTGATCAAATCTGGACCAATTATATCTCGATCTTTTAATTCATACCAGTACAATGGTGTTCAACATTTTCTTCCATACAATGCTTCAAAATGAGCTATCTTGATACTCGACTAATAACTGTTGTTATAAGCAAACTCTACTAAAGGTAAATACTTTTCCCATAATCACTTAAAATCAATAACACACTCCCTTAGCATATCTACAAGTGTTTGAATGGTTCACTCAAATTGACCATCTGTCTGCAGATGATAAGTTGTGCTAAAAATTTGTCGAGTTCCCAAAGCTTCATGAAAGGACTTCCAAAATTTAGAAGTAAGCCTCGGATATCTATAAGAAAATATCGAGATAGGTACTCCATGAAGTCATACTATTTCTTTAATATACAACTACACATACTTGTTTATCAAGTAATTCTCTCGAATTGGAATAAAGTGTGTTACCTTAGTTAATCTATCTATAATCACCCAAATCGAGACTTTCTTACTAAGTGTCAAAGGTAAATATGTCACAAAATCTATGGTAACCCTTTCCTATTTTCACTGAGGAATGGAAATAGCTTGCAACAAGCCAGATGGTACCTGATGCTCTGCTTTTACATGCTGACATGTCAAACACTTAGAAACAAACTCAATTTTCGCTCTCTTAATACATGCCCCACAATACCGACTCTTCAAATATTGATATATTTTATTTCCTCCAAGAAGCATAGTCAAAGAAGTCGAATGAGCCTCATAAAGAATATATTCCTTCAGTTCTTTATCATCAGGTATACAATCTCAACCCTGATAATACAAACATCCATCAGACTTGATTTGAAAATCTTTTGTTTCCCTTTTCTTCACTTGTTTCATTCTTTCTAAACACTTTTTATCTTTTCTTTGTAGATCTTTGATTCGATCTAATATGAAAGGTTTTAAAATCAATTGTAATACCCCAAATTAGGGGCTAAATTTTAGAAATTATAAAGTATTGGATTTAATTGGTATTTTGGAAGACAATTGAGGATTAAATTGTAAAATCATAAAGTTGGCAAACCATTTTAAGAAGTACAGGAAATTCAGTGACTAAACCCATGATATAACCATTTTTATTTTGGAGAGAAATATAAACTCTCCCCGTACGCAGCTTCAGCAGAATTTTCTCAGTTTTCCTTCTCCAATAATCCTCCTTTCAACTCCGATCTACTCGCCGTCCGACCTTCGATCGACAAACCGAAACCACTATCGTGTTTGTTATCGACCGGAGAATCGTCGTTGTTCGTCGTTAATTTCAGTCGGAAGTATCGTCGGTAATAACTCGATTTCAGTTGGTTTTTCATCGATTCACAACGATCCGATGATCAATTTTTGACATGTCCCGCACCATCGTGTTCCTTGTATCGTTCCGAGTCCACCGGTGTTCTCCGTTTCTCTGTTGTCATCGACGTGTAGAGGGGTGAGACCGTCAAAGTATCCGACGTTTCGAAATCGAGCTCTTCGCCGTTCAAAATTGTGAACTAAGATTTGTAAGTGCCTCAAAATGCCTTAAAATAATTTTTAGGAATTTTCCAGGAATTTTCTGACACCGTGTCATGTTCACACGCCGCACGAGCCACCCAAGAGAGTGGGCATCGTCTGGTTATAATTAATTTCTGTTTGGGTGTTATTTGTGTAAAATTCGTGTGTTAGTTTAGTAAATATTTGCAGAAGGTGGCTACTTTTGTAATTAATTTCTGTTAGGGTGATATTTGTGTAAAATGGTCGACTATTGATTGTTGACCTACGTTAACCGTTGACCACAGTTGACCAGAACTTTGATCGGCGTTGAACGGGCATTAAACGATCTTTGACTTTGACCAAGTATACCTATCCTTACGTTTTTCGACGTTTCGAATATGATTTCGCAGTCCGTTTTTTGAAATTCAGACCTGAAGGCCTCGAAATTGCAAGTCAAACCCGTTGATTTTCATTTTGACCAAAAATTCCAAATTTTTGAAAAGTCATATTTTAAGTTTTCGACATCCTAAATCCGAATCCTAAGTCCGTTTCGCCAAATTCGAACCTGGTAAGCTATTTTTCACTGATTTATCATCCGATTCGATTCGTTTTTCAAAATTAAGCTCCATTTTTGTTGTAATTTCTATTGATATGGATCCGAGGAAATATTGGAAGAGGATTTAAAGATCGAGGGCGTTCGAATGGAATTTAATGGTCGATTAGTATTGCATGAAAATGGAGGTAATACTTTACTACCACTTTATGCTTTATGGAACATGTGAATATTGGTAAATGCATGAATACAATAATGTTGGTCACTTTTGTAGAGTTGATTAATTTCTACACTCGATCTGAATATGGTAAAAAGGTTCAATAATTGATTATGGTTCAGAGGACTTTTATAAGAGATTGAGAGATTGTTAGAATTAAATTACAAGTTTTGTGATTAGTGATAAAGGAATCATCCTTGGATTTGTAACTTATATTTTATATCAACAAAGGTTAAATACGAAAGATACTCAGATGAGAAATTATGAGAATACTCTAGTTAGGTAAAATTACAAAAATACCCTTATGTTGTAAGATGACAAAAATTGTCCCTGGAAGTTGCTTAATAACTCTGAAAAGACATATTAATCCGGTAAAAATTATTGATGTGTATAAGAAATGCTAGTTATTTTAGGAAATGCGGATAACCGATTTTTAACCTCAAGAGGGTTTAAGCAAGAAGCTAGAAGTTTGCTGAGGGAATCATTTCAGGATCAGAGAATGTTCGGGAAAGCCATTAATTATAGGATCTCTAATTTATCATTATTTTCGTTAAGCGTTTATACCGAAATTATCTGGTTAAGAAATTATGAAAATGTCCTTTAGAGGTAAAATAGTCTGAGTTTACCCTTATTGAGAAAGTACTTTGAGGATTCATACTTAACTCAATAAATTACAGATTTAATTGTTAAGATCTTGTATTTATATAGAAAAATCCTGATAACCTGTTGGTAACTTCTGAGAAGACAATTGACCTGAAAATCTCCGAGTTAAGAATAAATTATCGAGGGTGTTCTTTTGTCAAAATTGTTCGAAAGGTCTGGAAAAGATGATACGTTTGAATTAAATAATAAGATCATATAGAAGGAAATGATTGGATATCTTCGAGCTCTGAAATGAATGGAATAAAATGGAGCACCAGAATTACCAAAATACCCTTTTGGCCTAGACTAAGTAGATGTTTTTTATTAATTAAGGAATCCAAGTAAATATGGGTCTAGTACTACCCTTAAAAGTCATGGAACACAACTTAAGTGAGCCAATCAACCTTAATGATATGTCAGTACATGAACGAAATATATATTATTTTAACGCGTGTTCATATTCTTAAGTTTGGTTCGATGATAATTTTGGAAATATTCAGCTCAACAACTCTAGATCGCATTTAGTACTAAGAATTTTTTATTTGTTCGAAAATAAATCACGAAGACCGAACTGAACTGAAAGAAAGTACAATATGTATCTGAAATTCAGAAACGTCCGGAATTACTCTGGAAAATTCCGAAGTAGTTGGAATAGACTTGACTGCTAAATGACCTGGGTAACCTCAAGGACTGAGGATTAAGTAAGAGATTGGAATAAGCATGAAAACTCGGATGCACTTATGTGATGTATCATCCCTATGGATTATGAACCATAAATCAAGTACGTCGGTATTTCCTGATATAGTTGAAACATGGAAATGAAATAAAGACCATTAGAATATTTGTTCGTCTCCTTAAGTTCTGTTCAGTGATGACTAAGAATGTGATCTATGGATAAGAATATTTGGTATTAAAGAGTAAATACCCTGGAAGGTTAATGAATTTGATAAGTTGAAAAGTATCAGTTCTGGGAGCTATTCATATGGAGTTGTTCGATAATCTGATAAATCGACATATATTATAAAGGTCCTGAATCTTCGTTATTCCTTATCAGCTCAAATCACTCTGGTCATGTATGAAAACATAAGTAACTCATATGTAAAGGATTTTGAATACCCTTCTGATTATGTAGAGCTTCCGATAAATGTCCAAATAAGATGATCATGATAAGCATATTATGAATAACTGATGATTTTGTTAGTTAACAAACTCTTCTAATAGTGATTCTAATTTCCGGCATTCTATCGGTAAACTGAAGATTTGTGTTTCTCTGCCTGATAAGATTATCTTGTATCTCTAAATAATATCTGGAAACTCTAGTGTGTTCCCTACTTATATGAATATTTTATCTGATTTTTATTTGAATTTATGTTTTGACATATGGTCTAAAATATGTTCTGATTCCTAACCTGGATTCTGTTCTAATATCTGATCTGAATTATGTTTTGATTTATGATATCTCTGTTTACCGACAGAGAAATATTTTATCTGGGGGTTTATTGTTGGATGAAGATTATCTGCAGACTCCTCGGCTTTGTGCTAAGGGTCTAAATGGCATGTGTGGTTGAGTGTATGGTTCTGGTGAACCTACACATTTATGATGTGAACAGATGGGGGTATATATATATATGTTTTAAAAGATCTGTATCTTTTTACTGGTTTTTCTGGAACACATTATAAAACCTATTCTGATCTCTTAAACCTAGACATCCAAAATATTTCAATCTGAAATGAATATTATCTGTTACTACCTGCGATATCAATGGACCTCAGCTCAGCCTAAAAATCTGTAGATATCTGAACCAATAAGGAAATGTATGTTTATCTGTATCTGCAAGTTCTTCAGCATTATCTTGTAGTTCTGTATTACTGAGCTTTCCAAAGCTCACTCTATAACTCAATATTGCAGGTTAAAAGAATTGTACCAGTGCAACTATCGACATCGGTAAGGGAGTTCTTCCAGCGTTGTTGCAGAGTATGGTACATGTGATTAGGGGTATGTAATTGTATTTTGATTTATATACGAGTATGAAAATTTGTTTTATTTCTGCATACTGATAAATCATTTTGTAAGTTACATGTTTTGATAAAAAGTTTTAAATTTTCTCTATTTTTATAGTGGGTCACTCCGGTGGCCCTAATGTGACACTCCAGATCGGATCGGGTTACCGCATCGGTTTGAGGGGGCTATATTTAGTGGTATCAGAGCTATGGTTTGAGTGAAAAATTTCATGATAGACCGGTCGGTTGAATGTCAAAATATTTCTGATCAGTACATGCCCCTAGACTGCAATCGTACCTCTCTGAACCAGAACTCCAAGGTTGAGTCCCTATCTGTAATGAACAAATATGTGTTTTTATCCGTTAGGACTCTGTCGTTTTATAAAGGAATACCAATAACGTCTATTTTAATTCTGTAAAGTACCTTACGAGCCATGTGAGAGTTATTTATATGAGAAATTCTGACCCGACTCTGGAAATGAAATTGGGATATGTTACTGCTCTATGAGCCTATTCTCGTAACCAAGGCTGAATTGATTTCACAAGGATAAAGTTGTTTTGATTATTTATTTGAAAAAAGGAGAAGTCTGATAAGAATATATGCTCAGCTAGTTAAAGATTAGTAAAGAACTCATATTTATGTAAAAGCTACTTGAAGATATGAAAGAATTTCATTTCTGCAATTCTGTGACATGAATGAATTTCGAGGATGAAATTCTTTTAAGGAGGGGAGAATTGTAACACCCCAATTTAAGGGCTAAATTATAGAAATTATAAAGTATTGGATTTATTTGGTATTTTGGAAGAAAATTGAGGATTAAATTATAAAATTGTAAAGTTGGCAAACATTTTAAGAAGTGCAGGAAATTTAGTGACTAAACCCATGATTTAACCATTTTTATTTTGGAGAGAAATATAAACTCTCCCCGTGCGCAGCTTCAGTAGAATTTTCTCATATTTCCCTCTCCAACAACCCTCCTTTCAACTCTGATCTACTCGCCATCTGATCTCTGATCGACCAACCAAAACCACCATCGTGTTCATTGTCGACCGAGGAACAAAACCCCTCAAACCTTTCGATGTGAATCGTGGTCATTCGTCGTTAATTTCAGTCGGAAGTCTCTTCGGTAATAACTCAATTTCAGTTGGTTTTTCGTCGATTCACGACGATCCGATGATCAATTTTCAACACCTCTCACACCATCGTGTTCCTTGCATCGTTCCGAGTCCACCAGTGTTCTCCGTTTCTCCATCGTCGTCGACGTGTGGAGGGGTGAGACCGTCAAAGTTTCTAACATTTCAGAATCGAGCTCTCTGCCATTCAAAATTATGAACTGATATTTTTAAGTGCCTCAAAATCCCTTAAAATAATTTTTAGGAATTTTCTGGGAATTTTCTGACACCATATCACTGTTCACGCGTCGCACGCTCCACCCCCGAGAGTGGGAATCGTCTGGTTGTAATTAATTTCTGTTTGGGTTCTATTTGTGTAAAATTTGAGTGTTAGTTTCGTAAATATTTGCAGAAGATGGCTAATTTTGTAATTAATTTCTGTTAGGGTGACATTTGTGTAAAATGGTAGATTGTTGACTGTTGAACTGCGTTTACCACAGTTGACCAGAACTTTGACCGGCGTTGACCCGGCATTAAACGACCTTTGACTTTGACCGAGTATACCTATCCTAACATTTTGCGACGTTCTGAATCTGATTCCGCAGTCTGTTTTTCAAAATTCAGACCCAAAGGCGTCGAAATTTTTAGTCAAACCCGTTGACTTTCATTTTGCCAAAAATTACAAATTTTTGAAAAGTCATATTTTATGTTTTCGACGTCCTGAATCCGAATCCGAAGCCTGTTTCACTAAATTCGAACCAGTAAGCTATTTTTCACTGATTTATCATCCGATTCGATCCGTTTTTCAGAATTAAGCTCCATTTTTTGTGTAATTTCTATTGATATGGATCCGAGGAAATATTGGAAGAGGATTTCAAGATCGAGGGCGTTCAAATGGAATTTAATGGTCGATTAGTATTTCACGAAAATCGAGGTAATAATTTACTACCTCTTTATGCTTTATGGAACATGTGAATATTGGTAAATGCATGAATAAAATAATGTTGGTCACTTTTGTAGAGTTGATTAATTTCTACACTCGATCTGAAAATGGTAAAAAGGTTTAGTAATTGAGTATGGTTCAGATGACTTTTATAAGAGATTGAGATATTGTTAAAATTAAATTACAAGTTTTGTGATTAGTGATAAAGGAATCATCCTTGGATTTGTAACTTATATTTTATATCAACAAAGGTTAAATACGAAAGATACTCAGATGAGAAATTATGAGAATATTATAGTTGGGTAAAATTATGAAAATACCCTTATGTTGTAAGATGACAAAAATTATCCCTGGAAGTTGCTTAATAACTCTGAAAAGACATATTGATCTGGTAAAAATTATTGATGTGCATAAGAAATGCTAGTTTTGTTAGGAAATGTGGATAACCAATTTTTAACCTCAAGAGGGTTTGAGCAATAAGCTAGATGTTTGTTAAGGGAATCATTTAAAGATCAGAGAATGTTCAGGAAAGCAATTAATCATAAGATCCCTAATTTATAATTATTTTTGTTAAGAGTTAATACCAAAATTATCTGGTTAAGAAATTATGAAAATGTCCTTTAGAGGTAAAATAGTCCGAGTTTACCCTTATTGAGAAAGTACTTTGAGGATTCGTACTTAACTCAATAAATTACGGATTTAATTGTTAAGATCTTGTATTTATAGAGAAAAATCCTGATAACCTGTTGGTAACTTCTGAGAAGACAATTGACCTGAAAATCTCCGAGTTAAGAATAAATTATCGAGGGTGTTTTCTGTCAAAATTGTTCGAAAGGTCTGGAAAAGATGATACGTTTGAATTAAATAATAAGATCATATGTAATAAAAAGATTGAATAGCTTCGAGCTCTGAAACAAATGGAATAAAACGGAGCACCAGAATTACCAAAATACCCTTATGGCCTAGACTAAGTAGATGTTTTGAATTAATTAAGGAATCCAAGTAAATATGGGTCTAGCACTACCCTTAAAAGTTATGGAACACAACTTAAGTGAGCCGATCAACCTTAATGATATGTCAGTCCCTGAACGACATAGATATTATTTGAACGCGCGTTCGTCTTCTCATGTTTGGTTCGATGATAATTTTGGAAATATTCAGCTCAGCAACTTTAGATCGCATTCAGTACTAAGGATTTTATATTTGTTCGACAAATCAACCACGAAGACCGAACTGAACTGAAAGGAAGTGCAATATGTATCCAAAATTCAGAAACATCTGGAATTACTCTGGAAAATTTTGAAGTAGTTGGAATAGACTTGACTGCTAAATGAACTGGATAACCTCAAGGACGGAGGATTAAGTAAGAGATTGGAATAAGCCTGAAATCTCGGATGAACTTACGTGATGTATTATCCCTATGGATTATGAACCATAAATCAAGTACGTCAGAATTTCCTGATATAGTTGAAACATGAAAATGAAATAAAGACCATTCAAATATCTGTTCGTCTCCTTAAGTTCTGTTCAGTGATGACTCAGAAGGTGATCTATGGATAAGAATATTTGGTATTAAAGAGTAAATACCCTAGAAGGTTAATGAATTTGATATGTTGAAAAGTATTAGTTCTGGGAGCTATTCATCTTGAATTGTTCGATAATCTGATATTATAAAGGTCCTGAATCTTCGTTATTCCTTATCAGCTCAAATCACTCTGATCATGTATGAAAACATAAGTAACTCATATGAGTAACTGATGATTTTGTCAGTTAACAAACTCTTCTAATAGTGATTCTAATTTCTGGCATTCTATCAGTAAACTGAAGATTTGTGTTTCTCTTCCCGATAAGATTATCTTGTATCTCTAAATAATATCTGGAAACTCTAGTGTGTTCCCTACTTATATGAATATTTTATCTGATTTTTTATTTAAATTCTGTTTTGACATCTGATCTAAAATATGTTCTGATTCCTAACCTGGATTCTGTTATGATATCTGATCTAAATTGTGGTTTGATTTCTGATATCTCCGTTTACCGACGGAGAAATGTTTTATCTGGGGGTTTATTGTTGGAGGAAGATTATCTGCAGACTCCTCGGCTTTGTGCTCAAGGTCTAAATGGCATGTGCGGTTGGGTGTATGGTTCTGGGGAACCTACACATTTATGATGTGAACGGATTGGGGTATATATATATATATTTTAAAAGATCTGTATCTTTTTACTGGTTTTTCTGGAACACACTAGAAAACCTATTCTGATCTCCTGAAGCTAAGCATCCGAAATATTTCCATCTGAAATTAATATTATTTGTTACTACCTGCGATATCAAAGGACCTCAGCTCAGCCTAAAAATCTGTAGATATCTGAACCAATAAGGAAATGTATGTTTATTTGTATCTGTAAGTTCTTCAGCATCATCTGGTAGTTCTGTATTACTGAGCTTTCTGAAGCTCAATCTATTACTCAATAGTGCAGGTTAAAAGAGTTGTACCGGTGCAGCTATCAACATCACTAAGGGAGTTCTTCCGGCGTTGTTGCAGAGTATGGTACATGTGATTAGGGGGCATGTGATTGTATTTTGATTTATATACGAGTCTGAAAATCTGTTTTATTTCTTCATACTGATAAATCTTTTTTTAAGTTACATGTTTTGATAAAAAGTTTTAAATTTTCTCTATTTTTATAGTAGGTCGCTCTGGTGGCCCTAATGTGACACCCTAGATCAGATCGGGTTACTGCATCGGTCTGAGGGGGTTACATCAATTCTGAAACCAGTGCACTATCTGGTTTCACTGATAATCATGCATCCAACGCTCTCAAAGCAACAAATGTTTTTCGACTAAGTGCGTCGGTTACCGGATTAGCCTTCCCAGGATGATAGTCAGTAATCAGATTATAGTCTTTTAAAGGTCGATCCATCTCCTTTTCCTTAGATTCAATTCCTTCTGAGTGAGCAGATACTTCAAAATCTAATGATATGTATAAATATATCATCGCTCCCCTTAAAAGTAGTGACACCAAATATTCAAGGCGAAGACTACAATTTCTAGCTCTAAATCACGCATCGGAGAATTCCATTCGTGCGTCTTTAGTTTTCTTGAAGCATAGGCTACCACTTTACCTTTATGCATTAAAACACATCCCAATCCTGACTTTGGTTGTACTAAAAACTGGCGCCTATGTCAAAATCTTTTTAAGCGTATCAAAGCTTTTTTAGCACTTCTCATTCCAGACAAATATAACATCATTCCTGTGTAGCTTAGTAAGTGGAGAAACAATCATTGAGAAATTCTTCATAAATCTCCGATAATAGCTGACTAATCTCAAAAGACTTCAAACCTTAAAAACATTCTTTGGAGTTTTCCACTCTACTATTGCTTGCACTTTCTTGAGATCTACTCTGATTCCTTCTGTTGAGATCACATGGCTAAGAAAAGCAAATTCTAATAGCCGGAATTCCTATTTTGATAACTTATCATACAACCTTTTATCCCGCAACACCTGAAGTACAATGCAAATATGTGCATCATGTTCTTCTTGAGTTTTAGAATATACCAAAATATCATCAATGAACTTGACTATGAACTGATCCAGATACGACTAAAACACCCGATTCATCAAATTCATAAATGTTGTTAGAGCATTAGTCAATCCAAATGGCATGACTATGAAATATTAGTGATCATATTGGGTCCTGAAAGACATAATCGAAATATCTTCTTCATTAATCTTCAACTGATGATACCCTGATAAAATATCAATCTTTGAAAATACTGAAGCACTCTTTAGTTGATCAAATAGATCATCGATCCTTGGAAGTGGATATTTATTCTTCTCCATCACTTTATTCAGCTGACGGTAATATATACATAAACAAATCAATCTATCATTCTTTTTAACAAAAAGTACCGATGCGCCCCATGGAGATACACTTAGTTTGATAAAACCTTGATCAAGTAGCTCATTTAATTACGCCTTTAACTCTTTGAGTTCAGTTGGAGCCATCTTGTACAGAGCCATCGAGATAGGCGTTGTATTCTAAAAAATATCAATCTTAAATTCCACCTCACGATCAGGAGATAGTCCTGGTAATTCATCAGAAAAAAACAACTGGAAATTCCTATATTGTTTGTATATCCTCCAGTCAAACTTCAAACGTCTTAGTGTCAATCAAATATGATAATAAAGCTTTTTCTCTAATTACTATTATCTCGGTACCCTCTGCATCTTTTATAAATAATTGTTTTATGCAACAATCTACCCAACCATAATACCAAGATAACCAATCCATTCCCAATATGATCTCTAACTCATCAAATGACAACTCCGAGAGATTCGCCAGAAATACAACCCATTTAATCTTTACCGAGAAATTTCTATTGATCCGCGTAACTCTAGTACAATAGCCATGTGGATTAATAACTATCATATCAATGTTGATGGGTTCTAACAGAATATTTATCTTTCTAACCAATTCTAAACTATCATAGAAATTCGTATAGCCGGGATCAACTGAAACAAATACATGTTCATCATAAAGATAGAAAGTACCTACTATGATTTATTGATAATCATGGTCCTCATTAGTCTTGATATTGTAGATTCTGGCTGGAGCGCATATATCAGACTAATAGGCTATCTCCGAATATCCCCTCCCTCTACCTCTTCATCGACCACATTTCTAAGATATTTCCACTAATTGCTCTGTTTGAATAGATCTCTATCATGAGATTGAACAGTCTCTCATATTGACCAGTGACTCCACAACGAAAACAAGCTCTGGATCCTGCTTTACATTCACCAAGATGATACTTTCCACACCGTTGACATAATGGGTACTGTCCACGGGACTGAACTGATTTGCTAGCTCCCATAGTTGTTGTATGTGACTGAGGACCTTTTTCCTTTGCTTCAAGTCCTCTACGACCAGAAGCACCACCTTCGGGCTTACCCAGCTGTCTTCATATTTCATTCTTCTTTCTTATTCATTTTGAAGCCTATCGCTTACCTTTACATCTACCACCCATACCCTTTATTTTACAAGTCAATCTCACTTTCCAGGTACACTTACTTGCCTTTCTATATCCTACAACCAAAGGGCAACCCAACATCCCAATAACAAGGGCATGCTACACTAAATAAATAGAAAACATATCCAATGTGGACCTTTGACCAATGGCTTCCATCGTTGACCGTTACAGTGTCGACGTGACACTTCACAATGTTATCGCCACAGTGGTTGGTGACATGGCTGATGTTGTGGCATCTTGGCTAAATTGTTTTTTTGTTGAATTTGGTGTCAAATTATTTTTTCCTAAATTTTATAAGTTATTTGATTTTTTAGAAAAATAAAAATATTTCTAATTTAAAATACAAAATTATACAAAATACTAAATATAAAATAACAAAATTTAAAATTAAATTACTAAAAGTAAAAAAATTATTATTATATTTTACCTCGAAGTTAACATGCTTTTTAATTATATAAACATGAACTTTTTCATCCTTTACAAATTTGTTTTACACATTTACTCCTAATTTTCTTAAACCCTAAATTTCTTTCTCATTCAATTTCACTATTTTTTTATTAAAATTGAACTAAATAATTATTATAAATTTGTATAAAAATAAAATTTAAATGTTATAAAATAAAATTTATATATAATTGAAAAATATATTATAAAAATAGTTATACAATTAAAAAGAGCATTTTAGTGAATATAATATGACAGAGAAAAATAAAATCCAATAAATATGGAATACACATATTTGAGATTTTTTTATTATCCCTAATATTTATTGTTTTAATTTTTAAAAGAATAGAAAATTAGTCTATATAAAATAAAAATAAAATTCACATGTATGAACATAAAATTAAAATTATATTGCTAAGTAAAATAAATTCCACATTAGAATTCATCTCTAAATTGTGTAAATCATTTAGCAATAACATTTTTAATCACACTTATTAATATATATTTTTTTTAAAAATAATTTTTAATTTATCTATATGTTTTTTATATATTTTTATAGTTACATTTAAAATTTAAAATATTTTTTTGAAAAAATTAAATAAATCATTAAATTTAAAAAAAACAATTTGACCCTCAAGCTCAATAAAAAAAAACAGTTTAGCCCATATGCCATATCCTCAACCACATCACCTGTCACAGTGGATTATCACGTCAACACCGTGAAGTGTCACATCAACACCGTAATACTTAACTAAGGAAATCGTTGGTCAAAGGGCTACATTGGGTATATTTTTAACTTTGAAAGCCACATTATTATTTTTTAAAAGTTTGAGGGCGTCAAATATCTTTTCCCAAAACTAATATATGTGCAATGTTAAACAATTAAAAATTAAATTATGTTTAATTATAATATAAAATTAAATATTTAAAAATATAAAATTAAAAATATTATGTAAGTAAATTTATTTAATTGTGGTTAGAAATTTGATAACATTTCATGTATAATATATAATATGATATGTTAATATATAATTTAGTTAGTCTTAATGTTTGTGATTTTATGTTTCAGTGTTATAAGTGTTTATTGCATTTTGTATGTAAACATATTATGTTGAATTAAGATTTTGATATAATAATAGTTTATAAAATTCGATTTTGAATTTAATCAAATTCGTAAAAAATATAAAAAATAATTAAAAGTCCAAATTAACTTGAAAAATATGTTTTAAATGATTTCCAACTTAGTCGAACATTTTCAAAAATATACTCAATTGTTTTCACACTTTAAAGTTCAATTTCCAATAATTTTTTGCTCAAATGATCAAATCTCTTAGCAGAAGGATCAATCCCTTTGACTAAAGGATCGATCACTTAGATTTTGGTAAGTTTTGGATATATCTCTTCTACAAAAGTATCGATCTGTTGAAAACATTTTGATATTTCGATATAACAAATTAAGTTAAATGAATTTTAAGATTTTCCAAATAATTTTTCTAAGTATATTCGATAGAATTATTTCGAATATCAAAACATTACTCCAAATCTTTCAAAGATCATTTTCAATCCTTACTCAAAGTGTAAAATTAAGTTTTAAACTTAAAACAATTTCAAAATAATTTTACAAAGTATTTCGAACCATTTCAAAGCCAAAAATTCCAGATTACTCAGAGGGAACCGATTCCCCCCCAAGGGGTACCGATTCCCCCTGAATGGTTTGGCTCCGAGAATTCTAGTATGCTCGGATGGAACCGATTCCCCCCAGGGGGTACCGAAATCCCCCTTGTATAACGATCGAAATATTTAAATTTTACACTTAGGGAACCGATTCCCCCCACGCTCCAAACTGTTTTATTAATTGTTTTCACACTAAAACGACTATATTATTTTCTCTAATCATCCCTAACTTTAGAAGTGATTCAAGGTGTATTTAAGTAATCTTAGAAGCCATTGATCAATAACAAGAAACATCAACAATTAGAATCAAGAGATAATCAAAGAGAAAGCATCAAATCTCAAGTTTGAGCATTTCAAGCCTATTTTTCATTCAATATTCATTTTGCTTTCAAGAATACTTATTGTGCTCAATTGTATTTATTCTTGAGTGTTCTTTCTTTGTTCTAGAATTATGCAAACATATTTGCCTTATGAGGTTTTTCTTGTAAGTTTGCAAATTTGTATTTCTCTTTGAGAAAAGAGTGTTCTCAAGAATTGGGGTATATTCTTGAGGGAGTTGTAAGGTTATCTCTTTGGCCTCAAAAGAAAGAACAAATTGGTGAATTTGTTGGAAAATCCTTAGTGTGGATATCTAAGGTAGTGGACGTAGACTTTGGTTGATAAAGTCGAACCACTCTAAATCGCTGTGCAATTTCTTTCAATTTTCTACAAAAGCTTCCACCAAAATTTTTATTGCCAATTCACCCCCCTCTTGGCCGATTCAGTCAATCGATTAACTCAACAATTAGAATCAGAGCCTAACTCATTTGAAGGTTTAATCGCCTCTTGAGTCGATTCGGGAAGAGTTATATCGATAATCAAAGTCATCAATGGCCTCCGCTTCAAACTTCGACTCCGGTCTCGATTCGATGCCCGTCAACAAGCCTCCTTTCTTCAATGGAGCTAACTATGCCTATTGGAAGAATAGAATGATGTACTGCATTCAAGCAAGTGACATGGGAGCATGGAATGCTGTAGAAGAAGGATACATCAAACCTCTCACTCATCCAAGGTTGTGGAGTGAAGGAGAGACAAGAATGTTCCAGCTCAACTCCAAAGCCATCCATATCATTTTTTGTGCTCTTGGACCAGATGAATACGGAAGAGTTTCATCGTGTACAACCGCCAAAGAAATATGGCACAAACTTCAAGTCACTCATGAAGGTACCGATGAGGTAAAGAAATCTAAAATTAGTATTCTAACGCATAGCTATGAAAATTTCAGGATGAAACCAAATGAAGATATCAAAGCTATGACAGATAGATTTTCAACGATTGTCAATGGTCTCAAATCATATGGAGAGATCATTTCAAATGAAAAGCTTATGAGGAAGTTAGTCTACTCCCTCCCAAAATCGTGGCAATCAAAGAAGACGACAATCATCGAGTCTAAGGACTTAACGTCCTTAACTCTTGAAGAGCTAATTGGGTCACTCCTCACTCATGAAATGATGCTCAAAGATGAGGTGGACCTCGACAAGATTGACGAGACACCAAAGGAGAAGGACAAGAAGAAAAACATTGGAGTTGCTCTCAAATCCACAAAAGATGAGAGTGATTTGAATGACGATGACGATGATGAGGAAATGGCATTGTTTGCCAAACGGTTCAGAAAAATGATGAGACCTTATCGAGGAAGAAAATTCAAACGAAATGAAGGCCTCAAAAATGAACCGAAAGAGAAGGACCCAATCATTTGCTACGAATGCAAAAAGCCAGGGCATGTCAAATATGATTGCCCACAATTGAAGAAAAAGGGTCAATCAAAGAATAAGCACAGGGCTCCTGTGGCTACATGGAGCGATGAAGAAAGTTCCGATGAAGAGGAACAAGAAGTAGCTAACTTGTGCTTGATGGCATTTGAGGAAGATTCTAAGGTAACCTCTAACTCATCCGATTTTGATGATTTATCCTATGATGAGTTTTTAGAGGAATATAATGGGTTGTATTCGGATTATGAGAAATTATTTTTAAAATATAAAAATGATGTTTCAAAATTGAAAAATGAAAACAAACTCATATCCAAAACCAACAACGATCTTGAAAGTAAAATCAAAGAATTGAAAATCAAACTAGAAGAGTTTGAAAAGAAAAATTTAGATTTGCAAAATTTACTTTCAAAGATTAATGATGATCATCAAAACAAAATTGATGATCTTAAAACTTCTTTTGATAAAGTTGGAACAAAACATTTTGAAAAAGGTTGAAATTCAAAATCCAACTTTGTTAGAAAAAGTTTTAGAAACTACAATCATAGAGGTCCCCAAAGAACCTCTAATGGAAAAATCATTAGAAGTATGTGGGTTCCTAAAGAACTCATTACTACAAAAGATAAAAATATCCTACACAAATGGATACCTAAGGGGACTAGGATTTTGGAAACTAATGAATATGGACCCAAAAGAATTTGGGTACCAAAAATCAAAAATTAATCTATGTTTGTAGGGAAAGGAGCATTGCTACAAGGCACGGGAAACAAATTCAAATTCATGGTACCTTGATAGTGGATGCTCAAGACACATGACCGGAGACAAAAGCCTGTTCATTGAGCTTAACGCCAAAAATGGAGGAGAAGTGACTTTTGGAGATAATTCAAAAGGTCACATTGAAGGTATTGGTACAATAGGTAATACCTCTTCCATACAAAGTAAAAATGTTTTATATGTGAATGGATTAAAGCATAATCTATTGAGTATTAGTCAATTATGCGATAAAGGATTCAATGTCTTATTTGAAATTAATGGTTGTAAAGTCATTGACATTGCATCTAATCGGATTATGCTTGTTGGTCATAGAATAGGAAACATATACATGGTGCATTTAGATTCTTTTGATATGACTAATTTATTCCTAGTTGCTAAGGATGAACATGATAGTTGGTTATGGCATAGGAGACTAGGACATGCTAGTATGAGTGTTTCGCAACGGTTAATTCAAGGAGACCTAGTAAGAGGGTTGCCTAAGCTTAAATTTGATAATGATAAAATCTGTGATGCTTGTGCTAAAGGAAAACAAAAGAGAGTTTCTTTTAAATCCATTAATGATGTATCAACTAGTAGAGTTTTACAATTGATCTATTTAGATCTTTTTGGGTCAACTAGAACTACTAGCTTGGGTGGAAAACAATATGCATCTGTCTTGGTAGATGACTATTCTAGATATACTTGGGTTCTATTTTTAAGTACTAAAGATGAAGCATTAGAACAATTCATCACGTTTTCAAAAGTAATCCAAAATGAAAAAGGTTACTCTATAACTAGTGTTAGGAGTGATCATGGAACTGAATTTGAAAATCTTGGATTTACTGAATTTTGTAACTCTAACGGTATTAGCCATAATTTTTCAGCACCTAGAACCCCTCAACAAAATGGAGTTGTTGAGAGGAAAAATCGAACTTTAGAAGAAATGGCTAGAACCATGCTTTGTGAAAATAATTTGCCAAAATATTTTTGGGCGGAAGCCACAAATACCGCTTGTTATGTTGTAAATCGAGTAATGATTAGGCCAATTTTAAAGAAAACTCCATCTGAAATTTTCAAAAATAAAAAGCCTAACATTAGTTATTTTCATCCTTTTGGATGTAAATGTTTTGTTTTAAACAACGGTAAAGAAAACCTTGGCAAATTTGATGCTAAAATTGATGAAGGAATTTTTCTGGGTTATTCCTTAAATTCTAAAGCCTATTGTGTATTTAATAAATGAACTTTAGTTGTAGAAGAGTCTATACATGTTGTTTTCGATGATAAATCCCCTTCCGAGGAAAGATTCTTGTGTGAATGATGATGTAGGTGTTATAAATACAAATGGTGTTAGACATGACGTTGGAGAACCATCATCAAAGGAAGAAACGAAAAATGAGGAAACTCATGATCCTCTTGAGAATCCAACCATTGAAGAAAGGGAAGTATCTTATCCAAGAGAGTACAACTATGTCAAGGATGGTGAAATTATAGGTGATCCATCAAAAGGGGGTCTTCTCTTAGAAATATTTGTAATTATGTTGCATTTATCTCATGCATAGAGCCTAAGAATATTAAAGAAGCATTAAATGATGAACATTGGATTATGGCTATGCAAGAAGAGTTAAATCAATTTGAGAGAAGTAAAGTATGGACATTAGTTGAAAGGCCTAGTAATAAATCTACTTTAGGTACTAGATGGGTATTTAGGAATAAGCTTGATGAGAGTGGTAATATAGTGAGAAACAAGGCTAGACTTATTGCTCAAGGGTATACTCAAGAAGAGGGCATAGACTATGATGAAACATACGCTCCCATAGCTAGGATGGAAGCAATTAGAATGTTATTAGCATTTGCATGTTTCAATGAATTTAAATTATATCAAATGGATGTTAAAAGTGCATTTTTAAATGGTTTTATAAAAGAAGAAGTGTATGTGGAACAACCTCCAGGTTTTGAAGATTCAAATTTTCCGGATCATGTTTTAAAATTGACAAAAGCTCTTTATGGTTTAAAGCAAGATCCTAGAGCTTGGTATGAAAGATTGTCAAATTTTTTAATTGAAAAAGGTTTTTCAAAAGGGAAAGTTGACACTACATTGTTTTTGAAGCATAAAGGTAAAGATTTATTAGTAGTTCAAATTTATGTTGATGATATAATATTTGGTTCTACTAATGATGTTCTTTGCCAAGAATTTTCTAAGCTAATGCAAAGTGAGTTTGAGATGAGCATGATGGGGGAGCTCTCATTTTTCTTGGGACTCCAAATCAAGCAAAAAAAGATGGCATCTTCATCAATCAAGATAAGTACGTCAAAGATATGCTCAAGAAGTTTGGACAGGAAAATGGGAAACCTCATGACACTCCAATGAGCTCTTCAACAAAGCTTGACTTAGATGAAGGAGGTAAATGTGTAGATGTTAAATTATATAGGTTAATGATTGGATCTATACTTTATCTAACTGCAAGTAGACCGGACATTATGTTTAGTGTTTGCTTATGTGCTAGATTTCAATCATGCCCTAAGGATTCACATTTACTAGCTGTTAAGAGAATCTTTAGATACCTTAAGGACACTCCTAGTTTAGGACGTTGGTATCCTAGAGACTCTAGCTTTAGCTTGCATGCTTTTTCTGATGCGGATTATGGAGGATGCAAATTAGATAGGAAAAGCACCTCCGGTACTTGCCAATTCCTTGGAAATATGCTAATTTCTTGGGTTTCAAAGAAATAAAATTGTGTTGCATTATCTACGACTGAAGCGAAATACATTTCAGCTGGTAGTTGTTGTGCACAAGTTTTATGGATGAAACAACAACTTTTTGATTATGGAATTGAAGTAGGTACCATTCCTATCAAGTGTGACAATACTAGTGCTATATGTCTCACTAAAAATCCCATCCAACACTCTAGAACTAAGCACATTCAAATAAGACATCACTTCATTAGAGACCATGTCACTAAGGAAGATGTAGTTCTAGAATTTTTTGATACTTTGCACCAATTAGCGGATATCTTTACAAAACCTTTAGACAAGGAACGATTTTGGACACTTAGGAGAGAATTAGGTTTGACCAATCTATCTTCACTAAGTGTTTAAAATAATGTTAGCACTTGTAATAATAAATGAAAAATGCTTATAATAGTAATTTTTGATTGCATTCATTGCTATTAGTTAGGGGGGGTTTATGATTCTTGATAAAAAAATAAAAAAAAAATTAATTTTATGTTCAAATATCGTTTAAAGATTAATTGAATTGTTTGAACATGATTAATTTTCAATATATGAGTTGCCAATACCACTAGAGCAAATTAATTTAGCATTTTGGGTGTTTAAAATCGAATTTTAGCATTTTGGTGCAGAGGGAATCGATCCCCCCTTGAGGGAACCGATTCCCCCTTTGAAGGGGAACCGATTCCCCCCATAGGGGAATCGATACCCTCCTGGGGTTCTGGTTTTATCGGGCAGAACCCTTGGTTTTGGCCCAAAACTCTCTTCTCTTCTCTTACGTCGTTTCTCCTCTCTACGCTCTCCATATCTCCACTTTCCCTCAAATCAACGTTTTTAATCGGAATTCACCTCAAATATCATCCTCTAAACCTGTTGGAATCATCAAAAACGTGCAAACTTCATCTAATCTCACTCAAATCCGAAATCATTCAAGGTATTTTTCCAAAACTTCTTTTTATTAATTTATGAACATAGAACTAGTTTTAATTAGTTCTAGGTTGAATTTTTGATCGGGCATTGATTATTTAGTGATTAGAAACTAGATATTACAACTAATTTAATCAAAAACACAAGATTTTTCCAAAATTTTCTAAATTTTTGAAATTAAAAAAAATTAAATTATTGTGTTTTGATTAAATTATGTTGTTATTATGAAAACTATACATATATTGTTTCTCAAAACCATATTTTTCAAAAGTTTTTCAAAAACTTTGCCCATTAGGATTGATTTAGAGAACCTTGAAATATTGAGGACTCAATTGAGTTTTGGGATTGATTGAATTGCATACATGTGTTTTCTAAATTGCAGGTTATCAATTCTATTCTAATTTCCTAAACCATGTCCAATCCTAAACGTGCTAGGTCATCATCTAGTCGTTCACACCGTCAACCAAATCCACCTCCAAATCCTCCTCCTATTCCAATTTCTAATCCTAATCCCATTGATCCTAACTTGACCATCCAAAATTTGTGTTTCAATCATCCTGGTCCTAGAAATCATCCTTTTTGGTATTATCAATATTTTGACTCTTACAAAATCCGGGAAGAACGTATTCCTTCCCGTCAAGCTATGTTAGCTATCAATTTTAAATATCTTTCTCTTTTACAAGAGTGGAAATTTGATAAACTCTTTGACCTTGAACCCATCGTTTACCATCAACTTGTTCGTATTTTCTATTCTAATGCCGTTTGTGTTAAAAACCAAACTGAAACCGAAACCATAGGAATTTGTTCCTACCTTCTAGGACAATTCTTATATATTGACTCGGCTTACATAGCCAATATATTTGGATTAGATAATGATGGGATTTCAAATGAAAAACAGGTTTTAGGATCTCGTTATAAAAGAAGGGATAATGCAAGTGTCCTAGACCTTCATGAACGTTTTCTTCATCTAATGATTTCTTGGTGGTTTCGACCATCCGGAGGTCGTTATTCTACTCTTAGAGACTTAGATATTTGGTGGTTACATTGTTTCGAAAACAATATTAAAATCAACCTACCTCAGATTATTTTTGCTGAAATTGTTGAAACCGTAAATCTTGTTCCTAACAAAAAACTCTGTTAATCTCTTGTTTACGGTTGCATTTTGAGTAATCTGTTTTCCAAAGCTGGGCTTAGAGTCAGTCTAGATGTCGTTTTTTCCCTTAAGAAACAAATTAACCTTCTTTCCTTAACGAGAGCGGGGTGGATTAAGGATAAGAAAACTGGTGAATGGGTTCGATCTTCTGCAAATAC
The DNA here is from genome assembly GCF_006381635.1 of Hibiscus syriacus. NCBI lineage: Eukaryota > Viridiplantae > Streptophyta > Magnoliopsida > Malvales > Malvaceae > Hibiscus > Hibiscus syriacus. The sequence goes on along the minus strand of NW_024061932.1, from coordinate 431,743 downwards.
TCCGGGAGCTAGTTCTTCACAAGCTCCACCCGAAGCTGACGAAGATCTCGAGCTTGAGCAATTAATACGAGACATCGATGAATCCGAAGATGAACCTGAGCAGCCCGAGGAGCAGCCCAAAGAGCAAGCACAACAAACGCATCCAATGCCTCCATATTTCCAATCCTTTATGGAGACATTCGATTTTCGATATGCTACTATGGATTCGCGCTTTACTTCTATAGAGTCCCATTTATCCACAATGGGAGCTCAACAATTAGAAATTCTTCGGGAAATGCGTGCAAATAATGAAGCAACCAACGCACGTATTAATGACCTCACTAACGAAATGGCCGCTATGCGAGCTCGTTTTCCTCCTCCTGATCCGGATATGTGATTCAATGTTTTGCTTTGAACTCCAAACTTGTTGTTTTAACATTTTGAATATTTTGGAATATTTGAATTTTTGGATTGATTGACTTTGAATTTGTTTGGATTTATGAATGGTTAGAAATTATCTATTTGGTGTGATTAAATTTATTCATTATTGCATCATTTACTTCACGATTAGATATATGACCGATTTTGCCATTTCACATTAATTATGAATATTGATTATGAAACTAATGGCTAACGTTTCTCTTGCTTGTGATCTTAGCAGCTTATATTATATATAATCAATTGGCTAACTGATTTCAAAACCTTGTTTAAATTCTTTAAAATGTCTTTTTGATTTAACAGAAAGGGGGAGAAGTGTTAAAGTGTTTTTAAATGATAAATGATAGAAGTGTTAAAGTAAGGGGGAGTAATTTCAAAACTTGATTTCAAAATCTTAAAATTAATAAAATATTTTGTTATATCAAAAAGGGGGAGATTGTTGAAAACATTTTGATATTTCGATATAACAAATTAAGTTAAATGGATTTTAAGATTTTCCAAATAATTTTTCTAAGTATATTCGATATAATTATTTCGAATATCAAAACATTACTCCAAATCTTTCAAAGATCATTTTTAATCCTTACTCAAAGTGTAAAATTAAGATTTAAACTTAAAACAATTTCAAAATAATTTTACAAAGTATTTCGAACCATTTCAAAGGCAAAAATTCCAGATTGCTCAGAGGGAACCGATTCCTCCCCAAGGGGGTACCGATTCCCCCTGAATGGTTTAGCTCTGAGAATTCCAGTATGCTCGGAGGGACCGATTCCCCCCCAGGGGGTACCGATTCTCCCCTTGTATAATGGTCAAAATATTTAAATTTTACACTTAGGGATCCGATTCCCCATAGGGGGTAATGATTCCCCCCACGCTCCAAACTGTTTTATTAATTGTTTTCACACTAAAACGGCTATATTATTTTCTCTAATCATCCCCAACGTTCAGAAGTGATTCAAGGTGTATTTAAGCAAACTTAGAAGCCATTGATCAATAACAAGAAACATCAAGCAATTAAAATCAAGAGAGAATCAAAGAGAAAGCATCAAACCTCAAGTTTGAGCATTTCAAGCCTATTTTTCATTCAATATTCAATTTGCTTTCAAGAACACTTATTGTGCTCAATTGTATTTATTCTTGAGTGTTCTTTTTTTTCTAGAATTGTGCAAACATATTTGCCTTGTGAGGTTTTTCTTGTAAGTTTGCAAATTTGTATTTCTCTTTGAGAAAAGAGTGTTCTCAAGAATTGGGGTATATTCTTGAGGGAGTTGTAAGGTTATCTCTTTGGCCTCAAAAGAAAGAACAAATTAGTGAATTTGTTGGAAAATCCTTAGTGTGGATAGCTAAGGTAGTGGACGTAGACTTTGGTTGATAAAGTCGAACCACTCTAAATCGCTGTGCAATTTCTTTCAATTTTCTGCAAAATCTTCCACCAAAATTTTTATTGCCAATTCACCCCCCTCTTGGTCGATTCAGTCAATCGATTAACTCAACACGATCCCTTCACCAAAATGATGGATCCCTTGATTAATAGGATCGATCTATTTCTTGTAACGGTCGAATTATTTGAAAAAAGATCATTCCCTTTCATAAAAGAATGAAACTCTTGTGCATTAAATGTTATTTTTGGTTATAGGTAACGACTATAATGATCCCTAATGGTTAGAATTTATGGAGAATGTATAAATTGAAGGTTAAAGTATCCCAAGGTTAACAAGAACAAAATTGAACAAATATACCAACATCAAAGAACTGTTTTGTGCTTTATTTTTCAATCTTTTCATTGTAACACACTTTTGAGCTAAATTGTTTATTTTGCTCAAGTTCTATTTGAGTGAGTGATTAATTTGTGCAAACATATTTGCCTTGTAAGGTTTTCTCAATTGTTTGTTCTTTTTGTAATTCCTCTTGTGTAGAGAATGTGAGTAAGGTTTTGGGGTATAAAACTTGTGTGTTGTTGTAAGATTACATCTTTTCCTCAAAAGTTATCAAATCTAGTGGGTTTAAGAAATCCTTAATGTGTATGCTAAGGTAGTGGATGTAGACTTGGTTTAGAAGTTGAACCACTCTAAATCATTGAGAAAATCTTTCTATTTTTCGGTTGCTTCCATAAAATTTTTAAAAGGCCAATCCACCCGTTTCTGCATATTTGGATTGTCCGTAAGAGATAAAAATTGGTATCAGAGTAGTTCTTTATCGATGGTTTAACAACCTTGAAAAGGTCCATTAAGAGATCTATAAACTTCTACAATTAACCGATAAAGATGGCTTCAGCTTTCAGCACTGACAATGTTGAAGATTCCCAATCCATTCCAAGACCTCCATACTTCAATGATGCAAACTACTCATATTAGAAGAATATAATGATGTTGTTCGTTCAAGCTACCAGTTATTCGGTTTGGGATGTCATCATTGATGGTTCACTACTCCTCGAAGAAATAAATCAGAATATAACAATGAAAATAGGAAGTTAGACTAACTCAAGGCCAAATCCATGCACATCCTTTCTTATGCATTTGGCCCCGATGAGTATATTAGAGTGTCCTCATGCTCTAATGCTAAGGAAATTTGGATAATCTTGAAGTCACTCATGAAGGTATAAATCAAGTGAATAAAACAAAGATTGATAGCCCCATACATAATCATGAGAATTTTAAAATGAAGCTTGATGAAGTTATCAATGCCATGTCCAATAGATTTACCACTATCATTAACGAGCTAAAGGGTTTTGGGAAATTCTACTCAAAACGAGGAAATTGTGAGAAATTCTCTTAATAGTTTTTCCATGTCATGAGAATCCAAAAGGTTGACTATCCAAAGATCTTGAAGTTCTTACTTTTGATGAACTTATTAGTTTCTTTCTCAATCGTGAGATGAGACTTCAAAGGAAAAAAGAAAAATATGAGGGAAAGAAATAGCATAAGAAAAATGATGCTGACATCACTTTCAAGTTCACCAATGAAGATGAAGAAGATTTTAGTGAATATGTGGATGAATATAAAGAGATGTCCAAGCATTTCATGAATTCTAGCGATTCATGTCATCAAAAAAGAATTTTGTAAAGTTGAAACAAAAAAGGAAAAAGATCTTATCATTTGCTACAATTGTAAAAAAATTAGGACATGTCAATTATGATTGTCCCTAATTAAAGAAGAAGTGACCAAGTAAGCCAAATAATAATACTTTTGTTGCTATTTGGAGTGATGAGAACATCACCGATGATGAAGAGGATAAAATAGCCAACCTTCACCTTATGGTCATCCAAGAAGATTCAAAGGTATCTTCTAACTCAAATAAATTAAATTCATACTCTTTTGAAGAGTTACAAGATATTTATGATGAATTGATTTTGGAATTTGAGACCATGAATTCCAAATATAATAAAATAATTTCTAAATTTAAAAATGAAAATGATTATCTTCTGAAAAATAAATTGGATTTAGAAAGTAAAAATAAAATTTTGAAAAGTGATTTGGAGTTTCTAAATTGAAAAATAAAATTTTGAAAAATAAAATTTTGATTTGAAAATTAAGCTTGATAGATTAATAAAAGAAAAAAGAACTTATTTCTAACAATTCATCAAAGTCAATAATGGAAAAATGTTAACATTAGAATTATCATTGTCATAATTCTAATACTTGTCCTATAAAGAAAATAATATTTTTAAAATAAGACAAGTATGTGTTTCTAAGAGAACTAGAGGGATTAAACTAACAATCAAAGACTCGAAGCAATTTGGGTACTGAAAATCATGTAGTTGTCTCTTGTAAGTGTGATGGAGCAATGATGAGCAAAGTCAAGCTATTTGGGAGCTCTAAAACACACTAAGAAATGATACTTTAAGAAAGGGAGACCTAAGAAATCAACCTTAATTCAAGTGATAACAAGTTTTAATTTCATGCAATTTTATAGGATTTTATATGTTTATATGCATGATTGAGTGTCCCCCACATAGTGCTTAATTGTAATTAGTTAGGGGATTTTTTTTTTGCATGAGTTGCGTATTTATGGCTTAATATGTTAATGTTGATTTTTCTGTCTTAAATTTGCAATGTTAATTGTTGTTGTGAAATCATGTTCTCTAGGCTTTGTAAGTAACACTCATAACCCGTATATGCGAACCAATACGAGTTACAGATGTCAAATCAGAAATTTAAAAACATTTCTTTATGTGAACCAAGTAAAATTTGGTTTCATTCAAACATCTCAAGTTTCATAACTTGAAAAATTATTATAAAATAATTATTCATAGAAAATCGTAATATAATATTGTTGGTTACCAATTCAAAATCAGTTTCAAGCAGTGATAAACAATTTTGTTATGTTTCATTAAATAAACACGACTGTCCATAACGTTTGATTTAAAACCCAAATTAATTTTATTTAACCATATTTTAATATCATAATATTTATTAATACTATTAATTATATTTAATACTAACTATATTAAGAAATTGCAAACATTTCATTCTCGTATACATACCAACTATAACTTTTAGAACACAATATGATGTCATCATTGTTACCTGTAAATATTTCCTTGGTGATTGATGCCAAGCTCAGCTCCTTACTCATTTTCTTCCTTTTTCCTACGCATGAAAATCATTACACGCCAAGTATACACTTAGTGAGGCAATCATATAAATATTAAATGCAATGCAACATATAAATATAAATGAGGAATAATATTCAATGCAATGTGATCACTTTACCTGCATTCCAACCATGTTACCATAAATTAACATGATATAACCGGATATAAAGTTTCTTACCAATATACTTGACATTTATCCCATAAACTTGTAAGCTTATTTGCCTGTTTATTATTTATTAACCAACAAGCCATAGTCCAAATGTAAATCTATGAAGACCCTGGGTATTCGAGTCAAATATGCATCGAAGTGCTAATACACATAAGGTTGTGCCCACCATAATACACATAAGGTCGTGCCCACCATAATACACATAAGGTCGTGCCCACGATATGCACTCAGTGCCCTTACACACTATAGTGATGCACTAAATATCCTTACACAATAGTGGTAATCTGATTAGGCAACTGCTAGGCTCTATGGCATGCCAATTACACCCTATCCTTCAATGACTTACTTGGGCATACAGTCTATTTTATTTGATCCATCCATTGCAAAATATATTATCATAATTTAACGTTGGACAGTTCATACCTGAAGTATCATTCATATTAAATATCATATATGTTCATGATACACATCATATGTAATTATCAGTGATCTATGCATTTATATTCAACCTTTGACATATTTAGAACATGTCAAATGTATGATATATGATATATGACATAAGGTAGACTTATCGCAAGTCCTGCCCATTGATGTATAAAACATCCATGTATAATGTTATGCATGCATTTCACTCCTTAGCTTTAATAATATTTGATCCTGATTTCAAGCACTCAATCTCTAGACGAACATCATTACCAAGCATACACAAATTCAAACCAAACGTTAGAATTTTACTAACATAGGCATACTTTGGAAAATAAATTCCTAATAAACTTTTTGATTATTATTCGTTACAATTTCCATGTCACAACATAAATGTTGACCTTAATACTTCAAATTGAACATTGAAGTTCCTTTTTATCCCATCTTCACATAATATTTTCACTTAAGCTCCCAACCATTCCATAATTGTGATTTAAACTTAACTTTTACAAGCATTCCAAAATAATCCCAATTTCACATCCTAACTTCAATTGCAACACTCAAACAATTATTTTCAGCGTAGTAAGTAAACTATTGAACAATTACACAACAATCCATAACTGTTCCAAATTGTCTATTAGGTCCCCCAACTTTCATAAATTATAAAATGGTTCTAAATTTTTATAAGGCTTGTAGATTACTTCCTACATAATTTCCAGCCCCTACATAATTTTTCCATAATTTTTATCATCCTCTATAGTCAAGGTCGAATGCTTTGTATGTTCAAGATTAGGGTTTTCATGATTTTACTCGATTTTGATTCGATTCAAGCGTGAAATCAACTTCTATTCAACCTCATAAAATCTAAAAAGTTAAAACCCTAACTTAATTTCATCAAAACACATCTTTCTCCCAAGATTAGGGTTAGGCCAAAACTTAATATGTCATATGATCATGTACAAGTGATTTTAATTATCAATCATGCTTGGAAAGGATTCTATAGCCCCAATAACATCAAAATCCTTCAACAATTCCATAAACCCTAATGTGAACATAATACCTAAGGATCATTTAACAAAAACCAAATTAGCAAACAATAATGGTACTAAATGATAGTGTTTTTTTCGAATCGGACAATTTTCTGTTTCACGACATGTTCCAAAATCCAAAAGAAATTGCTCAAAAATGAAAAATAAATATTCTCTTACCTTGTTCATGGGGAGAACGAAACGTTGCTTGAAAATGGATAACTTTTCATGAAATTTCTAAGGAATTTCATGCTAATTTAACCTTTATTTAAGCTTAAATGATTAAAATATTCATTTAATGAGAAATGTCCATTTTTCCATTTATGAAACTTGATATTTACAATAATACCAAACCACATAACCTTATCATCTTTCCAAAGTTAAAGATGATCAAATAGTTTACCCTAATCCAATTTTACCAAGCAACTTTCCAAAATTTACAATCTTGCCAGTTTGATCCAACGATCCAAATTAAACATGAAAATAAATCTTCAAATACAACGATCCATATTATTTTCCATCATTTTAAAATGTGGAAATAAAGCTTAATTTATCATCCTTCAAATTTTCTCAAAATTTCTATTCGATCCGATCTATCGAATTTTTACCAGACTTTAACACTTTCTAGTTTTTAACACAATTTCCATATCAAGAATCTGATTCCAATAAAGCCCCTCTCAAGATTAAACTATCCATTTATGGAAGAAAAATTCTTTTTGGTAAAATTACCAATTTGGTACCTAAACTTTTCCCAATTTTCTACTTTAGCCACCAAACTTTCAAAATTTTGCATTTTAGTCACTAACAAAAATTATCCCATTGGGTAAAGAATTGATCCCTTGGATTTTCTAGAAAAAGGATCGATTTTTTTTCTAAAAGGATCGATCCCTTTTTGCGATGAATAGATCCCTTTAGGGAAAATTTGCACATATCTCTTTATCAAGCCTTCACTTCGAAGCAAAATAATCCCAAACACTCCCAAACTCCGAATTTCATCAATATTCTTTAAAAAAAATCATTTTCAAGGTGTTTTTGTGCCAAATAATTCCTTCAAATTTCCTTTCAACGATTCTTAACATATTTTTTAGTAATCATCATATTTTGGTAAGATTCATAAAAACCCTAACTTTCTAATCTTTTAAATTAAAAAGGAGTTGAATTAGGTGGTTAAAGAACAATTATTTATTGCAAATGTTTTTTTATTGCAGGTAGCATTACCCATAACCAATTTTCATCAAAAAAAAACCTTTATCTTACACCCACAAGGTGTTCGATAAAAGTCCCCAATAAAAAACCACCCTTAACCCATTAGGCCATAACCCTTTTAACGACCAAAATTAGTTTTTAATTCTTCCTAATTTTTTTTGAAAATCCTTTAAACATCTTATTCGATTCAAAAACAAATTTTCTTTTAATTTTTCAAAAATGCTATGAAGAAAAACCATGACTTCAAAGGGGTAATCCAGAAGCAGCCCTTGAGTTACTTCTTGGATTGACTAATGTTTTAGAATCTCCAAAGCTCAAGAGTGATGTGACTCATTTTTTTTACTTATTATCAAATTAAGGATACTCAAAAGATCGAATTTGAATTTTTAAACTTATTGGGGTTTCCCAAAAAAATTAGAGGATATGGAATTGTTTAATTTCCTAAATTTTCATGCCCTATCTATCCCTCTTTAGCTGGAGCTTTTTGCTTGAATGCTCGTGTGTCATCCGTTACTCATGATGAAACCACTTATAGGACCATTGTTTCATATCCTATGGGTTATACTATCACCATTACCGTCAACTTCATCGCCCAATCTTTTGACCTTCCTCTTATTGGTGATGACAATGAAAAAGGTCATTTTCCTCCTGATATGCATCTTAGAAACAATGGAGCCACCCTTTTATCCCTCAACAACAACTTGCTTCATCTTATCGTCACCCATTGCATCCGAGCTCAAGGAACATAATTTTCTACCGTCCTCAAGAGTAACTATTGGTGGATGTATTGCATTTAACAAGGTCACAAGCTTCACCTAGCTAGCTTGATCTTCGACGATATTGTTAGTGTGATCAAGTCTAAAGCTCAACCAAACCTTGTGTACAGGATGCACCTTTTTTACTTTTTGAAGCTTCTCAGTATCGACACTTCTTATGAGTCTGACATGTTCTCTACTGATGATAGGTTCACCATTTGTTCTACCATGTTAAAAATTGACCACATAGAGAAGCTCGAGGGATCCATGTGTTGGATTCTTTGTCGCCAAAGTGAACATGAGGATGATAACCATGATGAAGACGAGCATTAGGGTGATGCTTTTGATGGTGAAGAGCCCGAGAGAGTGGCTCATGTAGACGTATCACCTCTAGCAGATTTTTTATGAGGCTTTTAGGAGAGGATGGTTCAGTCTATTGGTTCTCTCCGAGCTTATGTTGATGCATGTTTGTGATGATCTTGCAAATTGTTAGGATGCTTTTGAGGCTCAAATGATTAAGGAGGTTCGAGTGATCCAGTGTCAGCTTGACAGATTTTACTTCTCTCATTGTTCATTGGTGCATATCATTTTAATGTTATTAGATTTTGTTACATTTATAACATTTGGTCCTTTGATGTTTTATTTTTATTTAGTACTTGAATGTTTTTATTTGGTTATTTGGATATTTAAGACTTTGGTACTCTATATTTTGTATGGATTTATCTATTTATGTTGAAGTACCTTTGATGCTTCATATATTAATTCTCCATATGTGTTTATTTTATCCTAGATTTATTTTTACTACTTTATCTCATTTTTTATATGATACTAACATTGTTGAGTTGTTTTTTACTTAACAAAAAGTGGAGAAGTATGTATAAAATGAAAAATAATTTTTCAAAATTAAAATTGGAGCTTAAATTTCTTCATAAATTATTCTATTATTATTCAAATAGGTAGCATTTTTCAAAAACAAATTTTCGAAGAGTTTTGTTATATCAAAAAGGGGAAAATTGTTGAATTAAGATTTTGATATAACAATAATTTGTAAAATTGATTTTGGACTTAATCGAATTTATCAAAAATAATTCAAAGCCCAAAATAAATTGAAAATTATGTTTTAAAGTTTTTTCAACTTAGTCGAATATTTTCAAAAACATACTAGGCATTTTCGCTCTTTAAAGTTGAGTTTCCAAGAATTTTTTGCTCAAAGGATTGATCCCTTAGCAAAAGGATCAATCCCTCAAATTCCAGTAAGTTTTTGATCAATCTATTCCTCTAAAGGATCGATCCCTCGAGGAAAAGGACCAATCTATTCCTCTAAAGGATCGATCATTTTCTTGCAATTATCATATTTATTTTAGAAAGGATCGATCCCAAGGATCAATCCATGTGCATTAAATGCTACTTTTGGTTGTAGGTAACGAACTGTAATGATCCCTAACGGCTCTAAATGACTATAATTGATGAAGAATGTTTATATTGAAGGTCAAAACATCCTAAGGAAAACATGAACCATATCGAATAAATATACCAACATCAAAGAAGTGCTTTGTGCTTTATTTTTTCAGTCTTTTTCATTGTAACACACTTGTGAGCTATATTGTTTATTTTGCTCAAGTGTGATTTGGGCAAGTGCTTAATTTTTGCAAACATATTTTCCTTTTGAGGTTTTATCAATTGTTTACTTTATTTTGTAATTTCTCTTGTGAAGAGAGTGTAAGCAAGGTTTTGAGGTATAAACCTTTTGTGTTGTTGTAAGGTTACTCCTTGTCCTCAAACGTTAGAAAATCTAGTGGATTTTGGAAATCCTTAGTGTGGATGCTTAGGTAGTGAATGTATACTTGGTTAAGAAGTCGAGCCACTCAATCATTTTGCAAATCATTCTATTTTTCACTTACTCCCACAAAATTTTTAAAAAGCCAATTCACCCTATCTTAGCATATTTCAGTTGTTCATAAGAGCTAACATATTGTATGAAAATATATGATAAAACAAAGTGATTTCATTAAAAATCAAACTAAATAAAAGTAAATAGGAGAAAATTATGCCACACATCTAAACAAACAAATTACAAAGAAAAAAATATTATGATTACTAATTGAGAGATGCCAATAGAATAAAGCATGTCATTTTGGTTTGTCCCAAATTTCAAAAATGACCATATTATTTTTGTTATCTGGTATTTTTCTAATATCCATGTCATTGTGAATTCTAGTTGACTTCAGACGACTTTTATCTTTACGACGTAGTTCAAGATCTGTTATAATGGTAGGGTCATTGTCAACCACGTTCCATTATTGTTCATTAGTATAACTTCCTAATCCGACCCAGAGATCAATAGACTAAGATATTACATGGGACCACCAGGTGGGTAACCTAAAAATTTTCTTTTTAAAATAATTAAAATATCGATTGAAAGTCATCCATCATAAAAATAAATAGTTTAAATGAGTATTTCAAAATACAATTACGACTCGAACACATGAAGCTCCATATATAGCACATGACCTCTAATAAATACTCAAGACGTACTTTGATGCTCATATCAGTTTGGAATACAGAATACTCGATAAGTTTCTCAAACGCTTCTCCTAAGAACCTGCACACGAAAATAAATTATGAGCGTTGAGTTCACAAGCTCAATGCAACATTAATAACCAAACTATACTACATGCATCCATTACATGATCATGCTAACATACATGTTAGCATACGAGGATGCTAAGCTAAACATACATATAAAGGTAGGCATTATGGTATGGTTGGAGGGTTTCGCTACATCTCAAAGACACACACCCCTCTAGCCTACCTAGGGTGAGATCCAAAATTTATACCATCGAAACTATTCACCCATCCAATCTATTCATTACGAGTACTTGAGGCATCTACAACAGACCAACATTGAAATGCCTTACGCACTAACTAAGAAATGTATTGACATTCTAACATACAAAAAGACCATCTTACTACTAGAGTACCTCGGGTGTCCTGATCGTTTTCCAAGAGTCATACAAAGGCTAACTTGATGTCTTCCTAATTTATGTCGTTTCTTGTTGTAATTATAAACCTTACAGTTGTTCTCACTTGTAGTCTTATTTATAGAGTTTTTATGACATTTGATCCTCTAACCAGAATACTTGAGTTAAGATGGGTTCCTTACCCAAATCAAGATGAGGGTATTGATACTAGGCCTATCAATAACGATATCGATCCCTGAGTATCAGTACTAATCTGAGTTATTGATACCAATATAGGCTATTAGAATTCAATAAGTTCTAGCAGTATTGATACCCTTAATTGTAGTATCAATACTGGCTTACTCGGGTAATGATACTACCCTTCGTATTGACACAAATTTGGTTTCGATGCTTGAAAATTCGTTGAGTATCAATTCCATTACTTAGGGTATCGATATTCTCACCATGGTATTGATACTCCCTTGATTATCGGTACTAAAATTGGCTATTGGAATTCAAAATATAAGAATGGTATCAATAATAAACTTTGAGTATCGATACCCTATGAATAATGTCGATACTCTCGGCCAAGATACCTTATTAATTTTAACTACATGAATAACAATATTAGTACTGTTCATCCAGTATCGGTACTCAAGCCTAGAATTGCTATGTTTTTGGCACAAAAATTCAATCTAACACTACTCATTCACCCCCTAAGTTCACCAAGGGATGTTTAAGTCTTATGTAAATTGATAGGGGTCATAAGAAGTCATTTTCATGCTTTAAGGCATCGTAATATGTGATTTACCATGAACATACTCATATTTTATTTAAAATAATGCAAGCTAAGACATGACATTTAATAATCCAAAAATTGTATATACAGGTTAGAAATGGGATACCTTCATGTTTAGTTGTTGAATACATCTCCAAATCAACCAAGAACTAACTTCTTTTTTCCCTTTGCTTTGGAACCTTCTCCAATCTCTCTTACTAATATCACACGGGAAAAATGAGTTACTAACTCAATTAAGAGACCAAAATAAAACTAAGAACACTTTCATAAACTCAAACTTACCTAAAATGAACTATAGATCTCTAGTTTCCTAAACCCTCACTAAACCCCCATCTATGGCCAAACCCTATGATTGAGAGCTTGAATAAAATAATGGGGTGAGGAGATTATGATTCTTATCTTGGAAATTTTGTACTAAGCTTGTAGGTCACCAAGATTTCACCTTTGCTAAGTTTTCAAGAAGGAGAAAAAGATGGAGATAAAAGAGAAGGTAGGGGACACAAAAATGATAAAAATGAGGGAAAGAGAGAGAGTGGCTCAACATATTACATCATCCATATTAAGAAAAATCAGCCTTTGAAATAAAAATGGTATAATAGTGTCTTTGGTTCTTCCTCTTCCACTCAACTATTAAAAATGCCCCATTTTTCTACCATTTGAGCATAACCCAAGCCCAAATGCATCCTTAATTAGTCATAGCTTTTCTACAAGTCTAGTGGGATTATTTAAATCTTCTTGGGTTAGCCCAAAATAACTAACCTAATATTTGGGGTGTTACAACGCTCCCACATAATAAGAAATTTTGTCCTCAAAATTTACTTGGATAGAAGAGATATAAATACCGAAGTTGCATATCCTCTTTGGTTTTTCACATTTCTTCCTTGATACCATGATTCATACATAGAAAGTTTACTAAGAGAATATTATTGTTCCTTTGTTACTTCACATATTTTGCCAGTATCCTTATCGGTTATTCCTCATATGTCATGTCTCGACTCATCTAGATTTGCTCTAATGGTATAATGTGAGAAGAGATAGATTGATTTCTCCTAATATTGGATACGTGGAACATGATAACTCTGTAAAAGACTATATTTTAGGTATTTTTACTCAAGTTATTTATTGTGTAAAAGACATTGACATAACATTTTAGTTGCATATAGTTGCATTTAGGGCATTTTTGCATGTGGTGAATAAGTTTTTCTTCGGAAAAGTTTATTTGATTAAACTGATACTGTTGATGAGAAGGGTTATGTGTTGGCTGTGATGATACAGGTGATAGGAAACAACCAAGGAATAATTTATTTACCGAGACAAATTTTGTTCCAAGGCCAAAGGAACTGAAGACGATGATCGTGAAGAATAACTTTTGTCGTGGTAATTTTTATCTTGCAAGCCTGACACAGTACGAGAAAAAATTGCTAACGTCATGTAGCCCCTGATCCTGTTGCTAATTTGGGACCACTGCTAGTTATCTTGTTTTCATGAATTGGGCATGAATTCAAGGGAAATTTAAGATATTTCAAGGGTACTAAACCCTAAAAATTCCCCACTATAAATAGGACATGATGGCCACCATTTAAGACACTCTGTACCACCTACCCTAAAAGAAAGGCTTGGAGAAAAGCGACTACAACACCTCTTTTCTATCGTTCTTTCTCTCATCCATCCTTGATGCCCTCAATAGCTAGACTTCACCGGAGTAACGGCTAGTCCCTCAAGAGAGGCTAGAACGCTAGAGCGATCTTGGTGGTAGTCTGATGTCACGGTAGAGCTTTGTTCTGGGAGTTATTTTTCCCCTTGTTCTTCATTTCTTATTTATTTTTTAAGGGCTTGTACTTGACGAATATTTTTTGGGATGATGTTAGCCAAACCATAAACTATTTTATTTGGTGTTGGAAATTCTTTGATGATATTTTATTTTACGGGTAATGGATGATTAAGTATGTTTTTGTTAAATGTTATTTTGTTCACTATTTTAATCTTTTGCTTTAGCATTGTAAGAGCTTTTGAAAGATTGTCATTTTTCTAGGATTTGATACCTAATATCGAGAGAGTTAGGTTAGATATATGTGAACAAGGGAACTAATATGGGATGGTGAGGTTCTAATCCACCTTAGATATAAGGAGAGGATTTCAAGTGACTAAGAATGATAAATGCTTGAGTAGATAGGCTAGCGCTACAGTTTACGCTGAGGGGCATTGCTGCAGTAACAGTTTGAGAAACAAAGGACTGCAATTCGTGCAGAGTAGTATTGTCATAAAAATAGTTTACAAGGTTCCATGCTAGAGATACTCTTCGAACACTTTAGTAAATCCTGTCGGGCAACATAAGCATAGTGTACTTAGATCATCATAGCCATAGAATATTTTTTGTCGTAGAAAATCCAACCCAAGTGCTCCATTAGAAGTCTGATTGTGTGAGGTTGCGAGTCTATTTCCAAAGTTTTGGCAATTTTAGCCTTAACAACTTTTGTTTATTTACTATTATATATTTTTCTTGGGACGACAAAATTTATCTTCTTACTTCACTTCACATTTTTCACTGCATATTTTTCATATGTTCATAGCATTTGTCACCGCATATTTTCCTTTTTTATATCATTAGACTTATATACTTAGGATTAGCTAGTAACATTATTCCTAGATGTAGCAATCTTTTAAAAGCCCTCTAATCCCGGTGGAGACGATACTCAATCATTATAATAATACTTGCGTCAATTGTGTATATTTGCATAAGTTTGTGTACCACATCACTATATATTTACATGTGATCAAGTTTTTTGGCGCCATTGTCGGGGATTGACAATTGGTGTTTTTAAAAGTTTTGTTATAGCTTTTTTTTCTTTCTTTATTATTTTTTCTTTATGGATTTATTTTTTATTTTGTTTATCCTTTTCAGGTGTTATTCTTTTACTATTTTGAACCTAAGATTGAAAAATTTTTGTTCAAGGAACCTTAAGAATTAAATTCTAGGTCAAATACGAATGCAAAAAATATTACAAGACCACGAACTATTAGAGATCATTTATCTCCCACCTTGGATGACCTAAAACCTGCTATTGTAGCTCCCAAGATTCAGACAACCGATTTTGAGATCACACAGGTTATGTACGACATGTTGGACTTGATTGGACAGTTTGGTGATGCTCCTCATGAGGATCCTCATGAGGATATAGGGCAACATGTTTGAGCATTTTTTGAGGTGTGTGACTCATTTCGACAACAACGTGTGCATGAAGATGTGTTGAAATTGAAGTTATTTCCATATTCTTTTAAAGTTCATGTAAGGTAAAAGCTTAATGGAGTACCTTTCGGCTTGATAAGGTCTTGGGTGGACTTGTAAAAAATTTTGCTACGGCATAATCCACCCAATATGAACAACCTTCTTAGGAACACCATAACATCTTTTTTCCAAGACAATGAAGAGTCTATGTATGAGTGCTGAGACCGATACAAAAGTTTACTTCACAAGTGCACCAATCATGGATTCCACAACTGGACTCAAGTTGTGATGTTCTGCAATGGAGCCAACGTACCCACTCACATGATGTTGGATGCCTCAGCGAATGGTACTCTTCGTGACAAATCACTCGAAGAAGCCATTGATATCCTTGATATGATAGCCAACAACCGATATCAATTCCCGTCTATAGGGCTTGGAATTGAAAGTAAAGTGTCTGGGGCATTTTAACTTGATGCCAAGGATTCAGTGTCAGTCCAACTTTCTGCCATAACAAATTTGTTGAGAAATTTACAGTGTTCAAAGGAGGTGAAGGAAGTCAAGGTAACCAACTCAACATGCATTTTTTTCCATGACAACCATCATGAAATTGAATGCCCAGAAAATCAGGAGTCTATCAATTTCGTGGGAAATTTCAATATAAGCAACAAGAGCCCCTACTCTAATACCTACAACCTTGGATGACGTCAGCATCCACATTTTTCTTGAGGTAATCAAGGGACCAACAATAACAATGCAAACAACCTTAATAGACCACATCAAATTATTTATGAACCTCTAAATTTTAGCATTAATATATGCCCTGGCAAAATATTAACAAGGGTTCAACGTCTTTCTTAAATTTTAACTCCCTCGAAGCTTCACTATAAGAATTTATGGCCTCAACAAAAGATTTCATGGCTTCTGAAAATCCCTACATCATGAGCACTCATCAACAATCAAGAACCAAGGAACTCTATTGCAAAGGCAATCAACTTTATTACAAAGTCATAGCTCATCTTTGAGAGCGTTAGAGAACCAAGTGGGCGAAATTGCCACAACATTACATTCTCGCCCACAGGGCAATCTACCTAGTGATACTGAAGTCACTAAGGCTCAAGACAGGGAATATTGTGGTGTATTCACCTTAAGGAATAATATCAAAATATAAAAAGATGTTAAGTTTGGGGGGGAGACACTCGGAGAGCCCAGACATGAGATTATGCACGAAGGTCCAGAGATGCAAGAAGATTATACATTCGATGGCAAACAAGGATGAGGGTTGGAAGAGTGCAACCAATGAAGATAATAAAAATTTTACCATGAAAAAAGAAAAACCCCCATCAGAAGGAGTTGATAACCAATAGAACGCTGTAGAATTTTACCGCAACAAATTTTTATGCACTGATAATCACTTGAAGCTCGATGAATAAGACCAAGAGGTGCTCGAGGATATTCAAAAAGAGAGAAGTCAATCTAGCTTACTCATATCTAGACAAGTATAAAATTTAAACCTTGGGATTTAATTAAATTTACTCATCCTAAATCCCCAAGTAACTGCCCATCTGTATAGGCTAGAAATTCTAAAGTAATTAAGGAATAAAATGGATATTAAGGAAAAATTCCCTAATGAGAAATTATTATTTGTTGCAGAAATTTTGTGGTATGCTGACTTTATCAATTTTTTCGTTAGTGGTGTTTTGATTCCTTACTTGAATAGCTAGGGAAAGAACAAGGTCATACACGATGGTGGCTACTGTTATTGGGATGACCCATACCTCTTCAAAGAATTTTCTACCCAAATGATTAAAAGTTTCCAAATCAAAGAGGAGCAAAAAGAGATGTCATTCCATTACGATTCAGCTTCATGTGAATAACACTTTGAAGAAGAGAGGACTATTGAAAATTTCCTATAATTCAAATGTGAAAGACACGAAATGCCAAGGCAAAATATTTTGAAGGTGAAACTGTTATATGTGTGGGACATTTTGGTCTATACTGGTGCCCTGATCGAACACGACAAAACTCCCATATCAATTCAGGATGTTTGGAGTTTGTATCCCTTTAACCCTCTTTAATTTTTTTGTTGATGTGTGTTTGTTTTTCTTTGCTTTATTTCTTTATTTACTTTTAATATTATTTTTTTTAGAAGAATAGGCTCCCAAACATGTGGACAAGGGTAAAGCCCCTATGGATGTTGCACCCACTTAAAAAGAATACTCAATTGGTGTTGGCACAAACGATAACATTGTTAATGATGTCCACCCATCTGCAAAAATGCCACGGTAAATTGCAACACTTCTAGCCAAGCATCGCCTGAAGAGGACAACCAATCACGTTTGGACCTCTACACCTGAGGAATCTAAGCAGAACAACCCCATCACCATGAAAATGGATGTTAGTCAAGGTACCTTGCATTACATTTTATCTTTAGTTTAGTCTTCATACATCGAGGACAACACATCCCTCAAGTATGAGGGGGTATTGTTCATACTTAGTAATTTGCATTGATAATGTTTTGTAGAAATTTATTTTTTTTGTTATGGCTTTAGTTAGGATCAGGTTATTTACTTGGAATAAGTTGATTATGCCTAATGATGATAACAAAAATTTGTCATGCCTAGAAATTATTGTACATGACTATTGAGGAGGATATAACCAACCCTAGGACTTGATTCTTTATGACTCTTTAAACACGATTGTATGTTTTCTATGCTTGAGGAACTTAGACAAATTTTATGAAAAAACTTTTGCGTGCCGTGGAATAAAATTTTGGTAATGAATTAAACTGTTATATCAATGTTTGAAAGGCTAAGTTAAACTCCTTAATGTTTTGAATTGTGGTGACTTGTGAATAAATGTATCGGTATAACTGTAGAGGGACGCCCCTCTGTGTGACGGCATTACCTGAAACCCCTTGAATAAATTGTATCCTTAGCATATGAGTGAATGAAAGTAGTCACAATATGACTCTTACAGATTTTCTTAGGGATGGAGGTATACTCCCTTTGACCTAGAGTATGAGATAGTAGGTGTGATGGGCTGAAAGCCCTTGTAGAAGTGTTAAAAAAAGAAGAATAAAAAATCTCTGAAATTAAGTGTGTAATAAATAGGAGTGACACTATGGTTATTGAATAATTTTATGCATTGGGAAAACAAAAGAACTTAATTAGGAGCTTTCTAAATCATTAAGCATGGACTACATACAACCATGCACACAAGCTGACAAAAGATCTTGGCCTAGTGAAAGGTTTTTGACTTCTCATTTAGTTTATCATGTTGAGGCTAAACTTGCTGCTGAGGGAAGAAATTTTAAACCACTTGATTGTTCTGATTTAGACTTTACCATATCATTTCATTTTTCTATTGCCCATTACCCATTTTTTGAGGACAAGTAATAGCTTAAGTTTGGGGTGTGATAACTCCATAAAAAGACTATATTTTAGATCTTTTTACTCAAGTTATTGATTGTCTAAAAGCCATTAACACAATATTTTAGTTGCACATAGTTGCATATAGGACATTTTTGCATATGGTGGATAAGTTTTGGCCCAACAAAGTTTATTTGACTAAACTAATACTGCTGATGAGAAGGGTTGTGAGTTGGCTGTGATGATGTTGCCGAGACAAATTCTATGTCAGGGCCAATGGAATTGAAAAATATGACCGTGAGGAATACCCTTTATCACTACAATTTTTATCTTACAAACCTGATGCAGTACGAGACAAAATTGTTTACGTCGTGTAGCCATCTATATAATACACCTCACGTGAACCCCTGCCCCTACTGCTACTACTAGATGTCTTGTTTTCATGAATTGGGCATGAATTCAATGGCAATTTACGGAATTTCAAGGGAACTAAACCCTAAAAAATTCCCACTATTAATAAGATATCATGCCCACCATTTAAGACAGTCTATACCACCTACCCTAAAAGAAAGGCATAGAGAAAGGCGATTGCAGCACCTCTTTTCTACTATTCCTCCTCTCGTTCGTCCTTGGTGCTCTCTATAGCCAGACTTTATTGGAGTAGCGACTAGGGCCATGAGAGAGGCTAACACGCTAGAGCAGTCTTGGTTGTGGTATGACGTCATGGTAGAGCTCTGTTATGGTAGTTTTCTTCCCCTTGTTCTTGATTTCTTATTTCTTTTTTAAGGGCTTGTACTTAACGAATATTTTTTTGGATGATGTTAGCCACACCATAAACTATTTATTTGGCGTTGGAAATGTTAGTATGATATTTTATTTTACGGTTAGTAGATGATTAAGTATGTTTTTGTTCACTGTTTTAATCTTTTGTCTTAGAGTAAGAGCTTTTGAAAGATTGCCAGGTGCCTTGGGAAAACATTCCTAATCTCTGTAAGAGCTTTTGAAAGATTACTGTTTTTATAGGAGTTGATACCTAATATCGAGAAAGTTAGGTTAGATCTACGTGAACAAGGGAACTAATTCGGGATGGTAAGGTTCTAATCTGCCTTAGAGATAAGGAGAGGATTTCATGCAAATAAAAAAAGATAAATGCTTGAGTAGATAGGCTAACGCTATAATTTACAGTGAGGGGAATTGTCGTATCAACAGTTTGACAAACCAATGAATGTAGTTCACGCTGAGTAGTATTTTCATAGAAATAGTTTATCAGGTTCTGTGCTAGAGATACTCTTGGAACACTTAAGTAAATCCTATCGGGAAACATAGGCATAGTGTAATTTGATCATCCTAACCATAGAATAATTTCTCGCCGTAGCAAATCCAACCCAAGTGCTCCTTTAGAAGTCTGATTGTGTGAGGCCACTAGTATATTTCCAGAGTTCTACAATTTTACCCTTAGCAACTTTTGTTTGTTTACTATTGCATATTTTTTTCTTGTTACGAAAAAATTTATCTGCTTACTTTACCTCACACTTTTCTTGCCGCGGCAAACTTTTTCCATCTATTCGTACCATTTACCACTGAATATTTTCCTTGTTTATATCATTAGACTTAGATACTAAGGATTAGTTAGTGACACATATTTATAGTTGTAGAAATCTTTTAAAAGCCCTTCGATCCTTGTAGAGACAATACTCACTCACTATTATATTACTTGAATCGATTGCGTATACTTACACAGGTTTGTGTTCCATAACACTATATATTTACATGCGATGAGAACACATTATGGATATGCTCCAACTTTTGGGGTAAGGCTAATAGATATGTGAAGGGTCCAATCCTTTCAAGTATCTCATAAGGTCCTATGAAGCACGGGGTTAACTTTCCTTTGTTTCCAAAATGAAGAACCTTCTTCCATGGATACACTTTGAGGAATAATTTCTCTCTCAAGGAAAACTCGATATCCTTGCATTTCAAGTCTGCATACAAACTCTGCTTGTCAGAAGCTTCCATCAGTCGACCATGAATAAATCAAACCTTCTCTTCTATTTCTCTGATCAAGTCTTAGCCCACCATATTTCCTTAACTAAGTTCCCTCCAACAAAATGGAGTCCTACAGTTGCATCTATACAAAGCCTCATACGGAACCATTTGGATACTAGATTGGTAACTATTGTTATAAACAAACTCTACTATTGGTTCTGAATAAGACACTTGGACTGGCCATCTGTCTGAGGGTGGAAAGCGGTGCTAGAGTGTAACTTGGTGCCTATGGATTCATGGAGAGATTTCTAAAACTATAAAGTGAAACGAGGGTCTTTATCATATATGGTTGAGGTCAAAACTCCATGTAACCTCACTATATCACATATATATAATTGTATTAACCTCTCTTATATGTAATCTATTCGAACTTAGAGGAAATGAGTTCTTTTGGTCAATTGGTCTACTGTAACCCATACCTCATGTGCCTCTGTCTAGTCACCGGTAACCCAATCATGAAGTTTGTAGTCACTCTATCCCACTTCTACTGCAGTATCTCAGTTGGTTGAAGTAACCCAAAGGAACCTGATATTTTGCCTTAACTTGCTGGCACACTTAGCACTTCGTAATGATCTCAAACGCTTCCATTTTCATGCCCGACCATTAATACAATAGTCATAGCTCTTGATACATCTTCTTACTACCCGAATAAACTATGAGGGGACTAAAATGTGCTTCATGAAGGATTTTACTACGCAACTGCTCGTCTGTGGGTACACGCAATGACCTCTAAAGAAAAGTATGTTTATCACACAGTTAGAAACTTGGGGCTTCGCCTCATTGGACTCGCTCCATCCGATCCCTTAGGTTATTTCTGAACTTTGAAACCTCTTAAATTCTTTTACTAAAACATATTCTATTCAAAGTTTAGCCAATAACCCACACTCATTAGACAAAACCAAGTGTGATAACAAAGCTCACAACTCAGACATCAATTTCTTGGTCAATGCACCATCAACAATGTTTGGTTTTCTGGGGTGGTAGTCAATCACACAATCGTAGTCCTTTAGTAACTTGACCTATCTACACTGTCTCAAATTCAACTCCTTATGCATGAGTAGGTACTTAAGGTTCTTGTGCTCGGTAAAGATATGTCACTTATCACCAAACAAGTAGTGCCTCCAAATCATAAGCACAAAAACTATTGTTGTAAGCTCTAAATCATGGGTGGGTAATTAAGCTCATGTGGATTGATTTAATTGGATGCATAAGCTACAACATCTCCTTTTTTGAATAAGGACACACTCAAGGTCATTCAGCAAGGGGGTTTTAAGCAATGTGAAACATTTTCCTGATTTTAATTAGGTTAAAATTGAGGCTTAATTTAAGATGACTTTAAACTGATCAAATATTTCTTTTGTTTTTCATCCCACATGAATGGAACTCCCTTATGAAGTAGTTTAGTCATTTTGGTAGCAATCATCGAGAGTCCCTTTATAAACCGACGATAGTACCCGACAAGACCCAAAATTAAAACCTCAGATAACCATAACTCACACTTCCAAAACTTAACAAACAACTGACGGTCTCAAAGGGTCTGTATAACGATGCAGAGATGTCGATCATGCTCTTCCTGTAATCGTGAGTACACATGGATTTCATCTATGAATACCATTACGAACTAGTTTAAGTATGGGTGGAAAAGTTGATTCATTAAGTCTGTGAAAGCCTTTGGGGTGTTCGTAAGTTCAAATGGCATCACAAGGAACTCATAGTGACCATACCTTATTCTAAACGTCAACTTTCCTATATCAACATCCTTGACCTTCAAATGGTAATACCCTCATCTCAAATCTATCTTGGAGAACACACAAGCTCCCTTAAGCTAGTCGAAAAGGTCATCAATCATAGAGAGATGATAACAGTTCTTAATAGTCAACTTGTTCAACTAACAATGGTCGATACATATCCTGAACGATCCATTCTTCTTAATAAAAAATACCAACGCTCCCTAATGAGAAAGGCTTAGTCAGATGAAGCCCTTTTCTACTCTTGGAGTTGGAATTTTAACTCCTTGAGCTCTGTTGGTGCCATGTGATATGAAGCAATTGATATTGGAGTGGAACCCAAGCAATGTCAAATTCTAACTCTTGGTTTGGTGGCAATCCTGTAATTCATCAAGAAATATGTTAGGGAAATCTTAAACGGTTCAATTATCATTAAGTGTGGGGATAAATATTTAGGCATCAATCACATAAGCTAAAAAGGATTTGCAGCCATGGTCGATCACCCTTTGCACCTTTACTACTAAAACGATTCAATTATGCGCCAAACATCACAATTTTGGTTTTATCATCTTTCTTGAGCTTGAGTTATCTATCCTTATACCTCAAAGTAGCATCATGCTCTAAGAGAAAATCCATGCCTAAGATCATGTTGAACTCTCTAAACAACAACTCTATTAGATCCATTGGGAAAATTTAACCTTGGATTTTGATTGGACATCTGAGGTGGACCTTATCAACAAGAATATCTAACCCAATAGGGTTAGACAACATGACTTATATTTTTAAATCCTCAACTAGAAGGTTTCTTTCTCTGACTAATTCATGACATATGTAAGAGAGTGTAGACCCCTTATCTACCAATGTTGTAACTGGAATAGAAAACACGGTAAAAGTACCTGAGATCACATCAGTCGCGTCACACTCCTTATGGGTTTGAAAAACATACTAACTAGAGGTAACTTTAGTATATGAATCGATCAAATATGTAGTAATGCCTATACTATACTATCCAAAAATAGAAATCCCACCTCTCAAGGGTCTTCAACCTCTCTGAAATGTCTGATTTAATCTCTAAGTCAGTGTTGGGGCCAAACTCTATGCCTTGGGGAAATTCTAGATAAAATGATCTAGTGAACCACATCTAAAACATCCTCTAGTCCTAAAATAACACACTCCAAGGTGCCTCTTCCTATTTATCAAATACGCTGGGAAAGGTGTCCTTACACATCCTCTGGCGTTCACCACTGAAGATGTAACTAAGGGTCTCCTACAAGGCCCTGGTCTACCCCTACAACCTACGCTCTGGGTCAATCTCTTAAATTATCCTATATGGATCATCCATGAACCCTAAGTATTTCTGGCCCTCATGGTCAGTGCCTAGGTGGGTCTCAAAGACTACCATCCTCTAACTTTTCACTTATGCAAATATGGATGTTCTAGACCTTATCCCCAAAACCCTCCAGATCGCCTTCACTTGATGGTCAATTCAATAAAGATCTAGGCGGGTCGATAGCAGATGAGTGAGAATGTCAAGATTCATGCCTTCCTTAAACCTCCAGTAGAAATAGTACTCAGATTCCACAAACTTGGACGCATACCAACTGAATAAAAAAACCTCTCTCGTACTCAAACACTGATTGATATTCCTAGTTCAAATAAAGGAACTAGTCTCTCAAATCATCAGTGTTAGCCTCCCCAATGTATTTGTATTGAAACTCTACCAAGAAGTGCTCCCATGTTGGTCATTCGGGCTCTGTGAATAACTCGATGGTCTCATACAAGTCTATGGCGTCACAATTTAACAAGGAGATGATGCAATCCATATTACCCTTGGGGGTTAAATGCAACTTTTAGAGCGTGCAGAAGGTCTCTATAAGCCACTAATCCACAGTGATATGGTCTTTATCTCTGGAACAAGGAATTTAATCATCTTGTATCATTGGAGTCTCTCAACTAGGGACTCTTAAGGTGCTACTATCGAAGGGGTTGATACTATAGACATGTTGGCGGTATAGTTGGAGCCCTAGGGATTACACTCACTACGTGTCTCAAAGTTCTCTTCAGATCCATAAAGTAAGTCCTACTACAAAGTCCATAGAAATTTCCACCCATTGTGCATTCAAAATAGGTAACGGAGTTTATAGTCCCGGTGGCATGACTTTGAATTTTTCCTTTCTGCAAGTAATGCATTTTTTAAGTCATTCCATATCTCGATTCAGTTTTAGCCAATATAATTTCTCTTGGAGTATGCCTAATGTCTTGGCTATTCCAAAGTCTCTAATTAGTCCTCCGCCATAGGCTTCCTTAATGAGAAACTCACGAATGGAACCTTTAGGAATGTAAAGTTTCCTCCTCCATGAAGTGGTATCCGTTATTCCTACAAAAATCATCATGTGCTCTATTCTCACAAGCTTTATATATAACCTCAAATCCATGATCAGATTCATAAAGTTCTTTGATAAAAGAAAGACCCAATAACTTGGAGTCTAAAGTGTTAAGAAGAGTATACCTTTGTGACAGTGCATTGACAATAGTGTTCTCCTTACTCTTTTTAAACTTAATCACACATGGAGCAGTTTCAAGGAACTCTACCCACTGACGTGCCTTTTTTTTAGCTTATGTTGTCATTTGATATGCTTTAACTCCTCATGGTCTGTATAGATTATAAACTCTTTAGGCCATAGCTAATGTTGTCAAGTTTCCAAAGCCCAAATGAGAGTATACATTTCCTTGTTATAAGTTGGATAACTAAGTGTAGCTCCATACAACTTCTCGCTAAAATATGTTATTGGGCATCTTTCTTGTGACAAGACTACTCAATCCCTAATCCTTATGCATCACATTCAAACTTAATAATTTTATCAAAATTAAGTAAGGTTAACAATGGTTAAACATACCTTGATCAAATTGAAGGATTTCTCTTGATCTTCTCCTTAAAACAAGTTAACATTCCTCTTGATGAACCACGTCAAATGGGCAGTTATAGTGCTAAAATTAGGAACAAACCAATGGTAGAAACTAGAAATTCCATGGAAAATCCTTACTTCATTAATGTTCATGGGTCGCAACCATTCTTCAATTGTCATAATCTTTTTTTGATCAACCTCCAATCCATAAGAACTCATAATGAAACCTAAGAAAACAACTTTTTTAGTGCAGAGCATGCACTTACTCAAATTAGTGTAGATCTTATCTTTCCTTAAAACATTTAAAATTGACCTATGATACTGAACATGTTCATCCAAAGTCTTACTATTGATAACTATATAATCAAAATACACTACGTAAAACTTGCCTAGGAATGGTATAAGGATATGATTTATTAACCTCATGAAAGTGCTTCGTGCATTAGTTAAGCCAAAATGCATAGTAATCATTCATGTAGATTGTGAATTGTTTTGAATGAGGTATTCCACTCATCACCTTATCACATTCTTATTTGACGATACCCATTTTTAAGATCAATCTTAGAAAAGATGTTAGATACACTAAGTTTATCTAACATATCATCTAGTAAAGGAATACGATGATGATATTTTATCGTGATTTTGTTCACCTCATGAAAGTCAACACACATATGCCATATTACAACTTTCTTAGGAACAAGTAGAACTGACACTGTTCAAGGACTAATACTTTCTCTAGCCTTTTTCTATTAGTTCAAAAACATGTTTTTATATCTCCTTACTTTCCTCAGTGTTGCTTTGGTAAGCTGGTCAGTTTGAAATGATAGCTCCAAAATGAATTTGTTTTGGTAATCAATCCCTTGAATATGATGAAGCACACTCGTAATCTCTTTCTATAATGAGTCTTCAAATTCATGCAATAGTGAGACACCAAAATATGGAAAATCAGGATTAAGTTCATTAGTATTTAATAAATTTTTCTTATACATAAGTACATTACCAAATTTTCTAACAACAAACACTTCGTCATCTTTTCTTTCTCTCTCAAAGATGCTAAAATTTCCCCTATTCTTTGTCGCTCTATTTTGCTTTTCCTTTAGATTTTATTGCTTTCTCTTTGGCTCTTTCAAAACTTTCTCTCAAACGAATTTGGTTTTTATGGACTTGTTTAGGTGAGAGCGGGGCTAGGGTGATTTTTTTTCTTTTATGAGTGAGGTTATATTGGTTGGTATAACCATCTTGTATCACACGTCTATCAAACTGTCAAGGTCTTCCTAGCAAAAGATGGTTGGCATGCATTGATACGTTATCACATAGCACCTCATCTATATACTTCTCAATGGAAAAAGGTATGAGAACTTGCTTTGCAACCTTGATTTCACCTCCATCGTTAAGCCATTATAGATTGTAAGGACGTGGATGCTTTGTTGTTTCTAGATCGAATTTATCTACCATCAAAGTGCTCGCGACATTAGTGCAACTACCACCATCAACTATAATAAAGAATACATTTCTATTGACATGGTAGTGAGTATAAAAGATATTCTCACATTGTTGATGTTATTCAAATAACAATCAGAGAAAAATCGAACCTAGAAAATAAAATAAAAAAAGTTAAACATCATAAAAATAAATAAAAATTAAATGGAAAGAAAAATGACTTTTTTACTTTGATTTTTAGATAGAAAATAGTTGAGGCATGTTGCTACACAGTTTCCTTAAGATAGATTTTCGACCACTCCTTAGGTGCTTGAGATCTTTTGGTATTTTGTCTCCCAAGATACAACAACTTGATGATCAGCGAAAAGTAGCACAAACTTTCAAGATCACGAGCTATTTCTTGCCTTTGTCTATCACCGGAAAATTAGAGAATGAGATAAAATATTTTTCAAGAAATTAGAAGTTCTTGAATTCTTAGATGTGTTTAACCCATAAGGTTAACACCTTATTTATAGGGGATTCTCAAAGAAAAATTTACTAAAAATGGTGTTATTCATTAATATTCAAACTCTTAGAAGATAATATCTTAATAGATAATATATTTTAATTTGAAATATTTAAAAATATATTGATAACATTTTAATCTTTAAATTTAAAAAGATAATAAAATAATTTAATTTAAATATTCTAAAATATATTGATATCCTTTTAATATTTTTTAATAGTCAAATCTAAAAGATAGTAAACATCTTTTACTTCGAGATATTTAAAAGGACATAATTATATTATTAATATTCAAATGTAAATAGATAATAAATATCTTTTAATTTAGAGTATTTCATCAATGAATTCACTTCATTTTTTCAACAATCCCACAAATGAATGAAATTAATGATTTTATCAAAACATTTTGACTCGATGTGGTGATTGAATCTACGTTTGATAGTTGCATAGAATAAGTAGGTGTCCCCCTTTTAACATTCCCTTCTGATAATATATTTACTTTACTGGCTAAATAGTAGACGCAATATCTTTCAACTGTTCTATTGTTTGTGTAAATGACGACATACTTCACACAATTGCCCCTTTAAAAATAATTACTTCTAATGGTTATTTCTTTAAAGCCATGGACATCACCTGGTTCTGTAAGAATTTGAAAGAACTATGCCCAATAATCTCCTTGAAGTGGCTCCACTTCACTCTCACATAGGTGATTTATGTTGCTCATCTCATCGAAGCATGCAACGCTCATTAAAAGCTTTGCTTAGCCTATAACATTTGATCACTATTTACATCATAAGAATGGAATTGGAATAAGAAAACCCCACAATGGTCGTACATGGTTTATGCAATTATATTTACCCTTTGAACTTAGATCTTATGATCTCTAGTCATCAAGGTAGGGTTTTCCTTCACATAACACCTTTAAATTTCATAGGCTTTAATCCCATTCATTTAGATGTTTTCTCAACTTGATATTGATTTAACCTTTGGTTAGTGGATCCACAATGTTATCCTTTAATCTTACAAAATCAATAGGGATAACTCAATTTTAGATCAGTTGTCTAATGATATTATGTCGACGACGCATATGTCTTAATTTACCATTATACTTGAAATTTTGTGTTATAGCAATTATTCCTTGGTTTTGACAGCATATGGATATTGTGGGCATAGGTTTTGGCCATTTTGGAATATCCTCAAGAATGATACGAAGCCATTATTCTTCTTATCTATATTTTTCTAGAGCTACAAACTCAAATTCCATTATGAATCTAGTTATAATCGTTTGTCTTAAGGATTTCCAATACAAAATTCATTCTCGTAAAGTGAATACATATACACTTGTACCTTTAATATCTTAAATATCAGATATCCAACAGCATTGGAGTATCCTTCTAAGACAATAAGATATCTAGAATAATGCAACCTGTAATCCTAAATATATATATGATATCCTTGGCATCCTTTTTATTGTTTTCTAATGGTTTTCACATGAATTACTCAAGAATCTGCTTAGACTACTCATAATAAAAGCAATACCTGGTCTCATACAACTTATGAGATACATTAGGTTGAACAAGTCTATTGGAGTTATGGTTATAACATAATCATCTTTATTAAATTTCTCAAGAATCTTGTCCACATAATGTGACTGAGTTAGTATGAGGCCTTCAGATAACCTTTTAATTTGGATGCCTAGAATCATATCGCTTAATCTCATATCTTTTATGTCAAACCTTAAATTTATCATGTCTTTGGTACGTTTTACCTTTTCATTGTTACTTTCGACAATGAGTATGTCGTCAACATACAAACATATAATAACATATGTTTTTAGTTTTCACATATACACACTTGTCACACTCATTTATCATTAATTCATTTATCATCATGACACCATCAAACTTCTCAAACCATTTTTTGTGCTTATTTAAGTCCATATAAAGACTTCACCAACCTATAGACTTTCCTTTCTTGACCTAGAACTGCATGACCCTCAGGTTGTTCCATGTATATTTTTTCATCAAGGTCTCCATTTAGGAAAGTTGCTTTAACATCCATTTGATGTACTTCTATATTTTCCAAAGTAACAATTGTGAGTATCATTCTCATGGATATTATTCTTGATACATGATAGTATGTATCAAAGTAGTTAATGCATTCCTTTTGTCGGTTTCCTTTTATTACCAATCTAGCCTTATACTTATCAATTGTTCCATATATTTTCATCTTCCATTTGAAAATATATTTAGAATTTAGTGTTTTAATCCCCGAAGGAAGATCGACTAATTCTCACGCATGATTCGACATTATGGAATCTATTTCGCTCTTAATAGCTTCATTTCATAAGGTGTCTTTAGAGGATCATATATCATCACTATACATTTGAGGTTTAGCCTCCAACATAAAGGTTATGAAGCCTAGTACAAAGGATTGTTCCACCCTTGCTCGTTTACTCCTTCTTGCCTTTATTTCATTTTCATCCTCTTGTTGATCATCTAGACTATCTTCATTGTTAATTGATAACTCTGTAAAAAATACTATATTTTAGATTTTTTTACTTAAAATATTGATTAAAAAAGCCATTGACATAGCATTTTAGCTCCATATAGTTTCATTTAGGATATATTTGCATGTGGTGGATAAGTTTTGCTGAGTGAAAGTTTATTTGACTTAATTGATGATGCTGAAGAGAATGGTTGTTTGTTGGTTGTGATGATGCAGGAAAAGACTGAGGAAGCATTTATTTGCCAAAATAAATTAATTTTCTAGGGTAAGTGGAACAGAAGACGACGATAGTGAGGAACAAATTTTCTTGCTAAGGCGAGTTTGATCTCACCAGTCTGACACAATACGAGACAAAATTTCTGACGTCACATGGTTGCTGTTCAATTCACCTCACGTGAATTCCTGCCCCTGCTAAGAATTTGGGACCACTATCAGCTACCATTTTATTCACACAATGGGTATAAAACCAAGGGTATTTAGGGAATTTCCAAGAGAAGTAAACCCTAGATATTCCCACTATAAATATCCCATTATATCTTTTCAAGAAGAATAGGTGGAAGAGATAGAGACAATATACCCTGAAAAGGAGGCTTGGAGAAAGAAAATTGCATCACATTCCTTTTCCACCATCTCCCACTAGATCGTCATTTATGCCCTCCATAGCCAACCTTCACTGAAGCAGTAGTTATACCCTCGAGAGAGGCTGGCCACTAGAGTAGTCATAGTGGTGTTCTGATATCACGTCATAGCTATATTTGGGAGTTTTTCTTCCTCTTGTTTTTTTTATTCCATAATATTTAAGGTCTTGTACTTAAAGATTATTTTTGGGATGATGTTTATGTTAGAGTATGCCCAAAGACCAAACATATTATGATTGTAATAATACATTTATTTATCGATTTTATTGAATAAAGGCATTGCAATATTATTTTCAGTTATATGTTAGTGTTTAACATAAAATAAAAGATAATAATGTCCATATAATAACATTATTAAAAGATCCATAGTCAAGTATTATTATGGGCATGGGTAATAATAATACACTTAAGACTAACATGTTATTGATTGATGACAAGGAGTTGTTATTGACATAGAGATGTCAGAATTGATACATGATTATATTGTTAGAGAACAATATATTAGATTGACCCATCATGAGTATATGTCTTGGATTATTATGTAACGGTCATAACATTGCTCATGGTGATGACTATATGTATGATCCTCATACTTGAGATCAATATCATCCCAACATAAATTGTTGTATGCTTTGATACAGTTAAACATGCTCCATAACTGGTTACACTACAAAAACTGTTATTGAATATATCTCGATATATGTAGTGGGGTGTATATGGTGAAGATATGATTTGTCCTGCCTACAAAATAGGAAATATATCACAGACCACTTAATTGAGTGAGACTAGAAATGCATGGCCATGCTCGAATAAGTTGATATGTGATATCACAAATTATTCGTTAATTATAGTGTACTCTAGATATCAAGAAACAATAGATGGGCTATACAAGTATGACTATACTAAGACTTGTGCCTATTCTAGATATAAAGGACAAAAGGATCTAATACATAAAAGAGTTAATCACGAAGATGATATATTGAATCATAATTTCTTGTAACATAGGGGACAATGATATATTTCTAGATGTCACTCATTGTATGTAATATTAGAATTTTTCTAATAATTACTACTAACGTTACAAGAACCTATAAGGTCACACCCTAGGATTGAAATGAGCAAAAGATGTACAATTTGTTGTATGTTACTAAAATATATCTAGAATTAAGATATGTATATTTGATTTACATATTATTTTAATTATCTCGAATATAGTAAGTAAACATTAAAATAATGTAATTTAGATTACAACTCTTTTAGTTGATATATATAATTCGAAATAATTAAATGAGTTTTTAAATAAAAATTAAAGATTGTAATTTGGAATATAAGTCTTTAATGTATATTTAATTTGAATTAATTAAGTAATATTTTAATTTTTAATTCAAAATAATTTTAAAAACCCTAAGATGTTAGGGTAATTGATATATTTAAAGGAGGTAAGGTCTAACAGCCGTTTTTACTCTAGCTGCTTTTCTCAAAACCGGTTTGGGAAAATAAAATTTTGCTCTCAATCGGGTGAACTAAGTACAGGCTGAGACGTGTTTTTGTTGAGGCTTACGATTCAAACCGTTTGTAATCACCACTTCCCACTGCTGTCTTCGCAGTTTTTCAAGGAACCCATTATAAGTATTCACATCATTTCCTCCCGATTTTGGTTTTACGTACTTG
Organism: Hibiscus syriacus; assembly: GCF_006381635.1. NCBI lineage: Eukaryota > Viridiplantae > Streptophyta > Magnoliopsida > Malvales > Malvaceae > Hibiscus > Hibiscus syriacus. Next base: position 399,358 of record NW_024061932.1, on the reverse strand, counting down.
GATCGCTGGTAAAACCGTCCAGTTTTTTTTCCGCTGCACCGTGGGGTGCACCGACGGTCCCAACAATGGTATAAGAGCTACTTATACGATCCGAATTCGGGTTAAATTCTTGGTTGATGCGATATGTATGAGATGCATGTTCTAGTTTTATCATTTTTGGCAAATATGCATGATATCATTGTTCGAATAGATAAGCACAATGATTAATATGTTAATTTGTTTTTCAATCGATTTGTTGCTGCAAGGATTTTACGAAATATATATGTCAATTATTGACATGATGATCCGTGGGAGTGCGATAGCAGATAGTGTTTGTCAGTGGAACAATGGTTGTTCCGATGCAAAAAACCTTCAGGATTGAAAATCCCAAAAGCACGATTCTATTGATAAGTGTTATCAAATCGTAAAGTTTTTACATAGAAACAAAAGTACTGTTTTTCAAAAAAATCTCACCGGCCGTCATATTAATATTTTTTAACAAAGGCGTAACAACATGTATATTATATGATGTGTTTGTTTTGCACGGTGTTTGACATGCATGTTTATAGCGCTTGTTCAATTTACAATGGTTTAATTTGAAATACAGTCTGCGAGTCGTGCCTTTCAATATCTCTGTTGTATTTCTTTTCTCATCTTACTCCCTCGTATGTAAAACGAGATTTTTTTAAATTGTAAACCTATGAAGATTCACAAGGAGCATAAGAATGGCGAGAAGATACCTAGAGAGCAGTCTTAGGCTTTAGGGATTTTTGGTTCTCCCATTGGCTTGGGATGTGCACGTTAGTCATTGTTTTGGGCTATAGCCATTGCATTTTATTTATTTCTATATTTGTTATGCATGAAATGCATCAAATGATAAAATAAGATTAAATATTGATGAGATCAATAAGGGCCTATTATTAAAACGAAAAATGATGAGATAATTACACAAATCCCTCTTTATAATCTAAGTTAACTTAACCATCCAATATTTACCCTCGTTAAGGCTTTAATCGATATTGTATGGGCTTTGCCAAAGCATTGGCACATAAATATATATTGGTTAAACGCGAAGAATAAGCAATTGATATTCAGTGGTTGAGGTATTGGTAATAACTTAGCTAGGTTATTCTAATAGGATTAGAAACCTAGAGGTTAAATATTTGGATAAGTCATGAGTTGACTTGAGCAAGAGTTGTTTCCCAAAAAGAGAAGTTACATGAGATGTAACTAGTAAAATATTACTTGCCTAAATAATAACTATCCTAAAAGAAAAGCCAAAGCTGATTTAGGAAATTGATGTATTATGAATCCTCACCCACTATAAAAATTTTCGTTGAATTTTTCTGAAATTAAAACAGAGAGGGTTTTTAATTTTGAATAAAATAAAGGGAGTAATTTTTAAATAAAGACCTATTTATAAATTTTAATTCGGTAAATTTACTTACTTTAATATTTCCATTGTTGTTTATTTAATGGTAAATAACACTTTATCACTGTGATCAATCCTTGAGAAGGATAGACTTAATGGCATAAACTTCCTTGACTAGTTTCGTAATTTGAGAATTGTTCTCAAATAGGAAAGGAAGAAATATGTCATTGAAGAACCTATTACTAATGAACCGACAACTAATGCTTCAAGAGCTGACAAAGACAAATTCAAGAAACATATGGATGATATGTTAGATGTTAGATGTTGGATGTCTAATGTTTGCCACCATGACTCCTTAGCTTCAGAAGCAACATGAGGACATGGTTGCATATGATATGATACCTCTAAAGCTCTTTTTCAATGCAAAATGGCAGAGGGAACTCCTGTAAGAGCTCATGTCATCAAGATGATGGGTTACATCCAAACGTTGGAAAAGTTGGGATTTCCTCTCAAATATGAATTATCTACCGATGTTATCTTGTAATTGTTGCCAGATAGCTTTAGCCAATTTGTCCTTAATTTCTACATGAATGAAATTAACATGACTTTGTCACAATTACTTGGCATGTTACGAACTGCTGAAAGTAACATGAAAAAGGTTGGACCTAAGCTCATTCTGATGGTACACAATGAGAAAGGAAAGAGAAAGAAAAAGGTAGATGCAAAGTTTAAGGGAAATAGTAAGGCCAAACTGAAAGGGAAAAATGCATTGAAACCCAAAGGGGGAGTTAGTAAGGAAGGACAATGTTTCCATTGCGATAAGACCAGACACTGGAAGAGAAACTGCCTTGTTTACCTTGAAGAGGTCAATAAGGAAAAAGTAAACGGAACGTTTGTTTCATGTATTTATGTTAATTTGTCAACATATACTTCTTAGGTATTAGATACTGGTTGTGGTTCTCATATTTGTACTTTCGTACAGGGACTGCAAAAGAGAAGGAATTTGACTAAAGGTGACATAGACCTACGAGTGGGAAATGGAGCAAGAGTTGTTGCATTAGCTATGGGGACATATGTTTTATCTTTGCCTACTGGACTTGATTTAAATTTAGAAGATTGTTATTCTGCTCCTAGTTTAACTACGAACATTATTTATATTTCTTATTTGGACAAGTTTGATTTTGAAATTATTATTAAGAATAATTGTTGTTCTTTTTATCTCGATAATGTTTTTTATGGTCTGACACAATTGGTTAATGGTCTCTATTTTTTGGATCAAGAAAACACCATTTATAACATAAATGCTAAAAGATCAAAAACAAATGCCACGAATCAAACTTATCTTTGGCATTGCCATTTAGGCCATATAAGTGAAACACATATTAAAACTCCATAAAGATGGATTCTTAGATTCATTTGTTTTCAAACAATATGATGTATGTGAATCTTGCTTGTTGGGAAAAATGACTAAAGCTCCTTTTAACAGTAAAGGGGAGCGAGCAAGTGATTTGTTAGGGTTAATACATAGTTATGTATGTAGACTGATGAATACACATGCAAAAGGTGGATTCCATTACTTCATTGCTTTCACTGATGACTTCAGTCAGTATAGGTATATTTATCTTATGCACCATAAATATGAAGCCCTTAAAAAGTTTTAAGGAATTTAAAAATGAAGTACAAAATCATCTAGACAAAAGTATTAAGGCACTTCAATCAGATTGAGGTGGAGAATTATTAATCATATAGTTTGATGAACTCCTAAAAGAATCTGGGATTGTCTCATTGCTTACACCATCTGGTACACCACAGTGGAATAGAGTTTCTGAAAGAAGATATCGAACACTGTTAGACATGGTTCGATCGATGATGAGTTATAGTGATCATTCGACTTCTGTTTGGGGACATGCACTTGAAAAAACCGCTTTCACACTAAATTGTGTTCCATCTAAATCGGTTCAAAAGACACCATACGGGATATGGACTGGGAAGCGTCCTAGTATGTCTTTTATGAAGATTTGGGGCTGTGAACCTTATGTAAAACATCAGATATATACAAAGCTCAAACCTAAATATCATAAGTGTATATTTGTTGGATATCCTAAAGAAACTAAGGGGTATTATTTCTTCAACCCTAACGGGAACAAAGTGTTTGTTGCTCAAACATGAGTTTTTCTCGAAAGGTAATTTCTCTCAAAGAAAGGGAAGGGTAGAAATATTGAACTTATAGAAGTTCAAGAACAACAAATCAATGAACTTGAAGTTGAACATGTTTCATAAGTTGTTGAGGAGCATTCAACAGACTTAGAAACAAAACAACTTAGTAGATCCACAAGAAAACGTCGTGCACCTCAGAGATTTGGATTTCTTGTTACTGCACATAGAGATGTTCTTCTTATCGATTAAGATTAGCCCGTGACTTATCAAGAGGCAGTGTCTAGCCCAGACTCTGAGAAATGGCTTGAAGCCATGAGATCCAAGATTGAATCCATCTCAGTAAACCAAGTATGGACTTTGGTTGAACCACATGAAGGGGTCAAACCTATAGGGTGTAAATGAGTTTTCAAGAAGAAAAACGACATAGATGGTAATGTACAAACATAAAAAGGGCAATTAGTCTCTAAAGGTTTTCGACAAGTTCATGGTGTAGACTATGACGAAACATTCTCCCCTGTAGCTATGTTTAAGTCCATCTGGATCTTGCTCGCAATAGCTGTATTCCATGATTATGAAATCTGAAAAATGGACATCAAAACTATTTTCCTTAATGGAAAACTTGAAGAGGATGTGTATGTGACACAACCAGAAGGTTTTGTCATTCCAGGAAATGCTGGAAAGGTTTGTAAGATACATAGGTCTATTTATGGAATAAAACAAGCTTTTAGAAGCTAGAATCTTCATTTCAATGATGCAATCAAAGAGTTTGGTTTTATCAGAAATGAAGAAGGGCCTTTTGTTTATAAGAAGGCTAGTGGGAGCATTGTTTATTTCCTAATCTTGAATGTAGACGACATACTCATCATAGGAAATGATATACCTACTTTACAGTCTGTTAAGACTTGGTTAGGTAGTTATTTTTCTATGAAAGATTTGGGTGATGCAACATATATCTTAGGAGTTAAGATCAATAGAGATAGATCAAGAATAATTATAGGTCTGAGTCAAAGTACATATATAGACAAAGTGTTGAACAGGTTCATTATGGAAGAATCCAAGAAAGGATTTTTGCCTATGAGACATGGAATTTCTCTTTCGAAGGAAATGTTTTCTTCAACTCCACAAGAAAGAGAAAGGATGAATAAGATTCAATATGCTTCAGCTATTGGTTCTATCATGTATGCCATGATATGTAATCGACTAGATGTATCGTATGCTTTAAGCATGTCGAGTCGGTATCAAGAAAACCCTAGTGAAAATCATTGGGTTACAGTTAAAAATATCCTTAAGTACTTAAGAAGAACTAAGGATAAATTTCTTGTCCATGGAAGGGAGGAAGAGCTTAGTGTAAAAGGTTACACTGATGCCAACTTCCAAATGACAAGGATGACTCACGATCGTAATCGGGTTTTGTGTTTTGTCTTAATTGAGGTGTTGTGATCTGGAAAAGTTCGAAGCAAGACACAATAGCTGATTCTACAATAGAGGTTGAATACATTGTAGCCAGTGAAGTAGCAAAACAAGTTATTTGGATCAAGAAGTTCATATTGGAATTAGAGGTTGTTCCCAGCATATCAGATGTTGTAGAACTCTGTTGTGACAACAATAGAGCCATTGCATAAGAAAAATAAGCCAGATCTCATCAATGATTCAAACATATTCTTAGGCGCTTTCATCTCATTCAAGAGATCATAGATCGAGGAGATGTGGAAATATGCAGAGTACACACAGATGACAACATTGTTGATCCCTTGGCGAAGCCTCTTATACAGCAGAGGCATGATCGTCACACTGAGTCACTTGGTATTAGATATGTGAGTGATTAGTCTTAGTACTAGTGGGAGATTGTTAGAGTATGCCCAAAGACCAATCATATGATGATTGCAATAATACATTTATTTGTCGATTTTATTGAATAAAGGCATTTCCAGTATTATTTTCAGTTATATGTACATGTTTAACATAAACTGAAAGATAATAAAGTCCATATAATAACATTATTAAAAGATCCATAGTCAAGTATTATTATGGGCATGAATAATAATAATACGTAATAATAATATGCTTAAGACTAACATGTTATTCATTGATGACAAGGAGTTGTCATTGACATAGAGATGTCAGAATTGACACGTGATTATATTGTTATAGAGCAATATATTAGATTGACCCATCATGAGCATATGTTTTGGATTATTATGTAACAGTCATAACATTGCTCATGGTGATGACTATATGTATAATCCTCAGACTTGAGATCAATGTCATCCCAACATATATTGTTGTATGTTTTGATACAGTTAAACATGCTCTATAACTGGTTGCACTACTAAGACTGTTACTGAATATATCTTGATATATGTAGTGGGGTGTATATGGTTAAGATAAGATTTGTCCTGCCTACATAATAGGAAATATATCACAGGCAACTTGATTGAGTGAGACTAGAAATGCATTGCCATGCTCAAATAAGTTGATATGTGATATCACAAATTACTCATTAATTATAGTCTACTCTAGATATCAAGAAACAATAGATGGGCTATACAAGTGTGATTATTCTAAGACTTGTGCCTATTCTAGATATAAATGACAAAAGGATGTAATACATAAAAGAGTTAATCACAAAGTTGACTTGTCGAATCATAATTTCTTGTAACTTAGGTGACAATGATATATTGCTAGATATCTCTCATTGTATATAATTGTATGTAATATTATAATTGTTATAATAATTACTACTAACGTTACAAGAACATACAGGGTCACACACTAGGATTGAAATGAGCAAAAGATGTACAATTTGTTGTACGTTACTAAAATATATCTAGAGTTAAGATATGTATATTTGATATACATATGATTTTAATTATCCCGAATATAGTAAGTAAGCATTAAAAGAATGTAATTTAGATTACAACTCTTTTAATTGATATATATAATTCGGAATAATTAAATGAGTTTTAAATAAACATTAATGATTGTAATTCAGATTATAAGTCTTTAATGTATTTTTAATTTGAATTAATTAAATAATATTTTATTTTTTTAATTTGAAACAACTTTAAAAACCTTAAGATGTTAGGGTAATTGATATATTTAAAGGAGGTAAGGTCCAGCAGCCCTTTTTACTTCAGTTTCTTTTCTCAAAACCGTTTTGGGCAAATACAATTTTGCTCTCAATCGGGTGAACTAAGTAGAGGCCTAGACATGTTTTCGTGGAGGCTTACGATTCGAATTGTTCGTTATCACCACTTCCCGCTGCTGTCTTTCATGTTTTTCAAGGAATCCATTATAAGTATTCGCATCCTTTCCTCCCGATTTTGGTTTTACGTTCTTGGTTCGCTGGTGAGACCGTTGAGTTTTGTTTCCACTTCGTTGTGGGGTGCACCGACGGTCCCAACAATTTACCACACCATAATTTGTTTTATTTGGTGTTGGAAATGTTTGGATGATACGTTATTTGATGTTAAATGGTGATTAAGTATATTTTTGTTGAATATTGTTTTGTTCATTGTTTTAATCTTTTACCATGACACTTTAAGAGTTGTTGAGAGATTTCCTGGTGCCACGACAAAACAATCATAGTCTTTGTAAGAGCTTTCATGATATGATCTCGATTATGTGTTTCGAGTCATATATGAGTGTGTCCGATCGTGATTCTAGTAAGAACTTCGCAGTGCTTTGATGAAGACTAGAAATGTAATACCTCAAATAATAGGTCAGTGACTAATTTGAAAGGAAATTAAAAATTGGAGGACTAAATTAAAAAAAGGGCAAAGTAAATAAGAGATTAGAAGCATTGGATGAGTTTAAAAATAAGTTAGAAATGTTGGTGTGATTCTTAGAATCCAATAATCTTGAGGGGTACTAGATGTTTTAAGTATTAAAATGGATGAATGTTAGTTTGTATAGTTAAAGAAGAGTTTGATAGTATTGTATGGTGTAAATATAACTAAATTTGACCACGTTTATGTAATAATCGGGTTGAAAACTGGAAAATCTGGGCAAGGTAGTATAGATATTGATTAAATCAGTATTGATACTGAAGAGGTAGTATCGATACCATGTGTCGTAACCGTTTTTTGGTTGGGCCCCGAATTGGGCTTCGACTTGAAATAATTGGGTTGGGAGTCACCACCGATCATTTATTTTATGAAAAATGGGTTGATCAGATACCTTATTTTTTACCTGATCTGCGTCGTACCAAAGATGTGTCGGATTCGGGAGTCGGTTACAGTCAAGGAAGGGTTAGCACCCTTGAACTGCCATTTCGGTACTATGTAATTTCCAATTGTCTTTAATTAAGAAAAATGAAAGTTTAACTTGAAAGGTAAAATAACGATCCCAAAAACTTACCCTTGATAGTTTTAAAAGTGTACCCTCTAGGAAGTCAAGAAACATGTTAGATAAAAATGTAGTAAAAATGAATAAAATAAAGAATGTGAAATAAAAATAAATGCAATAAAGTAGAGAAAATAAAACAGATAAAGAAGATGTAAGGAAGATAAATAAAATAAAATAAAATAAAGAGGCACAAAAACAAATATAAAAAATATATATAAATAAAATACATAAAATAAAGAAGATAATAACAATAACAATACAAAATAAAAATAGAAGATAAAAAAAATAAAAGATAAAATGAAATATATAAAATAATAAACATATATAACATATAATTATAGTAATAAAAATATATATTAATAATAATGATATATGAAAAAGAATTAAAAGTATATATATATATATATAATAGAATATAGAAAAATATATAAAAAAATAGCCAAATGAAGATAATATATATATATATAATAAGAATAATAAAAATTATGCATGTAACAACAAAGGACTATTATAAAAGAAAAGCTAAAATTGGGGCCTAAATTTGAAGGACAATTAACGTTGGTATTGCGCATTAGGGGGGTGAAATGAATGTTTTAACTTTAAGCTTTTCTTCTCTATTTTTCGAAAATCCAAATAATTTTCTAAGATCGGGCCTCGGGATTTCTAGATCTATAAGATAGATCTTTAAAAAAACTTCCCGTTCATTGGCCAAAAATGATTTTATTTGGGTTTGACTCGAGCAAAAATAATGGAGAAACATACATGCAAAGACTTAAAGCGATAAAAGTACAAACTTTTACCTTTTCTACTTATTTTTCTCTTTGAGAATCAAGCTTTTTGCTCCGATTTGCTAGTAATTTTTGCTGTTTATTTCGTATATCGTCTCTTACAAATGGGGAGGATTACATGTATTTATAGTAAAAAAACTAACTAACAATAGAATCCTAATGCAACTAGACTTCTTGCTCGGTTGTTGCACGTTTGTTGGTGTGGTTGTTGCTTTAAAAGATATGGTGGTGGAAGAGTTCTCTTAGGAGAGGAACTCTTGCTAGCTCTATCTTTTAAGAAAATGGGTGTCTACAGTTGCCCCTCTTTGTCATTTTTCGTTGTCATTTTTCGTGGAACGAAAAATAGGACAAAGATAAAAAGACACAAATTGAAGAATAATTCCCTGTCGAATTGAGTTGCGGATGGCTCCTCCGTCGCGAAGTCGAGTCAATTTTGAAATGATTTGAATCAGAATGTGGCTTTTCGTTATAGTTCACTTTGGTCTTCTTCTCGGTTTAAAGACCTTGGCTAAAAATTCAACTGGAAAGTAATCTCTTGACTCCACAATGTGGTATATATGCCCTAGAGCTGAATGAAATCAAACTCGAAAAGTCTTCGCTGATAGATAGTTTTTCTTGACTTAAGCTATGCTGACGGAAAAAAGGCTTCTTGCTACTAAGGCACGGCTAACCCATATATTCTTATTGGCTTGAAAACCTCGATTGCAATCGGACAATAGTGTGATTGAGGTGTTATCGAGCTGAATGGAATCGAACTCGATAATTTTATTGATAGATAGCCCTTCTTGCCTTGAGCTATGCTGTAAATGATGTGCCTTGGAGCTGAACGTAGTCGAACTCGAAGGTCTTTATTGACAGATAACCCATTTTTGAGTTGGATATCCTTCATCATGAAGTTGAAATCAAATCTAGAGATGGATGCTGCTTGTGTGCATGATTCCCTTCGTCATGAAGTCGAAACTGCGAGTGGCACCTTCATCGTGGAGTTGAGCCTGGTAATTGGATATCCTTCATCGTGAAGTTGAAATCCAAGTAGGTAGTATTGTTCCAAGTCCAATATCCTCCGTCGTGAAGTTGAAATTGGCTCTGGAAATTGTTTGTTAACAGTCAGCCGCCCCTTCGCTGTGAAGTTGAGCTTGTGTTGTCTCGAGTTCAATATCCTTCGCTGTGTAGTTGAAATTGACTCTGAATGAAACTGAAAAGTTGTTTGTTGAAAATCAGTTACCCCTTCGTTGTGAAGTTGAGTTTGTGTTATCTTGAGTCCAATATCCCTCGTTGTGAAGTTAAAATTGGCTATGAAACTAGGAAGCCACTTCGTCGTGAAGTTGAGCCTCAAATGGCATGATATCCTCCGTCGTGGAGTTGAAATCGTGGATGTGTGGGTACGATATCCTCTGTCGTGGATATGAAATCGCGGATGACCCCTTCGTCGTGAAGTTGAGCCTTGCCTTGGATATCCTTCGTCGTGAAGTTGAAATCCAAGTATTGTATGTTACGGGTGGACACGATTCCCTTCGCCGTGAGGTTGAAACCGTGGATGTCCCTTTTATTGTGAAGTTTGGCTTCGAGCTAGATATCCTCTGTTGAGAGGTTGAAATATACTCTCGAACCAATTGTGTCGCTTCGAGTTCAATATCCTTCACCGTTAAGTTGACATTGACTCTAGCTAAGACATGCCTGGAATTTTGATTCTGGAATCTTGAAGTTTCGATCCCTGATCTTGAACTCTTCAAATATTCAAATCTGATGTTAGTTTTTTATCCTTGATCTGGGAAATGCTTCGCGACCATCTCAAGTATATGCATGAGCCTTGATCGGCTTCCAAGTACATGTACTTTTTAATGAATCTTTGTATAATAATATGAAAATATCTTTTGCATAAGTAAATAAATCATTAAGCTTAAGCTCAATCCAAGATGCTCAAAAGGAATTAGTTTAGAGAAAAAAAAAAGATTGGCTTTTATTCATGAGGAAAAAAAGAACAAATAACGCATGGCAAATATTCTGGAAGATGAAGACATGATAAGGTGTAAAGGAATATCTTAGATTTCAATAATGTGGGCACTTTTGAGCTGAAAAGTCGTTAGGTGACAATGAATACAGCATTTGCCAAAGGATCTTTGAGAGTGCGACAACATTAAGGAGAGTGCAACCTTTCTCTGACTCGTTGAGTCTATGGAAAATTCAGATGTCGGGAAGTTTCAACTTCTAGATTTCTTGAATTATCCAAATCGCCCTTTCGGGTTTTCAACTTGGACCCATCCTTGGTTGCAAGACGCCCTTTGCGGGTTTTCATCTTGAGGTCACCTTATATTTTGTTCTTTCTCTTTTTTGTTCTTTTTTCTCTTTTTTCAATTTAGGACGCCCTTTCGGGTTTTCACCCTAAACGTTTTTCATTTTTGTTTTTTTTTTGTTTTTTTACTTAAGACGCCCTTTTGGGTTTTCATCCTAAGCAAAGTATTTCTTGACTGGATCCAAATTGATGGGATGTGGCATTTCGGGTCCGTCCATTTCAGCCAGGACAAGGGCTCCTCTAGAGAAGGCCTTTTTCACGACATAAGGTCCTTCCCAATTTGGTGTCCATTTTTCCTCGGAAATCTTTCTGGACTGGCAAAATTCTATTTAGCACCAGATCTCATTCACGGAATATTATTTGGCGTACCTTCTTGTCATGTGCTCGAATCATTCGTTTCTGATAGATTTGACCATGGTGAATGGCTTTTAGTCTCTTTTCATCTATCAGATTAAGGTGGTCATATATGGATTGCACCAATTCTGTGTCATCAAATTTAACTTCTGTCAAGACCCGTAATGACGGAATTTCTACTTCAATGGGCAGTACTGCTTCCATTCCATAAGCTAATAAAAATGGAGTTGCCCCAGTTGAGGTTCGGTAAGCGAACAAAGCGAAAGGCAACTTCTCATGCCAGTCTTTGTATGTCTCGGTCATTTTCTCCACTATCTTTTTGATGTTTTTGTTTGTTGCTTCTAGTGCGCCATTCATCTTTGGTCTGTAGGTAGTAGAATTGTGATGCTTTATATTGAATTGCTCACAAGCAACTTTCATCATTTTATTGTTCAAGTTTGTAGCGTTATCGATAATGATCCTTTCAGGTAAACCATACTAGCATATGATCTCTTTTTTTAAAAACTTGCAAATAACGGATTAAGTGATACTGATATAGGAAGCAGCCTCTACCCACTTGGTGAAATAATCGATGGCTACAAGGATGAAACAATGACTGTTCGAAGCCTTGGGATGGATTTTCCCAATAACATCCATGCCCCACATAGAGAAAGGCCATTGTGACGTCATGACATGAAGTGGATGAGGTGGAACATTTATTTTATCTCCGTAAATATGACATTTATGACATCTTCTAGCATACTTGATGCAATCACTTTCCAGTGTGGACCAGAAATATCTGCATCTCAATATTTGTCTCGACATCATATGTCCATTTGCATGTGCTCCACAAACTCTGTCATGTACTTCTTCCATTATCATTTTTACTTTTTCAGTATCGACGTACCTTAACAGAACTTGATTATGGCTTTTCTTGTACAAGACTTCCCCATCAAGAACATATCCAGCTGACATCCTTCTAATGGTTCTTTTATCAATTTCAGTGGCTTCCTCTGGATAACTTCGATGCTTGATATACTGCAAAATGTCATAGTACCAAGGCTTAGTGTCTTTTACTTCTTCAAACTGGTAGCAATGAGCTGGGTACTCATACGACTGCATGTCAATTGGCATCATTTCAGACTCCCCGCCAACTTTGAATGTGGCTGCCAAGGTATCCAAAGCGTCAGCCATTTGATTATCTTCTCTTGGCACATAGTTGAAAGTGACTTCATCGAACTCTTCAAGTAGATCCATATTAGCTTCCGGTATTTCATCAGTTTTGTATCTTTGGTTTCCCATTCTCCACGGAGCCGATAGATTAATAATGCTGAATCTCTGTATATCTGCAAGGTCTTTACATTGTGCCCCAGTGCAGCTCGAATTCCCAAGACACAGGCCTTATATTCAGCCATGTTATTGGTACAATCGAAGTTCAGTCTGCTGGTAAATGGGTAGTGACTCCCTTCTGGAGAGATCAGTATTGCCCCGATACCATGTCCTAATGCATTTAACGCCCCATTGAAATACATTCTTGAGGAACTGTCTGTTGAAGTACTTGTTTCTTCTAAGGATAAAGCCATCAAGTTTTCATCTGGGAAATCAAAGTCTAACAGCTCATAATTCTCATCGGTTCTGCTTGCCAAGAAATCTGATATGGCACTTCTTTTTATGGCCTTCTGGCTCACGTATTCGATGTCGAATTCAGACAATAACATTTTCCATCGGTCTAACCTTCCAGATAGAGCAGGCACACCCATCATGTATTTTAGTGAATCCAGCTTGGAAATTAGCCAAGTGGTATGATACAACATATATTGTCGGAGTCTTTTTGTAGCCTAAACTAAAGCACAACAAACATTCTCAATAGGAGGATACCTGACCTCGCAATCAGTGAACTTTTTGCTTAAATAGTATATGGCTCTTTCCTTTCTTCCAGATTCATCATGTTGACCCAAGACACACCCCATTGAATTGTCTAATATGGATATATACAAGAACAGAGGTTTGCCTGGGATGGGGGACATTATGATGGGAGTATGAGACAAGTACTCTTTTACCTTCTCGAATGCAATCTGACAGTTTTCATCCCATGCTCCAGGGCTGTTCTTTTGGAGAAGGCGAAAGATTGGATCACACTTATCAGTTAATTGAGATATGAACCGAGCTATGTAATTCAATATGCCTAGAAAACCTCAGACCTCTTTTTGTGTTTGAGGTGGAGATAGATTCTGGATAGCCTTAACTTTGTCGGGATCAACCTCAATGCCTTTTCTACTGACCACGAAGCCTAACAATTTTTCGGACATCACCCTGAAAGTACACTTGCTAGGGTTTAGTCATAGCTAGAACTTCCTCAATCTCTGGAAGAGCTTTCTCAAATGCTCGACATGTTTATTTTTGATCTGTGCTTTGACAATCATGTCGTCGACATAAACCTCAATTTCTTGGTGCATCATGTCATGGAACAGGGTCACTATGGCTCTCTGGTATGTTTCCCCATAGTTATTTAATCTGAAGGCATCACTTTGTAACAGAAAGTTCCCCACATTGTGATGAAAGTGGTCTTCTCCATGTCTTCGGGGTGCATCTTGATCTGATTGTACCCCAAGAATCCATCCATGAATGAAAAGTAGTTGTTCCCAGCTGTATTGTCCACCATAGTGTCTATGTGTGGCAGAGGAAAGTTTTCCTTGGGACTTGCCTTGTTAAGGTACTGATAATCGAAACACATGCGTACTTTCCCGTCCTTCTTCAGTACAGGCACTATGTTGGCCACCCACTCCGGATATTTGGCCACTTGAAGAAAACCGGCATCAAATTGTTTCTTGACTTCTTCCTTGATCTTAAGGAGCATTTCTGGTCACCTCCTTCTCAGTTTCTGCTATACTAGTTTATATTCTGGTTTGATAGGCAATTTGTGGACTACCATTTGTATGTCTAATCCCGGCATGTCTTGATATGACCTGGCAAACACCTCTTTGTACTCTTAAAGTAAGACTATTAGGTTGTGTCTTGCTTCTTTCGATAGAGTTGTGTCAATTTTAACCTCATTTCGGTCTTTCTCAATGCCCAGATTCAAGATTTCGATTGTCTCTTTATGGGGCAGTATTTGTTTATCTTCTCTTTCTACTATTCTCAATAATTCGGTAAGCAAGTTACATTCCTCTTCAGTGTCACATTAATCAAATTCCCCGAGACAAATAGCTGATTCAAAATCCACCTCCGGATCAGGATCATTAGTGCCTACATTATTGTTATATGGGGATCTGAAAGAAGGGAAAATGTGCATGTGTGAGAGGAAACTATCCCACACGAAATAATCAAGAATTGAATTCGAGAGAAAGGAAATGAAGTATAGAAATGAAGAAGATAGACAATGAATTCAAAAGGAAACAAAAGAAAATTTGTTTTCCATGGGAAGAGAAAAATGCATCTTTTATTGAACTTAAACCAAATGTTTATTCTCCCTTACAAAAGATTACCTATTGCCCTGGGTATAGGAAAATAGGGATAGTTCGAATATTACTCTGAAAGACTCTTGTAAACCACAGGTAGTTCTTCGACCAACCAACTGCTAGGCACGAACCTATATGGCAGAGGGCATATCCCAGATTCATCTTCGCTGTCAGCATTTCCAGTGGTCACGACATTGATGCTCAGATCTTCCAAATCTGCTTCTAAGTCTGATAAGGTGGTCTCAAATACATAATCACCTGACTTGAATGTGTGTCAAATAGGCGAGAATATCATGTGTTCCCATTGAAGTTCACTTCCAGTCAACCTGGCTAGTATTCTCTCTTGGTTATTCTGAACTTCTTTTCTCTTCTCATGGTAACTGGGCTGAAAGCCGAGCCCAAACCGGTCTGGCTTTGAAATAGAAAGGACTAGATTAATCCTCCCTTGTAGAAACTTCCCAAACCCTTTTTTAGTCTTGGCACCTCATCCCAATGTTTGCATGATATCCATCCTGGTACACTTGGAAAGTCGGGGTCCAGAAATCGTTCTTCCTTCTGCCACAAAGGTGGCATTCACAAATTCCATGGAACGGAATAAACATTCCACCGCTTATTCATCTACTCCGATGTATGGGGCCTCCATGGTCACACTTGCCACAATATCTTCCTCAGCATTGATAATTACTAAGGCTCAGTCAATAAGAAATTTAACCTTTTGGTGCAGTGTGGATGGTACTGCACCAGCTTGATGAATCCATGGCCTTCCCAAAAGACAGTTGTAAGAAGGCATAATATCCATCACCAGAAACTCAATGTTGTAGGTGGCTGGTCCGATCGTTAGCGGTACCTCAATCTTGCCAATTACCTATCTCTTGGTCCCGTCAAATGCTCGGACCACGTTCTGACAACCTCTCATATGAGAGGTATCTATTGGTAGCCTCTTCAACGTCACCAAAGGCATCATGTTCAAGGCTAAGCCGTTATCGATCAACACACTCGGTAAGGCATGCCCCTTACAATAGGTAGTGATGTGTAATGCCTTAGTTCGGCCTCTTTCTCCGGATGGAATCTCATCATCTGAGAATGAGATGAGATTATTAGCTTGAATATTACTTACCAGTCGATCCATCTTGCTGACTGGTATGTCTTGTGGCATAAACGTTTGATTCAGGACTTTCAACAATGTCTCTCGATGTGCTTCAGATTTTAATAAAAGTGCCAACATTGAAGTACGTGTTGGCAAGCTGTGGAGTTGTTCTTCAATACTGTACTCGCTATGCTTTAAAAATTTGAGGAATTCTTTAGCTTCCTTCTCCTTTATAGGTTCATTGATAGCCAGCGCATCTTCCTTGAAGGGCTCTAGTGGTCTTTGCCCCACCTTGCTGTCACATTCTTTGGAAGCGCTTACCTGGCATTCATACTTACAAGGCACTTGCCGACTCTCCTTGTATTGAAAAGGTCGAGGTGTCGTGATCTCCACCTTTGCTTGCGGAGTTTCTGTTATCATCTTTGGTTTAGGAGTAATAACCAAAGGATTACCGCTACCGAGTCTTTTGTCTGATAATTCTCCGGTAGCGTTAACATCTCCCTCCAGGGAATCCTGAACTTCTCTGTAAAACTCCAACTCTTTCTGGTCCATCATGAGCTGGACTAATGTCCTGAATTCAGAGCATTCTTGCACTTTATGTCCATCTTCGTTGCGATAACAACAATAGTTACCACCTTCACCCTTTGCTTCACATTACTGTGGTGTAAGAAGCTCTTCTTTTACCATTTGGCTCCATACCCAAGCGAGAGGAGCTTTGACTTCTGAAACACTGGTTTTAATTCTCCTACCATTTTAGGTGGTGATTGCATTAATTCCGATCTCCGGATGATTAGGCAAGGATTCTAGGCAACGTTCGGTGTTTCATAGTCAAAAGTGATCCAATTCTTGTTCCACATTAGTTATACAAGCATCTTGAATGTGAGACAACCTTCGATTGAATGTCCCTCACATCGCCATGATATTCGGAGTGAGCGTTTTTGTCATACCATCTCGGGTACGGGGGCTTCATCGGATCCATTGGGTAAGGCGACACTACATGAGTGTCAGAGAGTTGTTGATATAGCTCTTTATATGTCATGGGAATAGGATCGATCTGCTCCCTTTCCTTTTCTTTCCTTGGTTCTTTTTGAGCTTGGTTTGAAGTACCAGATGGTACAGCTGCAGTGTATTTTGAGCTTGAGATCGTAACACCCTTGTTGACGTTGTAAGTGTTGACATTGTTGATCTCTCGGTCTTTTTTCTTCGTGGGAGGCTTTTTACTAGAGTCTCATCCCTCGATTTTTCCTTGTTTAATAGCCAACTCAATCATTTCACCGGCCATGACTAGGTTTGAAAAACCTCCCGACGTAATTTCCACCAGGTGCCCGAAGTAAGTTGTCTTCAGGGTTTGTACAAACAACTTTCTAGTCTCCTTTTCATCCAAGGGTGGATGAACCTGCACAGACAAATACCTGCAACGTTGTGCGTATTGTCGGAAACTCTCATTGTGCTTCTTTTCCAGGTCTTGTAGCATAACTCGATCTGGTCTCATATCATTAATATGTTTGTATTGCTCCAGGAAAGACTTGGCTAGGTCTTTCCATGTCTTGATATGAGTTTGGCTGAGTTGGTTGTACCACCAGATAGCTGAACCGGGCAGATTCTCCTGAAAGCAGTGGATCAAGAGTTGGTCATTCTCTTTATATCCTGTCATCTTCCGACAGAACATAGTGATATGGGCTGATGGGCAGCTGTTCCCATCGAACTTCTCAAACTTATGAACTTTAAACTTTGGCGGAAGCACCAAATCTGGAACTAAGCTCAGCTCACTTGCGTCCACTCCATAATAATCATGGTCCCCTTGGACCATCTTCATTCGATCTTCTAACATCTTGATCTTCTCTTCTATATTTCTTGCTTTGTCATCTTCATTTAAATCCGAGATATTGTAATCATCCGGATGATTATCAGGATTAGTTGTGGAAGTTTGCACCTTTATATCAGATGATGCTTTTCCTTTGATAGCAGAGGAGTTTTCTTGTGGTTTGGGTAAGATCCCAGGTGAAATAAACACTTGTGGGGTTGGTGATATGGTTACCCCCTCGAAGGTACTTTCCCCTATTGCACTAGCTTGTTCTAATCCCGATAACTTAGCTTCAATTTGGTCGACCAAGGACTCCTGGTTTTTCTTGATGGACTCTAGGGTGCTCTAATTATTTTGAGCCATCTTATCTTCTAGTTCTTTTTATAGTCTTGCCATGTTCTCCTCGAGTTTTTCCATTCTGGCCTCCATTTGTCTCTTTTTTGCTCGAGTATTATGTGGATGATGCGTATTTAATGCTTGCGGTGGTAAATTTTATGTTTACTCTTTCCCTTTCTGAAACATGTTCTGTCAGTTAATATGAATGTAAAAACATGGAAAATATAAAAATAAACATGAAATATAAAATGCAAAGTATGCAATGCACAATGTATGCAATTTAAAGGCATTGATCAAGAAAATTGTATATTATTATAAATAATCCTTATTTAGACATAAATGTTTTATCTTGTAAGAGACATAAAAAACAATCAAAGGTACGTTCGCACTAAATCCTCTAGACCCCGAACAACTTCTATAGATTGACAAGTCTTATGCCTTCATCTGTCATTGGTTGAATGCCTTGTCGAACCACTCCAGCTTACCTTGCCAGGCTGTAAAGATAACGGATGCTTTTTGCACTTGATCCAGGAAATCTCGGATGACTGCGTCTCTAGCTTTCACCCTTTGTTGTGCTTGCTCCCAACGGAAACGCCACTACAGACCTCCGTCGAAGGGTACTATCTGAAGCTCGGCTACTTGCTTCTTGAATCCATCCATAACAACTTCTAACTCAGATATTGTTTTTCCATCTCTATCATGTTATTTTTCTAGGTCAGCCATCTGGATTCTCAGCATTGATTTTGATGCTGACTGTCAGCTAAGCGCCTCTGAGCAGTTTTCAACTATTTTTTCCAAGCTCTTTCATCAGACCCCTCGAACTTTCTTTTTAAGCTATGAACTTCGTCTTTCCAGTATTCAGAGGTTACTTTCAACTTAGAATTATCCTTGACTTTATCTTGATACCCTTTTCTCAAATCCTCGAGCTCAAAACGGACTATTTTATGTTCTCTTTCCATCTTGTCTGCTCTATCTTTCTGAGATTCGGCATCTAGCTTCCATTGATAACGTTCAGCTTCTAGTTCTTTAACCTTCTGTTTCAGCTCGTTATTCACAGCTTCAAACTCCACCTTAGCTATCTTAAGTTCAAAAGGGACATGCATGAGATGTTCTTCCATGGTCCGGGTGTCTTCACATTATGGCACCGGGATGTTATCATTATTTCTTAGTCTTCGCCACTCCACATAATCTAGAGTAAGCATGTATCTGGCAGCCACAAAATCCATCCGGTATACTTTATTCCATGAATCAACTGCTTCCTTGATCCTCTTCTTATAACTGTCACCATTATACACAAACCCTGATCTAGCTAGCCCGCATATTACCGGGACAAACTGATGTGCCCCATACTGTCTAAGTGCTAACAACAGAGCATACCCAACTGTACCCCAAAGTTCGAGTAAGGTCATAGTATCAGAATCCCCATACCGGAAAAGAACGTCACCGAGGAATAACCAGGGGGCTCTCCAGGTAATATCCCGATCCTAAAGATATGTAAAAACTTTTATCCATTTTTCCTTTGAAGCACCTTCATGTAATTTCCTAGTGATGAACTCTCCCAAAGGTGAATAGGTAGTGCTGAATCGGTGATAGGCTACCCCATTAGTCTTCCAAAAGTGGTTGTGAATCCATACTTGAAGGAGCTGAACACACCCAATGAACCTTCCTCCACCAGTTCTTCTGCAATGGTTGAGAGATCGAAAGGTTTCAGCTAAGATGGCCGGTGCTGGGTTGACTCGCCTTGCAAGTTGTTCGAATAGCTCTACCACGGCTGCGTCGATGCAGCCCAAAGTCTTCGGAAAGATAACCAGACCGTACATACCTAGTGAAAAAAGGTTTATAGTATTCCATTCAACAGGGTGGTTCTTCATTAGTTGCCTTATATGAATCCCCTCGATTCATTCCCCGTTACCTTTGTGTCGAAGTCGACCAGTCACCCATTTTTCATCAACCCCTGCAATCTTAGCTAGTCCGTTCTTGAAAGGCTGACTCTTGATGTGTTTGATATATGCCCTCTCTAGTCTGATGTTTTCGTAGTGCAGTAGGGTAGTATACTCTTCAATTTTGGGCACCATGTCCTATCGGTTAAAGGTGAAACAACTATATCTCGGGTTCCAGAATTGAATTAATGCTCGGGGCAGGGGCTCATCAGTCTTGACATAGAGTAAGAGGGCAATATCACCATATCGTTGGCTGAACTTCTGCTTTTTGTCATTCCCCCAACTGTCCCAAATATTTTGCAGTTCTTGGACATCGTTCTATTTCAGGCTAACAGATGCGTAACTAACAAGCTCTGCCATATAATTTCCCTAAAGACTGTCTCCCTTCTAAGTCTTCTCGGACCATAGTCGTGCCTCGGTATTTTTAATCTCTTGTATTACAATATCTTTGTCCATTAATTCAGATTTATTTTATGTCTAATAAACGCTTTTTAAGGATCAATATCCTCTTGTTATGATGAAAATGCTAGAAAACAAACACAAAGGCAAAAGGATTAGTAAAACAAAAAAAAAATGACGAAATAAAAAACACAAAAAAGAAAATGGTTAGGGTAAAAATATCCTAGGTTTTGAAATGTGGTTTCAGGGTAGGCTCTAATTCTCCATGGTTTCCCGATTTAGGTTCTAAAAATGGTACCCGAGTTCTCCTTACCGGTGCCTCCTTGGGCTTGCCAGACCCTTAGTCCTAAACCCATCACAGGCTTGTGTGGACTAAGTTAAACTCGAGAGGACACATTCCCTTATGCCCGCACGGTGAATAAATTCACACGAAGGCATAAGGTATATGAATCCCGAAGGCTACTTACTAGGCCCACACGGTTAATAAATTCACACGAAGGTGTCGCTTTCACCCCCACTTAAGATAGGGTTTGGAACTCGGGTATAGAGCCTTAAATGAAAAAGATTTGAAGGCTGAAATCATGAGAAAACGATTAGTATAACTATTTACCCGAAAATATAATCAAAAGTAAGTAAAAAAGGATCGAAATGTTACCTTAAAATTTAAACTTACCCTTTTCGTTAAAAAGACAACTGGAAATTACCTTAGCCTGACTCACATACATGTCCCCCGCGGAGTCGCCAAGCTGTCGTAACCATTTTTCGGTTGGGCCCCGAATTGGGCTTCGACTTGAAATATTTGGGTTGGGAGTTTCCACCGATCATTTATTTTATGAAAAATAGGTTGATCGGATAATTTATTTCTTACCTGATCTGCGTCGTACCAAAGATGTGTCGGATTCGGGAGTCGGTTATAGTCAAGGAATGGTTAGCACCCTTGAACTGCCCTTTCGGTACTATGTAATTTCCAATTGTCTTTAATTAAGAAAATTGAAAGTATAACTTGAAAGGTAAAATAACGATTCCAAATACTTACCCTTGATAGTTTTAAAAGTGTACCCTTTAGGAAGTCAAGAAACATGTTAGATAAAAATGTAGTAAAAATGAATAAAATAAAGAAGGTGAAATAAAAATAAATGCAATAAAGTAGAGAAAATAAAACAGATAAAGAAGATGTAAGCAAGATAAATAAAATAAAATAAAGAGGCACATAAACAAATATAAAAATATATATATAAATAAAATACATAAAATAAAGAAGATAATAACAATAACAATACAAAAAAATAAAAGATAAAAAAATAAAAGATAAAATGAAATATATAAAATAATAAATATATATATAACATATAATTATAGTAATAAAAATATATATAAATAATAATAATATATGAAAAAGAATTAAAAGTATATATATATATATAACGATAGAATATAGAAAATATTAAAAAATATAAAAAATAGCCAAATGAAGATAATTAATATATATATATATTATAATAAGAATAATAAAAAATACGCATGTAACAACAAAGGACTATTATAAACGAAAAGCTAAAATTGGGGCCTAAATTTGAAAGACAATTAACGTTGATATTGCACAATAGGGGGCAAAATGAATGTTTTAACTTTAAGCTTTTCTTCTCTATTTTTCGAAAATCCAAATAATTTTCTAAGATCGGGCCTCGGGATTGGTAGATCTACAAGATAGATATTTAAAAAAACTTCCCATTCATCGGCCAAAAATGATTTTATTTGGGTTTGACTTGAGCAAAAATAATGGAGAAACATACAAGCAAAGACTTAAAGCGATAAAGGTACAAGCTTTTACCTTTTTTACTTATTTTCCTCTTTGAGAATCACGTTTTTTGCTCCGATTTGCTAGTAATTTTTGTTGTTTATTTCGTATATCGTCTCTTACAAATGGGGAGGATTACATGTATTTATAGTAAAAAAAAACTAACTAACAATAGAACCTAATGCAACTAGACTCCTTGCTTGGTTGTTGCACGTTTGTTGGTGTGGTTGTTGCTTTAAAAGATATGGTGGTGGAAGAGTCCTCTCAGGAGAGGAACTCTTGCTAGCTTTATCTTTTAAGAAAATGGGTGTCTACACCATGGTAAGGGTATCGATACCAAAGCTAAAATTGGTATCGATACTGGAAAGGGGTATCGATACTATAGTATGGTAGTATCGATACCATGATAAGGGTATCGATACCAGAGAACATCGAATTTAAAATTGGCATCGATACTTGAAGAGGGTATTGGTACCATTGTATATAAATATTGATATTAGGGTAGTAGTATCGATACAATAGAGCCATAAATGTTCAAAATAAGCTGATATTGGTATAGAAAGTCAATGATATGTTCTTTTAAGTATAGTTTAAGTATAATGGTTAGGAAATATACTAACATTGGGTATGGTACAAGTTTTAATGGGTGCTTAGGTAGATTGAAACCAAGCTCCCGAGTCAAGCAAAACTAAAGACAAAGGCAAAGTACCGGAGTGGTCAGCTTTTAGTTTTGGATACATAGTGAGAAAAGTCAAGTGAGTGCATTTAATTATGTACATACATGATACAATAGTCATAGTTGTAGAAATTATTAATGTATGTATGGTGATTACCAAATTGCACTAAGTGTGCAAAATGTTAAGAATTTTATATTAAGTGTATGAATTTCTGTATGGGTCACTTTGTGTGCTAAAATGTTAAGAAATTCGTACTAAGTGTATGAATTTGCGTATGGGGCACTTTGTGTGCTAAAATGTTAAGAAATTCGTACTAATTGTATAAATTTTCGTATGGGGCACTTTGTGTGCCAAAATGTTAAAAAATTCATACCAAGTGAATGAATTTCCGTATTGGGCGCTTTGTGTGCTAACATGTTAAGAAATTCATACTAAGTGTATGAATTTCCGTATTAGGCACTTTGTGTACTAAAATGTTAAGAAATTCATTCTAAGTGTATGAATTTCAGGATTGGGCACTTTGTGTGAAAATTGTTAAGAGATTCATACTAAATGTATGAATTTCCATATGGGAAATGTGAGTGTAAACATAAGAACTACATAATAAGGAAATGGATCTTTATATTGGTAATGGGTATGCAAACCATATAGATTAGAGAAATGGTTGAGAAATGGTGGTATAGGCACTACGTATGCATCTTAATAAATGAACATGAAGGTGTCAATAATGCCAGTTAGATGAAAGGCTAAGTGCCTTTGAGGCCTACCTGTGTATTTGACAAAAAGGTGTCAATTATGCCAGTTAGATTAAAGGCTAAGTGCCTTTGAGGCCTAACTGTACATTTGATGGAAAGGGTATCAATTATGCCAGTTAGATGAAAGGATAAGTGCCTTTGAGGCCTAACTGTGCATTTGACAGAAATGTGTCAATTATTCCAGTTAGATGAAAGGCTAAGAGCCTTTGAGGCCTAACTGTACATTTGACAGAAAAGTGTCAATTATGCCAGTTAGATGAAAGGCTAAGTGCCTTTGAGGCTTAGCTGTGCATTTGATAGAAAGTGTCAATTATGCTAGTTAGATGAAAGGCTAAGTGCCTTTGATGCCTAACTGTGCATTTTATACAAAGGTGTCAATTATATGACTTAGATGAAAGGCTAAGTTCCTTTGACGCCTTGTTGTGCATTTGACAGAAAAGTGTCAATCATGCCAGTTAGATGAAAGGTTAAATGCCTTTGAGTAAAATACTATATGTATAACAACATATAATGGTGTACAAAAGGCATGAAAGGATGCCATAAATGACATGTATAATAGTATATAAAAAGGCATGAACTGTTGCCATAAGTGAAAATGCATAATGGTGCATTATAAGCATGAATGGATTTTTTAATGAAAATAAAGAATAATGACTCAAAAGATAAATGGAAAAAGAAAAATATAAAGAAAGATATGTATGTTAGGCATACTAGAAATCATTAAGGAAATTGTGAATGAATTACTGTTTAACTAAGGAGGATTATAGGATCCTTAAAGTATATATAATTTAGTATGAACCAAATAAATATGACATACTTATGTATACATAAATATTTCTTAAAATATTGTGCCTCACTAAGTAGATAATTAACGTGTGTTGCTTCCACACGTAGGTATAAGAAGAGACAAATCAAATAAGGAGTGCAGTAGTAGCAACGGATATCATCAATTAAGATTGACTCATCAGTAATATTATGACAATATTATTCATTTTGAGAACTTAGTTGCCATGTAATTAAACTATTGTAAATATTTTGTAAGGTAATTAAGTGATAGTGTTAGTATGTTGCTTTTAGAAATATCATATTTTGTAGTTGATCAATTTGAAACAAATTTTTAATGGGTTTTCAAATGACAAACATTTTTATAAAGTGATGTGACATTTGTATTTCGTGTACGAAAAGGTATACGGGATAGGGGTGTTACATTTATTGGTATCATAGCTACAATTTTAGCCAATTTTGGGCTGAAATCGAATGCCTGTTAATGTAAAAAGGATTACATGCCATTAAGATTGTCAAAGTTACTGATATGGTGTCAATTAGAGGCTGATTGATATCACTCCTTATTAACTTTATTGTTATTGTTATGCATGTCCTAATAGATCTCGGAAACTAAGGACAAAAGTAAGAAAGTAGATGATATTGAAAAGAAGGTTAAGATAAAAATTGACCCAATGAAATTCGACATGATTTTAGTATCATACCGAAAAAGAGTAGAAGATGCTAGGGATTTTCCTCCATTATATGGAAGAAATACCCTAGTGTTTAATGATGATCCTGCATTTGGGGAATCTATTAAAAAGTTTGAATGGTTTACAAGAGAAGTTGAATCAGATAAAGATCCAGAGGAGATTCTGAATGTAGTGATGATTCAGAAATCTCTTCAGGTAAGCTTAATTAATTGAGAAATATTTAAGTGAAACATTAAATTTTCAAAAGTGTTGTTAATTTGAGTAAGATGAAATGAGTAATTTGTAAATATATTGACAACTAAAAGCCTATAGAAAGATGAATTATTAGTAGATCAAATAATTATGAGTTTGTTTAAGATTAAATTTGGTTATTATTGTAATTTTGTTTTGCATTAATTGTTATGAGGTTATTGCTACAATGTTTCAAGTCTTATTATTTAATAATGTGGATAATTAGACTTTTATAGTCAATAGATAAAATGTTTCAATTGCTCGAGAATATTTTAAATCGATATGGAAAGTTACACAGGTTTTCTTGAGAAGGAAATGAAAGATTTTAGATTAAAATTATTCTATTTAAATTAATCTCGAGTGAGATGATAGCAGTAAACCCTAGTGGGTCATAGTGTCAAGATGAGTTGGACAAATAGTAAACAATTGATATAGATCCCATGGGCTATGTTCCCAGTGAACTTGATGAAATTATCCTTTGACGAGTTAAAATTATATTGAATATACATTGTTTGTCTCTAGAGACGATTATTTCAGAAAGATGCAGAGAGTATGGAAATTATAGTTTTTAGTGAGAAGGTAAAATCATCGCTCAAGGTGATATCGATAATGATTGTGAAGAAAATGATGTCAGCAAGATTTATATATATAACTTTTATGGTTAATGTGATATATACTCAAATAATTAAAGCATAAGTGTTTGATAATTTCACAAAAAATTGGGAATTTATAGATGTCTTTTCAGGTAAATTTATTGAGTTACCTTTATATCGAAAAGTGGAATTCAAGGTTAATAGTTATTAATATATTGAACATGTTTCTATGATTTAGTATTAAATGACTTAAGCGAGTCAAGAGAATTAGAGACTCAATTATAAGAGTTGATTGATCAAAGTTTTATCAACTCGAGTATTTCATCTTGGGAAGTATGTGTATTATTAGCGAAAAGAAAGATAAATATATGTGGTTATACATAGATGTTTACAGTTAAATAAGACTCTTTGAGAGAAGAACTTGTTTGCCAAAGTATTTGAATGTTAAACTTTGATTAGCAGAGATGGTTTTCTTTAACCATGTTGTTTCAACATAAGATATAAGAGTAGATATAAAGAAAAACTCATGTTGTAGCAAATTGAAAAATCTCAAAGAATGATCCTGAAGTTTGGATTTCTTTAGGGCTTGTTGTTTACTATCGAAGATTAGTGAAAAACTTTTCGATGTTAGCTTTCCTACTAACCGAGTTTTAAGGAAATATATGTCTTTGTGGTAGAACGAAAAAGGTTTAAGAGAGTTTTGAAATACTTAAGAGGATTGTAACAGAGATACCAGTGTTTATACAACTTGAGTTAGTAAATATTATGTGGTTTTTACTAATGCATTTATCAACTATTTAGGAAATGTGCTTATACACAAAGATAAGGTTGTGTCATATGTCTCAATAAATTTCAAGACTCACAATAGGAATTATCTACGCATGATTTAGAGTCCGTCGTAGTCGAGTATCTTAAAAGATTTGATGTCATTAATTGTATAATAGGCGATCCTATATTTGTGGTAATTACAAAAGTCTCATGCTGATTTAAAGAGAAAAGTAGTTAAGTAGCAAGAAAGTGATAAAGTTTTTCTGAAAGTATCACTTTGAAAGAAAGTATTGTGGTTTGGACTGAGTTTGAGAATTATTGAACCTTAATAGATTTTATCAATTAGCTTTTCACTCGAAATTGACAATACATATAATGTTTTCATGTGTCATTGCTTAGTAACAACCAATCAATTCCATTGCATGTCCTTTCGTTGGTAAATAGAGATTTGATTAAAATTGAATTATGAAAAAGAACCAATGCAGATTTGGACTATAGAAATCCAGAAACCACGTAACAAAATGATTTCTCTAGTTGAAATATTGTGGTAAACACATAAAATCTTTAAATTCGAGGACGAATTTTCTTAAGGGGAGAATTGTAATACCCCAAATAGTAGGTCAATGACTAATTTGAAAGGAAATTAAAAATTAGAGGACTAAATTGAAAAAAGGGAAAAGTATAATAAATGACTTAAGCAAGACCAATGTGTAAGAGATAGATTAATGAAAGGGCATTTTGATCTTTTTAAGTGAAACGAAATTAAAACCCATTTAAATTCTAGGGATTTAAGAAAATGGGGAAGTAAGTAAAAATAGCTCTTTTTTTCTCTTATTCTTCTCTCCCGTGGGTTGCTCTCCTCCATAGTTCCAAAGGTAAATTTTTAATCAATCAATTTTTCCTTTTGATCATGGGTAGTTCTTGTAACCTTAAGTGATATATAAGCTTAAGGAAAGGTTATATATGATTAAAACTATGAAATGGAGGAAATATTAGAGATTTAAGAAAATGGGGTTTTAAATGATATATTGATATATGAGTGCTTATTAATGTTTATTGGTAAAATTGACTTGTTAAAGTAGTAAATAAGAGATTAGAAGCATTGGATGAGTTTAAAAACAAGTTAGAAATGTTGGTGTGATTCTTAGAATCCAATAATCTTAAGGGATACTAGATGTTTTAAGTATAAAAATGAAGGAATGTTAGTATGGATAGTTAAAAAAGAGTTTGATAGTATTGTATGGTGCAAATATAACTAAATTTGACCCCAATTATGTAATTATTGGGTTGAAAACTAGAAAATCTGGGCAAGGGTATTGGTACTGATAGAATAGTACCGATATTATAGGATAAAATGGGATGAATTAGCTAAGTAGTATCGATACTGATCAATCAGTATCGATACCGATGAGGTAGTATCGATACCATAGTAAGGGTATCGATACCAAGCATCATCAAAGCTAAAATAGGATCGATACCGAAAGGGGGTATCGGTACCATCGTATGGTAGTATCGATACCATAGTATGGTAGTATTGATACCATAGTAAGAGTAATGATACCAGGTAACATTGAACCTAAAATTGATATCGATACCAGAAGGGGGTATCGGTACCATAGTATAGAAGTATCGATACCAGGGTAGTAGTATCGATACTATAGAGCCAGAAATGTTAAAAATAGGCTGATATTGGTATAGAAAGTTAATGATATGTTCTTTTGAGTATGGTTTAAGTATAATGGTTAGGAAATATAGTAACATTAGGTATGTTACATGTTTTAATGGGTGTTTGGGTAGATCGGAACCAAGCTCCCGAGTCAAACAAAACTAAAGATAAAGGCAAAGTATCGGAGTGATCAACTTTGAGTTTTGAATACATAGCGAGGAAATTCAGGTAAGTGCATTTAATTATGTACGTACATGCTACAGTAGTCATAGTTGTAGAAATTATTAATGTATGTATGGTGAATACCAAATTGCACTAAGTGTGAAAAATGTTAAGAAATTCATATTAAGTTTATGAATTTTTGTATGAGGCACTTTGTGTGCTAAAATGTTAAGAAATTCATACTAGGTGTATAAATTTCCGTATGGGGCACTTTGTGTGCTAGAATGTTATAAAATTCATACTAAGTGTATAAATTTCTATACGGGGCACTTTGTGTGCTAAAATGTTAAGAAAATCATACTAAGTGTATGAATTTCCATATGGGGCGCTTTGTATGCTAAAATGTTAAGAAATTTATACTAAGTGTATGAATTTTCGTATGGGGCTCTTTGTGTGCTAAAATGTTAAGAAATTCATACTAAGTGTATGAATTTTTGTATTAGGCATTTTGTGTGCTAAAATGTTAAGAAATTCGTACTAAGTGTATGAATTTCCGTATTGAGCACTTTGTGTGCTAAAATGTTAAGAAATTCATACTAAGTGTATGAATTTATGGATTGGACACTTTGTGTGAAAATTGTTAAGAGATTCATACTAAATGTATGAATTTCCATATGGGAAATATGAGTATAAACATAAGAACTAAATAATAAGGAAATGGATCTTTATATTTGTAATGGGTATGCAAACCACACAGAGTATAGAAATGGTTCAGAAATGACGGTATAAGCACTACGTGTGCATCTTAATAAATGAACATGAATAAGAAGTTAGTAAATTACGATGTGAGCACTAAGGGTGCAAATGTATAAGGGTTATAATAAATTAAAAGAGAGTTAATTGATATTGAAAGTAAGTATTAGAGTTGAAACTATTCCAAAATAAAATATTTGAGACCTAACTGTGCATTTTATAGAAAAGTGTCAATTATGCCAATTAGATGAAAGGCTAAGTGCCTTTTAGGCCTCACTGTGCATTTGACAGAAAGGTGTCAATTATTCCAATTAGATTAAAGGATAAGTTCCTTTAAGGCCTAATTGTGCATTTGACAGAAAGGTGTCAATTATGACAATTAGATGAAACGCTAAGTGCCTTTGAGGCCTAATTGTGCATTCGATAGAAAGGTGTCAATTATGCCAGTTAGGTGAAAGGCTAAGTGCCTTCGATGCCTAACCGTTCATTTGAAAGAAAGGTGTCAATTATGCGAGTTAGATGAAAGACTAAGTGCCTTTGAAGCCTTGCTGTGCATTTGACAGAAAGGTGTCAATCATGCTAGTTAGATGAAAGGTTAAATGCCTTTGAGTAAAATACTATATGTATAACAACATATAATGGTGTATAAAAAGCATGAAAGGATGCCATAAATGAAAATGTATAATAGTATATAAAAAGGCATGAACGGTTTCCATAAGTGAAAATACATAATGTTGCATTATAAGCATGAATGGATGCTTTCAATGGAAATAAAGAATAATGACTAAAAAGATAAATGGAAAAAGAAAAATACAAAGAAAGATATGTATGCTAGGCGTACTAGAAATCATTAAGGCAATTGTGAATGAAATAAGGTTTAACTAAGGAGGATTATAGGATCCTTAAAGTATATACGATTTAGTATGAATCAAATAAATATGACATACTTATGTATACATAAAGACTTCTTAAAATATTGTGCCTCAATAAGTAAATACATAACGTGTGTTGCTTCCACGCGTTGGTGTAAGAAGAGAAAAATCAAATAAGGAGTGCAGCAGTAGCAACATATATCATCAATTAAGGTTGACTCATCAGTAATATTATGACAATCTTATTCATTTTGAGAACTTAGTTGACATGTAATTAAAATATGGTAAATATTTTGTAATGTAATTAAGTGATAGTTTTAGTATGTTGCTTTTAGAAATATCATATTTTGTAGTTGATCAATTTGAAACAATTTTTTAACGGTTTTCAAATGACAAACATTTTTATAAAGTAGTGTGACATATGTTTTTCGTGTACGGAAATGTATACGAAATATGGGTGTTACAGAAAATGCACAAACAACAATACAAAAAGTGAAACATGAATATATAAATATGTATATGAAAGTAATGAAGATTATATAATGAAGTTTAAGTGGATTGTAAATGACAGAAGTGTGGTGGTGATAATGGTTGGATGGATGTAACGAAAATGTTAAAAGATGTTTATGGTTAGCGTGAAGAATGATAGTAATTCAAAGAATGGATTGTGACCCTGTAAATATATATAAGTTAAGAACCAACAATATAATAAGGTGGAAAGGTAGAAGTGATAGGAGATAGAACGTGACTCACTAGCAATAGATGAGCTAAGAACGAACCCTATAACAAAAGGAAATTGGTGAAGACTATAAGACTAACTTGAAGCCGATAAAGTTCTACAAGAGAACAAGAATGAAAGAAACCTCTTAAAGATGTTTTATATATTCAAATGTGTGTTTACAATGAACTCAAATATGTCTATTTATAGACTTTCTAAGAAGCATATGAAAAGACTCAAAAGATGAAAACATTCTCATTAATTTAGCAATAAAATGCACTTTAATGCTTTGTCTGCTTATCTTCGAGGTTGGTTGAATATTCTAGATCATTTTGGGGATGAGTCTAGAAAATTTGAAGTTGAATTTGGCCTTAATTTCGTCCAAGGGGTGGAATACTCTTGCTATTCCATGCTGAAAATTTTCTTGATAAGTGAATTAAATCACCCTTCATTACATGCTCCCTTGAAGAATATGGAGAACCCTTGAAGAATATGGACAACCCTTGAATTTAGATGATAACAATCAGCTTTGAATGCCTTGAATGGGTGAATTAAGTGTCCTTCAATGGATTGTCACTTGGTTGAAGTTGAAAAGACTCTCCCTTGGCTCAAACTCATCCATGCATAAAATTCCCGTAACAAAATTCCAGCCTGCACTGTCTTCAATAATTAATCATATCTCAAGCTCCCAGTATCATATTGAAATGATTCAAAAGGAGTTGGAAAGATAAGAGATAGAGGAATAATTCCCAATTGATTTCTAGAACTAAAAACGTCTATATCTCATCCAGAATTGGAAGACATTCTGACTGACATTCTTGCATATAATGAAACTGTTCAACTTCTCTCATGCACCTAGACATAAAGGTGAACTTTATTCAATCTTTAATTGAAAACATGCATGAAACAATTAAGAGTTTGTTTAATAAATTAACTAGTTTGATGAATGAACTAGTTTAATTAATGAACTAAGTTTGTTCAATGAACTTGTAATCTCGAATGAACTAGTTTGATCAATGAACTACTTAGTTAAATGAAGTGCATGGCTAAATGAACTACATCTTTAAATACAATGAATGCTTTAATAAAAAACACACTTATTAAAAGAAATGATTGTTATGCAAACTTTTAAATTCTCATGCAAATTCATGCACAACCATAATCATACAAATGAATGATAAAATATAGTGCATAAATGAGCAAGTATATGATGAAGTAAGGTAGAACTCCCTTTGAATCAGACTTGGTGAACTTCAATGATTTGATAAAATCAAAAAGAAAATTGGGGCTAGTTAGGATCAAATCATTTCGAGAGATTGACATTTTTCTAGGAGTTGATACTTAATATTAAAAAGAGTTAGGTTAGATCCACGAGAAAAATGGGACTAATCCAAGATGGTGAGGTTCTAATCTTCCTTAAAGATAATGAGAGGGTTTCGTTTGACTAAGAATGGTAAATGCTTGAGTAGATAGGCTAGAGCTACAGTTTACGCTGAGGGGTATTGCCACAGCAACAGTTTGACAAACCAAGTGTTTCAGTTCACACTAGGTAGTATTGCCGTAGCAACAATTCTAGGAACACTCTAGTAAATCCTGTCGGGAAGCGTAGGCATAGCATACTAAATTATCCTAGACAAAGAATAATTTCTTACCATAGCAAATAAAACCCAAGTGTTTTGTTAGAAGTCTGATTGTGTGATGTTTTTCAGAATATATTGAACTCAAACATTTTTATTTGTCTTTAAAACTTTTATTTGTTTACCTTTGCATATTTTTGTTACCTCGACCAAACTTTTCTGCTCACTTCACTTTACAATTTTTCTTGCCTCACCAATACTTTTCCATATGTTCATATCAATTGATACTACTTGTTTTTCTTTTGTTAATATCATTAGACAAAAATCTTAGGACTCGTTAGTGACACCTAGTTCTATATGTAACAATCAAAAAAAATTCCCACCAATCCCTATGGATATAATAAGTCACTTATTACTATATTACTTTCATCAATTGTGTATACTTACATAGATTTGTGTGCCACAACACACACATTTACACGTGTTTAGATTTTTGGTGATGTTGTCAGGGATTGACAACTGGAGGAATTTTGATAATTTTTGACATAGCAATTTTGTTTTCTTGTCAAATTTTTTTCTTTTAGTTAGTTAGTTTTACGTGTTCGTTTTTTCTTATTTTCTTTTGTAGGTTTTTGTCGTTGCATAACCAGGAGATCTGTCAATGGACCATTAGTACCATTCAAACCTGAGATCGAGAGATTGTTCAGACACAGGCAACGTGCTCTGCGTACCAGAGGCAATATAAATCGACTGCAGTTTTAGGCTGATAACACTATGGAGGATCAGGCAGATCCCAATGTTGCATCGAATAATATTCCCTAAAATAGTGCAAGACCACGAACGATACGAGATCACTTAAATCATATTCTTGATGATCCCAACCCTAGAATCATGGCACCAGAAATACAGGCAGCCCACTTTGAACTCAAACCAATGATGTTAAACATGCTCAACTCTATCGGTCAATTTGCAATCTTGCCTAATGAAGATGCTAGATAACATGTACATCCTTTCCTTGAAGTGTGTGACTCATTTACGCAACAAGGTATGCATGAGGATGTACTAAAGATAAAATTACTCCCTTACTCTTTGCGCAACCGAGCGAGAGCTTGGCTTAGTGGAGTCCCATCTGGTTCAATAACATTTTGCCTAACTTATGCAAAACATTTATTCTTCGATATAACCCACCTAATATGAACACCCAGCTCCGCAATTCACAAGTTTTCACCAAAGATGAATCTATGTATGAGTGTTGGGACCGATATAAAAGTTTGCTTCATAAATGCACTAACCAAGGATTCCACTATAGGACTCAAGCCATCATGTTATATAATGGAGTCAACACACCTACTCGCAAGATGTTGGTTGCCTCAGCGAATGGAACTCTGCTTGACAAATCACCTAAGGAAGCCTTTGATATCCTCAATTGAATAGCCAATAATGATTATCAATTCTCATATGCAAGGCTTGGAATCAACAAGAAAGTGTTTGGGGCATATAAACTTGATGGTAAGGATTTAGTTTCTCCCTAACTTTCTTCTATAACAAATCTGTTAAAAAATTTGCAGCTTTCCAGCGAGGTGAAAGAAGTCAAGGTAGCTAGCTCAGCATGCATTCTTGTCGCGGCAACCATCATGAGAGTGAATATCCAAAAACCAAGAGTTCATCAATTTCGTGGGTAATTTTAATAGAACCAATAACAACCCCTACTATAATACATAAAATCCTGGATGGCGATAACATCCAATTTTTTCTTGGGGTGGTCAAAGGAACAACGACAACCATGCAGGTAATTTTAATATGCCATAATAAAATATTTCTGAACATTCAAGTTTTCAGTATCTATAGATGCAAGGGTTCTGCATCTTCTTCAAATGCTAATTCCCTTAAAGCCTCACTGCAAGAATTTATGGCCTGGACAAAAGATTTCATGGCTTCAACAAAGGCCACGATGCATTAACACTCGTCAACAATCAAGAGACACGGAAATCTGTTGCAAAGCCAAGCATCCTTATTACAAAGCCATAGCTTATCTTTGAGAGTGTTGGAGAACCATGTAGGCCAAATTACCACGGCATTACAGTCTCGCCCGTACATAAGCCTCCCTAGTGACACTGAGGTCACTAAGTCCCATGGAAATGACTCATGCATTGTTCTTACGCTTAGGAGTGATACCCAAATTAATCTTAATGATATGTTTGGGGGGAAGAAGTAAGAAATTTCTCGCCAATGCACTACAGAAGAAGAACCAAAAGATCAAGCTGAACATGTTGAACAAGAAGATTTACTTGAGGAGAATGAAATAGATGAGGGTTCAACAAGTCTTCATACCGATGGAGGAAATTTTATTACCAAGGTAAAAGGTTTACCCCCACCTACAGCAGATGAAGTTAGGTCCCCACCACCCTTCCCACAATGGTTAAAAAAACATAACAATAAGATTCCTTTCAAAAAGTTTGTTGATGTCCTTGATAAGTTGTATATCAATGTTCCATTGATCGAAGCTATTGATCAGATGCCTTCCTATGCCAAATTCTTGAAGGACATTGTCACAAAAAAGAGAAATGTGGAAAGAATAGAAAATGTTGCCACTATGACAGAATATTGTTCAACATTGAGTAAACTTCTGTCGAAGCAAAAAGATCCTAGAAACTTTGTTATACCATGTTCCATTGGTGATAAATATGTTGGGAGAGCCCTTTGTGACTTGGGATCAAGCGTAAACCTAATGCCCAAGTCCATAGTTTTTAAACTTTGAATGGGTAATGCTTAACCAACCACTGTGATTTTGCAATTGGCAGACCGATCACATGTTCCTCCCGAGGCCAGAATTTAAGATGTGATTGTTAGAGTAGACAAGTTTGTCTTTCTAGTAGACTTCCTCATGTTATACTGTGAGACTGATGAAAAGGCACATATTATTCTTCGGCGTTCCTTCTTAGCTGCATGGCACATTCTGATAGATTGTGAGAATAGAGAGTTCACGATGAGGGTGGTTGATCAAAATGTCACAATCAATGTCTTCAACACTCTTAGATATGTTAATGATTTTGAAGAATGTCATTTCATTGAAGATGTTGATTCAATTTAGGAAGCTGGAAAAAAAAATTGGCCAAGGCAAATTTTTTTATCCGGACGAATATGATACTCTGTGCCAAGATCATATTTTTCATAGGGAGGATTGTAAAAAAAAATCCACGCTGATATTTAATGGCCATAGGGAAACAATAATTTTGGCCCAGGCAAATTTTTTTGATTGAGTCAATTGAAAAGTTTACTAAAGATAAAGAAAATGCAGAATTTGAGGATTATTCATTGGAGGTGGAACAATCCAACTTACTTTAAGCTATACCAGGTATGAGATTTGAACCTCTTAACCTCGATGAATTTATTCCTCCAAAACATTCGCTCCATCATGGACCTACCTTAGAACTTAACCTTTTCCATCACATTTGAAATATGCTTATCTAGGTAGTGATGATACCTTACTAATTATAATTTATGCTAGTCTAACCCCCGAGCAAAATGGTAGTTTGTTGAATGTTTTGTCACAGCATAAAAGAACTCTCGGATGGACTATAACAAGCATAAAGAGAATCAACCCTACAATATGCATGCATAAGATCCAGTTAGATTATTACCATAGCAATTCTATGAAACCCCAAAAGAGACTTAACCTGGTAATGAAAAATTTGTGATAAAGGAAATAATCATGTGGCTAGATGTTGGGGTGATCTATCCCATATCATATAGCTCTTGGGTCAAACTGGTTCATTGCGTGTCGAAAATGGGTGGCGTGACTGTGGTAAGGAACGAGAATGATAAGTTTTTGACAACGAGAACCGTCACGAGGTAGAGGATTTGTAATGCCTATCGAAAACTAAACAAAGCAACAAAGAAGAATCATTTTCCCTCACTTTAATTGATTAAATGCTTAATCGTTTGGCAGGCAAGGCATTTTATTGTATTCTCAATGGATATTTTAGGTATAATCAGATTTCCATAGTACCTGAAGATTAGGAGAAGACCACCTTCACCTGCCCATTTGGCACCT
The DNA here is from genome assembly GCF_006381635.1 of Hibiscus syriacus. NCBI lineage: Eukaryota > Viridiplantae > Streptophyta > Magnoliopsida > Malvales > Malvaceae > Hibiscus > Hibiscus syriacus. The sequence goes on along the minus strand of NW_024061932.1, from coordinate 362,966 downwards.
ATGCCTTTAGGAGGATGTCATTCGGATTATGCAATGCCCCGATGACTTTCAAAAGGTGTATGATAGCCATTTTCAGACATGGTGGATGACTTCTTGGAAATATTTATGGATGATTTCTCCATCTCAGGTGATGACTTTTACCAATGCCTCGACAATTTATCTAAAGTGTTGAGGTGATGTGAGGAGTCAAAACTTGTGCTAAATTAAGAGAAATGTCACTTCATGGTGATAGAAGGAATTCTGTTGGGACACAATTTCTTGTCATGACATCGAGGTTGATAAAGCCAAGGTGGAAGTGATTGAGAATCTGCCTCCACCTACCACTATGAAGGGAAGAAAAAGTTTCCTAGGGCATGCAGGATTCTACAGGCATTTCATCAAGGATTTTTCAATGATTTCAAAGCCTTCATGTCTTTTGTTGTAGCAAAATCAATCTTTCATGTTCAATGATGAATGTCTCAGCGCGTTCATAAATCTAAAGAAAAAACTTGCCTCTGTACCAATTGTTGTTCCACCTGACTGGGATGCCCCTTTCGAGCTGATGTGGACGCAAGTGACTACATAGTAGGGGCAGTGCTCGGGCAAAGAAAAGGTAAAATATTTCATGTCATTTGTTATGCTAGTCGTACCCTAAATGATGCACAACTTAATTATACCACCACAGAAAAAGAATTGATGGTATTTGTATTCTCTTTTGATAAGTTTAGAGAATACCTTATAGGAACTAACATCATTGTGCATACTAATCACTCTTCGATTAAGTACCTAGTGAATAAAAAGGATGCCAAGCCTAGGCTTATTAGATGGATACTCTTGTTGTAAAAATTTGATTTAGAGGTGAAAGATAGGAAGGGTACCGAGAACCAAGTAACAAATCATTTGTCTAGGCTAGAGAACAAATAATATTTGCCATGACATGAAATAAATTCAGGAGGAATTCCCTGCTAAGAAAATTTTATTTGTCGCAGCATTGTCGTGGTATGCTGACATAATTAATTTCTTGTTAGTGGTATTATGCCTCCAATTTTATATTGCCAGGACCGGAAAAATATTTAGACATGATGTATGACATTATTATTGGGTTGAACCGTTCTTATTCAAGCAATGTAGAGATCAAATAATATGTAGGTGTGACCCTGAGGAAGAACACAATGAGATAATATTTCATTGCCATACATCCCCGTGTGGAGGACACTTTGGTGGGATGAGGACATATGCAAAGATCCTCCAATCTAGCTTCTACTGGCCCACCTTATTTAAGGATGCACAAGACTTATAAAAGTCATGTGATCATTTCCAATGCATCGGGCATATATCAAATAAAAATAAGATGCCATAGCAGAATATTTCGGAAGTTCAACTCTTTGATGTATGGGGAATCGATTTTATGGAACCCATCCCATTGTCCTTTGGTGATCTGTACGTACTCTTGGTTGTGGACTACATATCCAAATGGGTCAAGGCTCTAACAACACCTCGAAATGACTCCAAGATCGTGTTGAAGTTCTTGTACAAAATATATATTTATGTGTTTTGGAGCACCACGAGCAATTATCAGCGATGAAGACACTTACTTTGATAATCAATTAATTGCCAAGGCACTGTAAAGATACGGTGTGCACCATAAAATTGCCACAATATACCACCCCCCGACCAATAGGCAGGATGAGGTCTCCAACCGTGAGGTCAAGCAAATACTTGAGAAGGTGGTCAACCCAAAAAGAAAAGACTAGTCGCCAAAGCTCAATGAGGCAATGTGGGCCTATCGTACAACATTTAAAATGCCAATAGGGATGTCTCCATTCAAGTTGGTTTATGGAAAAGCATGCCATTTTCCCGTGGAACTAGAACACGAAGCATTTTGGGCTCTTAAGAAACTTAATATGGATGTGCAGCTTGCTGGAAAAAAGAGGTTGTTGGAGTTGAACGAGATTGAATAATTTAGAGCTCAAGCGTATGAAAGTACTCATCTCTATAAGGAAAAGACAAAAATATGGCATGACATAAAAAAATTTCCACGGTAAATTTTTTAGGCCAACAAATACTGCTCTACAACTCAAGGCTCAAGTTGTTTCCAAGCAAGCTAAAGTCTAGATGGTCAAGGCCTTTCATGGTGCATCAAGTTCATAGCCACGACGCAATAGAAATCACAAACCTTTATGATAGGACAACTTTTAAGGTGAATGGTCAAAGACTGAAGGCATACAATGGAGCACCAATTCTACTTGTTTCTATTCCCTGAATAAATTTTATTACCTAGGTAAAAAATTTTGCACTCTATACATAAATAATTTTGCTTTATTTTATTAGAGAAAATAACCTTAGTGACCGAAAATGCCTTATAATATACGATTTTAACCAACTTTTTTTGGATTTACCAAAATGACCAACAAATTCGCAACCCGATCTTAAATTCGCAACGCGATCTTAAATTCACAACGCGAACTCCAATTTCGCAACGCGAATATGTAAATCGCATTGCGATTTTCAAAATTCGCAACGCGAATTTGTAAATTCCAACACATAAGTCAAATTCGCAGCGCGATAGTCAAATTCGCAACGCGATAGTAAAATTTGCAACATAAAAGTTAAATTCGCAATACTGAATTTCAAATTCGTAACACAAAAGTCAAATTCACAACGCGAAAGTCAAATTCGCAACGTGAAAGTCAAATTCACAACGCTAAACACAATATTAATTTTGCAACACAAATGTAAACAGTATTATCGTAAAGCATAACCTAAAACCCTAAATCACAACTCAGTCCCATCTCCATCTCTCACTCTCAACGGTGACATCCGTCCCCATCTCTGACGAAATTTGTCCCCATCTCCGGTGAAATATGTCTATCTCCATCTCTCAGAGCAACCCTCATAACCATTCACGGTCAGAAATGGAAAATCAACCACCAAGGGTTAGTTTTTTAATCTCTTATTTTTATTTTGAAATTTTTGTTTTATTATTAGATTTTTCTTATATTGATGATAAATTTACTGGTAATTTCAATATATATAAAGATTAACAATTTCACTCAGATTGCATAGTAAATTCATCGGTTGCAGCCAATACTGCTAAACTGTTTAGTCTTTAACCCTATGAAGTTAGTATTTGTCTTTGTTTTGTCTTTTTGTTGAAGAAATGCAATTCATTCAAGTTTCAATTTGCAGAAGAATAGTTTTTGAAACTTAAATTCACAACATGAAAATGAAAATCGCAACACCAAAATCGCAATTATTTATTTGATGTGCATGGTGGGAGGTCGATAAGGTTAGTATTTATTTTTTTAATATTTTAAAGGTTTTCATAAATTTTATTTGATGTGTGCAATTATTTATGATTGCAGGTGTTTATCCCTGTTTTGGAACGTCGTCATTGGCTTCTCATCGAGCTTCAGCTCCCATCCCTGAAGACAATGGTATATGACAGCATGTTGAATTATATACCATTGTCTGATTTGAGAGATATTATTTGTAAGGGATGGAGAACTCATTTGGAGAAATATTTGGACGCGATTGATTATTGGACTAATTCTGGAAACAAGAAGCCAAAAAATTTCAAAGTTATAATGATCAGAGACGATACCGCGCCATAATAAATGGAGGGAGCCAGAGGGGATTGTGGTCCTCTTGTATGCATGTGTTTGGAGCGTTTGACGGCAGGAAGTAAAACCTTCTACCTCCTACATATAGAGATAGAGGTGCATTAGGCTTATGATTTCGGTATTTTATGGATCGAGCGATATATGCAAGACGTTGCCTACCTGCATCCGCGTGCTGAAAGTTTGCATAAACAATTGGTAAGTTTGAGCAAGTGTTGTTAACATATATACTCTTTGTTGGTTTGAAAATGTTTGGTTAAGCACCTAGAATTCAATAATTTGCTATTTGTTGGTTTCAGATGTGTAGAAAGTGTTGTTTGAGCAAATGTTTGGTTTCTACAGGTTATTCCTGACGTGATTTGAGTGAAATTGATTTATTTGTGCATAAAAAACAGTCTGGGGTACACTTTTTTTGCTTGTTTAATTGAATTTTACATTGAAGGTTGATTTGTTTAATTGATGAGGAAATAAGAATTATTTTTTGCTTGTTTAATTGATTTGTAAAAGTTGTTTGTTTAATTTGATGTGTAAATAAGAATTATTTTTTTGCTTGTTTAATTGATTTGTAAAAGTTGCTTTGGTTTTTTAAATTCAATCTGCATTATGTTGAAGGTAAAAAAGACCAGTTGAAGGTACAAATTCGCAACGCGAAAGTAAAATTTGCGTTGCAATTATGTAAATTTCGCAATGTGAAAGTTAAATTCGCAACGCGAAAGTCAAATTCGCAATACGAAATAAGCGTTGCGATAGTCAAATTCGCAACGTGATAGTCAAATTCGCAACGCGAAAGCCAAATTCGCATTGCAATTTTCTGTTTGCGATTTCGCGTTGCGAATTTTACTTTCGCATTGATCGTAACATACAACATCAAACACATTCCAAGCTATAAATACAAGCTAAGGACACTTGAAGAAGCAAGAGAACAACTATCCAAGCAATCAAACATAAGAGAAAATCCTAACATGATAACAACTGAACAGATAATAGCAATGTTCAAACTCAAGTTACTAATGAATGTCTAACTGAAAATGTATGCATTCACACATAAAATACACAAAATACAATGTTTGCATTTAAAAATTACCTAAGTTAATAAGTCCCAAAAAGTGAAGCCAGTTGTGATTGGGATTTTGATTTTGATTTTGATTTTGATTGCGATTTTGATTTTGATTTCCTTTTACTTGGCACCATATGAGCTTTGGGTTTTGATGAGGATCCATTTTTTGGTAGAGGAAAAGATGATTGTGATGGCACTGGTGATCCACAGGTCAACCTTGTATGACCACTTTCCTTGCACCGACTACATGTCGATATCCTCTTCTCTTCACCCTTAGACGGTATACGATTGTGATTTTTGGTCGGCCAGGTAGTCTGCTGTCCATGACTGGTGGTAAAATTGTTTGTAAGTCATCTGGTATGTCCCACTCAGAATGATGTAGACATGGGTAGACAATCTCGGCATAAGTCTATCGATATACTTCTGTAGTGTAGCAATCCATAGCGTATGCGCTTGAATCATCTTGGTTTAGATGAAGAGCAACTTTTATAACATGGCCACATGGATAACCAGATATTTGCCATTTCTTACAACTACACATCTTTGCAGTTAGATCGACAAGCCCATTTAAGTTATTATCCAATACTACAAACAAAGTGTTTGAACATGGTTCAACTCTCCATGACGTTAACTTCACAACACGTTTCGTTATCTTTTTTTTCAGTCCATGGTGTAACACGACGTTCCAATGTTCATATAAATTTAAATAAATAATACTTAGTAAAATATATGATAAGTTACGAATTTAAAGAAATAATACTTGTATGATTTCTTTTCTTGTAGTACCACTGTTGAATAGAGGCTTGAAATAACTCCATTAACATAGTAATGGGTAATTTTCGGGAATGACGACTTAGAGCGTTGATTGATTATGTACTATTAGACGTCATGAAACCATATCTTGCTCCAAGTTACTCTTTACCATCTTTCAAACCCGACATCTTCTAGTGTTTGAGCACATTGAGGCAAAACACGTCTTAAACAATTTATATGCTTATTAAAATCCATTTCCTGATAAGCTTTTACAGCCTTCCAGTATGTCCATTTGTAATTTTTTATACCAACATACATTGATTTTAGATTTCTGTACAAATGAACACCACAAAGTCCATGAAAAACATCTGGGAAACACCTTCTAACAACGTTGTCAATTGAGTTTGCCCTATCTGATATGATTGTCAGATTGCTAATAGGATCTATGCAATCCCTAAGATGCCCCATAAACCATGTCCATGAATCAGAGGTTTTAGATTTGCCAACCCCGTAAGCTATTGGCAGTATCCCATTATTACCATCCATGGCTACTGCTAATAAGTTTACTCCAAGGTATCGACCTTTCAAATGTGCTCCGTCAACTATAATAAATGGGTGCATGCAAGTAATAAATGAACGAATCTACAAAATCATATACACAAGAAATATAATCATTTAAATGTGAAATACATGCAACTAACAAAAATGTGTAAATAAAATTATAATTATTTACTAACCGCAGCACCAATGGCGATAAACAGCAACTCAAAGTGTCCATCTCTATATGTTTTTATATGAGTTACCGACCCAGGATTTTTCAGCTTTAAATTATGACAATAAGCCGACAGTTGGTAAACGATGTTTCTGGCGATCCCCTCAACAATTCCAAGGCATAACATTTGGCTCTCCAAGCTTGAGAATATGAGATACTAATCTTGAACCGAGCATTCATGTCAGTTATAATTTCATGTCCCCAATATCCCTTCCATTCAAAAACATTAACTCAGCCAGAAAACCACCCAACACCTTTTTGTTTGCCTGTCTATGGTGAGGAAAAACTTGGGTTCTTGAACATGTATGTTTATCAATAAAATTCCTAACTTGAAACATTTCGTAACCTTTTATCCTCTTTGCAATCATACGCCACACACAGTTTTTGTCAATCATACACTTTGTTTCGAAACAATCTTTGCTTGATTTGTTAACTTTTAGTTGATAGCCATCTTCCACACATTTTGTATTCAAAACTATCTTCAAGTCTTCCTTTGTATCAAAACAATCATCTTTCTTGATACGAATAACTTTTATGTAACAATCAACTGTTATCTTTACCAACTCTTCTTTCGGTATCTGAAGTAATTCTGGCATATTCCAGTTATAGTCTCGTGTTATTTTCTTCTTTTTCTTTTCTTCGGGGACTTCTTCTTCTTCAGGGTTATATGAATTACATAATGGATGTTCAACATGTTCATTCACAGTCGTAACTTCCTCCTCATTATCATCAACAACATCTTCCTCGGCAGCGGCTGTTTCATCATCAAAATTCGGGTATTGACCAATATCAATATCATTACATGCAGGGTCTGTTTCTTCTTCCATCACATCATCAAAATCCGAGTATTGACCAAGATCAAAGTTCGGGTATTGACCAAGATCAAATTTCGAATACTGACTAGTACTTACAATTTTATCTGTTGGCTCATAATCGTCTAACTGGTCAATACGAAAACCGGAATTTGGTGCTGAAAGTTTATTCGGATTTGGATTAGGAAAAGGTTGTGGGTTTTGAGATTGTGTTCGATATTGTGTTTGGTATTGGAAATGTGGTGAAACAAATTTTTTCGTGGAGATGAAATTGTGGTGGAACCATTAAATTTTAAGGTTGATAACAATGTTGTACATTGTGAGCACCATAAACTGGGGTTGAAGAACTTAGTTGATTACTACTCGCTACTGACCCAACTTCACTACTTCTAGGTTCAACAACATACAATGTAACATAATCTTCTTGCAAAACACTAATGTAAGCAATGAATCGTTCAACATATTAATTGTCGGTTAACAAATAAACTTTACCTTTTCTCTGATAAGATAGCCTAAATCCACTTAGAGGCCCTAAATTCAATTTCTTTGCAACAGGTAACATTAGAGTTTCATAAGTTAACTTTTTTAATGATAGTTTTAGTTGAAGATTCATGAGTAAAGGCACATATTGTAAAACACCATGAACATTCTCCCACGACCCTCCAAAACGCAAATTGATCCAAACATGATCAACATTAGATGATTTCATTCTATAAATTGTAAATTAATTTACTAAACAAACGAGCTATAAACTACATATCATCACTAACTTAGAGAAAAACATACCTTTATTAAGTTGATAGTTGATAATTTGGGAGAGAAATCATTGAAAAATTATATAGAAATAAAATTATGTAAAAAAAATTAGAGATGGGGAAGGATGTCATTGGATATAGAAATGGATGTCGCCGGAGAGAGTGATAAATGGAGATGGAATCAGTTGCGATTTAGGGATTTAGGTTATGAGTTGCTGCTGCTGCGTTATTATATACCCAAAACATTTGTGATGCGAAACTAAAACCTGTTGCGAAATTAAATTCGTGTTGTGAATTCAAAAATTCAGTTACGAATTTGAAATTCAGTTGCGAATTTGAAATTTCGCGTTGCGAATTTGACTTTTGTGTTGCGAATTTGACTATCGCGTTGCGAATTTGACATCTGTGTTGCGATTTACAAATTTGCGTTGCGATTTATAGATTCGCGTTGCGAATTTGACTATCGTGTTGCGAATTTGACTTTTGTGTTGCGAATTTGACTATCTCGTTGCGAATTTGACTTATGTGTTGCAATTTACAAATTCGAGTTGCGAATTTGGAAAATCGCAATGCGATTTATATATTCGCGTTACGAAATTGGAAACTAGATTGCGAAATTGGAGTTCGTGTTGCGAATTTGTTGGTCATTTTGGCAAATCCAAAAAAAGTTTGTTAAAATCGTATATTATAAGGCATTTTTGGTCACTGAGGTTATTTTTTCATTTTATTATGAACATGTTATTTGTATTTATTATATTCTTAAACATTTTCTCTTTACTAATCTTGTGATAGATGGCAGTCTAGGGTTAAGACTCAAACATGGGAGGAAGTAAAACCCTAGTAAATGATTTGGGCGGAACTTTTGAGAGGGAAAAATATTTTCCCTTAATATTTTATTCTTTTTTATCCAATCAAAAAATCTTTTTCATTTATTATCCTATCTCACTTTTTACTTTTCCTTTATTAACCCCTAGAAAAACTCCCACTTACCCACTTTTTTTCTAAAAAACCACCCGTTTTATTCTTTTATTTCACCGTTTCTCTTTCTTTCCTCTTCCTCTTCCTCTTCCTCTTTTTCTTTTCCTCTTCCCCCAAAACCTCTATAGTTGTCGTCTCAAAGTTCAAAACGTTTGCTTTCTCCATTCAAAATCTTCAACCAAGACAATATGGTTCATTCAAAATCTTCAACGAAGATAATATGGTTCATTCAAAATCAAACCCAGGCGCTTCAACCTCCTCCGCTGTGGCTACAAACTTCCAGCATTCTCAAAATGTTGATGCTGAGACAAAGTTTAAAGTATTGCAAATATGTAAAGTCTATCGTGAAGATGGAATTATGTTCCCTGAAGTTGATAAGGAGTCTTTCGGGCCTGAAGTGATGGATACTGTCCAAAAACAAAAGTGGGAGAATTTTCTAGTTACCCAAAGGCTATGGCGTCTGCGCTGGTTAGGGAATTCTACACACATTTGGGATGTCCTTCCCAACACTCGGTGTTTGTTCGCGGAAAATTCATATGGTTCACTCCTTCCGCCATCAATCGTTATTTCAAGTTGGGCAAGGTTGTAAACCAACATAAGAAGTTCCTTGCCAAGGCGGGTTTCGAAACTTATGATGCCTTAAAGATTTATGCTTTGGTAGGGAAAGTTTTAAAGGTAATGCCATGAATTGCAAGTGAGTCAACCGTCATGCCCTCAAGCTGATTACTAACCTATAGAACCACTTCTTTAAGAGCAAGTTGATGCCCACATCCCACAACACAACTATGTTGCTACGGCGATTACTATTACTTCATTCAATCATTTATGGGCAATCCATTGATACTGGCGAAATCATCTTCGAACAAGTTCATGAGTATGCTAAGCAGACCAAAGGTAATTTACTTTTTCCAAATCTAATCACTACTCTATGTAGGAAAAAAAGTCCTCGTGGAGCCATTGAAAGAATTCATAAAGTCCAAGGAGAGAACACAAAGAAAAAAGTGCCTGAGCTGATGAGTTTCGATGATAATGTCCCAGTTGAAGAATTGGAGAGTGGTGCAAAATTTGTTGACTCGACGAGGATGGTTGTTGTTATGACTGCCACACGAGAGACAAGAGAGTTTCTTGAAATATTTGAATGTAACATGCAAACCTTCTTTCATTATATCCAGGAGAGGGATTCCCGACTGAATTCATTCTTCAAGGAACTATTACCAGTCACCAATGAAGATCTACCGCACTTCACTGATGAAATTTTGTGCAAGTCAGCACCAACAGGTGGTAGCACATTCTCTGCCTCAATACCAAATGTGTCACAAGATTCCCCATTCGATGTCACCCTTTTTCCACACAATTCTCTTTGGTTCCTAACAATGGACAGGGCTAGAGGGACAATTCCCTCAGCTTAGCTTCTTCTTTCTCCTCGGAGCACACTCAAGTGATACCCCTAAATTATTCAAAGAAGAATTTACCCCGACCAAAGTTGTTATTAAACCAGTTACTGTACAACCTACCCTAATTAGTCACCAAATTTTCCCACCGAACCAATTGTCGATACCCAAGCCAGCCAACCCTTGAAGGCACCTGTTAAGACCTGACCCACTGAGGACATGCCACTACAAGATAGTCCTCCTAGGACCAGGTGTCGCATCAAACGCTCAGTTCGTCATGTTATTATTTCGGATCAATCACCACAACCCTCAGATAAAATTGGATCTGTCAGCCCCTCTCTTCTCAAGCGATGCCAAACCCAAGCGTCTAGTAGAATTACCCACCACAATAAGGTACTTCTTTAGATTTTCATTTGCATAACATTTTAGAGTAATTTGACCTGCCTTAGTTTTCATCCATTGAGGACAATGCATCCCTCAAATTTGTGGGAGGTGTTGTGTTTCACACTTAGTTAATTGCATTGACAATGTTTAGTAGAAATATTTTGTCATGGCATGTGTTATGGTTAGGATAGTTGCTTGGAATGAATTAAGGATGCCCGATGATGAAAGAAAATTTTTATTTCCTATGACATAATTATTATACATGATTGTTTAGAAGGATAGAACCAACCTTAGGAGTTGATTCTTTATGATCTTGTTAACGTGATTGCATGTTTTCTATGCTTAAGGAACTTATGAAATTCTTAGAATAGAAGTTTTGTGTGTCGTGGCATAAAATGATTGAAAATATTAAGTTGAACTCCTTAGTATTTTGAATTTTGTTGAATTGCAAATAAATGTCTCGGCATAAATGTAGAGGGAAACTCCTCTATGCTATGACATTACCTAGAAACCCCTTTAAATAAATGGTAGCCTTGGCACATGAGTGAATGAAAGCAGTCACATGATGACTCTACCTAACTAGCTCAGGGGTGGAAGGTATGCTCCCTTTCACCTAAAGTGTGGGATTGTAGGTGTGATGAACAGACTCCCCTTGAAGCAGTGTTAAAAAATGAAGTTACATATTGAATGAACATGGGTGAAACTGTGCTTAATGAATTATTTGATGCCTTGGCAAAACAAAAGAACTAACTTAGGAGTTTTCCAAATTTGTTAAGCATAGACTAGATACAATCACGCACACACACTGGCAAAGGATTTTGACCTAGGGAAAGGTACTTGACTTCTCATTCAGTCTAGCATATTGAGGCCAAACTTGTTGTTGAGTGCTAAAATTTAAACCACTTGATTGTCCTAATTTATACTTTGCCTTGACACTTTATTTTTCTATTGCTCGTTATCCATTACTTGAGGACAAGCAATAGCTTAAGTTTGGGGGTGTGATAACTCCATAAAAAGACTATATTTTAGGTCTTTTTACTTAAGTTGTTGATTGAATAAAAGCCATTAACATGGCATTTTAGCTTCATATAGTTGCATTTAGGACATATTTTCACGTGGTGGAAAAGTTTTGTCAAGGCAATGTTTATTTAACTAAACTGATGTTGCTGAGGAGAAAGATTGTTTGTTGGTTGTGATTATATAGGAAATGACTGAGGAAGAATTTATTTGTCGAGACAAATTAATTTTCTAGGGCCAGGGGAATAGAAGAGTAAAACAGTGAGGAAGAAATTTTATTGCCAAGGTGAATTTTATCTCGCCAATCTGGCACAGTATAAGAAAAAATTGTTGATGTCACATGGTCAGCTGTCCAATGCACCTCACGTGAACTTCTTCCTCTACTAATAATTTGTGATCACTCCCAGCTGCCATTTTATTCACACAATGGGTATGAAACCGAGGGTATTTAGGGAATTTCCAAGGGTACAAAACCCTAAAAATTACCACTATAAATATCCCATTATACCTCTTCAAGAAGAAGATAAGGAGGTGGAGAGAGAGAATATACCCTAAAAATAAGGCTTGGATAAAGGCGACTGTAACACATCATTTTCCACCGTCTCCCACTCAACCGTCCTTGGTGGCCTCCATAGCCAGGCTTCTCAAGAGCAGATGTCAGGCCCTCGAGAGAGGCTGGATGTTGGAGCAATCATGGTAGTGGTATGATGTCACGGCAGAGCTCTGTTTGGGAGTTTTTCTTCCTATTATTCTTTATTTCCATTATATTTAAGGGATTGTATTTAAAGATTATTTTTGGGATGATGTTTACCACACCATAAATTATTTTAGTTGGTTTTGTAAATGTTTGAATGATACATTATTTGATGTTAAATGTTGATTAAGTATGTTTTTTTATGAATTTTGTTTTGTTCATTGTTTTAATCTTTTGCCTTGACACTATAAGAACTTTTGAGAGATTTTCTGGTGCCACGACAAAACAGTCCTAGTCTTTGTAGGAGCTTTCGAGATATTGCCATTTTTCTAGGAGTTGATACTTAATATTCGAAATAGTTAGGTTAGATCCACGTGAACAATGGGACTAATCTGAGATGGTGAGGTTCTAATCCACCTTAGAGATAAGGAGAGGGTTTCATTCGACTAAAAAGGGTAAATGCTTGAGTAGATAAACTAGAGCTACAGTTTATGTTAAGGGTTATTACCGTAACAACAGTTTGACAAACCAAGGGTTGAAGTTCACTATAAGTAGTATTGTCATAGCAACAGTTCTAGGAACACTCTAGTAAATCCTGTCAGGTAGCGTAGGCATAGTATACTAAATCATCCTAGACATAGAATAATTTTTCGCCATAGAAAATCCAACCCAACTGCTACATTAGAAATATGATTCTGTAAGGTTTGTTTCAGACTTTATTGAACTGTAACGTTTTTATTTACCTTGAAAACTTTTATTTGTTTACCTTTGCATATTTTTATTACCTCGACCAAACTTTTCTACTCATTTCACTTTACAATTTTTCTTCCCTCGGCAATACTTTTCCATTTATTCATATCATTTGATACTACTCATTTTTCTTTTGTTAATATCATTAGACAAGAATCTTAGGACTAGTTAGAGACACCTAGTTCTAGTTGTAGCAATCAACAAAAATTCCCACCAATCCCTGCGAAGATAATAACTCACTTACTACTTTATCACTTTCATCGATTGTGTATACTTACACAGATTTGCATGCCACAACACATACATTTACACGCGATCTCTAGTCTCTAAAGTTCGTTTCATTGAACTTTGATCAACCTCCTTAGATTTATAAGGGAAATATTTTCAAATAATGATGTATTCTTTAATTCCATTATCGTATTCTTGTGAATCTTAGGATTCTTTGGTTCATACACAATAAATCGATACACATAGCGAGACACTTCCACATTTTCAAATTTTTGTAGGAAGGTTTCTAACCTTTCTATAATTCATATGGTGTCTTGTTTTTTTCCCTTTTGGGGTACCTTAGTTAAAAGGTAATTAGCTGAAAGGACAACTTCCCCCACATGTTCTATGATAAACTATAACTACCTAGCAAGACATTCATCATTTCTTTTAGAGTTTGATTTTTTCGCCTAGATACTCTATTTGATTGAGGAGAATATAGTGGTGTTACTTTGTGAATAATACCATGTTGTGAACAAAAATTCACCGAATGTTTAAACATACTCACCACCATGATCACTTCTTACCACCGTAATCTTTTTATTAAGTTGGTTTTCAATTTCCTTCTTATAGAGTATAAATTTCTCTATAGCTTCATCTTTGCTCTTAAGAAAATTAATAGAGTATAAATTTATCGTCAATGAAGGTAATAAAATATTTATTCCTTAATCTCATTTGTACTATGAATTTAATAACTATGACACTAAAATTTCCTTAGTGTTAGTATTTTTTGTTTTATATTTATGGTTCAATACCATTTATATTTTTTTTATTCATTTTAAGCACTATACACTTCATAATGAGCATCACATAAGGCTTTGAGAATATTATTACATAATATAAAACATAGTTTTTCTATGCTTTGATTCGAGCCCTTGGTCAAAACCAACATTTTAAATTATGTTGAACATAATCAGTAACCAATATTACTTCTAGTAAAAAAATTGTTGAATAAATTTGTGCATAGGAAGTTGAATAAAGCATATTTACCCATATTGCTTCTTGTTTGGAAAAAGTAGATCAATTAAACCCTTTAAAACAACTAGAATTAAATTTTCGAAACCAGATTTATTTACAAGACCGCACTTTACAAACCTATCAAAATTTTCAAGAAATAAATTCAACGATTTATTTCTTTTTACAAAATAGAATCATGCTTGGTGCTCAAGAAATAAATTCAACGATTTTATTTCTTTTACAAAAAAGAATCATACAAGTTTCTAGATAAATAAATTCAACAATTTATTTACTTCTACTAAATGGAATCCTCCATGATTTCCAAGAAAATTTGATGATTTATTTCATTTTACAAACCAAAATCATATAAAATTTACAATAAAATAAATTCAATGATTTATTTGTTTAAAGAGTTAGAATCAACACACGATTCTAAGGTAAAATAAACTCAATAATTTATTTTCCTTTTTCTAGTGTTATATTTTTTGCTAAACGATGAAATTAGTAGCACTAAACCCCGAAATAGATATATCAAGACAGCCCAATTTTGTTTAACAACCAGAAATAAAAAGAATGAATCCTTTAATTTTGGCAACCCGATATTCAAGAGTCTTTGATTAAACTCTGAATCTGTTTGTATCTATAAAATTTCTCAAAAGAAATTAATAGTACGAGAATGAAATCCACAATATTTTCAAACATAAACCATAATTATTATAATATTTAATAATAATTATAAATATCAAAAGATATTATTTATTCATGCCATATATAATATTATGTATTAAAAGACCATGATTAATGCTTACATGCATTTTCTATGTTCAATATCTTGTCTTCATTATATTCCCAAATGATATCATACCATAGAGAGGATCACATTGATTCTTTAACTGTTCGACATTAGTAAAGTTGTAGGAAACAATCATGTATGAAAAAATGTATAACAAAAGAATCACAGTGATTCTTTATTTTTATTTTATTATCAGACAGAATCAATATTCTAAAACAAAATCAGTAACGGAAGTTACTTTGATGACAATTTTTGTTATACAAATTTGTTAACTTTGAGATTTTAGAAAACCCGTTAAGATCACAAGATAAATATCAAAATATATTTGTTTGCTACTTAGTTTTCTCACAATTTCGAATCATTTCGGACTAAGAAAGGTAGAAGAATGATATAATATGTCTTAAGATTGTTATAAAAAATAAAAGTCCCACATGAAATTGAACTTGAGAAAATAAAATAAAAGAAGTTAAACTTCATAAAAATAAATAAAAATTACGTTGAAAGAAAAATTCTTTTTTATTTTGATCTTTTACTCGGAAACAATTGAGGTTTGACGCTATACAGTTTCCTTAAGACAAATTTTTGGCACTCATTAGGTGCTTGAGATCTTTTGGTCGACTATCTCCCAAGATACAACAACTCAATGATCAACGAACAATAGCACAAACTTTCGAGATCACAAACTATTTCTTACATTTGCCTATCATCGAAAAACTAGAGAATGAGAGAAAATATTTTTTAAGAAATTAGGAGTTCTTGAATTCTCCAATGTGATTAACCTAGAAGGTTAACACTCTATTTATAGGATATTCTCAAAGGATAATTTACTAAAAATAGTTTTATTCATTAATATTCAAACTCTTAAAGGATAATATCTTTTAATTTAAAATATTTTAAAAAGATATTAATATATTTGTATATGTTTTTAATATTTAAATTTAAAAAGATAATAAATATCTTTTAACTTAAATATTCTAAAAGATATGATATCCTTTTAATATGTTTTAACATTCAAATTTAAAAAGATAATTAATATATTTTACTTTGAGATATTTAAAAGGATATAATTGTCCTATTAATTTTCAAATGTAAAGAGATAATAAATTTCTTTTAATTTAGAAATTTTCAATAATGAATTCACTTCATTTTTTCCAATAGTTGATTACATTCTATTGCTTGAATGCTTAGTCTCCTCTTAACTACATTGACCTCTCCATCAACGACATGCTTCAAATCCTCCTCTTCTTTGATACGAGTTTCATCTTCTTCTTCCTCCTCTTGATCAATTTCAATTTTCCCATCATCTCATATGAACATAGTGTTGCGATTTGGAAATTGGCTAGTAATGTGGCCTTGCCCTAGGCACTTGAAACATTACACGTTTCAGGATCGAACTGACATGGAAGGACTCTTCCCTTTGGTGGTTTCAGCAATGGGTTTGTTGATCTTTGCTGGTCCGCTTCTTTCATTAGGAGAAAATGAAGAACTCTTTTTTTAGGAGATTTGTCACCACTACGATGTAGAGCTTATATAGGTACGAGTAGTATCTTTTCGTTGATTTGCTTCTCCACATTCATGGCCATATGAACCATACCAT
Organism: Hibiscus syriacus; assembly: GCF_006381635.1. NCBI lineage: Eukaryota > Viridiplantae > Streptophyta > Magnoliopsida > Malvales > Malvaceae > Hibiscus > Hibiscus syriacus. The sequence continues at coordinate 346,390 of NW_024061932.1, read as the reverse complement.
CTATCTCAATGTAGTGTTATAACTCCACAATATTGGCAATGTTAGGATCAAGGCCTGCTAGGAACCTTGTCATCGTGGCTTCTTGATCCTCGTCTACGTTTGCACGAATCATGAACATCTCCATCCCTTTGTAATAATCTTCAAGGCTTTGGCTACCTTCCAAAAGATTTTGAAGTTTCTTGATTATATCTTGATGGTAGTGGGTCAGGATGAATCTTCTACGCATTACCGCCTTCATCTCATTCCAAGTTGGAATAAGTTGTTCACCATTGTGTCTCCTGTTAAAGTCAACTAATCCTACCATATTAGTGTATAATCCATAAAATCAATGGCGACTAATTTTACCTTCTTAAGCTTAGAGAATTTGTTGCACTCAGATATGTGCTCAACTTTCTTTTCCTATACATGGTAAGCCTCGAGATTTGTCTTTCCTTAAAAGGGTGGAATAAAAATCTCGATGTTAATGAGATTATCATCTACTATGGATAAAATCTTTAGTCTCTCACGCCTTGAGTTTCCAAGCCTTGTTAGGGAACTTGGTCATACACTTGTTCATCATCTATCTCGACTTTGACTTCCTCGTCATAGGTTTCATCTCCTTGATTTTGTTTCCTTTGAGCTTCTTCAATCCAAGCCATCTTCTCTCGGATTGGCTCTAACTACACCTAGGAAAGTTAACCTGAACCCGATTACCTGAATAGATTTAACCGACCCAATACTAGATATTAACCCGAACATGATAATCAAATTTGATCATGTACCCGACCCATATCTGACCCGAACCATACCCGATCCAAAATTTAGCGAAATCAAAATCAACTAGAACTGAAATTAACCTGGTCTGAAACTAAAATTAACCGAACCAAAGCAACCCAAACTGAAATTAACCTGAATCGAAAGAAACCCGAACTGAATTTTAACATGGTCCAAAAGCAACTTGAATTGAAATTTAATCCGATCCGAAAGCAACCCAAACTAAATTTAGCCCGGCCCGAAAGCAACCCGAACTGATTGAAATTGATAAAAGTTATTAAATGATCAAAGTTCTTTTCATTAATAAATTAATTTCAATAAAATTGATAATTTATTAAAAATATTAGATTTATAATAATGTAATAGAAAGTTTAAGAGAAATATAAAAGTAAGAATCTAATTGTAAGATTGAAAACAGTAACAAAGAAAGTTTACTTATCTTACTTGTTATAAAAATATTATATTTATAATAAAAGTAATAGAAAACAACTAAAATAAATGAAATAATATTAGATTTATAATAAAAATAATATAAAGTTTACTTATGTTAGGACTAAAACTTAACAAATAAAGTTATGCATTATTTTTTAAAATTTTAATAAAAATATTAAATTTATAATTGGAAATAAAAAATTTAATAAAAAAATATTTCTTTATCAAAAAGTTCTCTTTATAAATTTTTCATACGATATTAATATAAATTTTTTATAACAAATTCTAACACGTATTATAGGATCGTATTTGTGTTAAATTATCGATTTATCATCTCTAAATGATAGTTTAATTCAAAAATATTAAACGATTGATAATTAAAATTAAACCTAAATGATACAATTAACAAATAAGAAGACATATTTTTATAAGTATATATATATATATACCAATTATTGTATATGTACTTGATTTTGATTAGACTCATAACCAATTTAACGTGAATTGATTTGATCTAAAGGTTAACCTAAACCGAAAATTAATCGATCCGATATTGACCCGACTCAAAATCTAACCGGTTTAGAATTAACCCGAACCAAAAATTAACTAATTCGGTATTAACCTGACCTGATCCAAAAATCAATCGATCCGATATTGATCTGAACCGGAAAACAACCGATCCAATAATCACCCAACCCAAAAATTGACCCAACTCAATACTCAACCTGATCTAATTCACCATATACTTGAACTAGATCCAAACAAAATTAAATTGAATTTAATCTAGACCCAAAATTACCCTACCCGAAATGACCTAACCCAAATCCGATCCGAATGACCCGTTTGCCACCTCTAGCTCTAACAAGCTGGTCATCTCTACAATTACAAGTGGTTATCTCTACAATTACAAGTTAGGTGCTCATCATTCCCCTGAAACTTGGGAATTGTCTCCAGAATTTTAAAACATAATTAGTAGTAAAAGAAAAAAAATTAAGCCTCGCCAACACAAAACCTCACTATTCCACTCCAAGAAATGTTCACTATATTCATGTTTCACTCGGGATTTAACTTTTCTTCCCTTATACACGCTCTTGGCCTTTTACCACTCTTTCTCACTTTTTAAGTCCTACAAGAACTTCCTCTAGGCTTAATAAGAGATCTTTTGGAATTTGACTAAAACAAAATGGTTAGGAAAGAAAGAAAAGATATATGTAGGGAGTAGGGTGGGTTAACAATATGATAAGATGAAATATATATTCCAAACTCAAAATGTGTAACAATAGTATCAACCAAACCTATTTTATGTAGACTCTTTCATTTTAGAATATAAGATTAGATGAGTTCCCTCCCTCTTTAGAACTATAATCTTTTTTCTTTTTTTGACTTTTTATTATATTTTTTTTAAAGTTGTGAGAATAAGATTAACAACTTGCTAAATCGTAGAGGCTATGATACCAAATGATATGATTTCGATTATGATGTTTACCAAATTATAAATGAATTTACCCAACCATGATTCTAGTAAGAATTTGGAAAAAAAATAGATCTAAGTTCAAAGATGAACTTTGAGTTGTTATGGCTAATGGTATGAAAGGTTGATAAGATGTGATGCAGCTTGTGATGGTTTGACTGTGAATAGGAAATAAGTGGAAGGAGATCTAATTAAATGTTATAGAAAGAATGGGTTGTGTGGTAGAGGATGGAAATACTGGATATGGAAAAAGGATGTGTAGGTTAAGGTTGACGTGGAAACAAGGAAAAACCAACACTCTGAAGAGTGAAGACCCAAACCTTATAAGTTCTTGAACCTATTTCAGAAGTACATGGATGTTGACCCTCTAGTTATAAAGAACTATGAGCCAGTGATATGTCAAATGAAATGGATAGAATGGCACAAGACTAAGCTTGAAAGCCGATAAAGTTCTTGATGAACTAGAAAGAGAACACTTTCAAACTAAGTTTTATAAAATCAAAGTTGTGGTCATAATGGAGAAAGGATGACTATTTATAGTGTTTAAGCCTAGAATTGAAAAGTCGCAACAAAAAGTTTTCATCTTTATGGTAATGAATACTCCATAATGACTTGTGTCCTTCCTTTTCCCATGGTAGTCGAAAAGGCTTGATGAAGCTTTAGGATGAATGTGGACAACTATAGGATAAATGCGGACACTCATTTGTCCACATGGAAGAAACCTTTGAGCTTCTAGGACTTGATTCTATAAGATGAATTGTAGGATGAATATGGGCATCCTTAAGATTAATGTAGACATCCGTGCGTCCAAAAAGGAGTGACCTTTGAGATTCCAAGCTTAGTTTGTTTACATCCAGTCTCCTTTAATTTCTTAATGGATGAATAAAAAGTCCTTCAATGCTTTCTTCATCCTTAGAATTCGAAAAGTCTCCTTTAAATGCTGATAATGAAGCCCTTGAATGCTTGCCATCTTTGAAGAAATTGAACTGCCCCTTTGATCCCTTCATCCTGAACCGAAAGTGAATTTACCTATGAGAAACATTCGAACTTATTAACTTGTGTAATAACTTATTAACTTATAGTATGGGTAAATCTTTAATTTTAAATCTCTATCTTTTAACTTTTAATAAAAAAATATTCCAAAATAATTTTACAACCTTGCGATGATCCGTTCTGAGATATGATTTGTATTATTATGGTTCGAGTAAAATTTAGTTATTAAACCACTAATTACTACCTACTAACTTTTAAAAATATTTCTAATTATTTCTATGACCTTGTGATGACTTGTCCCGATGTGCGACTTGCATTATTACGGTTTGAGTAAAAATTAAACTTTACTGATAACCTTTATTTTTATTCCATTTAAATTGTTGCTTTTACTTTTCTACTCTTTAAATTCTTAATATTTTAATTCCAGCCTTTTAATTTTTCAATATTTCAATTTCAATTCTTTAATTTTCATAATTTACATTTTATTCCTTTATTTTCCAATATTTAATTTTTTGTATTTATTTATTTATTTATTCACTGTAATTTCTGTTTTATTTCAATTATGTGTTAGCCTTTATTTTAAATTTATATTTTTATCCTTTTTCGTTGCCATGCTATTATTATTTTTTGCTCCCCTAATATCGGTAATTTACACTTTAGGCCTTAGATTTAGGCTTAAATATACAAAAGGTGGACGGTTAAGTTTTACAGTTAACCCAATAAAAATGTCACCCGTCTTATTTTTCTCTTCTTCTTCTTCGTCAGCCTTCGACAACCGCTTCCTTTCCTTCACTGGAGACAGCAGGGATTGAAAGATAGAAATATCTTTACCAGCTGGGTGTGCTTCTCTATCTTTAAACAGTTGGAAGAAACATACTTTGTCATGCAAACGAGTTTGGATCGCATATACTGTAGATGCCTTGCACTAATACGAATTTGGATCGCATTTACTGCAGATGAATCTGAAACTTATAGTGAAGATTCCGATGTTAGTGGTTCTGATAGGGATGACACGTCTTAAATCTCTTGGTTTTGCAATCTACGTGGAAACGAGTTCTTTTGCGAAGTTGATGAAGACTACATACAAGATGATTTTAACCATTGTAGGCTAAGCATCCAAGTTCCTTAATATGATTATGCACTTGATTTGATTTTGGATGTTGAATCTTCTCACGGTAAGCTTACTTATTTCTTCTCATGGCAAGTTGTTAGGATGTTGAAAGTCTTTTCCTTTCTGTTTCTGTTGATATCGTTCTTCGCCATTTTCTTTTGGTTTTCTTTCTCTAATAATTTCTTTTAGTTTGCTGTTTTGAGAGGTAAAAGGTTAAGATTCAACCATATCGATCGCGTTGGACAGGATCAAAACATCGGGGTTTGGCCGCGTGACGAGGTCCGCATGTGATATTTCTATCTTTGAATCCCCGCCATCTCCAGTGAAGGAAAGGAAGCAGTTGTCGAAGGTGGAGGAAGAAGAAGACATTTTTAATGATTTAACGGCTAAACTTAACAGTCTATTACGGTTGGACCTAAGTCACGGAATGAAGCATTAGGCACCAAACTAGAACGAAATAACGAAATAAATATTAGATACTAAGGGTCCGTTTGTTTCACTGAAAACAGTTTACGAAAAATGAAATCTGAAAAATGTTTTATAGAAATGTAAATCATTTTTCAGTGTTTGGATGGTACATATTGAATATGTTTTATTATTTATTATTTTTAAAGGATCATTTTATTATATATAGCTATATTTTATAAAAATATGTATTTTAGATAATATTAATAATTGATTAAAAATATATTATAAAAGTTTATAAATCCTTAGAATGTTTACACCAAATTAAAACAACAATAGTACATAACATTGTACTAATAATAATATTGTCAAAATATATAATTAAAGGGTTTTTCACATTAAAACAGCAATAATATCAAACCTTAATAATACATAGTCTAATTCATAATTAGTGCTACAACACATCAATCCATCAATACAAATACTGAAGTCTATACTACAACACATTAGAACTAAAATATTGTCTAAGCCATAAATAATAATACACCGCATTTAAAAGTTCACATAAATAATATTACCCGGAATCGGGAGGAATCTTATCAAGAGGTCTAGGGAGTTCATTTTGTATGTTTCTCCTCGACTCAGGAGCTTAAGTTGCCTCTTCCCTCGCACCTCGTTCACCACCGCAACACCTAGAGTAAGCGATTATCGAACATTACCGATGACTTCAGTGTTAAACAATGCTGCCATAGGCTGTAATTCTGGTAAATCCGCTTGAAATACTATATAACTGATAGGAGAGAAAATGAGGTATGAACCATTGAACTTAGGAACACTTTGTTGACACCATATGAGTTTAATATTGTGTTTCTCATCAGTTGCATGGAGAGCAAAAATTGAGAAATTTAGGTGTTATAAAATATCTGGATTCATTGGTCATATTCGAACAGCTACCATATACCTTGGTGTATGATTGAGCAGCCTTGATAAACCTTAACTTGAAGACACAATGAATAGTCACATTTAGGCGAACCTATAAGTTTTTAAGGACTAGCTTCTCCTGAAAATTCAAGTTATTTTGTATGATTAAGAGCAATAAGGGCAAACACCTATGGATGGTTGCATATCAACAAAGATGCTTGACTAAATATTTACAAGTTTGACTATAATCTTTATAATTATCTAGGCTATGTTAGATTATTTTATATTTAAATTACTTTACTTTACAGGTTAAGGCTTTAAGGTTATAACTGTTATTTTATATTTATTATGATTCTAGGTTAAGCTATAAATGCTTATGTGATTTAGTTTCAATGTAACTTTAACTATTGAATGATTGAGGTTTTAGAATATGTGAAGAGTTACTTGTCTTACGGCAAGTTTCCTCCTTACACCAGAGTTTCTCAGAAGTTCAAACTGCATTCCATCATCAGAAAAGGCATACCATATTAAGCATTTGTTCACCAGTGTAAGCCTCAGTCGATATACTGATTAAATATTTCACATGTGAAGGGCTACAATTAAATGAGCAATTGGTTTTGCAAGTTTAGAATATTGAAAAAGAATTATACAAGATACCATGCAAATTTGACAGTTCAAATATTTACCATAGGATGCCAAAAAATCCTCGTATTTTGATGCCAGCAAAAGAGTAGTGAGACCAACCAGCTGCATCTCATCTTCTTTATTTGGACCTGATGTAGGCAGAAACTACACTCTTCAATGGAAGTAAGTAGATAGCCTTATTGTGTCCCGATCTAGGATTGACAAGTACTGATGTCCTTGAGTTATAAGTTTGGGCTGCAACAAAGATAAGAAAGGAATATGATTAATAATGGAATAATAAATGGATAATTAAGATGAATAATGAAATGAAAGAAAGGAATAGAGTTGGCTGTGGAATTATGAAGTTATTGATGGCCTTTATGGAAGATGTTGATGGTTTTGATGTTGAAATGGAGATGGTGGTGATGTTGTATCTCAAATACCCCAAAGATGAAACTATGCTAGAAAGCACAATCCCAATCTTCACAAACTTGCTTGAGGGGTGATGAAAGTGTCTTCAACCCACATATAGAAATCTAGGAAAGTAGGAATCAAGGTGGAAAGGAATGACGCCACAAGTATAAGCAATTATACTTGTTTAATCGACAAAGTTCACAAAGAACTTTGAAGAGAGATTTAACTCACAAAGGTTTGTTTATAATATGAGATGAGATGAGTACAAATGATGGCAAGGCTCTCAATTTATAGGAAATTAGAGGGCTTGGTCGAATGGTTACATATTGTTTCGACTAGATACATGTTTCTAAGGAAGGTACATAATGTTTGAGATGAAAGGATTAGTCCCTTGACTTGGTGATGGTTCGGTTACCTCTTCAAAGGGGACATGTTGGTTCGGTAAGGATGAGGAAACATCTCCCTTGGCCGAATGGTACATGGTTGTTCATCTTTGCACCAAAGACATCTCCCTTGGCCGAATGATGATGTGCCTCCTGAAATTGGTGCCAACGCTCTCATGTGCAAGGCATGTGGGTGTGACCGAATAGGCATAGAGCTTTGTCTCATGTCCCTTGGTGATTTAGGCCTCCAATGGATGCAATCTCTTCACCAACGTGCTCCTTGATGAATGGACATCTTCATGGGCAGCATCTTTCATGAAAGGTCACAATGTTTGGAAAGGTAACCTTTCATGTTTGAGCTAGTTATGAGGCAAATGATCTGGAGGTGAGCTGGTCATAGGTGAGTTGTAGCATGGTGAACATTATGGCAGCTCCTTGTGAAAAGGTACCTCTTGAGGTGGCAACTATTCATGAAAAGGTACGATTTCACAAAATTTGACTTAGGACATATTTGAAGTGTCCTAAGTGGTGATGATGATGGTGCAGCTCCCCAGCTGAATTGAAGTCATCTTGTAGCTCAAATCTTCAACTCAATCCAGCTATGAGCTCACGGGTCTTCGGATAACTTTTCACCAATTGTTCATTGTGCTCTCCTAAACGTCCACATGTAATTTTCCTTGCCATTGCTTTCATTATTTAGCTCCAATATAGCTCCCAAGTTGTGGCTGAATATACCTTCAAACATAACATAAAGAATTAAGTTAAGTATATAAACTATATAATGTGTATAAGATAAAAATGTGGACTATAGGTTATTTAATATTCAATATGTAACATATTAAACAACCTATTGTCTAATGGTTCTTTCTCATTAAAAGTTTTAAAGCATGAATGCACTTATGAGAAAGTATTTCCCTGAATTGTTTTGCCTTGGCATGAGTGATAGGTCCTTTAGGCATGACTTCAGGATCCATTTGTGTAGTTACAATAACATCATCCTCCCCTTCTTTTGTGCAATTTTTCCTCAAATCGTCATTGTCTTCAAATGGAGAAAGATTTGTAACATTAAAAGTTGCACTTACATTGTATTCACCAGGTAGATCCAATTTGTATGTATTATCATTGATCTTTTTGATGATTTGGAACGGTTCATCTCCTCTTGGTAACAACTTGGATTTCCTTTGGGAAGGAAAACGTTCTTTCCTTAAATGCACCCATAGCCAAACACCTTCCTCCAAATTTAGTTGTTTACGTCCCTTATTTTCTTGTTGTTCAAATTGCCTTGTTCATTTTTCTATATTATCTCAAACTTGCTGATGAAGCTTCTTAATGAACTCAGCTTTGTTCTTGCCATCTTTGTTGACTATGTGTTCCTGAGGCAAAGGAAGAAAATCTAAATGTGTTAAGGGATTAAATCCATACACTACCTCAAATGGTGACATCTTGGTCATTAAATGGATAGTTCGATTGTATGCAAACTCAATGTGTGGTAAACAGTCCTCCCACGCTTTGATGTTGTTCTCGATGATAAACCTCAACAAGGTTGATAACACTCAATTTACTACTTCGGTTTACCCATCTGTTTGAGGGTGACATGTTGTGGAGAATAGCAATTTTGTCCCAATCTTACTCTATAATGTCCTCCATAAATGGCTAAGAAATTTGGCATCTCTATCGGAGACTATGGTTCTTGGAATGCCATGTCAACCTGTGGCGCTTGAGGAATAGGTAAAGGAATGTAAAGTCCATGAGGCATAACTTTTAATTTTTCCTTTTTGCAAGTGACACATCTTTCACATACCCTTTCAACGTCTCTCTTCATTTTAGGCCAATAGAGGTGTTGTTTCAAAATTTCCAAGGTTTTCTTTACTCCAAAGTGACCCATGAGACCTCCTTAATGTGCTTCTTGAACAAGTACTTCTCGAAGGGACCCTTGAGGAATGCATAGACGCCCTTCTTTGAATAGATACCCTTCGTTCCTATAAAACTTTTCAAGTGCACCTTTTTCACAAGCCTTATACTTTTCTTCAAAGTCATGGTCTGTAGCAAGCAATCTTTAATATATGAAAAACCAATTAACTTTGAATCAAAAGTGCTAAGGAGTGCATACCTTCTGGAGAGAGCATCGACTATAATGTTGTCTTTACCTTTCTTGTAATGAATAACGTAGGGAAATGACTCCAAAAACTCTACCCATTTGGCATGACGCTTTTTCAACTTGTGTTGGCCTTTGATATGCTTTAAGGCTTCATGATCAGTATATATGACGAATTCCTTTGGTAAGAGATAATGCTTCCAAACTTCAAGAGCCCTTATGAGAGAATACATCTCTTTGTCATAATTTGGATAGTTTAGCAAAGCACCATTCAAATTTTCACTAAAGTATGCAATGAGTCGTCCTTCTTGAGTCAAAACAGCCCCAATTCGGATTGCAAAAGCATCACATTCCACTTAAAAAGTCTTATCAAAGTTAGGTAATGCAAGTAAAGGTGCCTTTGTTAAACATCCCTTCATTTCATTGAAGGCATCTTCTTGTTCTTTGCCCCATGAAAATATAGAATTCTTTTTAATGATCCCTGTTAAGGGGGTGGCAATAGAACTAAAATTAGGCACAAACCTTTTGTAAAAACTTGCAAGACCATGAAAACTTCTAACTTGACTGATTAAAGTGGGCGTTGGCCACTCTTGAATGGATTTAATCTTTTCAGGGTTAACTTTAAGTCCTTGTGAACTTACAATAAAGCCTAAGAAAGATAAAATGTTAGTACAAAAGGCAAATTTCTTCATATTATCATAAAGTTTTTCCTTTTGAAGGGTTTCAAGAACATACCTCAAATATTGCACATGTGTTTCCAAGTCATGGATATAAATCATAATATCATCAAAATAAACAACACAAAACTTACCGATGAATGGCCGGAGTACATTATTCATTAATCTCATGAAGGTGCTTGGAGTATTGGTTAAACCGAAAGGCATCACCATCCATTCATACAAGCCTTGCTTTGTTTTGAATGCGGTCTTCCATTCATCTCCTTCTTGCATTCTGATTTGATGGTATCCACTCTTTAGATCAATTTTGGAGAACATAGTTGCTCCACTCAATTCATCCAACATATCATCAAGTCTTGGTATATAATGTCGGTACTTGATGGTAATTTTATTGATAGCACGATAGTCTACACACATTCTCCATCCTTTTTGGGTACGAGTATAACCGGAACAAGACATGGACTCAAACTTTCTCGTATGAATCCCTTGTCCATCATTTCTTCAACTTGTCTTTGAAACTCTTTAGTCTCTTCAGGATTGCTTCTATATACTGGTCAATTTGGAATTGTTGCACCGGGAATGAAATCAATTTGATGCTCTATTCCTCTAATAGGTGGTAACCCACTAGAAATGTCTTCTTGGAACAAGTCTTCAAATTCCTACAATAAAAATGAAATAGAAGAAGGCAAGCCTTCAAGAATGTTAGTCAAAAGAAAGCTTTCATTGTACCTAAGTATAATTAGAGCTTTGTACGATAACAAATGTTTCTTAATGTCTTTTCCTCCAGCATATATATTCATCTTTATTGGTTCCTCCTCTTTAATGGATTTGAATGCTTCAATGCTTTTTTTCAAAATTGATCTTCTGATACTTGGTTTGGTGAAACTGTTGTCAATATAAACTTATTTTCATTATGATAGAAAGAATACCAGTTTGTGAAACCATCATGGACAGCTTTCTTATCAAATTGCCAAGGCCTTCCGTGGAGTATATGTCACGCATTCATTGGAACAACATCACAAAGGACTTGGTCTTGGTATTTTCCAATCGAAAAGGAAATGTTGACTTGTTTGGTGACCTTAACTTCTCCTCTATCATTTATCCATTGTAACTTGTATGGTGTAGGATGTTTAATCATCTTGAGTCTGAGTTTAGCCACCATTAAAGTGACTGCAACACTAGTACAACTTCCTCCGTCGATTATCATGAAACAAACTTTGTTGTTTACATGACAACGAGTGTGAAAAATGTTCTCTCTTTGATTATCTTCCATGGATTGAATATTCAAGGCTCTTTTTACTACCAAAACTTGTCCTGAAATTGAGACATTGTTAGTAAACAAAGAAAACAAAAGTAAACCTTATCAGCACACTCACAAAGCCTCACAAGTTTCACTCCAAAGAAAAGATAGGATCACTCTACTCAACACTCGTGTTTACTCTCAGGAATATAAATTGGCTTTTAGCAATTGCCCTTCTGATCTCACTAACTCAATTAGCCTTTTCCACTCGATCTCTCTTGCTAAGTCCTTTGAAGAACTTACTCAAGATTATAACAAGTTATTTCTTTTCTTGTATGCGTCGGCTGCAAATAGGTTAGGGTAGAAAGGAAAAAGAAGAAATGGAAAAGGTAGAAGAAAGGATTAAATGTATTGAAAAGAAAGAAAAGGTTGAAGACAAGGAAAAATGAAAGTATAGAAAAGGAAGAGGTGACTTACAACCCAAGAAACAACACTTACTGCACCCTTTCACAAGAAACAATAAGGTTATATTATCTTGTGTAGATTTTCCTCCTTGACGTAATTGCAATGGTAGAGCACTTTCCTTGGACTTGCTTTTCTCTTTTTGTTTGAAATTCTTTTTCCTCTTTTTCTCTGATTTCTTCCCTTTTGTCTTTGAACTCCACTGCTTGTTGTAGGAGTTTGATTTTATTTTTGAACTACTTTTTCTTTTTGCTATCGTATTTGCACACCAATGACACTTTTATTGTCAATCCAACTATGCTCTGAATACCGCTTGATGTAGGCAAAATCTACACTCTTCAATAGAAGTAAGTAGATAGCCTTATTGTGTCCCGTTCTAGGATTGACAAGTATTGATGTCCTTGAGTTATAAGTTTGGGCTGCGACAAAGATAAGAAAGGAATATGATTAATAAGGGAATAATAAATGGATAATTAAGATAAGTAATGAAATGAAAGAAAGGAATATAGTTGGCTACGAAATTATGAAGTTGTTGATGGCCTTGATGGAAGATGTTGATGTTAAAATGGAGATGGTGATGATGTTGTATCTTAAACACGCCAAAGATGAAACTATGTTAGGAAACATAATCCCAATCTTCAAAAACTTTCTTGAGGGGTGATTAAAGTGTCTTCAACACACTAGATACAAATCTAGGAATTTATGAATCAAGGTGGGAAGGAATGACACCACAAGTATAAGAAATTATACTTGTTTAATCGATAAAGTTCACAAAGAACTTTGAACAGATATTTAACATACAAAGGTTTGTTTATAATATGAGATGAGATGAGTACAAATGATGACAATCCTCTCAATTTATAGGAAATGAGAGGGCTTGGCCGAATGGTTACATATTGTTTCGGCTAGATACATGTTTCTAAGGAAGGTACATAATGTTTGAGATGAAAGGATGAGTCCCTTGACTTGGTAATGGTTCGGCTACCTCTTCAAATGAGACATGCTGGTTCGGCAAGGATGAGAAAACATCTCCCTTAGCCGAAGGGTACATGCTTGTTCATCTTGGCGCCAAAGACATCTCCCTTGGTCGAATGATGATGTGCCTCCTCAAATTGAAGCCAACGCTCTCATGTGCAAGGCATGTGGGTGTGGCCGAATAGGCATAGAGCTTTGTCTCATGTCCCTTGGTGATTTAGGCTTCCAATGGATGAAATCTCTTTACCAACGTGCTCCTTGATGAAAGGACATCTTCATGGGTAACATCATTCATGAAAGGTCACAATGTTTGGAAAGGTAACCTTTCATGTTTGAGCTAGTTCTGAGGTGAATGAGCTGGATGTCATCTGGCCATAGGTGAGTTGTAGCATGGTGAACATTATGGAAGCTCCTTATGAAAAGGTACCTCTTGAGGTAGCAACTATTCATGAAAAGATACGATTTCACAAAATTTGACTTAGGACATATTTGAAGTGTCCTAATGTGGTGCTGATAGTGCAGCTCCCCAGCTGAATTGAAGTCATCTTGTACCTCAAATATTCATCTCAATCCAGCTACGAGCTCACGGGTCTCCGGATAACTTTTCACCAATTGTTCCATGTGCTCTCTTAAACATCCCCTTGTAAGTTTCCTTTCCATTGTTTTCTTCATTTAGCTCCAATATAGCTCCCAAGTTGTGGCCGAATATACCTTCACACATAACATAAAGAATTAAGTTAAGTGTATAAACTATATAATGTGTATATGATAAAAATGTGGACTATAGGTTATTTAATATTCAATATGTAATATATTAAACAACCTATTGTCTAATGGTTCTCTCTCATTAAAAGATTTAAAAGCATGAATGCACTTATGAGAAAGTACTTCCGTAAATTGTTTTTCCCTGGCACGAGTGATAGGTCCTTTAGGCATGCCTTCAGGATTAATTTGTGTAGTTACGATCACATCAAGACCTTCGAGAGATATCGATCCAACTAATTGACCATGAGAAAATGTGTTTCTCATTAAATCAAATTTGAGGTGCACCTGTTCTGAGAGTAATGTAGTACAGAGCAACTAAAATAACTAAGGTACAACATAATGAACAAAAAGATAATTAGAACCATGTGGTAAATTATACCTCAATTAGCCAGTTGATCAATATGCCTCTCGTATGAGGAGTAATATCAGTTTGCTTTAACATGTAATTTTCCAGAGATGGATTCATTGCCTGCAATTTTATAAGCTCAGCGTAAGCAGAATTACCTAACTATTTACCAAACATTGTTGCTAAAACATAGGCAAACAATTTATCAATGAGATAGTAAACCTTTTATTAACATTAGAGTTTGATGCACATAGATATTACACAGAAACATGTCAAAATCTTGGACCAAAGCAAAACTATAACATGAGAAATGGATAAAAATAGCTGAAAATGGATATCAAAACAATGGACATAAAAAAGGTAGAAAATATCAAAATAAAAAAACAAAATGTTGTGTTAGGTTGCTAAGAAAATTCTTACTTATGCATTTATAAAACAAAAATTACAGCTGATTTTATGCATGGTATGAACACTACAAGAAGTTATGACAAAACTCGACAACAGAGGATTACTTATCCCTATCGTAAAACCTTATACTCATGTTTTCAGCTGTCAAAGCTTATAAAGTATGTTTTATTACACTGCAATATCTATAAAACCTCAACCTCTTAGCTAGAAAACTAGGAACTCCTTATTGCATTAGAATTAAGAATCACAACCACTCAATTGTTTTTTAGCACAAAATTGTGTCTTTCGTAATCAAAGAGCCTCTAAGTACCAAAAAGTAAAGATAAATGATGATTTCTAAATATACAGTTGAGATTAAAACTCATGAAAATGGGATTAGCTAAAGTTTCATAACCCATATAAATAAAACAAACCCATATTGAATTTCACGGAAACAATAAACAAAATCAGAAATCACATACAATTTTTTTAATGTACAACCTATAACCTACCTACAATACCAAATTCAATCCATTAAATATCAAATGAGCCTTGAAATAAAGTTCTAAAATTCTTGAAATTATAACAGTTAATTCCAAGTTCATATCAATAGAAACACAAGAGTAAAGTTAATAAGCAATAGATAAGATTCAACTTTTAGTGTGAATATACCAATTACAAGTACAATTCATTCAAATTTCAATAAACTAAAGTATTTCAAGATTCTAAATTTCAAACACCAAGAATAAAGTAGTTGAATTCATGAAAATGGTTGAGAGTTTCAACAAAATTAAATTAACCCAAGAGAATTAGCAGTCTGCTTTCCATGAGTATATGATAGCTACAATAAATAAACTATAGAAAAAAAATGTTTTTCTTTGCATTTATCTAAAATTTCCTGGAAACCAAACATGCACTTTATCCTTGATAGTCAAGTAAAATCAAACAACAAAAACAAGAAACAAATACCCATCATTCAACACTTCAAAATTAACATTGGCGGAAAGAGGAAAATCAAAAAGAGGCAGATTTTTCTCCATTTCTTTGCTTTGAATTTGATTAAATAATTTCCTATTTCTCACTTGCTCTGATCAATACTCATATGAATACAATTTGTAAAGAAAGATTGAGAAAAAATAAGAAGAAAGAGGAGAGACTATAAGAAGAGAATCCTACAAAATGTGGAAATTGGGGAGAGAAAAAAAGAGAAACTCGTGAAATAAGGAAAAAGAAAAGAGAGCAAAAAAAATGAGACATACCTGAGAAATCGTATCGCCCGCCTCTCTGGTGAGAAGGATTCCAAACAGTCTCTAGTGTGGAGCAAGGGACGAGAGAAATCAATCTTGGTCTTCTCTGTGTGGGGCAATGGCCGCTTGGAAAACAACTTACCCTTTTAGAAACGGTAAGTCAAAATATGATGGATTTGCCTCAGTTTTCCCTTGACCGTAGAAGGTTTTACGTTGACTGGGAGTTTTACACGAACCAAACACCCGAAAAAGGGGAAAATATTTTCCGTAAAATATTTTCCCCGTTCCAAACGGACCCTAAACTAAAAAAAATAACCATAAGTTATGCACCTTTTGTATATTTAAGCCTTAAATGTATATCCTTATTCATTCTATTACTTTTTCACTTTAATATAAGATTTTTATGTTCTATTTATATCTTTATCCCTTGTATTTTTATTTAATCATTTTGGTCCCTATAATTTTTAAAATAAATGTGCATGTTTTATTTTTTTAAAGATATTTTAACTTTTTATAAATACTATATTGAATATATATTACAATACTACATACATTTCATAAAATTTATTATGCTTCGATGTATATTTTATATTTTAATTATAAATATATTTTATTTGATTTAAATTAAAGAACTACATTTTGTGTAAGATTAACCTATTAAACGCCTCAAAATACTTGGAGTGTCATTCCAATGGTTACTCAAGCAAGAGGGTATCTCAAACATATGACGGCCTATGAGGAAACATCCAAAATATTTGGAGTTCAATCCTTTCGTGCATATGAGTGAAGGAATATCTATTTGTATATTTCAGACATTTCATTCATTATTTTCATGTTATTTATTATCGTTAAATCCATGCCTTTGATTGTGGCTTTGGTAAAATGAAGGCAATGTTACTTTATATTAAGAGTTAATGGAATAGTGTCCCACATAGCTGGATCACAATCCCTATTAAAATTTTTAGGTAAAAGGACATCTTTTTCAAATCTAGTGAATTAAATGATTTCAAAGGTCAAATGTTTTTACAAGAAAATTCACTTTTTTTAAATTCATTCATCGAAATAAATGGATCTTAATTTAAATTTTGGACTCAAATCTGTAAAATTTCATTATTTTGGACAAAATATAATCGAGAGGTACCAATTTAGGACGTTGTGGGATGCTTACCATTCCCTAAGCGTGTTTGACTCCTAAATCCTTAGAAATGAATTTCTAGTAACACGTATATCAATTTATGTCTTTTAAATGAATTTTCTAAAAATTGTTGAAGAGACATTTTTTAGGTATTCGACCTACCTAACTCAAAGGTCAATTTCGACTCAAAAATCATAAAACTTGAATATTTTCCCAAAATAAGTTGAGAGGCGTTGGTGACTCCACTGGGATCACTAGAAAGTCAAGCCTTGATTGATTATACGTTGTCTGAGTAGTTGGAATTTAATAAATTTGAACCTTTATTTGAGTTATGATCCTTTTAATTTTGAGTTTATTTTGGACAAGAGCTTCATTGGATTAATTATCCCAAAAACTAGTAGATTTCGACAGTATAGTCAGCAT
This sequence comes from Hibiscus syriacus, assembly GCF_006381635.1. Taxonomy (NCBI): domain Eukaryota; kingdom Viridiplantae; phylum Streptophyta; class Magnoliopsida; order Malvales; family Malvaceae; genus Hibiscus; species Hibiscus syriacus. The sequence goes on along the minus strand of NW_024061932.1, from coordinate 329,131 downwards.
CTTCTAGAAGATGAGTAAAATCATCTTGAATATTTAATTTAGAATTTACATGGGGAAAGGTTATCCTGAAGATGAAAAATAATTCAATCACTACTACATGACTTAAATATTTATTTTTATCTTTTTTGATAAACCTTGTAAATTTAGGATTTAGTTTGATTATTATCATTATTTTATTTACTTAGAAATCTTATTAGGATTTTTAGTTTGATTATTTTATTTAGGAATTAGTTATCTTTACGAAGAACTCTTGGCTTATAATTCAATCCATGCTTAGCTAAACTTCCACTTAGCCTAAAGCTTTTCGATGCTCAATTCTGAATCGTGATAATTGATTCTTGTTCTTCATAACTTCGGATAGCATGCTTCGGTTCTCTAGAAACTAGGAGTGGAAATTGAACATTCCTTTAGAGTTACTACATCTTCAATCCAAAAGGACGTTGTTGGCTTGATGGTTGTTTTGGCTTACGGTTGGGAAGACATATTGATTGGTCCTAATTCGACTTCCTATGAACACACTTAGCAGTAGTCCAATAAGGGGAATCAAGATCGTATTCGATTCTACAAGAGATGCTACAACCCGATTCAGGCTCTTCCAACACTCAAAATTGTCTTGGTGCTAATGAAGATAGATGTGGTAAGTTAAAAAAAAACCAAATTTTGAAGATAAACATGGAAATTTCAATTAACCTGACTGAAAAGTTAGCTATAGAGGTTGGGCTTCATTGACTGTAATTGACATGCATCAAGGAGAAAAAATCTATTTTCGATGATCGATCAAAATTGAGGAAAAACAAAGCCTAAGGATATACCGTCTCTATTAAATTCTTCTATGTTATTTAATTTATTTATTTTCACATCATTTTCCATTTATTATTTGTTTTTATTATTTTATTATTTTTACTATTTTTGACCCCCCATTTTTTACCTATGCAGTTAAAGCTCAAGGATCGAAACAAGCACATTATACACACTTTCTTAGTCCCTTTATATTAACCTCTATTTCTCTATACTACTTTAATTATTTATTTTGATATTAGAGTTTTCATTTTCATTTGACAATTCAACGATTGTCAAATTGGCACCTATGTCGGGGATTTCAACAAAGTTATTAATCCTTTCTTGTTTCAATATATGACCTGGTCACATCTGGGAGAATTAATAAATTATGAACCTAAAATCGAAGCACTTGCCCGAATATCACATGGAGAAACTCTTCGATAAAAGAGATAACAACAACAACCGAAACCCTATCCAAACTCAATAGAAATCTCTTACATCGAAGCTTTACTCACATTCGACGGAAAATAATCAAAACATATGGATGAACCAACGATTAGAGAGTTAGCTACGATACCTAATAAACAACAGTCACTTTGCATCATGTACCTGAATGGAAAAAATACTATTCAAATTAAAACCGAGTTTGATCTATTTTCTGCCTACCTTTCACGGTTTATAAAATGGGAACCCGCATAAACATCTGAAAGAATTTTATATGGTTAGTTTGAGTATGAAAACACATGGAGTATCTGAATACCAAATAAAACTCTATGGTTTTCATTTATTCATAGCCGATTTAATGAAAGACTGGTTATTTTATTTACTTCCTAGTTTAATTGATACATGGGCTGATATATCTCATTTATACTTTGAAAAAATTTTCCCTACAACTAAAGCGAGCTTAATAAGGAGAAATATTGTAGGGATTTGGAAAAAAAGACAGTGAATCATTATATGATTAATGGGAGCGCTTCAAGAAGTTGCGTGCAAGTTGTCCACAACACGGCTCTTCGAAACAAACTCTCCTATAATATTTCTACAAATGACTACTTCCCATGGAGATGAAAATGATCGATGAGATAAGAGAAGGAGTCCTTGTAAACATGAATCCTCATGCGGTAAGGGATTTAATTTTGACTATGGTTGCCAATGCTCAGCAATTTCGTCCCACTAATGAACCCACTCGATGAGTTCACGAGATAAGCACTCTTTCCATTGAAGATAAAATTGATAAGCCTACTAATATTGTTCTAACCTTGCTTGCAGGTGCAGGTAAAAAAAGTTTGACTCGCTTATGTGAAATTTGTACAATGCTACATCATCCAAAAAATTGTTGTTCGATGCTTTAGGAAAATAATACAACACATATGAATGTTGTAGGAAACTTTTTGGGACCTCCTCAAAGGAGTTATGATACTCATTCAAATACATACAATACTGGTTGGAAGGACCATACAAATATTAGCTATAGTTCAAATCCTAGATACAATCAACATTAGCATTAGCGACAACTTATGCTTAAACAATATAAATCGTTTAATTCATCTTTAGAGTCAATAATGGAAATACTTGCACTTTCCTGGGAGAAATTCCAAAAAAAAAAAGACCATGGCACATTTTCAAGAAATAGATAAACAAATTAGTCAATTTACATTAGTTGTGAGTCATCTACAAACTTAGGAGGGAAAACTTTCGTCTCAAATAGAACCAAATCTGAGACAAAGTGCATATGAAATTACCCTACTAAGCGAACCTGTCATTGAATTTGAATCCCAATAATATATTGGGACAAAACCCAAAAAGGAAAAGAAAAAATTGAAACTACCAGTGAAACCACCTGTTCCATCTCCATATGTCGTACCTCCCATATTTCTAGGAAGACTCGTCAAACATAATAAAGAGGCTAAAGAAAAAGAGATTCTCAATATTTTGTTTGAAAAAGTTAAAATCAACATTCCTATCCTCAACATAATTAAAAAAGTTCCAAGATATGCGAGATTTCTGAATGATCTTTCTACTAACAAGAGGGAGCTCACTGGGAACAAAAATGTAAATTTAAGTGAGAATGTTTATGCTATTTTTTAACCAAAAATACCACCTAAATACAAGGACCTATGTACATTCGTAATTCCCTACAAAATCGGTAAGTTTGGCATTAAAAAGGCCACGTGTGATTTAAGAGATTCAATTAACGTTATGAATTTATCTATTTTTAAGTTGCTTAATACAAGTCCTTTGAAAGAGATAACAGTGACGATTCAACTTGCTGATAGGTTGATGGTGTATCCAGAAGAAGTGTTGGAAATGTTTTGGTAAAGTTAAATGAATTATTGTTTTCAGTCGTATGTCATTGATATGGAGGATGATCGATCCAACAATTCTTCTAAAATTCTGCTCGGAATACTATTCCTGAGTACGACACAAATAAAAATTGGCGTTCAAAGCATAATACTTTCTATAGAGTTCGACGATGAAATAGTAAAGTTTGATGTTTACAAGGTCATGAAATAACCAAATTTTATGTTGAATGTTCGCTTTATCAATGTTATTGAACCATTTATTGAGCATAATTTTTCTAATGAATTGTGCATGAAATTGAATAATAAAGTTGATTTATCAATAGAGTTAGAAAATATTTATAAAGTTGTTTTAGATTTGCACCTAGAACCTTCAAAGACTAAACTTTTACTTTCAATTTTGCAGGAATCAGAGATTGAGTTGAAATCGGTATCGGATCACTTGAAGGACATGTTTTTGGACAAAGGAGATAAATTGTCGGTTGTTATCTCAAATAAGTTTGAAAAGATTTTAAAAAATGCCTACGAGAATCATAGAAATTCTCATAAGGAAATTCTCAGTTGGAAAAAGGTGAATGAAGTGGAGGAACTATCCCTCACGGAACATGTAGTCTAAACCATGTGATCGAGCTAACAAAATAAAACAAAAGGGCTCTAATGAGAGGTAACCTATTTTATTTTTTAATTATTTATTTTTATTATTATTTTGCATTATTTATTTATTTTGATCATTTTTAGATATACCAGGTAATTTAATCGAGCTCGAAGTTACAACCATGGCATTATTTAATCGCAAGCAGATTGGGATTTTTCGTGCTTTTCAAAAGCCCCCGCCAACTAAACCTTTTTCTTTTTTTATTATACTCATTGTTTCATTTGAATTCCTAAAGGTACACATTAGCAAAACCCTTAAACCATTTCCCTCCTATTTGCATGATAGCAAACCCCTTATTTTCTTATGTGCACTATTTCATTTGAAAGTTAAAACAAATCCCACCCCACGCGCATTTTTAATAAGCTACTTACATTTTATTTGTTTTAAAAACAACCCTGTCAATCGTATATTTTTCTCTTTTAAACCACCACCGCGACACGACCTTAATTATCACCTTCATTTCTCGTTGTCACCCTCAAGATTGAACGCATTTTTTCATCATCGATCAGCTTTATTTCAACACAACAGCCATGGTTTGGACGAGAAATCAAGGAGCCAATGACTATATAGCCAGTTAACCGTGGTCTTCACCGCTCCACCACCCATTATTCATAAACTGAAACTGTCACTTCGCCGTAGTTGATGTTCACTACTGAACAGTAACAGTTTTAGGAGGTAAATAACAAGCTTGTTTTATTACCCCATTATCAATTGACGCCGGACAGGGTAGCGATTATCCTGCAGGCTATTTCCAACAGATGATTTACAAGAGAAAATTCGCCCAAAGCCAGATAAAAAAAGTCTCTAGGGTTTAACGAAATATTATAAAATCAAACAATGTGAAAATCATTCCACAAGCCAGACTGTTATAGCAAAAAATTGTCTTTATTCGAATTTTGTCAGAAATAGCAAAATATCAGAAATCACTCTAAATTGAAATTCGAAATAAATTAAGCAATCTGCAAAAAATCAGGCCCAAATCGAATTTAAAATGACTTCCTAACTTACAAGTGAAATATTACCATAAATAGTAAAACAAATAAATAAAACTAGTGATTCAGAGGGGAAAACGGTAGAATTTGAGGTCGAGAAAAAGGCCATATGGAGCCATCCTCGATGTGGACAGCGTGCGCGTCGAAATGGGCTTTCTAAATTAGGGTAATATGTGCGATTCCGACACCCGTAGCCAAAGTAATGGCCAAAAGACTAAAACACACTCAAAACGGCCCCAACGAGGAACATATCACAATCAACTCCCGCCTTTGCGCTGATCTGCCAACTCATGGTATCTCAGGGCCATCAAGGTGCAATCTGACAGCTCAACATCATCTGTCTCGGATCCCCCTGCATCATTCACCCCGGGTTGGAAAGAACTCGTTCTCAAGTTCAGAGTAGTGTCATCAGAATCCACAAAACAAGGACTTAGACGCTTCACATTAAAGACATCAGAAGTCTTCAAGTGACTGGGAAGGCGCAACCTGTAAGCATTATCATTGATCTTCGGCACGACCTCATAAGATCCAATCTTCCGATCCTTAAGCTTATTATACTCGCCAACAGGAAAACGATCACGAGTTAATACAACCCAAACAAAATCACCAACATCAAAAAGTATGTGACGACGATGACTGTCAACCCGACTCTTGTACTTGGTATTGATATCACGAATGATCTATTTCACCTCCTCATGGATACCCCGAAGATACTAGGCCATCTCATATGTTTTAGGACTGAAATGTCCTATACGTGGAAAAAGGATAAGTCCAGCACCCCGTATGGCTTCTGACCATAGACAATCTCAAATGGGCTTAAATCTGTGGTTCTGTTTTTTGATCTCTTGTAGGCAAATTTTGCTTGAGGCAATGCCAAATCCCACTGCTTCAGCTTCGTTCCTGTAAAACACCTCAAAAGGTTACCCAAACTCCAGTTCACCACCTCGGTCTGGCCATCCGTCTGGGGGTGGTAGGAGCTACTAAAATTCAACTGCGTTCCCAGTTTCCCCCACAGGCTCTTCCAGAATTGACTGATGAACTTGGTATCATGATCTGAAGTGATGGATCGAGGAACACTATGTAAACAAACAATCTCCCTAAAATAAAGATGGGCAATTTGGACAACATCCATAGTCTTTCTACAAGCTACAAAATGGACAATCTTAGAAACCCTGTCAACCACAACAAAGATAGAATTTGAGGCCCTTTAGGTGCAGGGTAAGCCCAATACAAAATCCATGCAGACATCGAACCAAGGAGCTTCAGGAACATGTAAGGGTGTGTACAAGTCTGCATTGGTGAGAACTCCCTTAGACCACTGCACACATAACAACAGTCCACATAATGGGCCACATCTCTAGTCAACTTGGGCCAATAAAAGTCAGAAGAGATAAGGGCCAAGGTCTTATCACGGCCAAAGTTTCCCTCATTATGAAGTTCACTTATAATTTACTAACTCAATGAATAATCTGGAATGCACAACTGTAATCCATGAAACAGATACCCATTATACAAAGCAAAATCATAACGGTGGCCCTCAGTTGCCACCTGAAATATCCTTCCAAATGAAGGATCAGTTGTATACTTATCTGTGAACGTCTCAAAGCCTACAACTTTGGTACTCATGGTGGTGAGAAGTAAGGTACGACGACTCAGGTCATCTGCGTCACAGTTAAAACTCCCTGCTTGGTGCCTCAACATAAAAGTGAATTCTTACAAGTATGACACTCACTTGGCATGACGTCTACTAAGCTTGTGTTGGCCATTGATGTACTTCAAGGCCTCATGATCGGTAAATAAAATAAACTCCTTCTGTACTAGGTAGTGACGTCAATGCTTCAGGGAAAGAACTATGGCATAGAACTCCAGATCATAAGTGGAATAATTTTTATTTGATCCTAATAGCTTCTCACTGAAAAAGTAACCGGACGACCTGCCTGACTCAGAACACCTCCAATGCCAACGCCAGATGTATCACAATTTACCTCGAACACTTTGTCAAAATCAGAAAGTGCCAAAATTGGTGCCTCAGTCATTTTCTGCTTGACTAGTTGAAAACTAGCCTCTGCCTCCTCAGACCACTACATGCTCATGGACATTGCAACTGCTCCCACCATGCAGATGCTATACCCTTGACTTTGATGACGATCAGTTTCACTTTCACACGATCCGGGACTTCCTTATAATCAAAATAGGCTCCACTTCATTAATCCAATCCACGAATCCCTCAGCCTGTAACGTACAAAAAAACTCAGGGAGATCGAGCCGAAAACTGAGGTCTCCATGACGCTCCTCCCGACCACGGTGCTCCCAGAATTGAGCACGTTTGTGATATGGGTTTTCCAAAGTGGAATTAGTATCGTGATCTGAGGCCTCACGATTCTCGAAATCCTGCGTCGCCATGCGCTGGGTTAATTCTGCAACTTGCCTCTATAAATTCTCAATCATCACATCCTAAACGCTACGATCACGGCGTTGGGCTTCCTCATTTGGAACCTGCTCACGATGACCTAGACCACAACCTCAAGTTGATCTGTTATAGGTAAATTATACATGAGGCAATGCCAAATCCCACTGCTTTGGTTTCGTTCTTGCTAAACACCTCAAAAGGTTACCCAAACTCTGGTTCACCACCTCAATCTAGCCATCCATCTGGGGGTGGTAGGAGCTACTAAAATTTACTGCGTTTCCAGTTTCCCGCATAGGCTCTTCCAAAATTGACAAATGAACTTTATATCACGATATGAAGTTATGGATCGAGGAACACCATGTAAACGAATAATCTCCCTGAAATAAAGATGGATAATCCGAACAACATCTATAGTCTTTATGCAAGCTACAAAATGGGCCATCTTGGAAAACCTGTCAACCACAACAAAGATAGAATCCGTGGCCCTTTGGGTGCGGGGTAAGCCCAATACAAAACGCATGCTTACATCGAACCAAGGAGCTTCAAGAACAGGTAAGGGAGTGTACAAGCCCGAATTGGTGAGAACTCCCTTATACTGCTGGCACACATAACAACGGTCCACATAATGGGCCACATCACTAGTAAACTTGGGCGAATAAAAGTCAGAAAAGATAAGGGCCAAGGTCTTATCTCAGCTAAAGTGTCCCTCATTATAAAGTTCACATATAATTTGCTACCTCAATGAACAATCTAGAATGCACAACTGTAATCCACGAAACAGATACCTATTATGTAAAACAAAATCATGGCGGTGACCCTCAGTTAACTCCTGAAAAAAGCAACCGGACGACCTGCCTGACACAAATCACCACCAATGCCAACGCCAGATGCATAACAATTTACTTCAAACACTTTGTCAAAATCAGGAAGTGCCAAAATTGGTGCCTCGGTCATCTTCTGCTTGACCAGTTGAAAACTGGCCTCTGCCTCCTCAGACCGTGGAAATCACACCCTTTGAGGCACTCTGTGATAGGGGCGACCAGAGTATTTAAATTTCTAAAGAACCGGCGGTAGAAAGATGCCAATCCATGGAAACTTCGGATATCATGTAAGGTCCTCGGTCTGGCCAGTCCAAGACTGCATCTATCTTTGACTGATCTGCATGAAAACCATCAGTAGACACAACAAAACCAAGAAAAGTCTCAGAAGTAGTGAAGAAAGAACACTTCTTCTGATTAACAAACAAGCACTCCGTTTTCAGCATCTTAAAAATAGCACGAAGATTATCGAATTGTGAAGCCCATGTCGGACTATAAACGAGGATATCATCGAAGAAAACTACAACAAATTTCCCCGTAAAAGATCGCAAGACCTTATGCATAAATCTCATGAACATACTGGTCACATTGGATAGCCAAAAAGGCATGATCATCCACTCATACAACCCTTGTGGAGTTTTAAACGTCGTCTACCACTCATCTACAAGTCTTATTCTGATTTGGTGGTATCAACTTTTAAGGTCAATTTTTGAGAAGACCTTAGAGCCTGATAGCTGATCCAATATATCATCTAGATGGGGAATTGGAAACTGATACTTCACTGTAATTCTTTTGATTGCTTGGCTGTCAACACACATACGCCAAGAACCATCTTTCTTTGGCACTAACATAACAAGGACTACACATGGGCTCATACTCTCTCGGATATATCCCCTCTCCAATAACTCTTCCACCTGTCGCTGCAACTCTTCAGCCTCCTTGGGACTGAGGCGATATACTGGTCGATTTGGTAAATTTTACCCAGGAAAAAGGTCAATTTGATGTTGAATATCCCTCATAGGCGGTAATCCAGGAGGAAGATCCTCTGGCATCAAGTTAGAGAATTCTGCTAGTAGCCTCTGCACCTCTACTAGTAAATCTATATCCACATCTATTGCACTATTCTCGCAAGGTAGTAAGGCATAGACCATGCCTCCATGCTTAATCTCATCTAAAAACCCGGACATAGAAAGTAGGTTAGTATTATGGGTTAACGGGGTAGGAGTGAATCCTTCCAGCCGATGTGCCAACACAATCATTTTCCCTTGATGCTAAGGGAATGTGTATTCTTCCGTCCATCATGAATGACTCTACGATCATACTGTCATGGTCAACCCATCAATATATGACACGCATCCATAGACACTACATCACACCAGGCATTATCAAAATATTTTTTACCAATTGAAAAAGACATGAGGCATCCATCATAGTATGATTAGAATTAGTCTACAGTGGCTGCTGAGCAGGACGGGAATCCTGAGGGTGAACTGGCCGACTATTGTGATCGCTCCTGATCACTGGTCTCCTATTTTGCTATTTTTCAACAGCAAGTGCACGCTGGTAAGCTTCTGAAACACTCCATAGTGAATGAAGGATGAGGACATCTTGCAAGGGCTGGCATAAACCCCCCAAATACTGCACCACCATCTTCTCCTCCGTCTTAGATAAATCTTTTCGGGCAACCAATTGGTAAAACTCCTCCGTGTAATCATCGAATGATCGTGCGCCCTGCCTTAACGCATGAAGTCATTGAAATAAGTTTTGCGTGTAGCCGAAGGGAAGAAAGTGACCCTTAATCTTCTTCTTCATCTTCTCCCAATCAGTGATCATGGTCTTGCTCTGCTTGTCTCAAGAACGTCGCAACTGCTCCCACCATGCAGATGCTCTACCCTTGACTTTGATTATGATCAGTTTCACATTCACACAATCCGGGACTTCCTTATAATCAAAAATAGGCTCCACTTCATTAATCCAATCCACGAATCCCTCAGCCTGTAGCGTACCAAAAAATTCGAGGAAATCGAGCCGAAAATTGAGGTCTTTATGACGCTTCTCCCGACCACGGTGCTCCCAAAATTGAGCACGTTTATGATATGGGTTTTCCAAAGTGGAATTAGTATCATGATCTGAGGCCTCATGATTCTCGAAATCCTGCGACGCCATGCGCTGGGTTAATTCTGCGACTTGCCTCTACAAATCCTCAATCATCGCATCCTGAACGCTACGATCACGGCGTTGTGCTTCCTCATTTGGAACCTGCGATGACCAAGACCACAACCTCCAGCTGATCTGTTGTAGGTAAATTATGCATGAGGCAATGCCAAATCCAACTTCTTCGGTTTCGTTCCTGCTAAACACCTCAAAAGGTTACCCAAACTCTGGTTTACCACCTCGGTCTGGCCATCCATCTAGGGGTGGTAGGAGCTACTAAAATTCAACTGCGTTTCCAGTTTCCCCCACAGGATCTTCCAGAATTGACAGATGAACTTGGTATCACGATCTGAATTGATGAATCAAGAAACACCATGTAAACGAATAATCTCCCTGAAATAAAGATAGATAATCTGGACAGCATCTATAGTCTTTATGCAAGCTACAAAATAGGCCATCTTGGAAAACTTGTCAACCACAACAAAGATAGAATCTGAGGCCCTTTGGGTGTGGGGTAAGCCCAATACAAAATGCGTGCTCACATCGAACCAAGGAGCTTCAGGAACAAGTAAGGGAGTGTACAAGCCCGCATTGGTGAGAACTCCCTTAGACTGCTAGCACACATAACAACGGTCCACATAATGGGCCACATCACTAGTAAACTTGGGCGAATAAAAGTCAGAAGAGATAAGAGCCAAGGTCTTATCTCAGCCAAAGTGTCCCTCATTATAAAGTTCACATATAATTTGCTACCTCAATGAACAATCTAGAATGCACAACTGTAATCCACGAAACAGATACCCATTATACAAAACAAAATCATGGCGGTGACCCTCAGTTACCTCCTCAAAAAAGCAATCGGATGACCTGCCTGACTCAGATCACCACCAATGCCAACGCCAGATGCGTAACAATTTACTTCAAACACTTTGTCAAAATCAGGAAGTGCCAAAACTGGTGCCTCGGTCATCTTCTGCTTGACCAGTTGAAAACTGGCCTCTGCCTCCTCAGACCACTAGAAGTCGCACCACTTAAGGCACTCTGTGATAGGGGCGATCAGTGTACTGAAATTTCTAATGAATCGGCGGTAGAAATATGCCAATCCATGGAATCTTTGGATGTCATGTAATGTCCTTTGTCTGGGCAACTCCAATACTGCATCTATCTTTGATTAATATGCATGAACACCATCAGTAGACACAACAAAACCAAGAAAAGTAACAGAAGTAGTAAAGAAAGAACACTTATTCTGATTGACAAACAAGTACTCTGTTTTTAGCATCTCAAAAATAGTACGGAGTTGATCGAAGTGTGAAACCCATGTCGTACTATAAACTAGGATATCATCGAAGTAAACTACAAAAAATTTCCACATAAAAGGCCGCAAGACCTGATGCATAAATCTCATGAACGTACTGGGCGCATTGGATAGCCCAAAAGGCATGACAATCAACTCATACAACCCTTGTGGTGTTTTAAACGCCGTCTTCTACTCATCTCCAGGTCTTAGTCTTATTTGATGGTATCCTCTTTTAAGGTCAATTTTTGAGAAGACCTTAGAACCGGATAGCTGATCCAACATATCATTTTGACGGGGAATTAGAAACCGGTACTTCACTGTAATTCTGTTGATCGCTCAGGTGTCAACACACATACGCCAAGAACCATATTTCTTTGTCACTAATAGAGCAGGGACTGCACATGGGCTCAAACTCTCTCGGATATAGCCCCTCTCTAACAACTATTCCACCTATCGCTATAACTCTTCAGCCTCATTGGGATTGAGGCGATATGCTAGTCAATTTGGAAAACTTGACCCAGGAACAAGGTCAATTTGATGTTGAATATACCTCATAGGCGGTAGTACATGAGGAATATCCTCTAGTATCAAGTTATAGAATTATGTTCGTAGCCTCTACACCTCTACTGGTAAATCTGTATCCACATCTACTACACTATTCTCGCAAGGTACTAAAGCATAGACCACTCCTCAATGCTCAATCTCATCTAAAAACCTGGACATAGAAAGCATGTTAGTATTATGGGTTACCGGGGTAGGAGTGAGTCCTTCCCACCGGGATGCCAACTCAATCTTTTTTCCCTTGATGCTAAGGGAATATGTATTCTTCCGTCCATCATTAATGACACTACGATCATACTGCCAAGGTCGACCCAGTAATATATGACACACATCCATAGATACGCATCCATAGACACAACATCATACCAGACATTATCAAAATATTTTCTACCAATTGAGAAAGACACGAGGCATCGCCTATCAACTATTACCTGACATCCTTTATTTAGCCACGACAACTTGTATGGCTTAGGATGACGTTCCATCTTCAATTGGAATTTATAGACAACCTCATCGGACACTATATTCTCACAACTGCCCCTGTCAATGATCATTTTGCAGACTTTATATGCAATTGTGCAGGTCGTGTGGAAAATATTGGTTCTCAACCAATTGTCCCCTTAATCGCCCTCGGGAGTTAGTAGATTCTTGCGAACGACTAGAGTCTCATGACCATCTATATACAACACATCATCAGTCTCATCATTGTCATACACGGGTTCGCCAATCTCAGGCTTCCTGCAATCAGTAGCCCTATACCCTTGTTCACCACAACGAAAACATCTAATAGTATGGTTATAATTACCCTGCGATGGCTGCTGAGCTGGACGGGAATACTAAGGGCGAACTGGCCTACTATTGTGATCTCTCCTAATCACTGGTCTCCTATTCTTTTGTTTTTCAATAGCAAGTGCACGCTGGTAAGCTTTCAAGACATTCCATAGTGAATAAAGGCTGAGGACATCTTGCAAGGGCTGGAATAAAGCCCCCAAATACCGCGCCACCATCTGCTCCTCCGTCTCAGATAAATCTTTCCGGGCGACCAATTAGTAAAACTCCTCCGTGTAATCAACGACTGATCATGCGCCCTGCCTCAACATATGAAGTTGCTGAAACAAGGTTTGCATGTAGCCGAAGGGAAGGAAGTGACCCTTCATCTTCTCCCAATCAGTGATCTTGTCCTTGCCCTTCTTGTCTCGTGAACGTCGCAATTGCTCTCACCACGCAGATGCTCTGCCCTTGAGTTTAATGGCGATCAGTTTTACTTTCACATGATCAGGGACTTTCTTATAATAAAAAATATGTTCCACTTCATTAATCAAATCCACGAATCCCTCACCCTGTAACGTACCATAAAACTCGAGCAGATCGACCAAAAACTGAGGTCTCCATGATGCTCCTCCCGACCACGACACTCCTCGAATAGAGCACAATTGTTATATTGGTTTTCGAAAGTGGAATTAGTATCGTGATTAGAGGCCTCAAAATTCTCGAAATCCTGCCGCTAGGCGCTGGGTTAATTATGTGACTTGCCTCTGCAAATCCTCAATCATCGTATTCTGAACGCAACAATCACGAGATTTGGCATCCTCATTCGGAAACTACTCACGATGACCACGACCAAGACATCCAGCCGATCTGTTATAGGCAAATTATGCTTGAGGCAATGCCAAATCTCACTACTTTGGCTTCATTCCTACCAAACATCTCAAAAGGTTACCCAAACTCTAGTTCACCACCTCGATCTGATCATTCGTCTAGGGGTGGTAGGAGCTACTAAAATTCAACTACGTTACAGTTTCCCCCATAGGCTCTTCCAGAATTGACTGAGGAACTTACTATCACGATCTAAAGTGATGGATCTGGGAACACCATGTAAACGCACAATCTCCCTGAAAAAAATATGGGCAATCCGGACAACATCCATAGTCTTTTTGCACGCTACAAAATGGGCCATCTTGGAAAACCTGGCAACCACAACAAAGATAGAATCTGAGGCCCTTGCGGGGTAATCCCAATACAAAATACATGCTGACATCGAACCAAGGAGCTTCAGGAACAGGTAAGGGAGTGTGCAAGCTCGCATTAGTGAGAACTCCCTTAGACCACTGGCACACATAACAACAGTCCACATAATGGGCCACATCACTAGTCAACTTGGGCCAATAAATGTCAGAAGAGATAAAGGCCAAGGTTTTATCTCGGCCAAAGTGTCCCTCATTATGAAATTCACTTATAATTTGCTGCCTCAATGAACAATTTGCAATGTACAACTATAATACATGAAACAGATACCTATTATGCAAAACAAAATCATAACAGTGACCCTCATTTACCTCTTGAAATATCCTTCCAAATGAAGGATCAGTTGCATACATATCTGTGAACGTCTAAAAGTATGCAACTTTGGTACTCATGGTGGTGAGAAGTAAGGTATGGTGGCTCAGGGCATCTGCGACGCGGTTCAAACTCCCTACTTGGTGCCTCAGCGTAAAAGTGAATTCTTGCAAGTATGCCAACCACTTGGCATGACGTCTACTCAGCTTTTGTTGGCCATTGATATACTTCAAGGCCTCATGATCGGTAAATAGAATAAACTCCTTTTGTTCTAGGTAGTGACGCCAATGCTTCAGGGACTGAACTACGACATAGAACTCCAGATCATAAGTGGAATAATTTTTCTTTGATCCCGATAACTTCTCACTGAAAAAAGAAACTGGATGACCTACCTGACTTAGAACACCACCAATGCCAATGCCAGATGCATCACAATTTACCTCGAACACTTTGTCAAAATCAGGAACTGCCAAAATTGGTGCCTCAGTCATCTTCTACTTGACCAGTTGAAAACTAGCCTTTGCCTCCTCAGACCACTAGAAATCACGCCCCTTGAGTCACAATGTGATAGGGCAATGAAAGTAATAAAATTTCTAATAAACCAGCGGTAGAAATATATCAATCTATTAAAACTTCAGAGGTCATGTAAGGTCCTTAGTCTGGGCCACTCCAAGACTGCATCTATCTTTAACTGATCTGCATGAACACCATCAGTAGACACAACAAAACCAAGAAAAGTCACAGAAGTAGTGAAGAAATAACACTTTTTCTAATTGAAAAACAAGCACTCTATTTTTAGCATCTCAAAAACAGCACGGAGGTGATCGAAGTGTGAAGCCCATTTCGGACTATAAATGAGGATATCATCGAAATAAACTACAATAAATTTCCCCATAAAATATTGCAAGACCTGATGCATAAATCTCATGAACGTACTGGGCGCATTGGATAGCCCAAAAGGCATGACCATCCACTCATATAACCCTTGTGGTGTTTTAAACGCCGTCTTCCACTCATTTCCATGTTTTATTCTGATTTGGTGGTTACCGGGGTAGGAGTGAGTCCTTCCCGCCGGGGTGCCAACACAATCTTTTTTCCCATGATACTAAGGGAATATTTATTCTTCCGTCCATCTTGAATGACACTACGATCATACTGTCAAGGTCGACCCAACAATATATGACACGCATCCAGAGACACAACATCACACCAGGCATTATCAAAATATTTTATACCAATTGAAAAAGACACGAGGCATCGCCAATCAACTGTTACCTTACTTCCTTTATTTAGCCATGACAACTTATATGGCTTAGAATGACGGTCTGTCTTCAACTTTATCTGCAACTGTGCAGGTCATGTGAAAATATTGGTTCTCAACCAATCGTCCCCTTAATTGACCTCAGGAGTTAGTAGATTCTTGCGAACGACCAGAGTCTCATGATCATCTCTATACAACACATCATCAGTCTCATCATTGTCATACACAGGTTCGCCAATCTCCTCAGTCTCGTCTTCAGTGTTTTCCCCAATCAACAAATTTTTTCCCTTTTGACTAGCAGGCTTCATGCAATCAGTATCTCTATGCCCTTGTTCACCACAATGAAAAAATCTAATAGTAGGGTTATAGTTACCCTACTGTGGCTACTGAGTAGGAAGAGAATCCTAAGGGTGAACTGGCCGACTATTGTGATCTCTCATGATCACTGGTCTACTATTTTGCTATTTTTCAACAGCAAGTGCACGCTGGTAAGCTTTCGAGACACTCCATAGTGAATGAAGGTTGATGACATCATGCAAGGGTTGGCATAAACCCCTAAATACTGCACCACCATCTGCTCCAATATCTAAGATAAATAGTTCAGAGCGACCAATTGGTAAAACTCCTCCGTGTAATCATTGACTGATCATGCGCCCTGCCTCAACGCATGAAGTTGCTGAAATAGGGTTTACGTATAGCCGAAGGGATGGAAGTGACCCTTCAACTTCTTCTTCATCTTCTCCCAATCAGTGATCTTGGCCTTGCCCTGCTTCTCTCGATAACGTTGCAACTGCTCCCACCACACAGATGCCTTGCCCTTAAGTTTGATGGCGATCAGTTTCACTTTCACATGATCGGGGACTTCCTTATAATAAAAAATATGCTCCACTTCATTAATCCAATCCACGAATACCTCATCCTGTAACATACCAGAAAACTCGGGGAGATTGACTCAAAAACTGAGGTCTCCAAGAAGCTCCTACAGACCACGATGCTCTCAGAATAGAGCACGCTTGTGATATGGGTTTTTAAAAGTGAAATTAGTGTCGTGATCTGAGGTCTCACGATTCTCGAAATCCTGCGCTTCCAGGCGCTGGGTTAATTCTACGACTTGTCTCTTCAAATCCTCAATCATCGCATCTTGAACGTTGTGATCATGGCATTGGGCTTAATCATTAGAAACATGCTCACGACGACCACGACCACGACCTCTAGCTGATCTATTATAGGCAACTTTTGCTTGAGGTAATGCCAAATCCCACTGCTTCTTCTTCGTTCCTACCAAACACATCAAAATGTTACCCAAACTCTGGTTCACTACCTTGGTATGGCCATCCGTCTGGGGTGGTAGGAGCTACTAGAATTAAACTGCGTTCCATGTTTCTACTACAGGTTCTTCCAGAATTGACTGATGAACTTGATATCACGATCTGAAGTGATCGATTAGGAACACCATTTAAACGCATAATCTTCCTGAAAAAAAGATGAGCAATCTAAACAACATCCATAGTCTTTCTGCAAGCTACAAAATTGGCCATCTTGGAAAACCCATCAACTACAACAAAGATAGAATCCGAGGCCCTTTGGGTGTAGGGTAAGCCCAATACAAATCCATGCTGACATCAAACCAATGAGCTTTAGGAACAGGTAAGGGAGTGTACAAGCCTACATTGGTGAGAACTCCCTTAGACCGTTGGCACACAAAATAACAGTCCCCATAATGGGCCACATCACTAGTCAACTTGGGCCAATAAAAGTAAGAAGTGATAAGGGCCAAGGTCTTATCTCGGCCAAAGTGTCCCTCATTATGAAGTTCACTTAAAATTTATTGCCTCAATGAACAATCTGGAATGCATAACTGTAACCCAGGAAACAAATACCCATTATACAAAATAAAATCATAACGGTGACCCTCAGTTACCTCCTGAAATATCCTTCCAATTAAAGGATCAACTGCATACATATCTGTGAACGTCTCAAAGCCTACAACTTTGGTACTCATGGTGGTGAGAAGTAAGGTACGACAGCTCAGGGCATCTGCGACGCGGTTCAAACTCCCTGCTTGGTGCCTCAGCGTAAAAGTGAATTCTTACAAGTATGCCACCCACTTGGAATGGTGTCTACTCAGCTTGTGTTGTCCATTGATGTACTTCAAGGCCTCATGATCGGTAAATAGAATAAACTCTGTCTGTACTAGGTAGTGACGCCAATACTTCAGGGACTGAACTATGGTATAGAACTCCATATCATAAGTGGAATAAGTTTTCTTTGATCCCGATAGATTCTCACTGAAAAAAGTAACCGGACGACTTGCCTAACTCAGAACACCACGAATACCAATGCTAGATGCATCAAAATTTACCTCGAACACTTTGTAAAAATCAAGAAGTACCAAATCTGGTGCCTCGATCATCTTCTTCTTGACCAGTTGAAAACTGGCCTCTGCCTCTTCAGACCACTGGAAATAACGCCCCTTGAGGGACTCCGTGTTAGGGGTGTTCAGAGTCTTGAAATTTCTAATGAACCAGAAGTAGAGAGATGCCAATCCATGGAAACTTCAGACATCATGTAAGGTCCTTGGTCTGGTCCACTCTAAGACTGCATCTACCTTTGACTGATATGCATGAACACCATCAGTAGACCCAACAAAACCAAGCAAAGTCATAAAAGTAGTGAAGAAAGAACACTTCTTATGATTGACAAACAAGCACTCCGTTTTCAGTATCTCAAAAACAGCACAGAGGTGATCAAAGTGTGAAGCCCTTGTCGGACTATAAACAAGGATATCATCTAAGTAAACTACAACAAATTTCCCCATAAAAGGCCGCAAGACCTGATGCATAAATCTCATGAACGTACTGGGCGCATTGGATATCCCAAAAGGCATGACCATCCACTCATACAACCCTTGTGGCATTTTAAACACCGTCTTCCACTCATCTTCAGGTCTTATTCTGATTTGGTGGTATCCACTTTTAAGGTCAATTTTTTAGAAGACCTTATAGCCGGATAACTGATCCAATATATCATCTAGACGGGGAATTGGAAACCGGTACTTCACTGTAATTCTATTGATCGCTCGGCTGTCAACACACATACGCCAAGAACCATATTTCTTTGGCACTAACAGAGCAGGGACTACACATGGGCTCATACTCTCTCGGATATAGCCCCTCTCAAAAAACTCTTTCACCTATTGTTGTAACACTTCAGCCTCCTTGGGACTGAGGCGATATGCTGGTTGATTTGGCAAACTTGACCCTGGAACAAGGTCAATATGATGCTTAATATCCCTCATAGGCAGTAGTCCAGGATGAATATTCTTTGGCATCAAGTTAGAGAATTCTGCTAGCAGCCTCTGCACCTCTACTGGTAAAAATGTATCCACGTCTACTGCATTATTCTCGCAAGGTAGTAAGGCGTAAACCATGCCTCCATGCTCAATCTCATCTATAAACCTAGACATAGAAAGAAGGTTAGTATTATGGGTTACCGGGGTAGGAATGAGTCATTCCCGCTGGGGTACCAACACAATCTTTTTTCCCTTGATGCTAAGGGAATATGTATTCTTTCGTCCATCATGAATGACACTGTGATCATACTGCCAAGGTCGACCCAACAATATATGACACGTATCCATAGACAAAACATTACACCAGGTATTATCAAAATATTTTCTACCAATTGAAAAAGACTCGAGGCATCGCCTATCAATTGTTACCTCACTTCCTTTGTTTAGCCATGACAACTTGTATGGCTTAGGATGATTGTCCATCTTCAACTGTAATTTCTAGACAACCTCCTCATACACTACATTCTCACAACTGCCGATGTCAATGATCATTTTGCAGACTTTATCTGTAACTGTGCAGGTCATGTGAAAAATATTGGTTCTCAACCAATCGTCCCCTGAATCGCCCTTGAGATTCAATAGACTCTTGCGAACGACCAGAGTCTCATGAACATCTCCATATAAAACATTATCAGTCTCATCATCGTCATATATGGGTTCTCAAATCTCCTCAGTCTCGTCCTCCACGTTTTCCTCAATCAACATATTTTTGCTCTTTTAACTAGCAGGCTTCCTGTAATCAGTAGCCATATGCCCTTGTTCACCACAACAAAAACATATAATAGTAGGGTAAGAATTACCCTACGGTGGTTGCTGAGCAGGACGAGAATCCCAGGAGAAAACTGGCCGACTATTGTGATCGCTTATAATCATTGGTCTCCTATTTTACTATTTTTCAACAGCAAGTGCACGTTGGTAAGCATAAATACTCCATAGTGAATGAAGGCTGAAGACATATTGCAAGGGTTGGCGTAAACCCCACAAATACTGCACCACCATTTGCTCATTCATCTCAGATAAATCATTCTGGGCCACCAATTGGTAAAACTCCTCCGTGTAATCATCGACTGATCGCGCGCCCTGCCTTAACACATGGAGTCACTGAAACAAGGTTTGCTTGTAGCCGGAGCGAAGGAAGTGACCCTTCATCTTCTTCTTTATTTTCTCCCAATCAGTGATATTGGCATTGCCCTACTTGTCTCATGAACGTCGCAACTGCTCCCACCACGCAGATGCTCTACCCTTGAGTTTGATGGCAATCAATTTCACTTTCGCACTATCGAGGACTTCCTTATAATAAAAAATATGCTCCACTTCATTAATCTAATCCATGAATCCCTCGGCCTATAACGTACCAAAAAACTCAAGGAGATTGACTCGAAAACTGAGGTCTCCATGACGGTCCTCACGACCACGGTGCTCCCAAAATAGAGCACGATTGTGATATGGTTTTTCGAAAGTGGAATTAGTATCGTGATCAGAGGCCTCATGATTCTTGAAATCTTGCGTCGCCAGGCGCTAGGTTAATTCTGCGACTTCCCTCTGCAAATCCTCAATCATCATAACTGAAATGTTGCGATCACGGCGTTGGGCTTCTTTATTCGAAACCTTCTCAAGATGACCATGACCTCCAGCCATTAAAACTGGTGAAATTTCCCAGGAAGATGTTGAAGTTCTGATGCTAACTCACACCGAACAAGGTAGCGATTATCCTACAGGCTAGTTCCAACAGATGATTCATAAGAGAAAATTCACCTAAAGCTAGTGAAAAAAAGTCTCTAGGATTTAACGAAATATTATAAAATCAAACAATGCAAAAATCAGTCCACAAGCCGGACTGTTTTAGCCAAAAATCGTCTTTATCAGAATTTTTCCAAAAATAGCAAAATCGCAGAAGTCACTCTAAATTGAAATTCGAAAAAAAATTAAGCAATCTGCATAAAAGACGGTCCAAATCAGATTTAAAATGACTTCCAACTGACAAGAAAAATATTACCATAAATAGTAAAAAATAAATAAACTAGTGATTCAGAGGGGAAAATGGTAGAACTTGAGGTCGAAAAAAGGCTCCATGGAGCCATTCTCGATGTTAATAGCGTGCGGGTCAAAGGGGCTTTCTGAATTGGGGTCTTATGCGCGATTCTGACACCCGTAGCCAAAGGTATGGCCAAAAGACTGAAACACACTCAAAACGGCCCCAATGAGGAACATATCATAATAAACTCCCGCCTTTACGCTGATCTGCCAACTCATGGTATCTCAGTGCCATCAAGGTGCTCTCTGACACTTCAGCATCATCTATCTCAGATCCCCCTACATCAATCACCCCGGGTTGGAAAGAACTTGTCCTTGAGTTCAGAGTAGTGTCATCAGAATCCACAGAACAAGGACTTAGGTGCTTCACATTAAAGACATTAGAACTCTTCAGGTGACTGGGAAGGCACAACCTGTAAGCATTATCATTGATCTTCTACACGACCTCACAAGGTCTAATCTTCCGATCCTTGAGCTTATTATACTCGCCAACAGGAAAATGATCACGAGTTAATATAGCCCAAACAAAATCACCAACAGTAAAAAGTACATGACGACGATGACTGTCAACCCGAGTCTTGTACTTGGTATTGCTATCATGAATGGTCTGTTTCACCTCCTCATGGATACCTCGAAGATACTTTTCCATCTCATCTGCTTTAGGACTGAAATGTCCTATACGTGGAATAGGGGCTAAGTCCACTACCCCGTATGGGTTCTGACCATAGACAATCTCAAATAGGCTTAAACAATGGTTATGTTTTTTTATATGTTGTAGGCAAATTCTGCTTGTGGCAATGCCAAATTCCACTGCTTCGGCTTCGTTCCTACCAAACACCTCCAAAGCTTACCCAAACTTCGGTTCACCACCTCGGTCTGTCCATCCGTCTGGGGGTGGTAGAAGCTACTAAAATTCAACTACGTTCCTAATTTCCTCCACAGGCACTTCCAGAATTGACTGATGAACTTGGTATCACGATATGAAGTGATGGATCGAGGAACACCATGTAAACGCACAATCTCCCTGAAATAAAGATGGGAAATCCCGAAAACATCCAAAGTCTTTCTGCAAGCTACAAAATGGGCCATCTTGGAAAACCTGTGAATCACAACAAATATAGAATTCTAGGCCCTTTGGGTGCGGGGTAAGCCCAATACAAAATCCATGCTGACATAGAACCAAGGAGCTTCAAGAACAGAAAAGGGAGTGTACAAGCCCGCATTGGTGAGAACTCCCTTAGACCGCTGGCACACATAACAACGGTCCATAATGGGCCACATCACTAGTCAACTTGGGCCAAAAAAAGTCAGAAGAGATAAGGGCCAAGGTCTTATCTCGGCCAAAGTATCCCTCATTATAAAGTTCACTTATAATTTGCTGCCTCAATGAACAATCTGGAATACACAACTATAATCCATGAAACATATACCCATTATGAAAAACAAAATCATGATGGTGACCCTCAGTTACCTCCTGAAATATCCTTCCTAATAAAGAATAAGCTACATACATATATGTGAACGTCTCAAACCCTGCAACTTTGGTACTCATAGTGGTGAGTAGTAGGGTACGATGACTCGCGACATCTGCGACGCGGTTCAAACTCCCTGCTTGGTGCCTCAGCATAAAAGTGAATTCTTGCAAGTATGCCACCCACTTGGCATGACGTCTACTCAACTTATGTTGGCCATTGATGTACTTCAAGGCCTCATTATCGGTAAATAGAATAAACTGCTTCCGTACTAGGTAGTGACGCCAATGCTTCAGGGACTGAATTATGGCATAGAACTCCAGATCATAAGTGGAATAATTTTTCTTTGATCCCGATAGCTTCTCACTGAAAAAAGCAACCGGACGACCTGTCTGACTCAGAACACCACCAACGCCAATGCCAGATGCATCATAATTTACCTCGAACACTTTGTCAAAATCAGGAAGTGCCAAAACTGCTGCCTCAGTCATCTTCTGCTTGACCAGTTGAAAACTGGCCTCTGCCTCCTCAGACCACTGGAAATCACGCCCCTTGAAGCACTCTGTGATAGGGGTGATTAGAGTTTTGAAATATCTAATGAACCAACGGTAGAAAGATGCCAATCCATGGAAACTTCGGATGTCATGTAAGGTCCTTGGTCTGGGCTACTCCAAGACTGCATCTATCTTTGACTGATCTGCATGAACACCATCAGTAGACACAACAAAACCAAAAAGTCACACAAGTAGTGAAGAAAGAACACTTCTTCTGATTAACAAACAAGCACTCTGTTTTCAGCATCTCAAAAACAGCACGGAGGTGATCAAAGTGTGAAGCCCTTGTTGGACTATAAACGAGGATATCAGCAAAGTAAAATACAACAAATTTCCCCATAGAAGGCCGCGAGACCTAATGCATAAATCTCATGAACGTACTTGGCGCATTGGACATCCCAAAAGGCATGGCCATCCACTCATACAACCCTTGTGGCATTTTAAACACCGTCTTCTACTCATCTTCAGGTCTTATTCTGATTTGGTGGTATCCACTTTTAAGGTTAATTTTTGAGAAGACCTTATAGCCGGATAGATGATCCAATATATCATCTAGATGGGGAATTGGAAATTTGTACTTAACTGTAATTCTGTTGATCGCTCGACTGTCAACACACATACGCCAAGAACCATCTTTCTTTGGCACTAACAGAGTAGAGACTGTACATGGGCTCATACTCTCTCAGATATAGCCCCTCTCCAAAAACTCCTCCACCTGTTATTGAAACACTTCAACCTCCTTGAGACTGAGGCGATATGCTGGTCGATTTGGAAAACTTGACCCTGGAACAAGGTCAATATGATGCTGAATATCCCTCATAGGAGGTAGTCCAGGAGGAAGATCCTCTGGCAACAAGTTAGAGAATTCTGCTAGCAGCCTCTACACCTCTACTGGTAAATATGTATCCACATCTACTGCACTATTCTCATAAGGTAGTAAGGCATAGACCACGCCTCCACGCTCAATCTCATCTAAAAACCTGGACATACAAAACAAGTTAGTATTATGGGTTACCGGGGTAGGAGTGAGTCCTTCCCGCCGGGGTGCCAACACAATCTTTTTTCCCTTGATGCTAAGGGAATATGTATTCTTCCATCCATCATGAATGACACTACGATCATACTGCCAAGGTCAACCCAGTAATATATGATACATATCCATAGACATAACATCACACCAGGCATTATCAAAATATTTTATACCAATTGAAAGAGACACGAGGCATCGCCTATCAATTGTTACCTCACTTTCTTTATTTAGCCATGACAACTTGTATGGCTTATGATGGCGGTCCTTCTTCAACTGCAACTTCTAGACAACCTCCTTGGACACTACATTCTCACAACTACCACTGTAAATGATCATTTTGCAAGCTTTATCGGTAACTGTGCAGGTCATATGGAAAATATTAGTTCTCAACCAATCGTCCCCTGAATCGCCCTTGGGAGTCAGTAGACTCTTACAAATGACCTGAGTCTCATGACCATCTCCATACAACACATCATCAGTCTCATCATCATCATACACGGGTTCTCCAATCTACTCAGTCTCGTCTCCCGTGTTTTCCCCAATCAACAATTTTTTGCCCTTTTGACTAGCAGGCTTCCTACAATCAGTAGCCCTATGCCCTTGTTCACCACAACGATAACATCTAATAGTAGGGTTAGAATTATCCTGTGGTGGCTACTGAGAAGGACGGGAATCCTGAGGGTGAACTGGCCGACTATTATGATCGCTCCTGATCACTAGTCTCCTATTTTACTATTTTTCAACAGCAACTGCACACTGGTAAGCTTCTGAAACACTCCAAAATGAATGAAGGTTGAGGGAATCTTACAAGGGTAGTAGTAAACCCCCAAATACCGTGCCACAATCTACTCCTCCGTCTCAGATAAATTATTCTGGGCAACCAATTGGTAAAATTCCTCCGTGCAATCATCGACTGATCGTGCGCCCTACCTCAACGCATAAAGTCATTGAAACAAGGTTTACGTGTAACCGAAGGGAAGGAAGTGACCCTTCATATTCTTCATTATCTTCTCCCAATCAGTGATCTTGGCCTTGCCCTGCCTGTCTCGTGAACGTCGTAACTGCTCCCACCATGCAGCTGCTCTGCCCTAGAGTTTGATGGCGATCAGTTTCACTTTCACACGATAGTAGACTTCCTTATAATAAAAAATACGCTCCACTTTATTAATCCAATCCATGAATCCCTCGTCCTGTAACGTACCAGAAAACTCTGGGAGATCAACCCGAAAACTGAGATCCCCATAATGCTCATCCCGACCATGGTGCTCTCGGAATAGAGCATGATTGTGATATGGGTTTTCGAAAGTGGAATTAGTATCGTGATCAAAGGCCTCACGATTCTCGAAATCCTGCGCCGCTAGGCGCTGGGTTAATTATGTGACTTGCCTCTGCAAATCCTCAATCATCGCATCCTTAATGCTGCGATCAAGGCGTTGGGCTTCCTCATTCGGAACCTGTTTACGACGACCACGACCACAACCTCTTGCCGATCTGTTGTAGGTAAATTCTGCTTAAGGCAATGCCAAATCCCACTGCTTCAGCTTCATTCCTGCAAAACAACTCAAAAGGTTACCCAAACTCCGGTTCACCACCTCGGTCTGGCCATCCGTCTGGGGTGGTAGGAGCTACTAAAATTCAACTGCGTTCCTAGTTTCCCCCACAGGTTCTTTCA
Source organism: Hibiscus syriacus (assembly GCF_006381635.1). Classification (NCBI taxonomy): domain Eukaryota; kingdom Viridiplantae; phylum Streptophyta; class Magnoliopsida; order Malvales; family Malvaceae; genus Hibiscus; species Hibiscus syriacus. The sequence goes on along the minus strand of NW_024061932.1, from coordinate 303,449 downwards.
GAATTGACTGATGAACTTGGTATCAGGATCTGAAGTGATAGATCGAGGAACACCATGTAAACGCACAATCTCTCTTAAATAAAGATGGGCAATCCGGATAGCATCCATAGTCTTTCTTCAAGCTACAAAATGGGCCATCTTGGAAAACCTGTCAACCACAACAAAGATAGAATCCGAGGCCCTTTGGGTGCGGGGTAAGCCCAATACAAAATCCATGCTGACATCGAACCAAGGAGCTTCAGGAACAGGTAAGGGAGTGTATAAGCCCGCATTGGTGAGAACTCCCTTAGACCGCTGGCACACATAACAACGGCCCACATAATGGGCCACATCACTAGTCAACTTGGGCTAATAAAATTCAGAAGAAATAAGGGCCAAGGTCTTATCTCGGTCAAAGTGTCCCTCAATATGAAGTCCACTTATAATTTGATGCCTCAATGAACAATCTGGAATGCACTATTGTAATCCACGAAACAGATACCCATTATGAAAAAATCATGACGATAACCCTCTGTTACCTCGTGAAATATCCTTCCAAATGAAGGATAAGCTACATACATATCTGTGAACGTCTCAAAGCCAGCAACTTTGGTACTAATGGTGGTAAGAAGTAAGGTACGATAGCTCATGGCATCTGCGACACGGTTCAAACTCCCTACTTGGTGGCTCAGCGTAAAAGTGAATTCTTGCAAGTATGCCACCCACTTAGCATGACGTCTACTCAGCTTTTGTTGGCCAATGATGTACTTCAAGGCCTCATGATCGGTAAATAGAAGAAACTCCTTTTGTACTAGGTAGTGACGCCAATGCTTCAGGGACTGAACTATGGTATAGAACTTCAGATCATAAGTGGAATAATTTTTTTTTTTGATCTCGATAGCTTCTCACTGAAAAAAAGCAACCGAACGAGTTGCCTGACTCATAACACCACCAATGCCAACGCCAGATGCATCACAATTTACCTCGAACACTTTGTCAAAATCAGGAAGTGCCAAAATTGGTGCCTCGATCATCTTCTGCTTGACCAGTTGAAAACTGGCCTCTGCCTCCTCAAACCACTGAAAATCACTCCCCTTGTGGCACTCTGTGATAGGGGTGATCAGAGTTCTGAAATTTCTAATGAACCGGCGGTAGAAAGATGCCAATCCATGGAAACTTCGGATGTCATGTAAGGTCCTTGGTCTGGGCCACTCCAAGTCTGCATCTATCTTTGATTGATCTGCATGAACACCATCAGTAAACACAACAAAACCAAGAAAAGTCACAGAAGTAGTGAAGAAATAACACTTCTTCTGATTGACAAACAAACACTCTGTTTTTAGAATCTAAAAAACAACACGGAGGTGATCGAAGTGTGAAGCCCATGTCGGACTATAAACGAGGATATAATAAAAGTAAACTACAATAAATTTCCCCATAAAAGGCCGTAAGACATGATGCATAAATCTAATGAACATACTGGGTGCATTGGATAGCACAAAAGGCATGACCATCCACTCATACAACCCTTGTGGCATTTTAAACATCGTCTTCCACTCATCTTCAGGTCTTATTCTGATTTGGTGGTATCCACTTTTAAGGTCAATTTTTAAGAAGACCTTAGAGCCGGATAGGTGATCCAACATATAATCTAGGCGGGGAATTGGAAACCGGTACTTCATTGTAATTCTGTTGATCGCTCGGCTGTCAACACACATATGCCAATAACCATCATTCTTTGGCACTAACAGAGCAGAGACTACACATGGGCTCATACTCTATTGGATATAGCCCCTCTCCAGAAACTCTTCCACCTGTCGCTGTAACTCTTCAGCCTTCTTGGGACTGAGACGATATGCTGGTCGATTTGGAGAACTTGACCCAGTAACAAGGTCAATTCGATGCTAAATATCCCTCAGAGGCGATAGTTTAGGAGGAAGATCTTCTGGCATCAAGTTAGAGAATTCTATTAGCAGCCTCTGTACCTCTACTGGTAAATCTATATCCACGTCTACTGCACTATTCTCGCAAGGTAGTAAGGCATAGACCATGCCTCTATGTTCAATCTCTTCTAAAAAACTGGACATTGAAAGCAGGTTAGTATTATGGGTTACCGGGGTAGGAGTGAGTCATTCCTGTCGGGGTGCCAACACAATTTTTTTCCCTTGATGCTAAGGTAATATGTATTCTTTCGTCCATCATGAATGACACTACGATCATACTGCAAGCTAGTTCATCACAATTTACCTCGATCACTTTGTCAAAATCAGGAAGTGCCAAAACTGGTGCCTCGGTCATATTCTGCTTGACCAGTTGAAAATTGGCCTCTGCCTCCTCAGACCACTGGAAATCACACCTCTTGAGGCACTCTGTGATAGGGGTAATCAGACTACTGAAATTTCTAATTCTTCCGGACAGGGTAGCGATTATCCTGCAAGCTAGTTCCAACAAATGATTCACAAGAGAAAATTTACCCAATGCCAGAGAAAAAAAGTCTCTAAGGTTTAATGGAATATTATAAACTCAAACAATGCGAAAACCAGTCCACAAGCCAGACTGTTATAGCCAAAAATCGTCTTTATCCGAATTTTGCCAAAAATTGCAAAATCTCATAAATCACTCTAAATTGAAATTCGAAATAATTTAAGCAATCTGTAAAAAATCTGGCCCAAATTAGATTTAAAATGACTTCCGAACTGACAAGGGAAATATTACTACAAATAGTAAAAAAATAAATAAAACTAGTGATTTGGAGGAGAAAATAGTAGAATTTGAGGTCAAACAAAGGCCACATGGAGCCACGCTCGATATGGAGAGTGTGTGCATTGAAAGGGGCTTTTTGAATTGGGGTCTTTTGCGCGATTCCGACACCCGTAGCCAAAGTTATGGCCAAAAGACTGAAACGCACTCAAAACGGCCCCAATGAGGAACATATCACAATCAACTCCCGCATTTGCGCTGATCTGCCAACTCATGGTATCTCAGCGCCATCAAGATCCAATCTGACAGATCAGCATCATCTTTCTCGGATCCCCCTTCATCACCAATGTATCATTACGACTTTGGTTTTGTAGAGAATTTCAGTATTGGTACATCCTCCAATGACTTCTTTTTCAAACAACCCCCAACGTCATCATTTAATTTATTTCGTATTGAGACAATACTCTTTAAGTGAGGAGATTGAATCAAATCAATTTTTTCCCTTATTGTTCATATGCATGAATTTTGATATACTTCAATTCGAATATGCTTATTTTGTTGTTGAATATCTTGAGTTTTTGTTAAACATCTTAAAATGTCATGAAAGTTTTGAATGTATTTTTTGTTTGGACTGAGATACATGAAAGTGAATATTGTGATTATTGTTTAAGAAATAGTATGATTACACCTCATAAGTTCATTGGTTGAAAATGCACTTGACTTGATGTCAGTTACACAGTTTGGTAAGATTTGAGACCATAGAGCAATTCCTTATATTTTTGCTCATTTGTCTTATCTTGAGTGTATCTAGCTTAACATTTATATTCTATAAATTTCTTGTGAATACATGTTAAGACTAAAATTTTTTTTTGATGCTTAAAATAATAGTGACAATTAGGATTAGCTCATTTCTCATACCTTCAAAAAATGCGTACCCGTTTATTTTCCTTAATTAGTCGCTTTGAGTCATTTTCCTTTTTTTAGTACACTTTAAACCCAAATCCATTTTATTTTATCTTGCTTTTTCAACCTTTTTCGAGATAAGAAAACAAGTTATTCCACGAAATAAAAAAAAAGATGCTAAAAAAAGAGAAAAACATTCGAAATAGAGAAATGAAAAAAAGGAGAAAATATGAAACAAAAAGAAAAAATGCTTTGAAGTTTGGATGTTGAAATTCTTTTTATTGATTGAGATTTGTTTGATATTAGTTTGTGGATCTGATCCTATAAGCATCTCTTATATCGATTGTATAGCCTATATTTACCATACACTTACCTAAGCCCCGTTACAACCCTTGAAAGACCCTTTAATTTTAACATTATATTCATATAAAATGGTGGAGATTTGATTCAATTGCAAGCCTATGGTAATGTTGTGTTATGTACTACCTTTGAGAGTTGATTACGCCCTAAACACTTTGAGAGTATTTGGGAATCCATGCGAGAGTGTTAAGTCTTATTGCGTTTGAAATTAATAGATTAATGAGATGTTCTGATTTTGGCATAAATTTATCCTATTACTGCTCTTTTACTTGATTGTTATTTTGGTTTGAATATTTTACATGGACTTGACTTTGTTGGTCTTTTGAGATGTGAAACGAGATGATGGAAGGTAAACGGAAAAGTCAATATGTTGAAGTAAAGTATGCTTGAGGACAAACATTGAATAAGTGAGGGGAAGTTCAATAAGTGTTTAATATTGCATATGTTTTTATTATTCAGTCCTTTTCTCGATCGCATATTCTTATTTGTCTTTATTTTGGGTTTATTTTGGACATGAAATTCATTGGAATACTTAGCCCAAAAACTACTAGATTTCGACAGTCTAGTCAACATCTTATAGAATACGATTAGAAAAACTTAGATGCAGTCCACTAAGAGGAATCAATATATAGTTTGATCTTAGAGAAACTCTATAACCTAATGTCGGTCTCTTTCAGCACTCAAATTTATCTTGGTGCTAACGGCTATAGACGTGGTTAGTCTAATAAAGACCAAATTTCAGAGATGGGTTTGGAAATTTTGATTAAACTGAGAGAAGACTTAGCCGTGGAGGTTGGGCTTCATTGATAGTAATCAACGTGCATCAAGGAGATAAAATCTATTTTCGATGATCAATCGAATTTGAGGATAAGAAAAGACTAATGATATATTATCTCTATTAAATTATTTTATGTTATTTACTTTTTTTTACTTTCACATAATTTTCTATTTATTATTTATTTTATTATTATATTAGTTTTATTATTTTTATACCCCTTTTTTTACGTTTGCAGTTAAAACCCAAAGATAGAAACATGCAAATTATTCAAACTTTTTGAGTCCCTGTGGATTGACCTCAATTTCTCTATACTACTTTAATTATTTATTTTGAGATTAGAGTATTTATTTTTATTTTAAAATTCAAAGCTTCCTAAATTGGAACTGTTGATGGGGATTTCGGCAAAGTTACTAAATATTTATTGTTTTGATCTATGACTATGTCGTAATCGAGAGAATTAATAAATTATGAACCTGGAATTAAAACATTTACCCAGAGATTACATGGAGAAACTCTTCAAAAAACACAACAACTACAACAATGTCAATCAAAACCCAATCCAAAATCAGGATAAATCTCTTACACCGAAGCTTTATTCACATTTGACGAAGTATAATCAAAACATATGTGTGATCCAATGATCTAAGGGCTATTTGCGACATCTAATGAACAACAACCACTTTGCATCATGCTCCCGAATGAAGAAACGTCGTTTGAATTAAATATGGGTTTGATCCATGTTTTGTCTACCTTTCACGGTTCGCTAAACGAGAACCCACATAAACATATGAAAGAGTTTCATATGGTTTGTCTGAGTAGGAAACCACAGGAAGTATCCGAATACCAAATAAATCAGTGGTTTTTCTTTTTCTATAGACGATTCAGCGAAAGATTGATTATTTTATTTACCGCATGGTTCAATTAATACATGGGCTGATATGTCTCGTTTATTCCTTAACATGTTTTTCCTTACAGTTTGAGCGAGCGATCAAATGATAAATATTGTCGGGATTCCACAGAAAGGCAACGAATCATTATACGTTTGCTGGAACGCTTCAAGAAGCGGTGTTCAAGTTGTCCACAACATGACTTATCAGAACAAACTCTCCTAAAATATTTATAAGAAGGACTAATTCCCATGAAGATGAGAATGATCGATGAGGAAAGAGGAGGAACTCTAGTAAACATGACCCTTCATGCGGCTAGGGATTTAATTTCGACTATGGCTGCCAACGCTTAGTAATTTCATCCCACTAATAAACCCACTTGATGGGTCACGAGATAAGTACTCATTCCATTGAAGATAAAATTGATGATCTTAATAATATTGTTCAAAATTTTCTTGCATGTAAAACAAGTCCGGGTCGATTGTGTGGAATTTACACAATGCTAGATCATCAAACGGATTGTCATCCGATGTAGGTAAAATTATGCAACGGTAAAACATGTGAATGTTGTAGGGTGATTGATCCAAAAATTCTTCTAAAATTCTGCTTATAAGACCATTCTTGAGTATGACACAAACAAATATCGATGTTCAAAGCAAAATACTTACTATGGAGTTTGACGGTGAAGTAATAAAGTTTGATGTTTACAAGGCCATGAAATATCCTAATTCTATAACAAATTTTAGATATTTTATTGAATCAATTATTGAGCATATTTTTTTTTTACGAATTGTGCATGAACTTGAATAATGAAGATGAAGTGTCAATAGAGTTAGAAAATATTTCTAAACTTGATTTAGATTTGCACCTAGAACTTTCAAAGACTAAACTTTTTGTTGGGATTTTCGATGAAGCTCAATGATCAACCGAATATTTTTCCAAGAGGGGTGAAGTGGATTTGAGAAACATTTAGGGATTAAGCAGATCTAAGGAAGAGAAAATTGATGAATAAAGATTTATAGTGGTTCGACTTTGTCAACCAAAGTTTACATCCACTATCGTAGCTCATCACGAAGGATTTTCTAACAAATTCACTAATTTGTTCTTTCTTTTTCAAGGAAAAATAGATGACCTTTACAAATCCATATCTTTTCAATGGCTAAGATAGAACCACTCCCCTTTTACAAAAGGTTAAAAGATGTAAACAAGAAAACCTCACAAGGTAGGTGTTTGCAAAGAATTAAGCTCACAATAACAAAAATATTTACAAGAGAAAGAAAAATAAGAATGAAAAAATATTCTCTTGTGGTTGTTTGCTTGATAGGTGTATAACCCTTCTTCAAGTTTCCTCAACTTTTTTTATATGTTGGAATGAGTTTGTGGTAGTTTCTAGCCATTGGGGATGATTTAGAGCCATCGGGAAATATTTTTCTGCAAAATAAAACTGCTCTGAATAGGGAGTATCGATACTCCTTTAATGAGTATCGATAGTTACTTTATAATTTTTAAATCAACTAGTTGTTACTAGTTATTGGGCTTGAGCAATATCGATACTATTCTCATGATATCGATACTACAATGTAAAGTAGTATCGATACCCCTTGGAGTATCAATACCTATTTTGCATTTTGAAATTTGAGATATTTGGAAAACAACTGGTAGTATCAATACTACCTTGAGAGTATCGATACTTCTCTTATATTTGGTATTGGTACCACAGAACAGTATCAATATTGTTCATACAGTATCGATACTATAAGAACAGTATCCATACTACGTACCTAGATAAGATAAGATAGGTGAACTAGAAGTAATAATGTTAAGAAAAGAGTTTCTTTGTATCATCATGTGTGGAGAAATGATTGAAAGAGCTATCAAGAAAGATAAGATAGGAGAACTAGCAGTAATAATGTTAAGAAAAGAGTTGAGGTCAGCACGGTGTGATCTTATTCAATTAATCGTGGAACCAAACCTGATAAGGTGATATGAGAAAAGACTCACATTGCTCTAATTCCAATTATGTTTGAAGAATTTCTCCCAACACTGGTTGAGCAAAGCTTAGTAACTCCAGTTCAATCCAAGCTAAAAGATCCCTCATTTCTTAAAGGGTATGATGTTAATGCCCTATCTTGCTACCATATAGGAAGCTCGAGGCATACTACTAAGAACTGTGGGGAATTAAAGCGTAAAGTCTAGAATTTGATTTATTCAGGGGAATGAACCTTTAATGAATAATGAGTTATTCTTATAAGAATCAAGAAGAAGTCATTCCATTCACCGTGAAGCCTTGTTGCACTTGCATTTTCTTCTTTAAACATTTCTTCATTATTTGCTTAAATATTTTGTAAGTCGTTTGATGATTAAACTTTTTCTACCTTCTATGATTATGAGCAATGAATCAAATTTTAATCTTTTAGTTCTTTTAATATGATACATGCATCACAAGGCTCACGTCAAAGCAAAATGGACTAACACTTCCAATTGATCCACACGAACAAGCCTTGGAAAAGAAGAGCAAAATAGTAGCATACCTGCAAATGCTTTTTGATTGGTATCCTGATATTATTTGGTCAACGTGTCTTCTGGAATTATGATCATTTGTATTTTAACTTTCCAATGGTTCTTGAATCACGTTAATATGATATTGGAAACTCAATATACACTCATTTTAGTGAAGAAAATGCATGCAAAAATTACTAAAAGGGATTAATATAAGATTTTGTAAATATTACGAATTTTCAATATTTTTATTCATTATTTGTAATAAAATTTAATATAGGATGGTGCATTATCTTCTAGGATTATATTTATTATTTTATTAAGAATTAAGATATAGTTAAAACAATTATCTTTAGTTTATTGTTATTGGAATTAGGATAGTATTTTATTTTTATTTTTATTTTTATTTTCAAGCATTAGTCATACTACAACAAGGACTCCTTCACCCTATATAAAGGATGCTCCTCCCACCATTTTAAAGATATTTTTATTGAATAAAATACATTGAGAGTTTACTTTTGCAAAAGCTTATTACTTGTGCCTTCGAAGCTTCTTTTCATTGAGTTCTTTGTGAAACAGATCTTCACACTCCAGTTTGCATGTTAATTACGATTAGGAGGATGTTTAGAGTTGATTACCGAGTTTCCCTAGTTAATTGCAACTAGGATGGTTTGTAGGACACTTATTCATAAATTTTCATCATATATATCATCATCAACAACAACTACACGCCTATATCCACCTTATCCACAAGTTTAGGTTAACACATATATACCGCGGGGAAAATTTCAAACTCACTTTTCTTTTAATCTTTTTATCATTTTTTTCAATTTTTTTTACATAATCATATTCCTTTATTTTAATTACCTTTCTAATGTCTATCTACTTGTCCTATTCCATGACAGAATCAATTTTATCGAAAACCCTAAGTTGGCTAAGTTTTTCCTATCCGTTTACATTCATTGTCTGTATTTTCCATCATATTTACATTATCCTTATTTTTTTCCTTTTTCTATTATTTTTTCTTAATTTTCAATAACCCTAATTCATACATCATCCACCTTTTTTGGCACCCACATCTATTATTTCCCTCTCGTTCTTTGATTAGAGCTTTCTAGGTTTGATTATTCAACAAGAGAAACATTCATTCATCCAATGTAACATCTTTATCAATTGGTATCAAATTTGGGATGATTCGTAGAGATTCAAGAAATTTTAAGTGTTGTTTCAAGAATACACCGCCAAAGTACCCTAACGAATCTAGTTCGTACAAGTTCATCATTTTTAGTTTTTTTTCAATTATTTTAATTTAGTTTCAATTCCTTCTTATTGTTTTTCTTATTTCTTCAAAAGATAAAAAAAAGACAAAAAAGCAAAAAAGATAAAAAAAAATCACAAATTGCAAATGAGGAAATTTGAGGCTGATTTTTTACAGAGACATTCTTCATCCTAAGATCAATCTCTAATCCAAATTTTAGGTCAATCAAACTTCAACAAACCCCTCAAAACTATTTTTAAATTTTGGTAGGTAGATTTCAGGACCTGTCATTGACGAATTTCCAGAGAATGTTCCAAAAATAATTTCATTTTTAATATTTCCATATTGAAACTAAATCCACTGAGGAACATTAAAAAAATCAGAATTGTTAGAGATCAAAAACTTCTAAAAAATATTGCTCAAGTTGATCCTCATTTGATCAGCAGATTTAGAACTTGTCATTGACGAATTTCTAGAGAATTCTACGGAAGGGATTTTGCGCTAAAATGTTTCAGATTGAAAATAGATCCATTAAGGAAAATTAAAAAAACATAATTTTTTAGAGATAGAAAACCCCTAAAAATGTTGCTCAAGGTGATCCAGCATTTAGGTTCTTCTGGGTTTGGTTTTCCAATTTTTTTATTCTTATTGATTTAGGTTCATTTTTCTTTACACTTTTTGTTATTATACATGATATAAAACATCCTTATCCTTATATTAGTATTATAAAAAGATTTTTGAATACTTATTCTTCCTTCCATTCTCGTTCTCTTGGAGTCATACCTTTGTTTGTCCTCTTAGAGCTTTAAGTAATTCTTCTCCTTTTTGTTAGCGATTGAACTCGGATTCAAACATTGAAAGATTTTTCGTATGAGAGTTTTAAATAGTACACGATCTACTTACTTGCCTCTCGGTGTCTTACTTCCTTGGAGAGACTTCTGAGATTTCTTGTTTTTCTTTGGTTTTTCTTTTTACTTGACATTGTTCTTTTGAGTGGTTTGACTTTCAAGATGGAAGAAGATGTAGAATTACTCAAGGAATTTTAAGGCCTCATGGATGATGTTTCTCAACAAACTAACATACTTAATGGACTTCAACAACGAACGAATAAACTTAATGGAATTTAACAATGACAAGGAAATTAAAACAATAATCATCAATAGAGATAAAATGAAGACAACTGACACAATATCATGCAACATAGACATGCAAAACCAAAATTTCAAATGTCATATATTTTGCAAAAACAAAGATCACAATCACAAGATTTGAAGGAACAACAACCCAAATGACTATAGTGACTGGTAAAGAAGAGTCGACATCATACTCTCCCACAGCGATTGTCCCATGGAAGAAAAAGTACCATTCATTACCTTAGAATTTTATATATTATTCTCTAACATTGTGGAGGAAAAAACAAAAAGAATGAGAACAAAGAATTCCAACAATCAATTCATTGTATGTACTAAAACAAGCAATGAGAAAAGGTTTTCTTTTGACACACTGCATCTGTGAAGTTAAAAATAAACTTCAAAGACTACGACAAGGTCAAAGTTTTATGGAAGATTACTACAAGGAGATGACATCCTGAATGAATCGTCCAGACATACATAAAGCCAAAGGATACACAGTGAACAAATTTTCATTGGTTTTCATCTGAACATCGTTGATCTCCTTGACTTACATGGTTCTGAAAGCCTTAAAGATATACTGAAGAAAACAATGACAATCGAATCACAAATCCAAATGAAGTATCATTTTAGAGAAACTTACCAAGGTACTTCATCTACTTTCACTTCTTCTTCTACTCAACCTTCTACCACGAATAATGAATCAGTCAATGACATTGATGAATACAATGCTAGTAGCATTGTAATTGAAGATATAATATTCAGTCCTTAGAAACAAAAGAGGCTCTCAAAAATCAAGGGATGACATTTTGTGGGGAGGGTGGGAAAATACAAAAAAATAACTAAAAAAGAGGCAAAAACAAAAGAGTCACAACCTATAAAAAGCCAAGAACATGACCACGACAGGTGAGTGAACCTAATTGTGAAAAGAAAAGAGTGACTCAAAATCTATGTATGAGCACAAAAGAATTGAGAGAGAACATTTTTCACAAAAATCCTTGCATCCTTGTTCACTTTAGGGAATCAATTTTTTCGAATTCTAACATTAACAAGAATTTTCCTATTGATTTTATTTCTCTTTTACAGGACTTTCGAGAAGTGATAGGTGATAGACTTGACAAATTACCATGATAAAGAGGAAAATAACACCAAAATAACTATTTCAATGTCCCATCATACCTCATCGAGCAAACAATCTCAGAAAAACAAACGAGCAATATTTTTTACGAAAAGGCTACATCCAGGAAAGCATTAGTCATTGTACCAACTCAATAATGAAACATGAATTAAACCAGTCCACATGTAAGCATGTTGTTATCTATGTTGACCATGTTCAAATACTTGAATTTTGGCAACAATACATACTTCGACAAAGGTTATCATCCATAATAACCATGAATTCTGAAAATTGAACACATAAAAGATGTATACCATGATGACTTAGAGATTTTTTATAAATATACCCATTCTTTTAAAAGTGTTTTTAATGAGTTCTATTTTGTAGATGGTTTTTCTTTTCAACTAAACAAGTTTTGTATTCAATAAAGCTCCTCACGAGAACTATTAGTTCTTGAACCATACTTAAAAGACTTCATAGATTACTTTCATGAACCAGTTGACATGGTTTTTAAATACTCCTTCTCACCACACATGAGTGAAACCATAAAGAAAACATATGAATCAGTCACACACAAGGACAATAGTAGCCAGCTCCATGTTGAGTTTCAACAGAAACACCAAGTTACAAAACTAGTGTACAAAAGAGGATTTCAAGACAACAAGAAATTAGTTTCAACAAGGAAGAAAACTCTACTAAAGAGCATAAAGACATATCACATTGATCTAGGTAAGTGATTTACAATTTTCCATTTCAACACATTTACTTCTCTTTCTCTTGAATTTTCATATTTGTGGATGAATTCATTTTAGAGGAGAGGGAATGATACATAGACCAGAGTTCATAATGATGACAACACATGTTTCCTACTCAAACCTATTAGAAGAACAAAGTCTCGAATATTCAAACCACATCTATTCGATAAGTATAATGTGAGTGAACCATTAAAAGGCTCTAACGTTTCTCCCTTTGATGTTTTAGATTTGAGGTCATATCATTTTTAAGAGGAGTATGATAAATTCATCACAAGGCTCACATCAAAGGAAGATGAACTAACGATTCCAATTAATCCACACGAACAAGCCTTGGAAAATAATAGTAGAATAAAAATATACTTGCGACTACTTTTTGAATGGGATCCTGATGTTATTTGGTCGACATGTCTTCTGAAATTTATGACCGACTATCTCTTATCTTTCCAACTGTTCTTAAATCGTATCAATCTGATATCCAAAACTTGAGTTACACTCATTTTAGTGAAAAAGTGAATGTAAAAATTCCTATACAGGATTAATACGAGATTTTGTAAATATTACGAATTTTTAATATTATTACTGATTATTTGTAATATAATTTAATGTAGGATGATGCATTATATTTTAGAATTATTTTAATTATTTTATTAGGAATTAAGATATAGTTAAAACAATTATCTTTTGTTTATTATTACTATGAATTTGGACATTATTTTATTGTTATTTTTATTATTATTTTCAAGCATTAGTCATTTTACAACAAGGACTCATTCACTCTATATAAAGAATGTTCCTCCCATTGTTGTAAAGAAATCTTTTCTTGAATACAATACATTGAGAGTTTATTTTTGCAAGTGTTGATTACTTATTCCTTTGAAGCTTCTTTTAATTAAGTTCTTTTCAAGTTCTTTAGGATACGGATCTTCAAACTTCGGTTTTCCTCTTCAATTCAATTAGGAGGGCTGGTTAGAGTCAATTATAGAGTTTTCCAAGTTAATTACAACTAGGAGGGATCGTTGGACACTTATATATTGATTTCCATCATATCTATCATCAACAACAACTACTACACACCCATCTCCACCTTATCCAAAAGTTTGCTTTAATACATATATACCATGGGGAAAATTTCAAACTCAGTTTTCTCTTAATCTATTTATCCTTTTCAATTTCGTTTACATATTCATGATCCTTATTTAATTACCTTTCTAACACATATATACTTGTCTCATTCCGTGTTAGAATCGATTTTGCCGAAAACCTTAATTTGATTAATTTTTTCTATCATATTACATTCATTATCCTTATTCTTCATTGTCTTTACATTATCCTTATCTTTTCATTTTCTTAATCTTTGTTTTCTTAATTTCCAACAACCCTAATTCATGCATCATCCACCTTTATCACCGCACACATTTATATTCTTTCCCTCTCGTTCTTTGATCAAGTCTAGAGCTTTCTAGGTTTGAATCATCAAGAAGAAAAAAATGCATTCATCCGTTGTCGTGTCTCTATCAGAATATCAAATGAAATATAGATTATTTTGAGGATCAAGGTTCTAGATCATTAACATGTGGCAAGATTAGACCTTTCGTATCTTGTTTAAAACCAAAAATACAATTACTCGAATCTCTACCCAAAATAATTTATGATCACTACTAAAAAGCCAAATCTTGATATTTCCTCTCTTTGAGACCTCAAATTCATACGTTTACCTTCTCAGGTACAATTAACTTTTTCTTGTACTACCTATCCCTAAATATATGACTTCAAAGTCACATTGTTATCTTATCAGACTCAAAACCCACATTTTTCTACCACAATAAATCCTACAGACATCGAGTTTTAGATTTCCATTTGTACGTGAATTTTCCATAGGCATATTGGATCAACTTTTCGAAGATAAGACTAAATAACTAGTGCATACTAGGAACAAGGACAAGAAGAAAAAATTAAAATGATTGAAATAGTTCTATCATGCATTATTAGATTATTTTCATGTGAATAAAAGTTAATCATGAATATATATCCCCTAGGGATATGTGGTTTGCAATGACTTCTATGTATGAAATGGTTAACATCCTTCTTTCACTATCCTTTCACAAATGGAGAAAATATATTTATTGTTGTCCACATTTGAGTCTAAATTATTTTCTTCAGATTCAATCTTAACCAAGGATCACCCTCAACACCGCGGGTAAGGCGTAGGAAAATATGCTCAAATGAGTGAAGACCATCAACTCTGATTTTATTACAAGGAAAATTCTTTATAAAATAAGGTAACAATAACAACGTACCTCAAGGTTGGCCAAATAGAGTGTATTTGAAGATCAAATCCAATGAAAACAACAAAGATGTTATAAATTCATGAAATAATTTACGCTCATATAGAAGTAATGAATTCTATAAATAAAGAGAACAAAAATGTGTTCAAATAAATTGAAGTCCTAAATTCATCAAATAAAGAGGACAAAAAGTTCATATAAAGAGTTCCTCATATAAAAAGGTTCATTGGAATCCCAAAATTGATCAAGTACAACTGGTCCAAAGATCCAAATTCAGTGAGAAAGTCATTAATACCAAATGTATAGAAAAAACGAGATAAACTCTAGGGTGAAAACCCATAAATGGGCAGTCTAGAGGAAACCAAAAAAAGAACAATAAAAGTCATATTAAAAGCATATTCAAAATGAGCAAGGTATGGTTGAAGGCATCGGAACAAATTGATCCTTGTTTGATCAACCTTAAACACTTTCTTGGGCCTATTTTCCATTTATTTCATAACTGTGAACCATGACCTACATTACATACCTAAAAAGTCCTTTCTAATCGTACATAGATTTCTAAGTGGAATAGACTATTTTCAAATTTCATTCCGACTCTCATGGTTAATATTTTTATTTACAAAAAGAGTTATAAAATCTTTAATGCTTGATATAAAAATTAAAAAATGGGTTCAAGACGAAAAGCTTTGAATCATGTCTTGAAATTAAAGGAGGCTTTAAATTGAAAACCTGCAAGGCAGCTCAAATATGAGAATTGTACAATTACTACATAAGAGGTAGTTTTATAAATCTCTTGATAAGGAGTCACGAAACTTGAAAGTGCTTAAAAGAGCTTCAAACAAGTGTGCTTTTCCAAAATGCAAACGTAGTAATTACTTCATCAAGTCAATGAACATCAAAGAAGTGAAATTATTAATTTTTGACAAAAAATGATGTAAGGCACTTATGCCTTTGATTGTGGATCTAATGAATGAGCAAGTACCTGCAAGAAGACAAACTCAAATGGAAGGTTTGGTAGTTGATGTAAAGGTGAAATGTGGGATGAAACTGATGAATGATAAAGATAATAGTTGTGAAAGTCTTTTGGTCTTGGTGAAAATAATAAAGTTAGGCTGAATAATATCCTTGATAACAAGGAAGAAACTAGACTATAAAAAGAGTCCAACAACTTTCCTTATAAGATATCAAAGGGGTGGTAGAAAATGACTTAGCCTCACTAGTTATAACAGAACTAAGAAACACAAGTATCAAGTGGAATGAAGGGGTTGATGCTATAATCACCTAAGTACTTGAGAAGTGGATAAAAGTTCAAAAGAACTTATGCAAAGAGAATAGCCTCACAATTATATTGAATGTACAAAAAATGATGCCATAAAAATGCCAATACATTGCCTTTATATAGGAAGTGAAAGGATTAGGTTAAATAACAAGGTAAAGGTTTAGCCAAAGCAACTTAATTGAAAATACATGATTGTTGGAATAAAAAACTATAACATTTTATGATAAAGAGTGATTATGCTGCTTCAGTTTGCTTGCTTTCTATTTAAGCCGAATAATGATGATGGTTGGCCCTTAAATTATTTAAATGAGTGGTTAAAGAAGCATAGGTCGAATAGTATTGTAACTCTTCATGTTTGGCACCCAAATGTGTGGTATAGGATGTATTGTTGAACGGTGAGAAGTCCTTTGGATTTGGCACATTGTTTGAATTAAAAAGGAGGGCACCTGAGTTATAGTGAATGCACATGACATGTTAATGAAGAACATGGCATCAAACACAATACACATAACTCCTTTGATGTTGTGTTATTCTCCATGACATGGTAAGGTGTTCTCTCAACCGTATGATGGTCACGTGGTGTGTGTGGATGCTAGGTGGTGACATGGGTGGCTAGTGAAGCTAGTAAGCTAGCTAGTAGCTTAGGAAATAGCTAAGAGTATGAGTCGGTTAGCTGGTCACCTAGTTTCACTCAAGCTACCTTCATTTACTATCTCCAACTAGTGTCAGCTCCCATTCAGCTACCTCAACTACTCTCAAGTTAGTTTCCTCTTGCCGTGAGTTATCTCGAGCTAAAGTGAGCTTCTCTTTGATATAGTTGAGTTGGTACAAGCTACCATATATTGAATGAGCTATTCTTGAGCTGACATATCCTTTCTTAGCTTCATTTACACTTATATGTGATAAAAAAGAACAAGTATAAGATAGAAAACAATGATAAACAATGTACATGCATTATGTATCCTATGTATAAGCTAAAAATGAGATATGAAACTAATCAAATGTATGGCTTGAGCTAGGTACATGATCATAAGCCTAATATGAATTAAATATGAGTGCATAATCATGAAATATATTAAGTAAAGATGTGAATATAATGCATAATATCAAGCTAAGTGTGATAGGTTCATAATGAGTAAAATACAAGGTATGCTTAACATAGTGGACATGAAATAGGTTAAGTATAAAATGAAATAAACTATGCTAGACATGAAGAACATATTAAATCATCTATCCATCATTCTTATCATGCTAGGACATGGATGTAAATCATAGTATATGTTTATGACATGTGAATTAGAATACGTAAAGGAAAGTAAGAAGAAGATAATGAAAACTCCCTGGTCCTTGATGAAATTCATACTTGAAGAAAGAAAGATGAAAAGTATACAGTGTAAAAGTAGCATCCCATAATCCCCTCCTTATTTAATGTGATTTGTCCTCAAATTAAAATCCTTGGACATCTTGAACTTGTTCTTCATAAAAGGGGTCAAATATGCAGTCTTTTCAACATACAAGTCATTTTTCTTCATGCACGATATCCTCTAAAGGATTGTTTAAAAAGATTATCTTCTTTAAAGGCCTTTCTTTAGAATCAATGTTACCAAAAGGTACCTTATACAAGAGTTCTCTTCCAAACATTCCAGTGTAGGATATTTTTCACTAACCTGTAAACAAAAGGTTTGTACCTTGTTCTCTTCTTGTTCATATGACGTAATGACCTTTGAAGCTAAGAGACATGTCGCACGGGTTCCTTTAAGTAAATAAGTGCACAACTCCTTTGGTGGATCATCGTTTTTGCATGGATAGGTTCAAACTCCTTGTAAAGTCTCATTGGAATCAATGTTTCCTTTGGTGAAAGAACACATCTATTTTATCTTCTCCTTTGAACCATCACACACCTTTTCAATGGCATAGGCATGTTTATTCACGAGCAAAGATGATCTTTCACTTGTAACCTTGTGATCCTTAAGAAAAATACTTACTCTTGGAACTGAATCATCATGCTTCTTGGTGAAGAAGTATGTCTTTTCAAATTGCTACCCTGGTTCACTTTCCTTGTGTGTGAAAAGACTTGAATTTCCTGTGTTTTCCTCTTTCTTGGATGTAGTTGAGGCCTTCTTGAATGCTTCCACGCTTTCCTTCATGTGATTTTGATCATTAATAACTTGTTTTGGTGACATTTGCACAAGTGTGATTTTTTTTCCTTCATGGTTGAATGTATACTGATTAGTATAACAATTGTGCATAGTTTTCTTGCATTATTTCCATGGCCTCCCTAGTAAGATATGGATAGCATGCATTGGGACCACATCACAAAGAACTCCATCCTAGTATTTTCCAATTGAGAAAGGGACAAGCACTTTCTTTGTGAAATTAAGCTCATTTCCATCTTCCAACCATTGCAACTTATAAGGTCATGGATGCTTCAAAGTCTTCAATCATAGTTTCTCAATCATGATAATACTAGAAATGTTAGTACAACTACCACTATCAATAATCATGAAACATACCTTTCTTTCCACGTTGAAACTAGTGTGAAATATTTTCTCGCGTCGTTGCTCATTGTTTTCCATTTGAGTGTTTAAGAGGCCTCTTTACCACTAAGAGTTATTCTCAACAACATTCTCAATTTCCTCTTCCTCCTCTTCAACTATTTATTCTCTTCCTACATATTCTTGGTCGGATACAACATCTCTGATTTTCAAGTAGAAGCATGGTGTTACGGCTATGACATTTACCTCTCCCTAAGCATTTCAAGCATTTAATGTCTCAGGACCACTCTGCGCTTATTTTTTCTCTTGCGTTTGCCTCTCTCTTCCATTGTGGTTTGCTTTAACTTCAAAGTATCCACAATTTCCTTGATTTGAAAAGGATATTGTTTATTGCATGCATTCTCACCTTGATTCCATCAACTTGAAGAATAAGTAATGCCTCGAGGCAAACCTTTTCTTCTGAGTTGCATTTCTTCTTCATGGCCATTTGAACCATTTTTTCTAGCTCTACATAGTGTTGCAACTCCAAAATGTTAGAAATTTTAGTATTCAAACCTTCTAGAAACCTTGCCATGGTTCTCTCCCGATTTTCTTCAATATTTGCAAGGATCATAGCAACTTTCATCTCTTTGAAATAGTCTTCCATGCTTCTATTACCTTGCTTAAGGTTTTGTAACTTTTAGAACAAGTCTCGGTGGTAATGAATAGGAATGAACCTTGTTCTCATTATAGCCTTCTTATCTTACCCATTGTTGATAGGTCTATCTCCATTTCATCATCTTGTTGAAGTCAATTGATGCCACCAAATAAGGGTGTAATCAACAAACTCCTTTGTTGCCAATCTAACCTTATTTTGCTCTAGTAGTTTTGACACTCAAACACATTGTATACTTTGGATTACCAATCCAAATATTCTTATGGGTCATTCTTGCCTTGAAATATTAGAATGGAAACACGAATGTTATTCAAATTTTCATCAAAGAACATATACCCTTCATTGACTCTTTGAACATTCCTTCTTGATCCTTAAGAAACAATCTCGACTTCTTCAACTTCAAATTCTCCTTGTTCTTCATACCTTTGTGTTCTTCTCAAAACATGGCCAGTGGATTCTTTAATTTGATCCAACCTTTCATGAAGGGTTACAGTTCTAATCTCATCATCCTCATCATTTCTTGGATGAGTGCTCGGTTTTGTAAGTTTGGAACTTCTCCTTGACCTGAAACTTGAAATATAGTTAGAAATAAAAAGAATGAAATACGAACAATGACCTTACCAATATGCTCTCAAAAAGAACCTAAGTTTGCACTAAAAGAAAGAAGAAAGACACTCAAGCTATCATGTTTGCACTCAGGACAAAATTGGATTTTTCTTTGTCCCCTTCTGATCTCTCACACTCAATTGTCTTTTTCCACTCTTCCTCCTGTGCAAAAGTCCTAAAATAAACTTTACTCAAAATTTTCTCAAGTCTTGGTAGATGTTAGCATCGACTACAAAGGTTAAGGGTTAGGATAAAACAAATATAATGAAATAAGTGGCTAGAAGAAAGAAAAAAAGGAAGAAAAATGTTACTTACAAGTAAGCACTCACAACTTCACTTTCACCATAGTCAAAGGTCTTGATAACTTACCTTGTAATGTTGAACCTTTGTTCATGTTGAAGTGTTAACCCTTGTTTTTCTTTTCCTTTGGTGTTTACTTTTTTTTTTTTTTTTGCATTAAATTTGTAGTTTGAACTCCTTTGGAGTCTTATTTTTGATGTTTTCTTCACTTGGTCAAATTCACCTCTTTGAATCTTCTTTTATTTTATTTTCTTTTTCTTCTTTTATAGGGCTTCTCTTATGCACGTTGCTCTTTTCTTTTTCTTCTTTTATAGGCTTTTCTCTTATGCTTCTTATTATGTATCTAGTAAATGAGCAAGTACCTACAAGAAGATAGATACAAATAGAAGGTTCGGTAGTTGATGTAAATGTGAAATTGTGGGTTGAAATTGATGAATGACAAACAGAATGGCTGCGAAAGTCTTTGGTCATGGTAATGGGCTCAATAAAAAATGCAGTTAGGGTGGTCAGTATCTTTGATAACAAAAAAGAAACTAGACTATGAAAAGAGTCCAACACCTTTCTTTATAAGTTATCAAAGTGGTGGTAGTAAAGGACTTAACCCCACTAGTTATAACAAAACTAAGAAACACAAGATCAAATGGAATGAAGGGGTTTATGCCACAAGCACCTAAGTACTTGATAAGTCGATAAATGTTCAAAAGAACTTAAACAAAGAAGATAACCTCACAATTATATTGAATGTGAAAAAAGAGATGCCATAAAAATGCCAAGGCATTGGCTTAAGGAAGTGAAGGGATTAAGTCGAATAACAAGGTAAAAGTTTGGCTAAAGGAACTTACATGAACAAGCATGATTGTTTGAATGAAAAAACTATAACATTTGATGATGAAGAGTGATGGTTTTACTTTGGTTCGTTTACTTCTTGTTTAGGTCGAATGGTGACAATGATTCGACCCTTGAATTATTTAAATGAATGGTATAAGAAGTATAGGCCGAATGGTCTTGTAGATTTTCATGTTTAGGGTCCAAATATTTAGATTATGATGCATGATACAATGGTGAGAAGTCCTTTGGAGTTGGCACCTTGTTTGAATTAAAACGGAGGGCACGTGAGTTTTAATGAATGCACATGCCATGTTAACGAAGCACATGGTAGAAAAACCAATGCACAAGACTCCTTTGATAGTATGTGCTTCTCTATGCCATGGTAATGTTTGCTCTCAGCCACATGATACTCACAAGGTGCGTGTGGATACTAGGTGGTGAGATGGGTTTATAGTGAAGCTAGTAAGATAGCTAGTAGCTTAGGAAGCTAGCAAAGAGTATGAGTAGCTTAGCTAGGTATCTAGTATCACTCTAGCTACCTTCAACAGCCATGAGTCCTCAGCTACTGTTCAACTAGTGTTAGTTTCTATTCAGCTACTCTCGTGCTAGTTTCCTTGTGCTTTGAGTTGTCCCGAGCTCAAGTGAGCTTTCCTTTGATGTATTTAAGCTGGTACAACCACAAAATATTGAATGAGTTATCCTTGAGCTGGAAAATCCTTCCTGTTGGGAATGTCAGCGCACCCTATGGCATAGAGAAAACAAAACATGACAATCTCATCAGCAATCCATGTATGTTTATCCGAATTTGGGAGAAAATGATTCAATTACTTACATTGGGTCCCTTGAAAAAACAACAAAGACAACAGCGATTAATGGTGACCACGAATGATTCGAATCATAAGCCTTCACGAAAATACCTCGACCTCTACTCGGTTCACCCGGTTGAGAGTAAAACTTTAATTTTTCCCAAAAATGGTTTTGAGAAAATCGGCTAAAGATAAAGTTGGCTGCTAGACCTTACTTATCTTTATATACTGGAGTTATACTAACCTTTAGGGTTTAGTTATTTCGAACGAATTAAATTCTTAATCAATTAATTCAAATTAACTATCCATTAAAAGAGTTATAATCCAAATTACATTCTTTTAATGTTTATTTTATCCTTATTTAATTATTCTGAATTAAATATCCATTAAAAGAGTTGTATTCAAAATTACATGCTTTTAATGTTGACTTACTATATTGATTATTAAAATCATATGTATATCAAATGTACATATATTAACTCTAGATATATATTTTAATAACGTATAAAAAATTATACATATTTTCTCATTTCAACCTTAGGGTGTAACCCTGTAGGTTCTTGTAACATTAGTACTAATTATTAGAACCATTCTAATATTGCAAACAATGAGTGACATCTAGCAATATATCATTGTCACCTAAGTTACAAGAAATCATGATTCAACATATCATCTTCGTGATTAATTCTTTATGTATTACATTCTTTTTTCATTTATATCTAGAGTAGGCACAAGTCTTGGAATAGTCACCCTTGTATAGTGCATCTATTGTTTCTTGATATCTACAGTATATTATAATTAACGAATAATTTATGATTTCTCATATCAATTTATTTGAGCATGGCCATGCATTTCTAGTCCACTCAATCAAGTGGCATGTGATATATTTCCTATTATGTAGGAATGACAAATCTTATCTTAATCATTCACATCCCACTATATATATCAAAGTATATTCAATAACAGTTTTTGTAGTGCAACCGGTTACGGAGCATGTTTAACTATATCAAAACATACTACAATATATGTAGATATAGTAATGATCTCAAGTCTAAGGATCATACATATAGTTGCCACCACGAGCAATATCGTGACCATCACATAATAATCCAAGACATATGCTCATGGTGAGTTAATCCAATACATTATTCTCTAACAATATATTCATGGATCAATTATGACATCTCTATGCCAATGACAACTCATTGTCATCAATCAATAACATGTTAGTCTTAAGCGTATTATTATTGTCCATGCCCATAGTATTTGACTAAGGATATTTTAATAATAAATCATATTATTATGTGGACATTATTATCTTTTAGCTTATTTAATGCATAAAAATATAATAAAAGAAAATAACAGTAATGCCTTTATTCAATAAATACTATAAATAATCTATGACAATACTATCATCATATGATTAGTCTTTGGGCATACTCTAACAATCTCCCGCTAGCACTAAGACCAATCACTCACATATCATATTGAGTGACTCAATGTGACAATTATGCTTCTATTGTACCAGAGGCTTCTTCAAAATGTTGTAATCCATGTGTACTCTGCATATCTCCACATCTCATTGATCTATGATCTCTTGAATGAGATGGAAGCGCCTAAGAATATGTTTGGACCATTGATGAGATTTGGGTTCCTTTTCTTGTGAAATGGATCCATTGTTATCACAATGGATTTCTACAACATCTTATATGTTAGACACAACCTCTAGTTCATATATGAACTTTTTGATCCAAATAACCTTTTTTTTTGCTTTACTGGTTGTAATATACTCAGCCTCTATTGTAGAAGCAGTTATTGTGTCTTGCTTTGAACTTTTCCAGCTCACAACACCTCCGTTAAGACAAGACACAAAACCTGATTGCGATCTTGAGTCATCCTTGTCAGTTTGGAAGCTGGCATCAGTATAACCTTTTACACTAAGTTATTCATCGCCACCATAGGCAAGAAATGTATCATTAGTTCTTCTTAAGTACTTAAGGATATTTGTAACTGCAAACTAGTGATTTTGACCAAGATTTGACTAATACTGACTTGTCATGCTTAAAGCATACGATACATCTAGTTGAGTACATATCATGACATACATGACAGAACCAATAACTAAAGCATATGGAATCTTATTCATTCATTCTCTTTCTTGTGGAGTTGAAGGACACATTTCCTTCAAAAGAGAAATGTCATGTCTCATAGGAAAAAATCCTTTCTTGGATTCTTCCATATTGAACCTTTTTAGCAATTTGTCTATATATGTACTTTAACTCAGACCTAGAAGTCATCTTGATCTATCTCTATAGATCTTAACACCTAAGATATACACTACCTCACCCTAATCTTTCATAGAAAAAAAACTACCTAACGAAGTCTTGATAGACTGTAAAGTATGTATATTATTTCCTACGATGAGTATATCGTCTACATAAAATATTAGGAAATAAACAATGTTCCCACTAGCCTTCTTATAAACACAAGGTTCATCTTCGATTCTGATTTTCTTATAAAACTAAATTCTTTGATTGCATCATTGAAACAAAGATTCCAGCTTCGAGAAGCTTACTTTAGTCCATAAATAGATCTCTGTAGCTTACAGCCTTTGTAGTATTTCATGGCACGAGAAAACCTTTTGGTTGTTTCATATACACATCCTCTTTGAGTTTTTCATTATGGAAAGAAGTTTTGACATCCATTTTCCAGATTTTATAATCATGGAAGGTAGTTATTGCAAGCAAGATCTAGATGGACTTAAACATAGCTATAAGGGAGAAAGTTTCGTTATAGTCTACACCATGAACTTGTCGAAAACCTTTAGCGACTAATCACCCCTTGTATGTTTGTACATTACCATCCATGTAAGTTTCTTCTTGAAAACCCATTTACACCCTATGGGTTTAACCCCTTCAGGTGGTTCAAACAAAGTCCACACTTAGTTTACTAACATGGAATCTATATCAGATCTCATGGCTTCAAGCTATTTCTCATGGTCTGTGCTAGACACTTCCTCTTGATAAGTTCTAGGCTCATCTTGATCCATAAGAAGAATGTCTCCATATGTGGTAATGAGAAATCCAAATCTCTCAGGTAAGTGGCAATATCTTGTGGATCGTCGCAGTGGTTGTGTTTCTAAATTTTTTTATTGCTCCTCAATAACTTCTTAAACAAGCTCAGCTTCAAGTACATTGATATGTTGTTCTTGATCTACTCCAAGATCAATATTTCTATCATTCCCTGTCTTTGAGAGAAATTCTCTTTCGAGAAAGACATCTTATGTTTAGGATATCCCTTAGTTTCTTTAGGATATCCAATAAATATACACTTATGAGATTTAGGTTCAAGATTTTTAGACATCTTATGTTTTATATAAGGTTCCTAACCCCAAATCTTCATAAAAGACATACTAGGATGCTTCCCAATCCATATCTCATATTATGTCTTTCGAACCAATTTAGATGGAACATGATTTAGTATGAAAGTGGTTATTTCAATTGTATGTCCCCAAAAAAAAGTCGGGAGATCACTATGACTCATCATCGATCGAACCATGTCTAACAGCGCTTGATTCCTTCTTTCAAGAACTTCATTCCACTGTGGTGTAAGCTGTAAGACAATCCCACATTCTTTCAGAAGTTCATCAAACTCTATGCTTAAGTATTCTCTACCTTGATCTGATCAAAATTCTTTAATACTCTTGCCTAGTTGATTTTGTACTTCATTTTTAAAATCCTTAAACTTTTCAAGGGCTTCAAATTTATGGCGTATAAGATAAATATACCCATACCAGCTAAAGTCATCAGTGAAACTAATGAAGTAATGGAATCCACCTCTGGCTTGTGTATTCATCTATCCACATACATCACTATGTATTAACCCCAATAAATCACTTGCTCACTCACATTTACTATTAAAACCAACCTTGGTCATTTTCCCAAACAAGCAAGATTCACACACATCATATTGTTTGAAAACAAATGAATCTAAGAATCCATCATTATGGAGTTTTGATATACGTTTTGTAATACCCCAAATATCAGGTCAGTGACTTTATTGAAAATATTTAAAATTTGAGGATTTATTTGAATAAATGATAAAAATTGACAAAAGTTTTCGACTAATTTGTAATAATAGATGAATAAGATGGCATTTTGGTCTTTTAAAGGGAAATGAATTTAAAATTTATTTTTTAGTAAGGTATTAAAGCAAGGGAAAAGGGAAAAGTAAGTTAACAAAAGCCATCTTTCTTTTCTTCTTCTTTCCCGTGGAAGAGTTATCCTCCATAGCCAAAGGTAAGGTTTCATTTGGCTAGCTTTCCCTTTCGTTTTTGGTTGGTTTTTGAATCATTGAGTATTATAGAGGCTTAAAAAAGGGTCAAAAAGATTAAAACTAAGATATGGATGAAATATTTGAGATTTAGTAAAATGGGTTTATGAATGATATGTTAAGATATGAGTTTTTATTGATGTTTACTAGTATATTTGACTTGACAAAGAAGTAAATGAGAGATTAGAAGCATTGGATGGGTTTAAAAATATGTTAGAAAAAGTGATATGATTTTTTGATTGAAGTGTTCTTTAGAGATTGTAGATGTTATAAGAAGTTAAATGAGGGAAAGTTAGTCGGGATAAGTAAAGAAGAATTTGATAGTGTTGTTGGAGGTAAAAATAAGGGAAATTGGCCAAATTTGAGTAAAAATCAAGCTGAAAATGGAAAATATAGATAAGGGTATCGGTACTGGAAGAACATTACCGATACTAAAGGCTTAAATTGGAAGAAATCAACTGAACAATATCAATACTGATACAATAAGTATCGATGCTAAGGTGAATATCGATACTATGAGCAAGGTATGGATATCATTGATTACAGAATAAAGAAATGGTATCGATACCGTAATAGAAGTATTGGTACTAAGAGACAGATATCGATACCATGGATCCATAATGTAGAAATGGTATCGATACTAAAAGGGAGTATCGGTACCATAGTATAGAAGTATCGATACCATGGTAGGGGTACCGATACTATTGAGCCAGAAATTTTAAGAGAGGCTGAGATTGTTATAGAAAATTTATAATAGTACTTTAGAGTATTGTGTAAGTATAAATGTTAGGGAATATACTAACATTGGATATTGTACGTGTATATAATGGATTCTTGAGTAGATCAAAATCAAGCTCTAGAGTCAAGCAAAACGAAAGGCAAAGGGAAAGTAGTTGAATAATCAGATTTGCGTTTTGGGATATAATAGTGAGGCCAGCCATGTGACTGCATTTATTATGTACTTATATTTGTGATAGTCATAGATGCATGTTGCTTAATGTATGTATAGTAATTATCGAATGGCACTATATGTGTCCAAAACTAAGAAATTCATAATAAGTTTATGAATTTCTGTATGGGCACCGTGTGTGCAAAACTAAGAAATTTATAATAAGTTTATGAATTTCCGTATGGGCACTGTGTGCAAAACTAAGAAATCCATAATAAGTTTATGAATTTCCGTATGGGCACTGTGTGTACAAAACTAAGAAATTCATAATAAGTTTATGAATTTTTGTATGGGCATTGTGTGTGCAAAACTAGGAACATAATAAGTTTATGAATTTCTATATAGGCACTGTGTGTGCAAAACTAAGAAATTCATAATAAGTTTATGAATTTCCGTATAGGCACTATGTGTGCAAAACTAAGAAATTCATAATAAGTTTATGAATTTCATATGGGAAATGTGTGTGTAAAACTAGGAAATTCATAATAAGTTTATGAATTTCTGTATGGGCACTGTGTGTGCAAAACTACGAAATTCGTAATAAATTTATGAATTTTCGTATGGGCATAGTGTTTGCAAAACTAAGAAATTCATAATAAGTTTATGGATTTCCGTATGGGCACTGTGTGTGAAAAACTAAGAAGCTCATAATAAGTTTATGAATTTTCGTATAGGCACTATGTGTGCAAAACTAAGAAATTCATAATAAGTTTATGAATTTTTGTATGGGCACTGTGTGTGCAAAACTAAGAAATTCATAATAAATCTATGAATTTTCATAGACACTCTGTGTGCAAAACTAAGAAATTCATAATGAGTTTATGAATTTTTGTATTGGAACTGTGTGTGCAACCTAGGAAATTCATAATAAGTTTATGAATTTCCATATTGGCATTTGGTGTCCATCCCCACGAAATTCTTAATGAGGTGGTGGATTATTTTATTGGCACTACGGGTGCAAACAAAAGAATTTATAATGAAATTAAATAGTTAATTGATATTATGAAAAATTATTAGAGTTAGACATGTTCTAAATAAAAGACTAAATGTATTATTATGCATTTGGCAGAAATGTGTCAATAATGCAAGTTAGACGAAAGGTTAAATGTATTTGGATGAAAGAATAAATGCCTAACTGTGCTTTTTGGAAGAAATGTGTCATTAATGCAAGTTAGATGCCTAACGATGCATTTTTGGCAGAAAGGTGCCACTAATGCAAGTTAGATGAATAACGGTGCATTACCAGCATGAAAGGATGTCATAAATAAAATGCATAACGGTGTATTATCGGCCTGAAAGGATTCCATAAATGAAAAGAATGAATAATTACTAAAGAATAATGGGGGGAAATGTATAGAAATATGGGTATGTAGGACATAATAAGAATCATTACAATGATTGTATGGAAGAAATTTGTGTTAAATGATAGGGATTTATCTGATCCTTATATAGTATACGATTTAGTTAGAAACCAAATAACCATGATATACTTATGTATATACTAACGTTTCTTTACAATATTATGTCCCACTAAGTAAATACTTAATGTGTGTTGATTTCACGCGTAGGTAAAAGTAGAGACTAACCGAGTAATGAGTGCAACAGTAGCAGTAACTATCATCAATCTAAGATTGATTCTCATCAGTAACAGTAGGACAATCATGTGTATTTAAACATTTCTGGTACATAATCGAAATTAAGAAAAATGCTTTAGAATATATTTTAAACGATAGTTTTGGTAATATGTTTCAACCACTATTTTATTGTTGTACTAAAATGTTTTAATTTTAAATTTTGAAACAAAATTTTATGGGTTTTACAAATGGGAAAATATTTTTAAAAGTCATGTGACACCTATGACTTATGTACGGAAACGGATACTGGAAATGGGTGTCACATTTATTGGTATCAGAACTATAGGTTTAGCCGATTCTCGGCCAAACCCGTGTTTAAATTGGATTGAGAAAAATGATTACATGCCATTAAGATTGTCAAAGTTGTTGATATGGTGTCAATTAGAGTGTGGTTGATCTCACTCCTTATTAACTTTAGTGTTATTATTATGTATGTCCTAATAGATGTTGGAAACTAAGGACAAGGGTAAGACAATAGATAATATTGAAAAGAAGGTCGAGATCAAAATCGACCAAAGAGAAATTGAATCGGATAAGGATCCAGATGATATTTTTTAATTTAGTGATGATTCTGAGGTTTCTTCAAGCAAGAATAAATAATTGAGAAATATTTAAGTGAAGCGTTAAATTGTTTAAAGTATTGTTAATTTGAGTAAGAGGAAATGAGTAAGCGGTAAATGCATTGACCGCTAAAAGCTTATTGAAAGATGAGTTATTAGTGGATTAACTGATTATGAGTTTGTTTAAGAATAAATGTTAAGTTTTATGGACCTAATAGAGTTACTTTTAGAAGGTAATTTGTGAAAATGGATTTTCAACCCATTTTATACTTCAATGATTTATTATTTAAAAAACAAAATTAATTCTCAAGAACTTGGAAAAGTGTCATGTTCGTAACGATAGGAAAAAGAGTAAAATTTGGTTACTAGTGTAATTTTATCATTAACTGCTATGAGGTTATTGCTACAAAGTTGTCAAGTCTTCTTATTAAATAATTTGGATAATTAGACTTTCATATTTGAGATAGAAAATGTTTCAACTGCTTGAGAATTTTTTAAATGGATCCTGAAAAGTTACACGGATTACCTCAAGAAGGAAATGAAATATTTTAAAATAAAAGTATTCTATTCAACTTAATCTCGAATGAGATTATTGCGATAAACCCTAGTGGGTCATAGTACAATTGTGAGTTAGACAAGTAGTAAACATTTAATAAAGATTTTAGGGGCTATGTTCCTGATGAATCTAATGGAATTATCAATTAATGAGTTAAGATCATATTGGGTATAGGTTGGTTGTCTCCAGAGACAATTAGTTCAGAAAGATGTAGAGGGTATGGAAATTATAGTTTTTGGAGAGAAAGTAAAATCATCACTCAAGGTGATATCGATAATGATTGTGAAGAAAATGATGTCAGAAAGATATATATATATATATATATATATATAACTTTTATGGCTAATGTGATAGATACTCAAATAATAAAAGTAGAATTGTTTGATAATTTCACAAAATTGGGAATTTATAGATGTTTTTTCAGCTAAAGTTATTGATTTACCTCCATATTGAGAGGTGGAACTCAAGGTTCATGGTTATTAAGGTATTGAACATGTTTCTATGATTTAGTATCAAATGATTGAAGTGAGTCAAGAGAATTAGGGGCCAATTATAAGAGTTAATTGATCAAAGTTTTATCAGTCCGAGTATTTGATCTTGGGAAATATTTGTGTAGCGAAAAGAAAGATAAATCTATGTGGTTATGCATAGATTTTGACAGTTAAATATGATTCTTCGAGAGAAGAATTTGTATGCCAAACTATTTCAATGTGAAATTCTAGTTAGCAGAGATGGCTTTCTTTGGCCAGGTTGTTTTGGCATAAGGTATAAGAGCAGATCCTAAGAGAAACTCATGTTGTAGAAAATTGGAAACTCCCAAAGAATGATCCTAAAGTTTGGATTTCTTTGGGGCTTACTGGTTACTATCGAAGGTTAGTAAAGAACTTTTCGATGTTAGCTTTGTTGCTAACCAAGTTTTTAAAGAAAGATGTGTCTTTTGTAGAATGGATTAGGGTTAAAAGAGTTTGAAATTATAAATAGGATTTTAATAGAGACACTAATGTTTATACAACTTGAGTAGGATAAGGATTATGTGGGTTTTACTAAGGCATATCCCAATGGCTTAGGAAGTGTGCTTATGCAAAAAGTTAAGGTTGTGGCATATGCCTCGATAAAGTTAAAGACACACAAGAGGAATTACCCTGCGCATGATTTACAGTCAGCAACAGTCAAGTTTGCCTTAAAAGATTTGACGTTATTATCTGTATGGTTAGCAGTGCTATGGTTGTGCTAATTACAAAAGCCTAAAGTACTTATAGAATTAAAGAGAGTTGAACCTGACATAGAAAAGATGGACAGAACCTTTAATGGATTATGAAGTGATTATTGATTATCTTCTAGGAAAGGCCAATGTTGTTGCAGAGGTACTTGGTCAGAAACCTTTTGCGGTTTTGCGAGCTATGGACGTGCGATTAGGGTTGAATGAAAATGACATTGTGGGATGAATTAAATATGAAGTCGATGTTTTTATTAGATCTTATAAGAAAATTATAAAAGAGAGACAAAATTTTCTTGATAAGAATTTTATAAGTAGAAAATGAAGAGATTAAGGACTTTTGAGGTCATGTTAGATAGATGTTCATATTATCGTGGGAGACTTTGTATTCCCGATGATTAAGAATTTAAAAAGACATTCTTTTTGAGATATTAAGTCTGTTGACTATGCATTCAGGTGGATTAAGAGGTACCAAGATTTAAAGAGTCGGTTGGGTAACCTGGTTTGAAAAAGGGCCATCACAAAAATTTTAGCAAAATGTCTGATGTACTATTAGAGGAAAAGTTAAACATCGAGTATCTTCTAGTTTGTTTCAATCAATCTTGATTCATGAATTCAAAAGGGATCATGGGAAAATATTCATTCTTAGAAGAATTTGCTAACAATAATAGTTATTAATCGAACATCAAGATGCTTGTATACGATGCTTCATATGGGAGAAAAAGTTAAACGCCCTTAAATTGGTTTGTGTTAAAAGATAGAAATCTAGTTGGACCTGAATTAATGAAAGAAATGGAATATAAAATGAAAGTTACCCAAGATAATTTTAATGTCGCTTCCGAGTGACAAAAGTCTTATTCTGATCTAAATAGAAAAGGGATTGAATAACAAGAAGGTGATAAAGTTTTTCTGAAATTATCATCTTGGAAGGAAGTATTGTAGTTTGGAATGAGTCCAAGAATTTTTTAACCTTAAGAGATTTTATCATCTAGCTTTTGCCTCCCGAAACGAACATGACCTATAATGTTTTCATGTGTTGTTTCTTGTTAAATTTGGACTCGAGAAATCAAGAAAATCACGTAACAAAATGATTTGGACTCGAGAAATCAAGAAAACCGCGTAACAAAATGATTCCTCTAATTGAAGTGTTGTGGTAAAAGCATAAAGTCCTTAAATTCGAGGACGAATTTTTTTAAGGGGGAGAATTGTAATACCCAAATATCAGGTCAGTGACTTTATTGAAAAGATTTAAAAAATTTGTGGATTTATTTGAATAAATGATAAAAGTTGAGAAAATGATTTGGAATAATGTTTTAGACTAATTTGTAACAATAGATGAATAAGATAGAATTTTGGTCCTTTAAAGGGAAATGAATTTAAAATTTATTTTTTAGTAAGGTATTAAAGTAAGGGAAAAGGGGAAAGTAAGTTAACAAAAACCATCTCTATTTTCTTCTTCTTCCCAGTGGAAGAGATCTCCTCCATAGCCAAAGGTAAGGTTTCATTTGGCTAGCTTTTCCTTTCGTTTTTGGTTGGTTTTTAATCATTGAGTATTATATAGGCTTAATGAAAGGTCAACTAAGATTAAAACTAAAAGATGGATGAAATATTTGAGATTTATGAAAATGGGTTTTTGAATGATATGTTAAGATGTGAGTTTTTATTGATGTTTACTAGTATATTTGACTTGTCAAAAACTAAATAAGAGATTAGAAGCATTGGATACGTTTAAAAACATGTTAGAAAATGCGGTATGATTCTTGGATTAAAGTGCTCTTTAGAGATTGTAGATGTTATAAGAAGTTAAATGAGGGAAAATTAGTTGGGACAAGTAAATAAGAGTTTGATAGTGTTGTTGGAGGTAAAAAAAAGGGAAATTGACCAAATTGGGTAAAAATTGGGCTAAAATGGAAAATTTGTGTAAGGGTATCGGTACTGGAAGAACAGTATCGATACTATAGGCTTAAATTGGAAGAAATCAGCTTAAAAGTATTGATACTGATGCAATTAGTATCAATACTAAGGTGAGTATCGATAATATGAGGAAGGTATCGATACCATTGATTACAGAATGCAAAAATGGTATTGATATCATAATAGAAGTATCGGTACTAAGATATAGATATTGATACCATGGATCTAGAATATAGAATTGGTATTGATACTGAAAGGGAGTATCGGTACCATAGTATAGAAGTATCGATACCGTGGTAGGGGTACCAATATTATTGTGCGAGAAATTTTAAGATAGGCTCATATTGTTATAGAAAATTTAATAAGAGTACATTTGAGTATTGTGTAAGTATAAATGCTAGGGAATATACTAACATTTGATATTGTACGTGTCTTTAATGGATGCTTCAGTAGATCGAAATCAAGCTCCAGAGTCAAGCAAAACGAAAGGCGAAGGCAATGCAGCTGAGTAATCAGATTTGCATTTTGGGATATAATAGTGAGGCAAGCTAGGTGAGTGCATTTATTATGTACTTATATTTGTGATAGTCATAAATGCGTGTTGCTTAATGTATGTATGGTGATTACCGAATGGAACTATATGTTTGCAAAACTAAGCAATTCATAATAAATTTATGAATTTCCGTATGGGCACTGTATGTGCAACACTAAGAAATTCATAATAAGTTTATGAATTTCCGTATGGGCACTGTGTGTGCAAAACTAAGAAATTCATAATGAGTTTATGAATTTTTGTATTGGCACTGTGTGTGCAACCTAAGAAATTCATAATGAGTTTATGAATTTTCGTATTGGCATTAGGTGTGTATCCCCACGAAATTCTTAAAGAGGTGGTGAATTATTGTATTGGCACTACGGGTGCAAACAAAAGAATTTATAATGAAATTAAATAGTTAATTGATATTATGAATAATTATTAGAGTATGAACTATTCTAAAATAAAAGACTAAATGTCTAGCTGTGCATTTTACAGAAAGGTGGCAATAATGCAAGTTAGATGAAAGATTAAATGCATTTGGATGAAAGAATAAATGCCTAACTACGCTTTTTGGCAGAAAGGTGTCATTAATGCAAGTTAGATGCCTAACGTTGCATTTTTGGCAAAAATGAGCCACTAATGCAAGTTAGATGAATAATGGTGCATTACCAGCATGAAAAGATGTCATAAATAAAATGTATAACGGTGTATTATATGAATTAAAAGATGCCATAAATGAAAATAACGAATAATTACTATAGAATAATGGGGGGAAATGTACAGAAAGATGGGTATATAGGACATAATAAGAATCATTACGATGATTGTATGGAAGAAATTTGGGTTAAATGATAGGGATTTATCTGATCCTTATAGAGTATACGATTTAGTTAGAAACCAAATAACCATGATATACTTATGTATATTCTAACGTTTCTTTACAATATTATGTCTCACTAAGTAAATACTTAACGTGTGTTGATTTCAAGCATAGGAAAAAGTAGAGACTAGACGAGTAAGGAGTGCAGATGTAGCAATAACTATCATCAATCTAAGATTGACTCTCATCGCTAACAGTAGGACAATCATGTTTATTTTGAAAATTTGTAGCATGTAATCGAAATTAAGAAAAATGATT
Organism: Hibiscus syriacus; assembly: GCF_006381635.1. Lineage (NCBI taxonomy): Eukaryota > Viridiplantae > Streptophyta > Magnoliopsida > Malvales > Malvaceae > Hibiscus > Hibiscus syriacus. The sequence continues at coordinate 268,992 of NW_024061932.1, read as the reverse complement.
TGGAATGTATTTAACACGGTAGCTTTAGTAATATGTTTCAACGATTGTTTTCTTATTGTAATAAAATGTTTTGGTTTAAAATTTTGAAACAAAATTTTATGGGTTTTACAAATGGGTAAATGTTTTTAAAATTCATGTGACACCTATGACTTGTGTATGGAAAAGTATATTAGAAATGGGTGTTACACATTTCTCACTTATATGGCCTAAATGATTATACCAAAAACAAGTTTTATTTGAGTCATTTATTTTTTATCTTTTAGTATTTATGTTATAAATGGTTTTTTCTTGATCCAAAATATAGACACCATTAACCAATTGTGCCAAACCATAAAAAACATTATTGAGCTAAAAAGAACGACAATTATTCTTAATAATAATCTCAAAGCCAATCTTTTTCAAACAAGAAATATAAATGATTTTCTTAATCAAACTAGGCATAAAATAACAATCTTCTAAATTTTAATCAAGTCCACTAGGCAAAGATAAAACATATGTCCCTATAGTTATTGCATCAACTCTTGCTCTATTTCCCACTTGTAGGTTTATGTCTCCTTTAGTTAGATTCCTTCTCTTTTGCATTCTCTGTACATAAGTAAAAATATGAGAACCATAATTGGTATCTAATACCCAAGAAGTATATGTTGACAAATTAACATCAATAACATAAATACCTGAAACAAGCGTTCCGTTTACTTTTGCCTTCTTGACCTTTCCAAGGTAAATAGGGCAGTTTCTCTTCCAGTGTCCGGTCTTGTCGCAATAGAAACATTTTCCTTCCTTGCTAACTCCTCCTTTGGATTTCAATGCATCATTTCCTTTGGGCTTGGCCTTACCATTACCCTTAGACTTTGCCAATATATTTTTCTTTCCCTTTCCTTTGTCCTTGCGAACCCTCAAACTGGGTTTAAGTCCAACCTTTTCCATGTTACTTTCAGTAGTTCGTAACATGCCAAGTAATTATGAAATAATCTTGTTAATTTCATTCATGTTGAAATTAAGGACAAATTGATTGAAGCTATCCAGAAATGATTGCAGGATAACATCGGTAGTCAATTCATCATTAAGAAGAAATCCTAGTTTTTCCAACGTTTGGATGTAGCCCATCATATTGATGACATGAGCTCCTACAGGAGATCCCTCTGCCATTTTGTATTGAAATGGAGTTTTGGAGGTCTCATACCTCTCTTGATGTGCTTGCCCTTCATATATTTCCTTGGGATTTTGAATTATCTCATATACAACCATGTCCATATTTTACTTCTGTAGCTTAGGAGTCATGGTGACAAGCATTAGGCATCCAACTTCTAACTTATCATCCATATTCTTCTTAAACTTGTCTTTCGCAGCTCTATAAACATTAGTTGTTGGTTCATCAGGAATAATTCAGTTTGAGAACATAAAATCCATGACATATTATTTCCTTTCTTGATGGAGAACAATTCTCAAATTACGGAACCAACCAAGGAAATTTTTGCAATTCAGTTTCTCCTTCTCAAGGATTGATCGGAATGATAATGTGTTGTTTTCCATTAAATCTACAACAATGGAAATATTTAAAGTAAGTAATTTACCAAAATTATAATTTATAATTAGGTCTTTATTTACAAATTACTCCCACTATTTTATTTGTAATTAAAAAAACCCTCATATTTTAATTTCATAAAAACATCTCAAAAGTTTTTCTAGTGAGTGAGGATTCATATTTCACCCTCTTGATAAATCAGCTTTGGCTTTTCTTTTAGGAGAATGATTATTTAGGTAAGTAACACCTTACTAATTACATCCCATGTAACTCCTCCATTTGGTGAACAACTGTTATTCATGATTCATCTAAATAATTAACCTCTAGGTTTCTAATCCTATTAGAATAATCTAGCTAAGTTATTACTAATTTTTCAACCGGTGAATATCATTTGCTTATGCTTCGCATTTAACTAAGATAGAACTATGTGACATTACTTTGGAAAAGCCACATAATATTGATCGAAGCCTTAACAAGGGAAAATATTGGAGGTTAAAATTAACTTAAATTATTTAGAGGGATTTCGTAATTATCTCATTGATGTTCATTTTAATATTAGGCCCTTATTGATTTCATCAATAGATTTAGCAATGTACCATAGCAAACATTGTATCACATACAACATAAATGTAAAGAAGTAAATAAAATGCAATGGTTATAGCCCGGAAGAAATAACTAAGGTGGCTCATCCCAAGCTAATGCGATAACCAATAATACTAAATACTATAACTATTTCTCAAGCATCTTCTCACCTTTAGTCGGTCCAATCTTCTGCTCCTTTGAATCTTCATATGATTACAATTTTAGAAACTCGTTTAAATAGGAGGGAGTAAGATCAGAAGAGAAATACAAGAGGCATGACACGCAGGTCGTATTTAAAAAATTTACAACCATTGTAAATAAAGGGCCAAAATCATGCATGTTAAACACCGTTCAAAACAAACATATCATACACATGTCATTACAAGTTTATTATTAATAACCGATGTGGGCATACAATCCTTGTTGCTTACAAGGGGTCAATGGGGCGAAGCTTGCGAGGTCAATAGAAATAGCCCCCTGCGGGAAATATTTGAAAACAAATAGTACTTATTTTCTATGGAAAACCTCATGATTTGATAACATTTATCAACAAAATCGTTTTTTTGGGATTTTTAAAAATCCGTAATTTTTCACACTGGATCAACCATTGTTCCTTTGCCGAGTTTGATCTGCTATCATATACCAATTGTTCATTATGTTTACAACTAACATACGAACATCAAAATTGTATTGCAATAAACTTTTGATTAACATTTAATCAATGATTGTAATTATTATGATTATTTAAATAGATTAACATATTAATCACGACACTCATTGATTCAAACACAATCAAAACACATACTCACTGAAAACAATAAAACAAACATGCATCTCATGCATATGGCATCAACCAAGAATTTTAACCCAAATTTGGATCGTAAAAGTGGTTCAGATACCACTTTTAGGATTGTCAGTGCACCCCATCGCATAGTGGAAACAAAACATGAATGTCTCACCAGCAATCCATTTACGTTTATCTGAAATCAGGAGGAATGGATGTAATTACTTACATTTGGTTCCTTGAAAAAACATCACAGACAATGGCGACTAATGGTGATCACGAACGGTTATAATCGTAAGCCTCCTCGAAAACTCCTCGGCGTCCACTCATTTCACTCGGTCGAGAGCAAAATTTTAACTTTTCCCAAAATTGGTTTTAAGAAAATCGGTTGAAGATCAAGCTGGCTGCTAAACCTTACTTATCTTTATATACTCGAGTTACCCTAACCTTTAGGGTTTAGTTATTTCGAATGAATTAAATTCTTAATCAATTAATTTAAATTAAATATCCATTAAAAGAGTTATAATCTGAATTACATTATTTTTATGTTTATTTTTTTATCCTTATTTAATTATTATGAATTAAATATCCATTAAAAGAGTTGTAATCAGAATACATTTTTTTAATGTTTACTTACTATTTCAGGATAATTAACTCTAGATATATATATTTTAGTAACGTACAAATATATATATTTTAGTAACGTACAACAAATTTTACATATTTGCTCATTTCAACCCTAGGGGTGACCCTGTATGTTCTTATAACATTAATAGTAATTATTAGAACAATTTTAATATTGCAAACAATGAGTGACATCTAAAAATATATCATTGTCACCTAAGTTAGAAGAAATCATGATTCGACATATCATTTTCATGATTAACTCTTTTATGTATTACATCTTTTTGTCCTTTATATCTAGAATAGGCACAAGTCTTGGAATGTTACACTTGTATAGTCCATCTATTGTTTCTTGATATCTAGAGTAGACTATAATTAATGAATAATTTGTGATATCTTATATCAACTTATTCGAGCATGGCCATGCATTTCTAGTCCCACTCAATCAAGTGGCATGTGATATATTTCCTATTATGTAGGAATGATAGATCTTATCTTAGTCATTTGCATCCAACTACATATATCAAGGTATATTCAATAACAGTCTTTGTAGTGCAACAAGTTACGGAGCATGTTTAACTGTATCAAAACATAAAACAATATATGTTGAGATAATAATGATCTCAAGTCTAAGGATCATACATATAGTTGTCACCATGAGCAATATTGTGACCATCAAATAATAATCCAAGACATATGCTCATGACGAGTCAATCCAATACATTGTTCTCTAACAATATATTCATGTATCAATTTTGACATCTCTATGTTAATGACAACTCATTGTCATCAATCAATAAAATGTTAGTCTTAAGTGTATTATTATTATCCATGCCCATAATAATACTTGACTAAGGATCTTTTAATAATAACCATATTATTTTATGTACATTATTATCTTTTAGTTTATTTAATGCAAAGGAATATAATAAAAGAAAATAATGGTAATGCCTTTATTCAATAAATACGATAAATAATCTATGGTAATATAATCATCATATGATTGGTCTTGGTCATACTCTAACAATTCCTTAGCTTCATGTGTACCTATATGTGATAAGAAAACATAAGTATAAGATAGAAAATAATGAGAAACAATGCACATGGAGTATGTCGCCTATGTATAAGTTAAGAATAAGTTAGGAAACTAATCAACAGCATGACTTGAGCTAGGTACATGATCATAAGCCTAAGATGAGCTAAACATTAATGCATAATCATGAAATATGATAAGTAAATATGTGAATATGATGCCTAATGTCAAGCTAAGTATGATAGGTTCATAATGAGCAAAATAAAAAGTATGCTTAACACAATAGATATGAAATGGGTTAAGTATAAAATAAATAAATTATGCTAGACATGAAACACATATTAAAGCATCTAACCATCATGCTTATCATGCTAGGACATGGATGTAAATCATAGTATAAGTTTATGTCGTGTGAGTAAGAATTAGTACATAAATTTATAAAGAAGATAATGAAACTATATTGTCCTTGATGAAATCTATGCTTGAAAAAAGAAAGATAATAAGTAGAAGGATAATAAGTAGGATCACATCAAAAAGGACAACCTGAAACACCTTACCTTTCTTGAATCAACATATACCTAAAATTTGCATTAATCCTGAAACTTTTCAAAATTATATAATTTTTGAAGAATTGAAAGAGAAATTTATTTGTTTCTATCTAATGAACTTGTGCTCTATAATTTACTTCAATTGGGAACCTAAAGTAACGGGGTATTATTTTGTCTCTTCATTGAACTTTTTCGATTTTTTAAAATGAAAGAGGAAGGAAAATATTTTAAAATAACATATCTTCTATGTAAACATGTCTTAGGAATTGAAAAATATCTCTTACACTTAGAAGCTCGGAATCAAAAATTGGGCAATGGAATTAAATTTTAGGGGTAATTTTTTAGGGCAAAAAGAATATATTGTTGCAAAGAATTAAAAGAGTTCACCATGGTGTGAAAAAAGAATAAAAACAAACAAATCAAGATGAGAATCAAGACTGCATGTGCATTTTTTCATCTTCATTCAATAGGAAAGCATGCATCGATATGCACATACATGATTTTGCATCTTTGCATCAAATATTCATCATATAACGCCCCAAAATTTCATTAGGGACTAAATTGATAAGTAATATTATTTAGAGGACTAGTTAGACAATTTCCATGTGTTGTGGGATTGAAATATGAGATGGAAAATTAAATCTTAGAATTTAATTTGTGAGAGATTAGTGACTAGATTAAAATAAAGGAATTACACATCTCTAAGGTGAAAATAAGGGAAGAGTTTGACTCTTTAATGAATTAATTATCCTCAAAAGTTATAAGATATTTTACATGAATAATTATGGACCATTAGATTGGATGGGGTTTTCCATCTTCAATTTAGACCCTTGGATCTAAATTGTTTATGTGGTTTTCATTTTGTTAGAAAATAAGTTTATATATGGAACTAAAGAGATGAATAAAGTGTTATCCTCTTCTTCTCCCTTAAGTAAATGTGAGGAAGAGAAGTAAGATAAGTTATCTCTCTTTTCTCTATTTCTTGTTAGATTTGAGGTTAGCTTGTAAAAGACAAAAATGTTCACCTCCTCATTTCCTTCAAGATGAGTACAATAATGGAGATTTTAAATGAGTTATGTTTAAACCCTAAGTTTTTCCATGAAATTTCTAGTGAAAGAGTTTATGGGTTTAGATATTTCGATAGAATGAAGAGTGATGAGCGATTTTCTTCCACCTATAAGGTTGTATTTTCTTAAGATAAGTGAAGAAATCAAGTTATGGGATTAGTGATTCTTAGAGGTTGGTTAGAAACCATGGGTAAGAGTCTCTATGCTTCTCTAATTTTTTTTCATGTTATATCCTTACGTTTTAATAATAGTATAATATATTTAGTGAAATTGGGTTGATTTTGTACTAAGAGTCTTGTGGAAGATCAAAAAGGATAATGAGAAAGGTGATTCTTTTAAGGGAAAAGTGTAAGATCTTTAATGAATGTATTGGATGCTTGCTTAAGGTGAGTAACCCTAGAACTCCATATTGTTTCATGATTTTCATAATCTTGATGCCTTGCTTGTCATACGTGGACACTCGATTTAAGGTTCGTGTAATAATTCTTAAGATCCTTCTTTTGATGATAAATTGATTAATGGAACTATTAGGTGCATGCTTAGTTACTTGTTATATGATAATTTCACTACTTGAATTAAGTGTTGGAATCCATATTTTAGGTTACAACCCATAATTTTATGTTGCAACCCATATTTTTAGGTTAGAATCTAAATTTTAAGGTCTCATCCCAGATTTTTATGATGGAATCCATATTTTAGGTGGCAACCTAGATTTTAGGTTGCAATCCAGATTTTAGGTTATAAGACATATTTTAGGTTGCAACCCAGATTTTTAGGATGGAAACAAGATTTTAGGTTGCAACCCAGATTTTTATGTTAACAAAGGTTAGAAATAGATTTTTGGTTGGAAACCAGATTTCCGGTTGGAAATCATATTTTCGGGTGTAAGTCTATTTAAGTTTTGTGTTGGAATTATGTGACAAATTTAACTGATGTAAATATGATTTATGGTATTTCCTATGTAAATATGTAACAAAAGGATTTAAGTCGTAAATTACATGAAATAATCATATAAAAGAAAAAGGCACTTAGAGGTGAAATAACTAAAATACCCTATAGGTAACAAATGTCTTATGGACTTTATAAATAATTAAAATATATACATATTATGTAATGCATGAATGATATTAATGTTGCATGACTTAGTGTATGATGTTGGGAAGGCTTAAGGTAAGTCGACTCGATCCTTATTACGATAATGCATGATGATATAGTGGCTTGAGGTAAGCTATCCTGAATATTTCAATTGATGGTTGATTATACCGAGGTAAGTGCGTTGCATGCATTCTGATATTGGTATTGCCTAAGTAAACTATTTAGATGTCATTGGTACAATGGCATGCCTAGGGTAGAGCAGCTGCGTCGTGGTGCATGATATACTATAGCGGAGTAATTCTACATCATTATAACACTTTGGCCCGTATCACCTAGATAGACCTTAGCAGAGAAACTTTGTGACGGTATTGACACTTCGATGTGTTTAACCTAAAAGTTCATATCACTTTGGTGCATTTGGACCTTTTGGTTTATATACTATAGCGGAGCAATTCTACATCATTATAACACTTTGGCCCGTATCACCTAGATAGACCCCTATTAGATTTTACTTTGGGAGTCTTTGATAATTTTCATGATGAATCATAAATATTGTTCCTATGAACGATATACATGTGCTTGCTATTGATGATTATATGCCTGATATACATACGCTTGCTGGTGTTGAAATATGCATGATATATATATGATTATTGCTGATGATAATATGCAGGATATACATGTGCTTACTATTAATGATTATACGCATGATATACATGTGTTTAATACCGATGATTATATACATGATATACACATGCTTGATATTAATGATAATATGAAAGATATACATGTGCTTGTTATTAATGATTATATGCATGGTATGCATATGTTTGCTAACGATGATTATATACATGATATAGACGTTCTTGATATTAATGATTATATGCATGATATACATGTGCTTGCTATTGGTGGCTATATGCAGGATCTTTTACTCATGTTGATCATAGGATTAAATACATTGTTCTGAATACGATAATTGTCAGATAAATAGTTAATGATTAGACTATTATGATGGGACCACTTTATTGAATTAGAGGAATGTCCTAGATTGGATAATTATAGTTCCACTACATAATGAACTTAGAGTTACTAAGATCACGAATATATTATAATGAGTAAGGTAATTTGATGAGAGAAAACAAGGTATCATCTAAACCTTGGGTAAATATAATGAACCTGACTAAAATGATAAGACAATGAGAATCAATGATTAATGGCTTAAGTTCATAAATGGATAGCATGTTGACTTTATCAGACTTGTGAAATATAGCAGGGTCGATATGTACTCACTGGGCTTAATAGCTCACCCTTTTCATTATTACCTTTCTAGGTTCAGGTTTTGGGGATCACGATGGGACAATTATGTCTTTAGAGAAGTCTCTGTGGGAGTATCATAGTAAAATGATGAGGACTTGAGTGGGTATCTAGTGATTAAAATTGTATTTGAGTTTGTTGTAAATTATTTATTTACGTATTTTGGTTTTCAAATAAAGGAGCTTCGCCTTTTCTAAATGTCTACTTTTTAAACTCACATTATTGGTTTTAACTTGTAAGTAAATTTATTTTTTCTAATTCTTGATTTGTAGGATCACTTCGATTGTCCAATGTGACATCGTCGATTCTGATGAAATTTTCGAGTCGAGTTTAGGGTGTTACACGTCATCATGTGAAACATAAAAGCTTTAAATTCCCCTCTCATTAGGATGCCTTTAGAATTTCTCTTGAAATCCTATCTTTCTTAAGAACATTTTCTCTTCTCATGAGAACAAATTCAAAATTTCATTTTTATTAAGGATCACAGATATCATATGAACTTCAGTTTGACACCCCATAAAACATTTAAGAAAATTATATTCATAAATGAGTAATTTTTATAGATCTTCTACATAAAGAATAAAATTTATGATGTCAAGATTCGAAGAAGAGAAAATCAAAGTTCAAACCTTAAATGTAGAAAATCATGTTCAGAGTGCCAACACCTCAAGAATATATTGTCGCAGAGAATTACAAGACTACACTCTAGTGTGAAAAAAATAAAGACAAATAATTCAGGATGAGAATCAAGACTGCTTGTGCATCTTTTCACCGTTATTACTTAGGAAAACATGCATCGACATGCACATACATGATTTTGCATCTTTTCGTCAAACATCCATCAACATATGAAATATAAAGCTTTGAATTCCCATCTCATAAGGATGCCTTAAGAATTTGTCTTGAAATCCTACCTTTCTTAAGAACATTTTCTCCTCTCATGAAGACAAATTCAAAATTTCATTTTTCATTAAGGATCAAAGATATCATATGAACCTCAATTTGACACCCGAAAAAAAATCAAGAATATTGCATTCAAAAATGCATAATTTTTATATATATCTTCCAATGAAATTGTGATGTCAAGATCATAAGAAAAGAAAATTAGAGTTCACAACTTAAATGGAGAAAATCATGTTCAGGGTAGCATTACCTCAAGAATGTAGGAACGCGATCCATAAAAGAATTATTGCTATGAAATGGGGCATGTTATCTGACTATTGTGATATTTTAAAAAAATTAAAGAAACAAAAAATTGATTTCCAATGATTTCTTGCTTTAGTAAGTCCTTCAAGCCATCAATAAGTCTTTTGATCATGATGATTAAATCTTTTGGGTCATCTGTCAGTCTTTCGAGCAGGATGATAAGTCATTCGGGCTATATATAAGATCTTCGGGCAAGATGTTTTTATATGATATTTGTGAAAAATAAGAAAGTGATTTTTAAAGTTTCACATTTAATCTTTTCCAAAAAATACAATTTTTGAAAAGTAAGAAAGTGATTTTCAAAGTTCCTTACCTAGTAGACTATTTCTGAAATAGTAAATCCTTTGGAACATCAGTAAGTCTTTTGAACATGGTGATTAAGTCTTTCGTGCCATTTATAAGACGTTCAAGCAAGATTTTTTATATGATATTTTTGAAAAAATAGAAAATGATTTTTCAAAGTTTCTCATTTTAATATTTTAAAAAATGAAAGGAAAATTGTATCTCCCTTAAGATTGTTTTTTTAAACAAATTTCGTTTCACTTGAGATTTTTTTTCTTAAAAAAATTCGTCTCACTTTAGACAATTTCCCTTGAAACCTAATTTTAAGATCATTTCACTCAAAAAAGTATCTCACTTAAGATTGTCTTTCTTAAAAACAAAACCCGTCTCACTTGAAATTATTTTTCTTAAAAACAAATTTCGTCTCACTTGAGATAGTTTCTCTTGAAACACAAACTTTAATATTTCACTTGACATAAAATTTTATCTCACTAGATATTTTTGTTGTTGAAAACAACTTTCATCTCACTTGAGATAGTTTCCCTTAAAACATAAACTATAAGAGCATTTCACTCAAAAGAAACCTTATGTCACTTGAAAATATTTTTCTTAAAAATACATTTCGTCTCACTTAAGGTTATTTCCCTTGAAACACAAATTTTAAGATTGTTTTTCCTAAAATAAATCTCGTCTCACTTTAGATTTTTTCCCTTGGAATAAAATTTCATCTCGCTTGAGATAGTTTTCCTTGAAACACAAACCTTGAGATTATTCCTCTTGAAACAAATTTCGTATCATGTGAGACTATTTCCCTTGAAACATAAACTTGAAGATTGTTTCTCTTGAAACAAGATATTTTCCTCACTCAGAACAATTCTTTTGAGTTTTTATTAAAATCACTTCCTTTTAAAAAAATAGAAATACATCCCTTTGAGATAAAAATATATATAGATCATTTTTAGTCTCACATGAGATAACATCATTTCTAAAAAGAAAATATAAAGAAAAAGATGAAAAAAGAAAATGCATTCCCAAACGTGTTAATCAATGGCAATTGTGTCTTTGCATGTGCAACATTTATGAGATTGGGGCAAAACCAAGTGAGAAGATATCCAAATACAATTGGGTTGATCAGTCATTTCAAAGTCGAGGAACTAACTAAAAGAATATTGAAGAAGGATGTTGGTATCATATGGAGTTGCAATCGAACCCAAAAAAATTAGACTATCTTTCATCTTTGTTCCATTGTTGTTGTGAAGTTTCATTATTCTTTCACAACAACGAGCAAAGAGGGGCAGCTGTAATATCTTATTTTTTTCTAATCATTCTGAATCGAATATGGGCAATTGTGAATTGAACCTCATTCAAATCCCAAGGGTTTTTGGTTGGGTATTAACTAGACCTACGATGTTTGGAAATCTCATTTTGTCTTGAAATACAAACTTTAATATTTCCACTCGAAACAAAATTTTATCTCACATGAGATTGTTTTCCTTGAAAACAAATTTCATATCATTTGAGACAGATTTCCTTGAAACATAAACTTTAAGAGCATATCACTCAAAAGAAACCTTATCTCAATTGATATTTTTTTTACAAATTTTGTCTCACTTGCATTATTTCCCTTGAAACACAAACTTTGAGATTGTTTTTCCTAAAATAAATATCTCATTTGAGATTATTTCCATTGAAATAAAATTTCATCTCATTTGAGCTCAAAAAACAAACCTTGAAATTATACCTCTTGAAATAAATTAAGTCTTACTTAAGATAGTTTTGCTTGAAACATAAACTTGAAGATTATTTCTCTTGAAACAAGATATTTGCCTTACTCATAACAATTCTTCTGAGTTTTTTTTCTTGAAATCACTTCCTTTTAAAAAAAAATTGAATTCCATCCCCTTTGAGATAAAAAAAATATAGATTTTTTTAGTCTCACGTGATAAAACATCGTTTCTAAAGAGAACAAATGAATAAAGAGATGAAAAAAGAAAATGCATTCGCAAATGTGCTAATCAATGGAAATTGTGTCTTTTGTAGGTGCAACATTTATGAGATTAGGGCAAAACCAAGTGAGAAGATTTCAAAATACAACTGGGTTGATAAGTCTTTGAAAGTCGATGAACTAATAAACAAAATACTGAAGAAGAAATTTTTAGTAGTATGAAGTTGCAATCGAACCATACAAAATTAGGTTATCTTTCATTTTTAGCTTCAGTGTTGTTGAGAATAACCATAAAAAATTAGGTTATCTTTCATCTTAACTTCATTGTTATTGTGATCCATTATTGTTTCACAACAAGAAGCAAAGAGTACAGCTATAATTCCTTTTATCTAATCATTTTGAATTGAATGTGGAAAATTGAGAATCGGGTTGGGGGCATTCATATTGCTTGAGATATTGGCAGGTGATTTTTTGGGGACTCATAATTATTCAAGATTAATGGATTTCGAACTGAACCTCATTCGAATCCCAAGGGTTTTATGGTTGGGTATTAATTGGACCTACGACGTTTGGGAATCCCATTTTTTGGTACATGTTCTTGATATAACCCATTTGATTAACCTTTTTATTTTTCATTATCATTCAAAAGAAACAAAAAAGGAAGAATTAAATACCCAAAAATAAATCCAAATTCATAACTTATTGTCCACTACACAAAAAATAAAACAAAACCAAATAACCCAAACATTACCTAAAATCCAAAATACCAACTGACCAAAACTAACTTAACCCATTTACTACTAAAATCCCTAAATCGGAGCCCAACGAGCCCAAACATTCACAATTTTGGAGAAACCCTAGGGTCACCTTACTACAGCCGCTGCCTCAAACAGTGGCCCTTTGTATTCTCCAGCCGTCCACACCAGCAACCGAGTCACCAGCTCCAGATGCGCCTAATCATGGTCCCCTCCGTCAACCGAACACTCAATGAAAACAACAATAACAGTGACGTCCAAATAACCTCTTCATGAAAATCACATGCAAACAAAAGATAAAGGAATTGTAATTATTCTTTTTAGATTTTTCTAAATGTAACAATGGTATTATAAAACCCCAAAAGAGTTTTCATCCAAAGGGTTCTTCTTCCCCGTTTTTTGAATCAAACAATAAACAAGAAACCAAAATAATTTCCAAAGCAAAAAAATAGAGCATTCCCTCAAGAAAATTCTATGCAATCGAAAAATATAAACAAACATTTCCATTTCCAAAGGAATTCAACCACTAATTACTCCAATAGCCTTTTTTTTTTTCTGGTTTTTGAAACACAATATAAAGGGAAATTTGGTTCATCTTACCATTTTTTTGGAGATCGTCGTCAGAGCAGGCCTAGAGTCTTTAGAGTTGGAAGTCTAGGAGTCATCATTAGTTTTAAGAGGTTTAGAGGTGTTGTATCATTTTAGTTGTAAAGGATTTTATGGGAAATGAAAGGGTTTCATTAATTTTTGCTAGAGTTATGTTGTCCGACCACCACTGGTGGTTGTCCGGATAGGGAGCGATGCCAACGTTCGAATAAAAATAGTGGAAGAGGGGTTTTTGAGAGCTTTAGCCAAAGGGTAAAAAGGGGTTAAGGAGAGGAAGTCGAAGCGATTTGCTTCGTATGACGACCGTCGGAGTGAAAAACAGAACTAATATGTGGCAGAGATGAGCGGTGTGTCACGGACTTAATCTCTTAATAAGCCTCGTGCGGCCTTAGCTCCTTTTCTCCCCTCGCGATAGCTAAGTCAGCCTCACTCAAACTCGTGCTAGAGAGTGAAAGGATTAGCAAGGAAACGAATAAGACAAGTAAAGACACTTTGTGGGAAAGCTTGTTTATGCTTGAAGGCTTACAAAGTTCTTGGATGATTTGCAAATGAGGAACCTACACCTATTTATACTATCCCACCTCCTCAATGGACGGTGGTGATTGACTTGATCCTACGATTGGGAGAGATTCTCTAGAATTCTCCACAATTCTCTACCTACAACGGAATACTCTAGATAATCTCTAGAATACTCCTACATGCTCCAATATGTACAAGTATGTTCTAGAATACTCTGTATATGCACAAGCCTTGAAGGTTCTAGAGTAATCTACATTATTTTATTAAACCTCCAAGACTAAATGTGGCCCAAAATAGCCCAAGGTATGGGGAAAAGCTCAATTTCGTGACAAGTGGCTATGAATTCCTTGTGGGAAGCTCGGTCGCGTGTGGGGGAATAGTTTTTGACAGAAGCGGAAAGCATAGAGTAATGCTTTCTAGGCTAGGGTTTGGAATTTACTTGAATTGGTAAAAGTTAGGCAGTGTATATCGGTTTAATGGGTAAATCGCTCTAAGGTCATCCTATTATTAGTGTGTTTTCATAGTATGGTCACTGATTTCTTTTTTCATATTATTCCGAATCTGATATTGATTTTACAATTATTTTTATTTTGATCGTTGTTTGTTTAATTTATTTTGTATCAACGCTCGATTCGATCTTGCAATGACTCGTTTCGGTATACAATCTGTACTATTATTGTTCGGGTAAATATTTAATTTTTAATCACTAACCTTAACTTTTTAATAAAAAAATATTCCAAATTAATTTTACGACCTTGTAATGATCTATCTCAGGGTATGATTCGTATTATTATAGTTCAGGTAAAATTTAATTATTAAACCTCTAATTACTAACTACTAACCTTTAAAAAATATTCCGAATTAATTTTACGACCTCACGATGACCCATCCCAGAATATAACTCGCGTTACTACTGTCCTGGTAAAAATTAAAATTGACTAGTAAGCTTTATTTTTATTCGATTCTAATTTCTGCTTTTACTTTTCCGCCCATTTAAATTTCTGATATTTTAATTCCTATCTTTTAATTTTTCAATGTTTCAATTTTAGTTCTTTAATTTTTCAGTCTTTACACATCAGTCCTTTAAGTTTTTATATTTTTATTTATTTATGTACTCTCTTCCTTTTTCATTTCATTCCATTTCATTTCAATCCCTTGTATATATGTATTTGCCTTTATTTTATATTTACATTTTTATCATTGTTCTTTGCTATGCTATTATTATTAATAATATTATTATTATTTTTGCTCCCCTAATTTCGGTTACACTTTAGGCCTTAGATTTAGATCCTTGTTCATTCTAGTTACTTTTTTAGTTAATACAGATTTTTATGGTCTATTTATATCTTTATCCCTTCTATTTATTATCTAATCATTTTGGTCCCTATATTTTTTTATAAATGTTAATGTTTTATTTTTTAAACATATTTCAACTTTTATATAAATAATATATATTAAATATATATTACAGTACTATACACATTTTATAAAAGTTAACATTTTCATTAATCTTCACTATATATTTTTATATTTTAATTATAAATATATTTTATTTTGTTTAAATTAAAACACTACCCTTTTTTATAGTAAGATTAACCCATGAAACGTCTCCAAATATCAGGAGTGTCATTCCGATGGTAACTCAAGTAAGAGGTGACAAGCGTCGAATTTGTCAAATAAAAATAATTCCTAATTCTTAAATAAATAAATAAAGTAGTATAGAGAAGTAGGGTCGATCCACATATACTAAGGAAGTTTGATAATTTCGTTTATCGGATTGAATCAAGTGGAAAAAAAAGAAATTTAAATATAATGAAAGTGAATAATAAAAAATAAATACT
The DNA here is from genome assembly GCF_006381635.1 of Hibiscus syriacus. Lineage (NCBI taxonomy): Eukaryota > Viridiplantae > Streptophyta > Magnoliopsida > Malvales > Malvaceae > Hibiscus > Hibiscus syriacus. The sequence goes on along the minus strand of NW_024061932.1, from coordinate 253,263 downwards.
GAATAAAAAATATTGAGAAAATAAATAAAGTATGAGAATTCAATAGAGATGATATAGCCGTAGGTTTTGTTTAGCCTCAATTTTGATCAATGATCGAAATAAAATTCTCCCTCTGTGATGTATGCTGGTTACAGTCAATAGGGTACAACCCATGCAACTAATGCTTCTCTTCGGTTAACCAAAATTTCCAAGTCTATCTCTGAAATTCGGTCCTTCTTGGTCTAGTCACGTCTATCGTAATTAGATCCAAAATATCTATAAGTTCTGGAAAAGCTCGACTCGAGTTAGAGTGTCTCACTGAAAATCAAACTCGATCTTTATTCCCTTGACAGACCGCTGCTAATTTTTTTCACAGGAAGCCGAATTACAACCAACTGATCCCAAGCAAAACAATCTTCAAATCAACACCCACCTTTTGAATTGAAGATGTAATAAATTTTAAGGGAATGGTCGATTGCCACTCCTAGTTTTCAGAGAATCAAATAATACAAACTTAAGGTATGAAGATCAAAACTCAATTCTCATTATTAGAATTGAGTTTCGCAAAAACCGTTGGCTAAGTGGAAGTTTAGCTAAGCATGGATTGGATCATGCTTAGCATTGTGAAAAGAAAATAATGAAAGAAAATAAAGAAATAAAAATAGAACTTCAATGATAAACCAAAGAAAAATAAATTTCAAAATTTTTTTCAACTGTTGAATCTAAGGGGTATTTATAACCATACAGTTCTAAGTAAATAAAATAATTATTTCCTAAATAAAAGATAATAATATAATCAAACTAAAAATTCTACCGAGAGTTCTAAGTAAATAACTAATTCTTAAATAAATAATAATAATAATAAAATAATCAAACTAAAAATCCTAAATTTAAAAAGTTTATCAAAAAGATAAAAATAAATATTTAAGTCTTATAGCCCTAGTTTAATTATGCTTTATCTTGTGGATAACCTTGCGTCAAGTAAATCCTAAATTAAATATTTAAGATAATTATGTCCATCTTCTAGAAGATGTTGACTGGACCATCGAAATATGTTGATTTTTTGGTTAATTAATCCAATGAAACTTCTATCCAAAATAAATCCAAAAGGAAATAAATTAGTAATATTCAAATGACAAATGAAGAGTAAATAACAAAAAATATATACAATATTAAACATTTATCAAGAGGGTATCCATTGTATCTTTGACTAAATAAAATAAATTATTTTTAATAAAGAAATTGAATTATATTTATTTTTCAAGAGAAATCTTGAACAAGGGATGATTTATGAGGAAACCTCCAAAATATCTAATGTTCGATTCTTTTAGGCGTGCGACTGAAGGAATATCCCTATCGGGGCTCAGGTGAAGAGCAACTTTTTTCTTTTGAAAACGGCTCACCAAGAGATAGTGTTCGTACTGAGCTTGATGGATATTTAAAAAAGTTGAAGGAACAATACGGAGTTTCTACTGTAGGAGCGGGAGCAAGTCCTCTTATACATAGAAACCAGGTATTTTCACTCTACTAAAATATGGGCTACAACGGAAACTTCATTCAAGAAATGAGGATTGCTACAGCAGAAGAGTAGCGCCATCGGGTGTCAAAATGGTATTTTGTTTTTGTCAACAATGTGAGCAAAAGGATTCATCCTGAAACCCTTAAGAAATCGTTCCAGAATTATGGAAAGGTGGCTAATGTTTTTATTGCGTATACAATAGAAGTAGACAAACTGGTGGCTCTACTTTTGCCTTTGTAAGATTCATAAGTAAGTCGGAAGCAGATACAGCGGTTCATAGAGCTGATGGTAGGGTTATGGATGGGTTTAAGATTAGGGTTTTCCACGACAATAAGGGAGTTGGAGTGTACAAGAGGGCTGAGGCAGGAAGATCTGTCAAAAAAGTTTGGAAGTCAACGTTAAGGGATTCTAGGTCTTTTAAGGAAGCACTGGGAGGATTTCAGAATGTTGATCGTAGGAATGCAGTACATGCTGATAAGTTTCAACAATCTTATTTACCAGGTCGGGATAATGTGATTCATGTTATGGTTGAGAAAGAAAAAGGTTCAAGGTATCAGCCTATATCCGATGAGAATAATAGCCCTATTCTCATTTCGGAGAAGGAGGTATCGTGGATTAATAGCTGTCTGGTTGGGAAGATAAAAAATATGTATAATGAAGACATTATCAAAACAGCATTTACTGCAGAAGGGTTTGATGTGAATATTAGCACTTGGCATGAGTTCTTGGTTGTTATCCAATTTGAAAATGGAGCTGCCCAGCAGGGGTGCTGGTCTAACAGAGCTAAATGGATTCTTCGTTGGTTTGATGAGCTTGAGATGCTGGAGGGCTATGAGAATAAAGTGAGATTTAAAGTCTGGATGCTTTTGAAGGATGTTCCTCTAGCAGTATGGAGCGAGATATGTTTCTCGGATTTGGGTAGTCATTGGGGTAAAGTGTTACAGGTTGATGAGAATACCTGTAATCGATCATGTCTTGATGTAGCAAGGATCTTGATGGAAGTTCAATATGCTTCGGACATTCCAGAAAAAGCTTCCATTGTCTTTAATGGAAGAATATATGCCATTAAAATTTCAGTTGAAGAACATAAAGAAACCCGAGTGTTCTTAGATGGCTCGCTGGCCGGTGGTGTAGCGTGGTGCTCAGACGCTGAGGAGGCGGGTAAAGCGTTATTGATCGAAGATGAATATTCGGAGGGATTCCCCGTAGCAGATTGTAAAGTGGCAGACACACATGCATATCCCTGTCAGAGGAGCCATACCGTTAATGGAGCAGTGGGAATTACTATGGGGCATGTGGATATTAAGGTGGAAAGGAGTGACGCAGGTGATGGAATTTTGCACGAGGTCCCAACTTATTTTAAAGATGGGCCAATGAACCAGCTGATGGATGATAGCGTTGGGCTTATGGTAATGGATAGAGAAGCGGATCATATCAGGCAGACCCAGGACTTATCCAACAGCTCAAAGCTAGTGGATATTTCCATAGATGAGGTGTCTTCTTTTAGAGTTTTGGACGAGGATAATTTAGTCAATTCTTAAGTGAGAGATTTTTTGCAATCCCAAAAGCCTTCCCAGGAAATCGCCACACCTCAAAATAATGTTTTTCTCCTAGAACTGGAAAAGAGGCGATGGGGGGAGAGAGTAGAAAAGTTCTGAAGAGCAAAGTAGTAAAGAGAAAAAAAAAGACTTCAAGAAGGCAATGGCTTCTTAAAAATATCAATAAAGGTGTGGTTAATCGAGCAATTTCTGAGGGGGAGAGCATGGTTGATCTATTAGGGCAATGAAAGGAAGCAGTGGCAACATTCGAAGTTGGCGAGGCACTGGGTGTAGTTTTTGCATCATCGAGAGAGGTGGTGATTCAAAGAGTGGAGCAGAATGAACTCTCGGGTAAATGATGATCATGGTTCGTGGCTTGTTAGATTACTTTCTATTGTGAGCATGTTTTGTTATGGATTTGGGTTTTTCGATTTTCAGTTGGAATGTTAGAGGGCTTGGAAAAAGTTTTAAATTAAGAGGGATTAGTCGGGTTTTAGAGTCAAATAAGCCAAGTGTAGTGTTCTTACAAGAATCAAAAGTGGATGTTGTTTCGATTTTTGTTGAGTAAAAGTTGAAAGTAGTCTGTAGTGAACTGATTTTTGCTCCGGCAAAAGGAGCTTCTGGTGGACTAATCACATTATGGGATCCTACTGTTTTTGAAATGAATAGTTATGTGATTTTAAGGAGAATTGTAGATCAAAAAGGCAGAATGACTTTGAATAATTCTGAGATAGGGTTGGTTAGAGTTTATGGGCCAAATCATCAAAGCGAAAGAACTGAGTTCTTCGATCTTCTAAGTAATGTCATTGCTAATCTTAACTGTCCAGTGATAGTATGAGGGGATTTTAATGTAGTAAGGTCTGTTGCAGAAAGAATTGAGACCTCTGAGCAGACTACAGGGAGTAATTTGTTTGAAGATTTCATTTCAAAATGGGAGTTGTTTGAAGTTCCTATCTTGTAGGCCTGTAAATGAACTGAACGTTCAGCGAACCGTTCGTGAACCGTGCGGCGGGAAGTTCGTTTATGTGCGTTTATTTATTAAATGAACGAACATGAACAATATTTTTTGTTCGTTTAATTAAATGAACGAACATGAACATAGGTCTCGTTCGTTCATTTACGTTCGATTATGTTTGTTCGGTTATGTTTGTTTATGTTCGTTCGATTATGTTCGTTTATGTTCATTCATTTATGTTTAACTCAATCTTCTTAAATCAATTTTGGTGACCAATTTGTAAGTATCTTAAAAATATTAATTAATCTGATATTCTGATGACCAACTCCATAATTAACCCAATTTTATTTGGAGATTAAATCCAATATGTTAACCTGTGAGGCACATCGCACCTATATTCATTTCCCCCTTTTTTCCCAAACCCTAGTGTCCACTAGAGAGTGGAGACGATCGCTGAAAGCTTCAAAACAAGTTATATTATAGTGCAATATGAAGTTTTACAGGTCTGTTTTCATCTCTTTCTCTATTTTATTTGGCTTAATAGTTGATATGTAAAGTTATTGCAGGTATCTTCACATCTAAAACTCAAGAAAACATCATACTTCTTTCTAGAAATAGATGGGAAGATAAAGGTAACAATCGGAAGTATATGAGCATCAATAAAGAGAAAAATATATAGAATTTGCCAGAAAACAAAACAAAGGTTTCTATGCAATTTCTGAAAAGAGTGTAATAGCGAAAAATGATTGTTTATATGTAATCATGGACCACTAAGATAAATGTTATAGCGTTAAATTAAAGTTGTGTGAATCATTTAATATCTTTAAAAGATCGATCAAAATATTTGATATCTTCAAACATTTCATCACTGCTAATAAAACTCTTACGCTATTTATCACTGTAGATTTGGTTGATTTGCATTGTCGACTATTTTTCATGAAAGAACAATGGAAGGTAGGGTCTCCAACGTTTATGTTCGTTTATGTTCGTGTTCATTTATGTTCGTGTTCGTTTATGTTCGTGTTCGTTTATGTTCGTTTATTTATTAAATGAACGAACATGAACATATTATATTCCTTAATAAACAAACATGAACAAAAAAAATTTTGTTCGTTTATGTTCGTGTTCGTTTATGTTCGTCTATTTATTAAATGAACGAACATGAACATACCTCCGTTCGTGTGCGTTCGGTTCGTTTACAGGCCTACTATCTTGGGTAGTATATTCACTTGGTTTATTGGTCGGCCAAATATGGCGGCTAGTAGATTGGATAGGATTTTGATCTCTACGGACATTGCTTGTGTATTTCCTGGGCTGATGCAGTTTACTCTACCAAGAAGATTATCGGATCACAACCCGATGGTGTTGAAAGCAAAGAAGCAAAGGAAACTCATAAGGCCTTTCAAATGGTTTAACCATTGGGCTGACGACCCAATTCTGTTTGATCGAATTAAGCATGTGTGGGTGTCGAATAGAGGTAATAGCATTATGCAGTCGTTGTTGCTTACTAAGGGTATGACAAAAGAAAGGGAAATATCGATTCGAGAATCCAACCCAGAATCTGCTGAAATAATTTGGAAATTAATTGATGATTTGGAAAAAAAAGTGTATATCTAATCCTAGTTCAGTTGCTGCTCAATCTGAACTTGTGAAATTGAAAGCACGGTTGTGGGAAGTACTAAGGAAGGAAGGAAGATAGTGGCTCCAAAAGTCCAGACTTAGGTGGTTTAAAGAAGGGGATATAAACACGAGGTTTTTTCATTTAATTGCTTCCAAAAGAGCAAAATTAAATCAAATTTCCAAGCTGAAGGTTCATAATTCGGTATTGAAGCACCAAGCAAGGATTCAACAAGCCTTTGTAAGCCCCTTTCGAGCTATTTATAATGACGCGAGTTCTATTCCAGTAAAAAACATGGATATTCCGCTCAAGAGATTGGGTGTTGCCACTAGAAGGTTTATTGAGAGGCCATTTTTCGAAGAAGTATGGTTCGTAATTAATTCGTCCGATGATTCGAGAGTGCCAGGTCCGGATGGTTTCAGCATGGATTATCTCAAAAAAAATTGGATGGTTATAAAGTTTGATGTCATGCAGTTCATGACCGATTTTTTCTGGGGAAGGATTGAGGATATCTCTTTTAATAAATCTTTTATCGCCCTAATCTCAAAAAAAAGAGATTCTTCCTATCTAGAGGACTATAGACCAATTTCACTGGTGGGAAGTTTATACAAAATTGTGTCTTGGGTTTCGACTAAGAGAATGGCTAGCTGTCTTAAAGAAGTATTGGGGGAGAATCAGTTTGCCTTTATTTCGGGTAAGCAGATTGCGGACTGCATCATGATTGCTAATGAAGTCATTGATGATATTTCCAAAAGAAAGAAAGAAGCAGTAATTTTTAAGGCAGATTTTAGTAAAGCGTATGATACTGTTGATTGGCACTTTCTCAATCTGATTCTTAAGAAGATGGGTTTTGGAAAAAGATGGAGAAAATGGGTCCATTTTTGTATCTAGACTCCATCCATTACTGTTCTTGTTAATGGCTGCCCTTCAAACAGTTTTTCAATTAAGAGGGGCCTCAGGCAGGGCTGCCCGTTATCGCCTCTGCTTTTTAATGTAGTTGGGGAGGCTCTTAGTGGTTTGTTAAAGAAAGCTACTGCAATTGGGTTATGTGGTGGAGTAGTTGGGGCTGGAAGGTTAGAAATTTCGCATATCCAATATGCAGATGATCTCCTGTTGTTTTCAGCATCTAATGAAAGGAGTTTGAAGAACTTTAATCGTGTTCTTAAAATATTTGAGTTGGCAGCAGGCTTGAAATTAAACATGCAGAAGTCCAAGATATTTTGCATTAATGTTGAAGAAAATAGACTTAGTAATTGGGCGGAATCATTGAATTGTGGAAGTGCTTCCCTGCCTACGACTTATCTAGGTCTTCCTTTAGGCCATAATAAAAATTCCAAAGCTTTGTGGTAACCAGTGATGGACAAGGTTAAGGCTCGTTTGCAGAGCTGGAAAGGTAAATGTTTATCATTCGCGGTCAGGCTTACTCTGATTAAATTAGTATTAAACAATTTACCCGTTTACTTTATGTCATTATTCCCTATTCCAAAGACTGTAGCAGATTCTTTAAACAAATGTATAGCTTCATTTCTATGGAAGGGTAATTTAGATAGGGGAATACATTGGGTAAAGTGGGAGACTATTTGTGGGCCAAAGTCCTTTGGGTATTTAGGTTTATTCGATGTCAAAACTAGGAACAGAACATTGCTTAACAAGTGGTTTTGGCGTTTCGGTGAGGAGAATGAAAGTCTTTGGAAAAGAATTGTTTAGGCTAAGTATAATTATGTTCTAGATTATGTTTTCCCAGGAGTGGTTAACCTGAGAAAATCATCTTGGGTTTGGCGTTCTATCGTCAACTCGATACTTTCCAATGAAGGTAATTTGTTTCCTGATATTAGGTGCATTATGGGTAATGGTGCTAAAATAGATTTTTGGAATGATCATTGGACTGAAATGTTTTTTCTTAAAGCTTATTTCCCTAGATTTTTAGCTTGGCTTTGAAATAATCTGGGAAGATTATTGAGTTTGGGTCTTGGGAGAATGGGGCATGGGTTTGGAGGATAGAGTTGAGGAGAAATTGTTTTGCTTGGGAGACTTCTCTTTGGGCGGATTTCTTAATGGTTCTTAGAAGGGCTGTTAGCTCAGCTCCTGCTCCTGACAGATTATATTGGGGTGATGCCCCTAATGGTGGTACACACCTAAGTCGTTTTGTTCAAAGCTCGCTGCAGTCGGCAAAGTGGAAGATTCTATCTGGAAAGTTGTATGGTGTAATTTTGTCCCTCCTAAAGTTTCTGTTTTTGTTTGGAAAGTTGTGCACCAAAGATTGTCGGTTACCTCAGAGCTAGAAAATAGAGGTGTTTGTTGTTCCGAGAATATTCTTTGTTCTTTCTGCAATTATAATCCTGAAACTATCAACCATGTACTGTGTCATTGCAAATGGGTCTGGCAGGTTTGGCAAAGATGGTGTTCTGTGTGGAACATTAGTATTGTTTTCCCTTTTAATGTTAAAGTATTACTATAGCTATGGGTTTCACATAAAATCAAAAAGAAATTACGTGCATTATGGTACATCGGGTTCTTTGGATTTATCTGGCAAATTTGGTTGTTTAGAAACAAAATCAGGTTTGAGGGTAGTCCTTTCTCGGTGGATCAGATGTTTCATCAAGCTATTGTTCAAATAGGTATTTGGGCTAAATCGAATTGGCTTATGTTGATCCCGAGTGTTCAAGATTTTGTCCGATGCCCCGAATCCTTTGTGCTTGGTTGTTGTTGAATGGTTACTTAATATTTGTTACAGATCATTGTTGTTGGCTACCCTGATTCGGTCTTCTTCTTCTCCAGCTTATGGTGGAGGATCGGTTGAATAGCAGCTCCTTTCTGGTTTTACGTACTGGAATTTGCTTTCCAGTAGTGGTTGTTTTTAAGCAGATTTTGTGATTGCTTTGAGGAAGCTTGTATCAGTGTTGTATATATTTTACTATTCCTTTTATCGTCCTCGGACTGCCACCGCTTCAAGGTATACTCTTTTTCCTCCAAATTAGGTTCTAGGGAGGTTTTTTTTTTACCAGATTTCAAAAAAAAATCCAAACTTAATGAATATAAATAATTTGTGTGTAAATGTCTATAAATTTGTATATTTCTAACGTATCATTCATTAATTTATCATTTATTATCTTTACATCCATGCATTTGATTGTGGTTTTGGTAAAATGAAGCAATGTTACTTTATATCAAGGGTTAATGGAATAATGTCCAACATAAATGGATCACAATCTATGTTAATTTTTTAGGTAAAGGGATATCCTTTTCAAATAAAATCGAGTGAATTAAATGATTTCTAAGGTCAATTATTTTTACAAGGAAATTCACCCTTAATTTAAATTTTGGACTCAAATATGTAAAATTCCATTATTTTAGGCAACATATAATCAGGAGCAGGAGGTACTAATTTTGGGTGTTGTGGGGTGCTTACCTTTCTCCACCTATAATTGACTCTCGAATCCTTAAAAATGAATTTATGGACATCCTTTTCTTACCATGTTGATCTTGCTGTTTCATTGTTCAAATGTCTCAGGTTCATTATTGTATTTGCTCAACACAGGTTTTCTTTCTACTATTCCTGCTCCTGATGGATCTTCTCCTTACGAAATACTGGCACTTGACTGTGAAATGGTAAATTCCTGTGTCAGTTTATGACTTAATCATAATGACGTTTTACTTATTTGTGGAATGAGATAAAATCATGTAAACTGTTAGAGAATGTACAGTGACAAGGTAACGTTTCTTTCTTAAGAAGAAATTAGCTAAAATCCTACAAGAGCTCGAGATCTTTTCCTAGAATTGCTTTGGCTGGCTAATTTGTCTCTGTTCCCACCAGTGGTTTGGAAGTAGTCTATTTGATTGATAGTCTTGTTATCTTGTATCACTAATCTTATACTAAACTTACAAATGTTCATATCTGGTGTGAATTTATGTTATTGTTTTCTTAAGTTGAAAATAACTTTTATATAATCTTGAATGACTGTGCTTCTTACCTTTGGATGTGGCTATTGATTTTACTTGTATTTGTGTAGTTGATCTTATGTGCTCATCGTGACGGACTTCATTTATTTCTCATATTTTTGTCTTCTTATGTTCATGTAGTGTATAACAAGTGACGGTTTCGATCTTACAAGAGTGACCTTGGTTGATATTGAAGGACAGGCATGTTGTACAGAGTTTCTCCTCTTTTCTTTCATTTTTATGATTTCACGTACATTTTGTAGTCAACTATTTTCTTGTATTATGTGCATGTTGTGTTTGTGGATTTAATTTACGTTTATTTCTTTTAGATAATTTTGCTTGTGACCTATGATTGGCATTTATTGTATCAAATACAGATCATCCATCATATCACTTTTTATCGACTTTTTTTCCAGAACATGTTACACATTCCCGTTAAAGAGACTGAAAAAAAAGAAGCAACCCATCTTTTTATTGCCGCAGCATGTAAATGTTACAACTCATTTACTAGATAAAATGGCTAAAGCTGCAATGACTGTTTTGTTGACAGGTTGTACTGGATAAATTGGTTAAACCATCAAATCCTATCACTGATTACAACAATACAAGGTAAATGTTAATTGAAACGTTGAAGTTAGCTCTTAATAGATTTTGTTCTTCAACTGCAGACTTGATGAGAAGCTTTAGTTGGATCCTGACAAAGGCATTTTATTTTACACATTTTACTTTCCAGATACATGAAAATTATGTTTCTTTTGTCTATGATCTCTTAGTGCCATGTGGTTTTTATAGAAAAGCATTGGTCGAGACTATGCAGGTTATCTTTTGTTTAAAATTTTCCCATGTTTCAATTTTTTTATCCGAATTTGGATTGACAGATTTGATATCTTTGGTCATCCAACTCGGAGATCTTTCTCCCTCTCCCTATACACATACCCAAGTTATTATCTCCTCTCTTTAAGCCAATTCATGATTTTCTTTATTGCTTCAGCAGGTTTAGTGGAACTACATACAGATGTTGAGTGGAGTTACTACGACTCTTCAAGATGTTCAGGTTCATTCCCTTCGTTAATCATCACCAATCAATAATTTTACTGCAATATTGTTAAATCAATGTTCCATTAAAAGATATTTCATACGTAAATTATTGATAGTTGCTTCGCGTCTTCTGGAAGATTTTCTAAAGCTGGTTCACAAAGATACCGTCTTAGTTGGACATTCCTTGAAGAGTGACTTATTAGCTTCGAAGATTTCTCATGATTTGATAATTGATACCTCTGTATTATACAAACACCCTCGTGGTGGATCTTACAAAAGCGCTCTTCGAGTTCTTGCCAAGAGATTTCTTTATAGGGAAATACAGAAGTCTGGGACCGGACATGATAGCATCGAAGATGCAAAAGCTGCTATGGATTTGGTTCTGTTAAAGATTAGAAATGGCAAGTAATTCTTTTCTATGCATTCGCACATTTCGACATCACATGATAGAAATTTGCACAGTTTACATCCTTTTACATCAAGAACTAGAATATAGCTTGTAGCTGAAGGGTTATAATACAATTACTTTTGTTTCTTGATGTATATACTTATATGTATGTAACTTCTTACAATGTCTTTTCTTCTTGTGTTGGGACCTGATTTTGGTTCGCCGCCATCCTTTATGCGCAGAAAGTTCCTTACCCTTTTGGGTGAGTGTGGCAAGACCTCCTCTTTCATTGATGATATTTCCATAGTCAAGCGATATGCTTCTGAGTCATCCCATGCGATCCCGGTTTGCTCTGAAGATGAGACTCTTTTAAAGGCTAGAAAAGAGGTAAGGCTTTGTTGTTGCTTTTCTGGTATACCTTCATCTGTTCCAGCTGGCTTATCAACTTCTTAAATTATGCATTCTGCTTGGTCAAGAACGATCGTTTACACTTCGTCTGTACACAGTTTTCTGAACTCAACTCCTATTTCAGAAAACAAACCGAAGACGAAGTAAATTTGAATGGGAAGCTTGCGGAGATGATATCATTCGTTACATGTGATAAGAAACCAGCCAAACAAAAAGGAGTCAAATACAATATTTCAACTGAGCTCAAGGAAATTTTAACTCGCATTGATGCTATGGTTCGTAATCTTCACACTACATTACCCGCTAACTCTATTTATAGTATACACCAGGCATGGGGACATAGCCATTGTTCATAGGTACGTTTTGCTTAACCCGACACTCATACTGTGGAATATATTTTTATCCGTCTTTTGATGATGTTGCCCTGTGTCGACACCGTTTTTCGTCTGGCTGACGAAATATTATTTTTTTCTCTCCAAAAAGAAAGAACAAATTAGTGAATTTGTTAGAGAAATCTTTAGTGAGGAGCTAAGGTAGTGAATACAGACTTTGTTGAGAAATCGAACTACTATAAATCCTTGTATCAATTGTCTATCTTTTTAATCTCCTTACTCCCTAAACTCAAATCCACTTCGACTCCTATTGACAAATCATTTGGTTGTCAATCAAGCTTCATCGATCAATCCCAAAATCAACTTTAAAAAATTTAAATGAAAATTTTTGAATAATTTAAATATGTATTTTAACATAAACTTAAATTGATTATGCTCATTGAGAAATGAAAAAGAGAAACAATGAAAAATATGAGTTTTATTTTAAGCAGAAAAAATTTTATTTTACTGCGAAAAAAAAATATTGATTATAAATTTTAATTAAATTTAGATTATTTTAATGAAAAATATGACTATTTAATAGAATACCGGAGGTCAAGATCATGGTTTTCCATTGTCCCCTTGTCTTCAGAACTGTACCGAAAATAATGATAATACGATTAAAAATAGTGAGACTTTGATTTAAATATAATGGTTGAAATCTGAGACACGTAGAACTATTGGTTTCATTTAAAATAAAAAATAATAATATTTAATTTAAATTATAAATTTACATCATTTTGATATCTTTAACGATGTTAGGTTTAACTGTTGTGTTGATTTCTTTTGCAAACAAATTGAGTCATAAAGTACGAAGACAGTAAAATTTGAGCAACTGTACGGTGTTTTATCATGGGTAAGTGGTACACAACTTTCTTAATCATCATAGCTTCTGATTGTGCCTATAATAAAAATAAAGTTGTTAAGGTCGTTCAAATTTTTAAAGTTTTTATTACTTTTTTATTGTTGTAATGCCTCGCAATTACTATCCAAGCCAATGCCTTGAGTCAGAAAGTGGTTATGACAGTTAGGGGCTAAAACTATCGTAGCTAACTTGGTTAAAACTCTTGGCTTTGACAGTTGGTGAAAAGAGAGGAAAGCCTAGTTTGTTATTGATGTACCAGTCAACTTGGGGAAGAATCATTAGTTATAAATAATGATGTGAGTTGAGAGGGTTCATAGAGGGAAAAATAACAAATTGTTTAGGTTATTCCTAAGAGAGGTTTAACTCAGTTTATCTCTTGCTTTGAAGCTGTGTAACTCTGTTGATTGCTTTCATAAATTCTTTCCCTCCCCGTGGATGTAGGTCACTTTGACTGAAGCACATAAAACTTTGGTGTTCTTGATTTTCTGGTTTGTTTTCTGGATTCTTGTTATGTGCTCGTTCTTCGGTTAGTTATTGGTAGATTGCACAACAAGTGGCGCCGTCTGTGGGAACAAATCAACGATGATGGGATCTGCCAAGTTTGATATCAAGAAATTCACCGGAAAGAATGACTTTGGCCTATGGAGAGTGAAGATGAGAGCCCTTCTAGTACAACAGGGAATTGTGGAAGCACTGCAAGGACCAACAACGTTGCCTACTGAGATGCCCGAAAAAGAAAGAAACAGTATCTTGGAAAAGGTTCACAGCGCGATAATTCTGAGCCTAGGTGATAAAGCTCTGAGGGAAGTGTCAAGAGAGACAACGGCTCAGGAACTCTGGGCTAAACTTGAATTGCTCTATATGACTAAATCTCTAACCAACAAACTCTTCTTAAAACAACGCATGTACTCCTTCAAGATGCATGAAGAGAAATCAATCTTAGAGCAGATTGATGAGTTTACTAAGATCATAGATGATCTTGAAAACATTGATGTCAAGATGGAGGACGAGGATAAGGCTTTACTGTTGTTAAACTCTATATCCAAGAGTTATGAGCATTTCAAAGATGCAATGCTTTATGGAAGAGTGCAGACAATTTCACTAGATGAGGTTCAATCGCTGATTAGAGCTAAAGAGCTTCAAAAGAAACATGATATGAATGAGGAGAACAGTGGAGATGGTCTTACTGTTAGAGGAAGATCAGATAGAAGAGACTCGAGGAACAATCAGAACATATCAAGATCGAGAAAAGGAAAGAAAAATGAAAATCAACCATCAAAGGGACCGTTCAAGTGTTACCACTACCATAAAGAAGGCCACTTCAAAAGGAATTGTCCTGACAGAAAGAAAAATTATCAAGAAAAGCCAAAAGATTCAGGAGAAGTAAGTGTAGTCTCTGATGGCTATGATTCGGCTGAAGCTTTGGCAATTACTGAATCAGAACCAAGCAAATAATGGATTCTTGACTCAGGTTACTCCTTCCATATGTGTCCTCATAAAGATTGGTTTGAGACACTCCAACTGGTAAATGGTGGAACTGTACTGCTTGGAGACAATAAAGCATGCAAGGTGGTTGGTAGTGGGACAATCAGGATAAGGATGTTTGATGGAGCTGAAAGAATACTGCAACATGTCAGGTACATACCAGAACTTAAAAGGAATTTGATTTCCTTAGGAATGTTAGAATCAAGTGGCTATTCTTTTAAGGCAGAAAATGGTTGTATAAGAGTAACTAAAGGCTCTTTAATTGCCATGAAAGGAGTTAGAAGTAATGGTCTATATTCACTAATTGGAAGAACTGTGATTGGTAACTCGTCAAATGTAGTTCAATCTGAAACTGACAAAGCTAGACTATGGCATATGAGATTGGGACATGTAAGCGAGAGGGGCCTACAAGAACTATCTAAACAGAACTTGTTTGGTGATGACAAAATTAATAAATTGGAGTTTCGTGAACAATGTGTGTTGGGGAAGGCAACTAGAGTAAAGTTCTCCATTGGAATTCATACAACAAAGAAAGCATTAGACTATGTACACAGTGATCTATGGGGTCCTGCTATAACTCAAACACATGGAGGCGGGAGGTATTTTTTGTCTATTATAGATGATTACACTAGGAGAGTATGGGTTTTCATTCTAAAAACAAAAGATAAAGCTTTTGAACGGTTCAAGGACTGGTTAACTCTCACTGAAAACAAGATGGAAACAAAATTGAAGCATTTGAGAACTGACAATGGCCTGGAATATTTTTCAGAGCAGATTAATGAGTTGTGCAGAAAAAATGGTATTACAAGGCACAAGACAGTTTGAAATACCCCTCAGCAGAATGGATTAGCCGAGAGGATGAATATAACTCTCCTAGAGAGAGTGAGATGCATGCTACTGAATGTTGGTTTACCCAAAAGTTTTTGGGGTGAAGCAGTGTCAACAGCTTGTTATCTTATTAATAGATGCCCATCGACAGCTATTGGAATAAAGACCCCTTTGGAAATGTGGTATGGGAAACCAGTTAACTACAACAACCTCAAAGTCTTTGGATGTTTAGCATATGCTCACATCCAACAAGATAAATTGGAGGTAAGAGCTTTGAAGTGTATTTTCATTGGCTATCCTCTCGGAACCAAGGGTTATAAACTGTGGTGTATGAAGCCTGGCCAACAGAAATGTATCGTTAGTAGAGATGTGATATTTGATAAGTCCAAAATGGCGAACCTGTAAAGTTATGTTACTAAGAATAGTGTTACTAAGGAGGGCATTCCAATTGAGGTGGAGTTGCATCAACAACAAACAATGGTTGATCAAAGAACTGAAGTGCATGATTAAGATGGAGAAAACTAACAAGAAGCTGAACCGGAAACTAGATTAGATGACTACAATCTGGTTAGAGATAGACAAAGAAGAACCATCAGACCACCAGACAGATATGGCCAAGCAGACCTGATCTCTTACGCATTGAACGTTGCAGAAGAGATTGAAGAGGCTGAACCAAACTACTTCAAAGAAGCACTGAAAAGTAAGGATAGGCATAAGTGGATTGAAGCAATGGATGAGGAAATAGCTTCTCTGATGAAAAATAAAACCTAGGAGCTTGTGGATAGACCAAAGAACCAACGAGTAGTAGGTTGCAAATGGATATTCAAAAAGAATGAGGGCATACCAAGTGTTGAAAAGGATAGGTATAAAGCCAGGCTTGTTGCAAAGGGATTTACACAGGTCGAAGGAATTGACTTTAGTGAAATTTTTTCACCGGTTGTAAAACATTGCTTAATCAGGTTGATTTTAGCACTAGTTGCTCAATATGACTTGGAACTGGAGCAATTAGATGTTTAAACTGCCTTCTTACATGGAGAGTTGGAAGAAACTATCTATATGGACCAGCCAGATGGGTATTGCACTCTTGAAACCAAGGACAAAGCCTGCTTGCTAAAGAAATCACTGTATGGACTTAAACAAAGCCCAAGACAATGGTATAAAAGATTTGATGAATTTATATTAAGGATTGGTTTTGCTAGAAGCAGCTACGAGAGTTGTGTATACATGAGGAAGCAAGATGAAAAAAAAGTACTAATTTGCTCCTATATGTGGATGATATGCTAGTAGCAAGCAAGAGCAACGAGGAAGTCCAGGAAATTAAAGATATGCTCAATTCAAAATTTTGGTATGAAGGATTTAGGGCCTGGTACGAATATCTTAGGGATGAAAATCACAAGAGATAGAAAGAAAAGCAGCTTGTTCTTGTCCCAGAAGTCATATATTCAGAAAGTATTAATAAGGTTCAATATGAATAAGGCCAAGCAGGTTACAACACCAATTGGCCAACACTTTAGATTGTCAAACTCTCAAGCACCTGAGAGTGAAGATGAGAAAAAATACATGGAGAGTGTCCCTTATGCTAGTGGGTTTGGTCGCATTATGTATGGAATGGTTTGTTGCATACTAGACTTGGCTTACGTTGTCAGTGTCATAAACAGATTTATGGCAAATCCTGGACAAGCTCACTGGGAAGCTTTGAAGTAGACCCTGAGATACTTAAGGGATTCTATTGAGTTAGGACTATTGTTTAAGAAACAAAAAAATGAAAGGGAGAAAGTGGTTGGCTATGTGGACTCTGATTATGCAGGGAGCATTGACATTATGAAGTCACTAACCGGAATCGTTTTCACAGTCTTTGGTACTGCAGTAAGCTGGAAATCCAATCTCTAATCTGTTGCAGCTCTTTCAACAACTGAGGCTGAATATATTGCTGTGACAGAAGCAATTAAGGAGGCTATGTGGCTAAAGGGCATGGTTGAAGAACTTGGTATACAGCAGAAGGTTGTAACCGTGTTTTGTGATAATCAAAGCACAATCCACTTGACAAAGAACCAGGTCTTTCACGAGAGATCTAAGCATATAGACGTGAAACTTTATTTTGTGATGGATGTGGTTGCTAAGGGTTCGATAATAGTAGAGAAGATATCCACTGAAGAAAATCCAGTTGACATGCTCACTAAGGCACTACCCACAGCTAAGTTCAGACACTGTCTGGACTTAGTGAACTCAATTGAAAAATAAAAGCCTTTGGAGCTGAGTGGAGGGAATTTTTTTAAAAGGTTTGTAATTGAGAGTCAAGGTGGAGAATTGTTGTAATGCCTCGCAATTATTGATCCAAGCCAATGCCTTGAGTCAGAATGGCTATGACAGTTAGGGGCCAAAACTATCGTAACTAACTTGGTTAAAACTATTGGCTTTGACAGTTGGTGAAAAGAGAGGAAAGCCTAGTTTGTTAGTCAACTTGGGGAAGAATCATTAGTTATAAATAATGATGTGAGTTGAGAGGGTTCATAGAGAGAAAAATAACATATTGTTTAGGTTATTCCTGAGAGAGGTTTAACTCAGTTTATCTCTTGCTTTGAAGCTGTGTAACTCTGTTGATTGCTTTAATAAATTCTTTCCCTCCCCGTGGATGTAGTCACTTTGACTGAACCACGTAAAACTTTGGTGTTCTTGATTTTCTGATTTTTTGGTTTGTTTTCTGGATTCTCATTCCGTGTTCGTTCTTCGGTTAGTTATTGGTAGATTGCACAACATTTATCAAAAAAAAAAAGTTTATTAGTTTTTTAAAGAAAACTTGAACGAAATTAAATGAGTTATTCAAGTAAATATAATTTAATATTATATCAAATAAATTCATCATATGTATTACTGTGCGTTATGAATATAAATTTATTTTATTATTTTCTATTATATATATATTCTATTTAAAAATAATTTAATTTAAAATAAAATAGTTTAATTATTAATATATTGGTTTGTGTTTCATAGTAATTAATTACACCTTAAAAAATCAAGGCGACAATTCTTTTGTCAAACATCCATTGATAAGGGCTTACCAGACTTAGAAGATTGTCTTTTAAGGGATTTTATACGGGCAAGTCATAAAATTATAAGGAAAATTTTACAACGTTCGACTATAACCGTTAAGCACATTAATAATAAAAAAATTTACAACATTCGATGAATATCGTTAAGCATTATTAATGATGAGCATCGCTGAATATCATTAATTTAATTTATAAAATTTTAGTATTTTAAAAGGTTTAATATATAATTATAAATTAATTAAAATTTTAAAGGTAAATTAATTACATTATTTTCATAATTTTTTAATAATTTTTAAAAAGTAAATTATAATTTTTTTATTATTAAAAAATTATAGAAAATAATGTAATTAATATTTTATTTTAAATAATTTATTTTTAAATTTTTAACTAATTTATAATTATATGTTGAGTACTTTAAAATTTTAATTTTTTTATAAATTAAATTAATAGTGCTCAATAATACTCATCGTTAATGATGCTTAACAGTACTCGTAGAACGTGACAAACTCATCTAAATTATAATAAATATAAATCACTTTATTTAACAATTATAATAAATATATCACTCTATTTTAAGCCAATAATAGGCTTTAAACTTTTAGTTAAAATCAAGATGCTCTATTAATCAATTATAATAATTAAATTATTTTATTTATCAATTATAATAATCTAATCATTCAATTATAATTTTTGGAAAATATTTGTTACATACTGAAGACACCTAATTTCGTCCCTTTCCATTCGATTAAAATTATTATATTATATAATATAGTTACGTTATTTCAAATTATATAATATATATATATATATATATACTGAAGACACATAATTTCGTCTCTTTCCATTCGATTAAAATTATTATATTATATAATATAGTTACGTTATTTCAAATTATATTATATAATATATATATATATATACATTATTTATGTTATACATTTTCATGCCCAAAACAACATGACCCAATACAATAAAACATTACAACAGCAGCCCAAGACCAAAACCCAACGCGCATTCCAGCTGCAACAACTCGGATCCAGTGCAACAGTCCAAACACGCGACCCGAACATGCCTGGAGCACTCGAACCGACTACGAACCTAGACCAGCCTCCAAGCAGCCCGAATCAGCTAGGGTTTTCGAACCCTAGTTTGCCCATCTCTCAGCGTCGCATGGAGTTAACAACCCGTGTCCGAGTTTTGCGGCACACGCCACCAATCCTAACCCGTCCGGCGCTCGTTAGACCATCACCAACAAACAAGTCATCAAGAAGTGTTCTAGTGTGAATGAAACACTGAAAATCGTAGTAGTTGAGTCCAAATCGGACTCTAAAAATAGCTAATGTCAAAGCTATAAAAGGATGTAATCACCACCGTTTTTTTTACACACGATTTACATATAAATACACAAGAAAACAGAAAAACAAATACGAAGAACAAGGCTTGTAAGCGTTCGAAAACAAAGAAATAATAAGGTATCCGATCTATCCATTTGTTTTAAAATAAATGATCGATGACGACTCTAACCCAATTATTCAAATCGAAGCCCAATTCCGAGCCCACCCGAAAGACGGTTCCGACAAATACATAACGACAAAGTGTTAGGAATAATGATGTTGCAAAATAGATTTGTTAAGGAATTATTATTAAAATAAATAAAAGTGAATAACAAAAATATTATTGTGCCGTGGTAAATCATTATTTAGAAGTAGTTTTAGCGTGTAATCGTATAATAGACGTCACTCCTAGATTAACATATAGATTCATACATCTAAATAAGAAAGGTAGAACTCAAATAAAACTATTTTTTGAAGAGGCGACTAACGAAAAACTAGAAAAGAGAGAAAGATATTAATAAAAGTAACAAATAATTAAAATGATAAATAATAAACTTTAAGATCTAAATAAAATGAGACAAGAAAATATCAAAGCTATTGATGAAACAATTATATTAATTATATGTGATTCATCTCTTTTGATTTAGACGGAAAATCACAGTTGATGTTCGGTCAATAGTGTTTAAGATATGAATATGGATGGAAAAATTGTAATACCCCAAAATTCAAATAATGACCAAAATGCAAATTTTGAAAGTTTGATGGTCAAAGTAGGAAATTTGGGAAACATTTAAGGAATTAAGTGGTAATTTTCCCAAAAATAATTTTATTCCATAAATGGATTTATTTAATGACCAAATTATAAATTTGGTAAAGTTTGGTGAGCAAAATATAAACTTTGGAAAGTTTAGGAACCAAAATGTAATTTTGGAAAAATTAAAAACGGGTCACGAAAATAAGAAATAAAAATATTATTTTCACATTTTTAAAATATTGGAAAATAATATTTAATAGTTTAATTTCATGTTTAATTTGAATTGTTTGATTAAAGTGACTGAATTGCAATTTTTGGAAATTACAAGGGTAAAATGGTAAAGTGAAAAACTAATTTGTTCATCTTTGACTATTAAAAGATGATAAGGCTGATATTTAATTGATTTTGAAGATGATAAGGATGTGTATCTTCGTTTAATGGTGATTATAAAGTTTTATTAAGGTAATTTGGTATTTTTCAAGTTAATGATTTAAATAATTCTTTTTAAAGGATGATAAGCATGATATCAATCAAACATATCATGCCAAAATGTTCTTCTCTTCTCCATGGACGTGAGAAAGCTCTCAAGGTAAGAAAAATATTTTATTTTAAAATTTTGAGCTAATTCCTTTGGAATTGGAGTTATGTCGTGAGATAGGAAAGTGATCTAAGCGAGAAACGCTATCATTTGGTACCAATATTGTTTTCCAATTTTGCTGGATTTAAAAGATCCCAAATCTAAGGGTTTATGTTCATGATATGATTCATGAAATTGATGATGAATCTTGATGTTTTTGAAGTTGTAGATTAATATTCAAACATGAAAGATGATTAGAACATGTTTAATCTTTTTAGAACTTGTTCTTTAAATTTTGGCCATGAATGGTTTGAGTGAGAAAAATTATGGAAAATTATATATTGGTTGGAAATGATGAAGGAAGTATTCTACAAGCTTTAGGAAAAATGGGGACCATTTCGTAAGTTTTTGAAAAGTTGAGGATAAATTCATAAATTCTGGAAAATTGATGGGTTGTTATATAAGTGTTGTATAGTTGATGTACTACACTGGAAATTGTGTTTGGAAATTTAAATGAGTGTTATATGTGAAAAATGACTATTTTGGAAGTTTGAAAAGATTAGTGATTTAAGTACAACAATTGCATAGTTGGAGTTCTTAAATATAATTATGCCTTTGTAAAGCATTTGTATGATAGTAATTACAATGTTGGAATTTTGGTATTAAGAATTTATGTGATAAAATGGTGAATGACCATTTTGTGTAAATTGGAAAGGTTGGTTCCAATGTTAAAAGGAATTATTAAGAGTTAAGTATTTGATAGATGATGAGTATCAAATATATTATGGAGTTATTTTGGGATATGTTTATGTTAGTAAAATACTAACATATATATCGTTATGAAATTTGTGAATTATACAGATTATGATTGATTTGCAAGTGAAGCAAGTCAAGTGTAAAAAGGGCTTATTGTGGACAATAGTGAGACACATATATTTGGAAAATTATAAAGTGTCAAGGTGAGTGCAATACATGCATGAAACTATACATGGATGTTTTATACATCATCAGGAAGACTTGCGATAAGTCGACCTTATTTATATGAGCATGATAATATGTAATTTTTATAACTTTGATATGACATTGATATGTCATAGTATGAAATTTTAATGCATTGATCATGAATGTTATTTCGGGTATGAACTGCCCATTGTTAAATTATGATAATATACTTTGCCATGAATGGATCAAATAAAATTGACTATATGCCCAAGTATGTTATTGAGGATCAGTGGTATTAATGACATGCCATAGAGTCTAGCAGCTGCAGAATTAAGTTGTACTATAGTGTCAAAGAAGATACATAGTACAAGTTAGGTGGGTAAAACCCGACCTCAGCACTATGGTGAATTATTAGGTGAGTAATGCTCGACCTCAACACTTCGGTGCAATAATTGACTCCTATACCGGGTTTCTCATACAGTTATACTATGGGCTAAGATTTATGATTATGATTTATGGTTTATTGGTTAATAAATGATAAACTGGCAAATAAGCTTACGAGCTTATGGAATAATGGCAAGTATATTGGTAAAATAAGCTTACGAGCTTATGGGATAAATGGTAAGAGATTTTATCTTATTTTGATAAAGGAAAAATATTAGATATGTTTGTAACATGATCTAATGGGATTTGTTTTTTACTTTGAAAAACATGCATGAATTGTATTGCACTGTTTATTGTTTTAATTGCCTCACTAAGTATATACTTAGCGTGTGATGATTTTCACGCGTAAGTAAAAAGCCAGCAGTGGAATAAAGAGTTTAAAGCGACATCAAGCATCGAGGTGTATATTTTCAATATCAGTAAGACATCCTAAGATGTAATGTAGACTTAATTAGTGGCATGTAATTATTAATGTTTTATTTGTTTTGTTGAATAAATTTGGAAACTAAATAATAATTTTATGAGTTTTGTATAATGCTGAAATTACTGTAGCAGTTACTGTAGCAGTGCATCGATACACAATTATAATTCGATGTTTTATGCATCGGTGCACTGTTCATGTTACTGTAGCGCATCGGTACATTGTTCATGTTACTGTTCACAAAACATGATTTATATGATATGATATTTGTATAATATCATTTACCATTTTAAGAAAATAAATTTTAAATCGATTATTAATTGAAAAAAATGGTTTTAAAAATTCAGTTGACACCTATAGTCTGCATAGGTATAATTATACGGGTTATGGGTGTTACATTTATTGGTATCAGAAAACTTAAAGTTTAAGAAGTGTCCTCTTTTTGTAATTGAATTTTATATATGGTCTCTTATTACATGTTGGTATGAGGTCTAGAATTGCACGTATAGACCAAATGTAGCTGTATTGATTTGGTTCTGACAAATCTCATATATTTATCAAAGGTTTTGTTGTTGATTTTTTATCATTATTTAGTAATTTGACAGAGAAATAATATTTTCGAAGGTATAGCAAATTATCCCTGCTCCGCAATTGAGAGAGTCTTATAAAGTGGCTCGATGTGAGATTCATGTATGACTAGCGTTTGACAAATATTTCTAAGGCAATCTTATTGCTAAATTGGTTTCAGAGGATCGTATGTTGAGACCTTGATAATATCTTACAATTTGGAGGATGAGGGTGATAGGCACGAATGTGATTTAGTTAGTGCATTTAGAGTTTTTTTTTTTAAGTTCAATGCATTGAGAGTTAATGAAATTATTTTGGATAAAATTGAACCAAATCTTTCGTGCCTTATCTACAGAGGATGGTCAACTCTCTTAGGGTGTTTAAATCATTGGCCGTGTGCTGGAGAAGCTTGATATCATTTACAAATTTCTAGTTTGAGCATATTATTTGTTTAAATGTGAATTTATATATTTTCTGGAGTTATCTTGGATAAGAGTGACCAAAACTCGACTCGAAAAATCAATATTTTTTTAATTTCGAGTTATTCAAGTCGAATTATTCGAGTTAACTTGAATTATAAATTTGGTTTTCGAGCTTGAGTCAAGTTAAAATTTTGAAATTTCGAGTTGCTATAAAAACTAAAAATTTGAATAAGTATTTTGATAATTTTACGATTTAGTCCCTGATTACATTATTCCTTCAAGTCCTCCTTCATTTTAAGTCCATTTGTTTTTATCAAATTTGAATTACATGCTCCTAAAAATCATAGAATACATATGTACTTTTAATTCCTATTTTTGATAACACTTTTTATTTTTTTATTTAGTCCCTAATTTTTTCATATTTTCCTTATTTCTTCAATTCATCTTTTACTTTAAGTATTTTTTTTATCAAATTTGAACCACATTCTCATATACCATAATAGAATATCCATGTGACTCCAGTTCTTACTTATTTTTTATTAAAATGCACTCTCTTTTTTATTTAGTCCATTAACTTTGCATTTTACTTAATTTGGTCTTTAAACTACAATTATTTGCAAATTCTTTCTTCCCATCAATTCCTTGACTCCTTTATACTCTCGTCAATATTTTACCCTCAAAATAATTTCTTTAGAATATAATATTATGAATATATGCCATAATTTTAAATTGTATTTGATACATTAAATAACATTATAATGTGAAAATAATATATATATATATATATATGATTAGAGAAAGTCAAAAAATTAGAACAAATTATTAAAATAATAAACTAAATAATTATAATAAAATTAGTATAGAAATTTGAATAACTCAACTCGAATTTCTTAAATTCGACTCGAAAAAATTTCAAGTTAAGTTTGAGTTGTAAAATACAACTTGTCAACTCGAATAACTTAATTTTTTTTACTCAACTTGACTCAATCGAATATTCACCCTTAATCTTGGAAGCATCTATAGGTTCACACAAATCTTTTTACGAGGGTTTAAACTCTATCATATGTTTGTTGTAGAGTATACTCAATTCTTTTTCTTGTATATTTTGTTTTAATGGAATTTACTTGGACAATGTTATCCTAAAGCCCATATATATTCCCTACAAAGGTCTCAAACTTTTTACGGTGTTCTTGTTTATTTAAGAGGAGTTTAACTCTTACATATGTTCATCTTCTTTGACATACAATTCACATACTTGTCCATAGAGAAATCAGCTCGAACGGGAATGAAATGTGATGTCATGGTCAATTGGTTAACTATCACCCAAATTGAGTATCTTTTATTCGGAGTCAAAGGTAACCACGTTACGAAATCCTTTGTAACATTCTCCCATTTCCACTGAGGAATGGAGATTAGTTGCAGCAGTCCTGAAGGAGCCTGATGTTCATTTTTTACTTGTTGACACATCAAACATTTGGACACAAATTACGTAATCCTTCTTTTCATTCCTGATCACCAATAACAACTTTTAAGATCCATATACATATTGTTTCCTCATGGGTGCATAGTCAACAGACTATAATGAGCTTCCGACAACAAGTCTTCTTCAATTCCTCATTATCTGGAATAACAAGCCTCACACGATAATACAGATTGCCATCGAGCTTAATTTCAAAATCCTTATTCCCTTCATTTTTCTCTTACTCTATTCCTTTTAAATATTTATCATCTTTACTTTGTAAATCTTTAATTCGATCCAATAACATTGGCTTAAGCTTTAACTCCACAAGTAATGCACCATCTTTACTTAATGACAATCTCGCATCTAAGGCTTGCAAAGCTGAGAATTTCTTCCGACTCAGAGGATCAGGTACCACATTTGCTTTCCTGGGATGAAAATCGATTACCACATCATAATCTTTGAGAAGCTCAATCCATCTTCATTGTCTCAAAGTTAACTCTTTCTGAATCTCAGATACTTCAGAACTCTTGTGATCCGTGAAGATGTAGCAACGCTCACCATATAAGTAGTGATGTCATATCTTTAGAGCGAACACTACTGCAGTCAACTCCAAATCATGCATCGAATAGTTCTTCTCTGGCGGTTTCAATTACCCCGATACATATGCCACCACATTACCTTCTTGCATCAATATACATCACAAGCCATTATGGGATGCATCACTGTAAACCAAATAATCTATAGACACCTGTTTTTGACCGTACTTAAAAAAATATTATAAATATTAAAATATATTATTAATATTTATTAATTTACATTTGCAGGTCTAATTTACAAACTCAGATTACAACAAATCTAGAAGCCTAGAAAATCAACTTGAATCGGCCCAGACCCTAACCAAGTCCGGATCCGACCCACCAGTCACTAGAGATGCATGTGTGCTTCACTGTTGTTCCCTTCCGCGCGTATGAGTCGCCGCTAATCAAGCAACCACCAAAGCTTTTGTTATCAATCCAACAACAAACAAAAGCAAAATTAGCAGAAAATTGAGCCAAATTCAATACCTAAACTTGTCAATATTTCACCAAATAACAAAGAAAAATCAAGAAGATGACAAGGAGATTGGGTGAAGACAATGGAGATAAAATGGGGTGTTCATCAATAAATAGGGGGAAGGGGAGCAGAAATTTCATCAAGATTCGGGGCGAAAAATTCAGCTTGGGGTCTCTACAAGAAAAACGGATTCAAAGAGAAAAATCTTCACTGTTGTTTAGAGAGGAGCAATACATACGAAAAAGAGTATGTAAAAAGAATTCTCCCTTACCCCGTGTTCAAGTGTCGAGATGTGTAGCAGGGTCTTCCCATCTTTTTCGAAATCAATATTGATAATTTTATGAGGTATTCCATTTATATTTTTGTGCATTGAGTGTGTGTGTGTGTGATGCATTTCAAAAATACACGAATAAGAGAAAATCATAAAAAAGGCAAAGGAATTCACCCACCAACCATTATTGAATTATTAAATAACCAAAGAAATTAGCTTAAGTGGTTAACCTTAGTAGTTTACCCATTTCACCAGATTTGTAAATTGAGAAAATAGCATTGACAGGTGTTAGTTTTTAGGGTCGTTAAATAGAGTATTTTGGGTGTAGAGTAGAGAGGAAGGTGTGTTTATGTTTTAGGTTAGCTTAAAGTTCAATCAGCCACCATGAACGGTGACCAAAGAGAAGGGATCGTTAATGAATGGTGTTAGGGAGTTTTGAATGTTTAGGTGGCTAGATAGTTAGGGGGTTGAGATTAGTTCCAGGAAAACCAAAAAATTCGAAACAAAATAAAGAAAAGAAGTAAGGAGAGTGATGAGATTCTATTACCTTGGTTGTTTGAGTTCTGTGGCAGTCGGAGTAAAGGGTATTGCCGAGTGTCGGTAAACAATGGTCTCCTTCAAGCATGACAACCGTTTGTAGGCCTAGGAGAGAGATCTTGAGAGGTAAACAAATAAAAATCAAGGCAGAGATGGAAGCTATGAGGGTGGTTTTGATTGAAAAAGAAGAGTAGAGAGGGAGATGAGAAACGGTTGAATGTTAGGTGTAGAATAAGTTTAGGGTTAGGCTTTTTACATTAGAATATATAAAAAAAGTTTTGGGGTAAATTATGTTTAGTCCTCACGATTTAGGAGCATTTTTACAGAGCAGCTCTTTGCATTTTGTTGTGTTAGGACTTATTTTTTTTAGTTTTCATGTAACTTAAAAAGTTTATAAGATCAATTTACAAACATATAGTGCAATTAGTTTATTTCGTGCTTATTAATTATTGTGTAAATTTACGTTTCATTTGGAAATCTTTCTATATTATATATATAATGTATAATTATAGATACGTATGCCATATATATAATAGTAATAGTCATTCGTATAATGTGTTTATATCTTGTAATTTCATTTACCAATTTAATATGTGTAAGTCCATGTAAATTTATTTGATTAAGAACCTGTAGACTTAATTTTTTTATATATACTTTTCAATTCAAAAGAAATGTATGAACTTCACGAGCGTAACTTAACTCCTATCACATAATTGAATACTTTTCATCTTTCTAATAAAGATTGGTAATATTTTGGTGCATGTGAATATATTTATTTATTATTTTATTATTCAATATATTTTTATTATTTTATGTAAAGTACAATAGTAAATTTATATTTGATTTGATTTTTTTAATGATAGTGAAATTTTCTTTATGAATA
This sequence comes from Hibiscus syriacus, assembly GCF_006381635.1. Taxonomy (NCBI): domain Eukaryota; kingdom Viridiplantae; phylum Streptophyta; class Magnoliopsida; order Malvales; family Malvaceae; genus Hibiscus; species Hibiscus syriacus. The sequence goes on along the minus strand of NW_024061932.1, from coordinate 225,615 downwards.
AGAAATAGATGAAATAGTTTTCCCGACAAAGGATTACTAATGTCGAGATTTCTTTTCATATTAAAGAATTTTCTCTTTTAATTAATAATTCAAAACAAATTAAACTTCGATAAAAGGATCATATTTTAACTTTATATTCGATTCATATTTTCCATTATTTATGACGATATGTAAGCGACACAGTACCAATTTTGGGCGTTGTGGGGGTGCTAACCCTTCCCCATGCGTAACCGACTCCCGAACCCATTTTAATCGAATCTTGGTAAACGCATACCAACTTTTTTTTTTAAAAAAATGATTTTTCTTAAAATTGTTTTTAAAAGACGTTTTTAGGTATTCAACCTACCTAACCCAAAGGTTGATGGCTACTCCTTTTTAATTTAATTCTAATTAATCCAAAATCACCCATTTTCCAAAAATAAAAATCATAACTGTTTTTAAAACAATAAACGATTGTCCCGCCGAAAAACGGTTACGACAGCTTGGCAACTCTGCTGGTGACTTTTTTTTAGAGAGTCAGGCTGTAAGTCGCTTACTCATTGTTGTTGTGGTGAAAATTATGAGTTCAAGTTTTAGTTAACTTATGATTCTTTTATTGAAGTTTTTAATTGCTTCATTATTTTTATTATTGTTATACTAACATTTGAATTTTTTTGCTTTCAGATCTATCAAATTTTTGTCGAGTGGTTTTGTTTTTCTTTTGAGTTAAAGGGTTTAATGTTTCTCCTCACACACATCACGTTCATTTGCATACCATAAGTTCACTTACGAGCTTTGTCCCTTTTAAGTTGAGATGAAAACTTAACCTGCGTGAGATAATTTGTTTCTCCGCACGCGTTTTAGCAAGTAATCTTTGGGGTTCATATACCTTATGTCTACGTGAGATAAATTGTTTCTCCGCAAGGATATATGGGAATGAATCCTCTCGAATTGAACTTGATCCGTACGAGCCTGTAATGGGCCAGGATTGAGGGTTTGGTAGCCCAAGGGGTTACCAACATTAAGGACAATTCGAGTACATTTACTCGTTAGAACCAAAACCATGCATATAGTGAACTGTAGATTGGTCACCCTAGGTATAGACATACAGAACCTCTGACCGTTAGTAGGTACCCAAATTAAGTGTACACAAAGGAGGAGCGTTTCTGAACCTTTTTTATTTTCTGTTGAATAACATCATGCGAACTAAATACCATGCAGTTAGGATCATTTCATTGAAATTAATCATTTTTGGGTAGAAAGCATGTTCGGGTAGGATTGTTATCTATTTAAAAGCATGTTCAGGTAGATATCATGATTGGGTATGTGTTATATTTATCTGTATATAGCATCTTTTAACTCTATTGATTATCTTGTTGGTACTAATTCGTTTTTCTCTTTTTTTTGTGATAGTAACTTATTTTGTTTGTGTCATTTTTTATCCTCATTGCATTGCATTTCAAAGTATCATCACTTTTGCATCTATATTTGCATAATCATCATAAATAAAAGAAAGGTGTTGATTAACCAAGTTTTCATCAGATTAGAAGATCGATCACTGAAATAGAAAAGAGTTTTCATAACAAGGAAGAACTCAATCTAGCGGTTCAAGCTTAGTCTGAAGAAACAAAAAGGGCTTGTCTGGGGATTACGTATCACAAATGATCACAAATGTCAATGTCAATCTCTAGCATGAATTATCTACAAGAGCTGATAGAGATTTGGGATATTTAGAGAATAGTTACCAAGAAGAAATTTCACAAGAAATATGGTGACATGGTCTATTTCCTCTGCGTAAAGATAGATGAGTCGTTGCTTAAAGCTATGGTCTGATGCCAGAATTCCACATACAAATGCTTCACTTTCAAAAGATAAGATTTGACACCAACAATAGAAGAGTACTACTCTATTTAACTTTGAAAGTCTTTAGGTGGATAAAATTCATTATAGACTTCTGAAAGTCCAATCCTTCAAAAACAAGCTTGTGAAGATTACAAGATTACTGATAGTAGAACACATCCATCAAATGGTAGAAAATAAATGTTTTCCATGGCATTGTCTCAAGAAGGTGATACTCGAACATATAGATGAAGATAAGAGATTGGACATATTTTCTCTTGCCATGAATTGTCTAGTGATATTTCCAAAGATTGTTAGGCTGATGTTGCAGATTTCTTGGACAGATTGGAGAAAGGTATAAGTCCTACACTGGCTATATTGGTAGAGACTTTTTTATCCCTAAATGATTTCCATAGATTGGAGGAAAGGAGATTCAGATATTGCACTCAAATACTCACCGTCTGGATTCAGTCATTTCTGGAAAAAGGAGAAAGTTATTGTGATCATGACTGAGATCATGAAGTTAAATGAAAATGCTAAACTATATTTGTAGAATTGATCTTTCTTGTAAAGATGAAAGTTCTTTTGGAAGAATGGAACTCTTTCTAAGAATGATTACTTTTGAAAATCGATACCTTTTGCATTTGCATCTTTGCATTTGTACGTTTGTATTTACATTTTCATTTTTGCATTTGCATCTTTGCACAATTATATTTATAGTTTCAATCTTACATCTTACATCATGCATTTGCATTTTGTTTCAAACTATTTTACATGCATTAAATCATGAAAATATGAGAATAATTCATGGAGGATTCTATGATAGAATTTTTGAAATCAAATTGGGGTTAACTTGGTCTTCCTAGAGAAAAATAAGAACCATGAATGAGATTGTAGCAAGGGTTGGTGGAATCGAAAAACACCAAGAGAAACTTATCAAGATTCAACAAGAAATGATTGATGAAGCAAGGAAATTCCAAGTTGAATCTAGGGAACAAATATCCAAGTTGATGAGCATGATGGTTACTGTAATATATGGGGATAAATCATCAGAGGATCCTATTATGTAAGAAAAGATGAAGACTTTGAATGATAATCTTAATGATACTGGTGCAACGAATACGATGGCAGAAAATGATCAAGAACCTGTTAGGGGATAGGTAATTCAAATCAACTCCAAAAATCAAGTATGATTCCAAAAAATGCTACAGATATCATATTGGGAATAGCAGAAGTTAAGGGTGAAACATCTAATACGAAAGTGAAGCCGAACTCAAAGAATAGAGGTATAGAGGAGGTTCAAATTCCAGTAAAGAATGACAAAAAGAATAGAAAGAAGAAGATGATGATACCTCTGATTCCGATTCTGATCTCATATTCAGACTTGTTACCCTTTCTCTTTGAAAGTGGGCTCCTAATGTATATTCCTCCAGGCCTAATACTTATTTACGTCCAGATTGGCAAGGTGTCAAAAATTCATGCGGCTATCATTCTGGAGAGTTTAGCCACTCCACGGAAAATTATGCAACACTGAGATTAAAAGTTCAAAACCTCATCACGAAAGGATTGTTATTCTTTGAAAATGGAAAACCTAAGCTCCAGGGAAGCTCAAAACTTTTCGATGAAGGGATATCTGCAAACCAATGTCTCTCCCAAGACATTGGTCAAATGTTGAACCTTCAAAATAAACATCTCAATGATCAGTCATAAGGCCTTCAATATAGTCATAATAATGGCAAGGAGAAAGTTTTTTTTTGAATATCATGTCGGAGCCCGATGACACTTTATCAAGAATTGTAACTCATGGAGTTATAGAGGAGGATGTTAATAATCATTCTGTTTTGGTCAGACAATTGGGATTTAGCTCCCCGAATGGTGTTGATGAGGTAAGAAATGAAGTACAAACGGAAGAGGGTGTAAAAAGAGGAATGAGCAAAATCAAGGAAAGCAAGATATGTGAGGCAGAGATAAATGATCCAACTTTTGAGACCTCTCTGACACTGAAAAATGAGATAAGTGTGGGAAATGACAAGAAAAAAGCTAAAGGAGAGGTAATCCGAGACTGGCTGCAAAAGATGTCTTGGGAAAATATGACCCTCAAGGTTTTTCAAGTGCCCATTTCCAACTTGCTATCCCCTTTAATCAAGAATCAGTACCTCACTTTGAGGCCTTTAAGAGTGAAGACTAGTCCATCTGCTTATGGCTATGATCCGAATAGTGCTTGCGATTTTGATCTACGGGCATTGGGCCATCATACTGACAAGTGTATACCATTGATGGAAGAGATAGAAAGGATCGTTGACCATGGAGTCCTGACTAGAGAAATGATCAAGAAATGTGGGGTAAATGAGGATAAAGACCCTGGGCCGATTATACACCCAACATTATAGGAGTAATGGGGCATGATAGATAAATAAGTGGAAGTTGTTATCTACCACTGTAGTACTTTCTATTTTCATCATCTTGTTTGAACTTGTTTTTGTTCACTTCTCTATCTTTTGTGTAATAAATAAATTTTTGATGCTTTTAAGGTTATGAGCATTGAATCAATTTTTCAATCTTGCAGTTCTTTGAATATCAACAAGATTAAAAACTCTTTATGATTAGAGTTACACATCTTTGACAAATTATCAAGATTGAAAACTGGTAAAACAAGGACCTTGACCTAAATTCAGATGAAATATCCCCAAACATTATACCATTCTACAAATATGAGATAGCCTTCTCCAGTGCAAGGAATTAGATAAAAGGTTTGGTATTTACATATAGGAGCGTACAATATGGGGCATCTTTTGTGTGACTTTGAGAAATTGTCTAGATTACTTTCTATTGATGGCGTTCGATGATGAAATCTTCACAATTAGGTAAAGTCAGTTGCTTGGGAATTGAACTCTAACAATAAGATTTTTTGATTTCCACCAAACCACCTAGGCTATAACAGGTTTTTCTTAAGAGTTATATATCCATGTTATATTACTATATATACAATAAAGCTTGAGTTGTCCCTCTAGAGCAATTGGTTAATAGGCCCGACTTTATGGATAATATTCAGCTAGCTTATTATATTATATGTATGCAATAAAGGTGAGCTATTCCGCTAAGGCAATTGGTTATAGAGGAAACTCGAAAGCACTGGCTTTATGAATAGATTATATTCAAACCATGACCTTGATCGGGTACTTAAAAATTCGGTGTATGCTCCACTGCGATTGTTAAGTCGAAGACTTTGTGATGAGATGAACTCTTTAGCTAGCCTGATAAAGGCAAATTACAATAAAGCTGATCTCAGCTAGCCAGACCATGGTAAATTGTATAAATAAAGAGTTTCGGTAAAGTTGGATTAAGGGAGTTAAGGAGCACCTGTTATAGTCAACTACACACGAGCACACGGAAATTTCATTTTTAGATTGATATTTTCGCATTGCTTTGGTTAAAGGGAAGATTTCAGAGAAGTGAAATAGAGGTATTTTAGATGGTCTAGTAATTGGCTATGCTAGTTGCGTCATTTTGTCCACATCCAGTTAAAATACCAAGTCATAAAAGTGAGGCATATGGCAATGTTCACAAAGAATGAGAGAGGAGTAACATCTTCAAGATGTAACCATAGAAAATAGGAAAGCCAACCTGAAATTTACCCATAAATCTTGATACTTGTCAAAGAACTATAACTTTAAAACATTAAAGAGTTGTTGATTATTTTGATATTCTTTAAACTCATGCTTATGATTTGATTCTATTGTGAACCTGTAAGAAACAATACTTCACAAAATTATTTTATTCTTTGATAAAGAAAGGAGGAAAACATTTTCAAACAGGATAGTCTCAAATGAGAAAGGTTCTTGAAGCAAGTTGAGGACTGTTATGCCTCTATTTGAGAAAAAGAATGAGCGATGCCGAAATGAGGAAGCACTTCATATTCTTAAAATCCAGTGGTTCGGAAGATCAGGAGGACTGGAGGAGAGAACTTGTAACACTCTCTTGTGACATTATCAGCTACTTGATAAGAAGAGGATGATTGTCTCATTCGAAAAAAGGTCACAAATCTCAGTGCATAACAAAAAGGCAAGAATGCAACCAGTCAAGTAGAACATGACCACCTTATTCAGAAGAGGCACATGTCTCAGACATTCTATAAGAAATATTGATCACTTGAAGACATTCCCTCAGGCTACTTGAAAACACTGATGTTTAGTAACATCGTAATGAGAGTATTCAAGATAAACACATTTGAGCACGAATAAAGCCACAATGATCCACAAATGGGGCATTATCAAAGTTGACTTGAAGGTTAGAGGTTCATATGATCCATGTGGGGCATCATGAAGGTTCACATCAGCATGAAAAAGACAGAAATGATCCATGTGGGGGCATCATGAAGGTTCACATCAGCATGAAAAAGACAGAAATGATACATGTTGAACGCATCAGCAAATGGTTGGGTATGCTGAAGTCTCATATCATCATGTGTCAAGATCATTGATTTGAACAAATATTTCCAATGAGATAAAAAGATATGACGAATGAAAATGATAAATCAGTAACAGTGGAACTAACTATACATAATTGCTTTGTTCATTAGGAAGTTGTATTATTCTGGTGATTTGATGTTGGCAGTTAGAGTGTCCCACTTGTGGTCTCACTGAGCTTTGTTCTTAAGTGATGTCCTACAAAAGCTTCAAACACAATTCAAAGAGCATCACTGAGTGAGAAATCTGAGCAGAAGCTACAGGAAATGATGAATGTGTGTCAAATGCTTTACGAACCAGTGATTATGGAGCTAAACGAATATTTTGATCATATGGTGTTTCTATTTATGAAGTTTGTCTTCTTCAACCCCAAGGTTAGAAGTAAGATATGATGAAGATTTCTTTCCACGAAAGAGGTGATAAAATCTTAACAACGAGAGACTATTGGTATCAACTAAGGGTGAAAGATGGGTTGTTGTTAAAAACGAGCCTCATTTGATGTGTGACTAGATATGGTGACATAAAATTTGGATAGGTCCTCCTGATGTCGAGTTTTAAGAGTCAAATCAGAATTGATGTAACTCTCCCTTTGATCTTTATGGAGTTTGGCATAGTCACACGCATAGACTCTGAAAATAGGGCAACACTGTCATATTTCTGATCATAGCAAAAAGTTGAGAAAGAAAATGTTTTCTCCAAAATGAAGATAGAAAACGAAGATGACAAGAAGAGAGAAGAAGATTAGATGGTTCTTCAAAAATGCAAGTTGGAAATTATGAGTTGCTACATGAATATTTGAGTAAACTTTGGGAAGAAGTGATCAAGTAGAGGAAGACTGAGATGACCACTTTAAAGTTAAATGAAGATTGCATCAACATTTGTTTGCATTCATAAGAACATCATTTGCATATAAAAAAGTCATGCATTACACCTACATAAATTTGCATCTTTGCATCAAACATTCATTCATGATAGTTGCATTCAGCTACATTTTTGCAAATCTTTTAGGAAGAGTAAAAGACAACAAGATATCTTCTGCAAGAGGGAACAATCATCTTCAGATTCAACATTTCCAGACAAATTTTGTCTCGCTTGAGACAGTCTCATTTAATACGGAGGATTTATCACTGGAGATTGTTTTTCTTAAAACATACTTTGTCTCACTTGAGACTGTTTTACTTGAAAGAAGACATTTCATTTGACTTAAGATTGTTTTTCCTTGAAACAAAAGCTTTTATCCCATTAAAGATTGTTTTTCCTTGAAACGGAAGATTTTATCTCACTCAAGATTGTTTTTCCTTGAAACAGAATATTTTATCTCACTCAAGATTGTTTTTCCTTGAAACAGAAGATTTTATCTCACTCAAGATTGTTTTTCCTTGAAACAGAAGATTCTATCTCATTCAAGATTATTTTTCCTTGAAACAGAAGATTTTATCTCATTCAAGATTGTTTTTCCTTGAAACAGAAGATTTTATCTCACTTAAGATTGTTTTTCCTTGAAACAAAAGATTTTATTTCGCTTGAGATAGTTTCTCTTGAGATATAAACTTTGAAAACGTTTCCCTTAAAATAAATTTTGTCTCTCTTGAGACAGTTTCCCTTGAAACAAATTTTGTGTCCCTTGAGATAGTTTATCTTGAAACACAGAACTTTAAAAACGTTTCCCTTGAAACAAATTTTGTCTCCCTTGACAGTTTTTCTTGAAACAAGTTTTTGAGACAATTTCTCTTGAAACAAAGTTTTGTCTCCCTTAAAATGGTTTTTCTTAAAACCTACTTCGTCTGGCTTGAGACAGTTTTCATTTGAAACAAAATTTATCTCAATTGATATGGTTTTTCTTAAAACTTACTTCGTCTTGCTTGAGACAATTTTCATTCGAAACAAAATTTATCTCACTCGAGAGAGCTTCTCTTAAAACAAGTTTCTTATTAATTTTCATCAAGTGTTAAATTTCTGACAGGAATTCAAAAAGCCAACAAAGATTTCGTTTCACGAATTCAACAAAGAATCAATCCATATTTTTCACCATTGAAAGAAATGGATCTCAACAAAGATTCGAGAACCTTTAGGTAAATACCTTCAGGTGCTTCAAACACATTTATTACTGACACATGATAATCTTTTGCAGGTTTGAAAATCTTCAAAGAAAAGATAATCAGATCAACATTTCCAGTGGAGAGTTCATAATGAGAAGAACTCATCTAACAGAGGGAGAAGAACTTGTTTGACCTATCACTCCATTCACGACATTTTGAATCAGTGACACCTCGCTTGAGGGATTGACATTTCCAATTGAGAGTTCATAATGAGAAGAACTCATCCGACAGAGGGAGAAGAAGTTCATAATGAGAAGAGCTTGTTTGACCTATCACTCGATTCACGGTTTTTCAAATCAGTGATTCCTCGCTTGAGGGATCAACATTTTCAGTGAAGAGTTCATAATGAGAAGAACTCGTTCGTAAGAGAGGAGAGTTCATAATGAGAATAACTTGTTCTAAAGGAGAAAGTTCATAATGAGAAGAACTCATCCAACAAGAGAAAAGAAGTTCATAATGAGAAGAACTTGTTCAATCTAATGCTTTACAACAAAGGATATCCAAATCAATTGCTAAAAAAGAGACCGGACAAAAACTAGTTGTCTTTTTCATCTTTTTCCTATTCTTGTTAACATAAGAATGCGCAAAGAGGGGCAGCTGTAGACACCCATTTTTGATCGGACTTCAAAAAATATTATAAATATTAAAATATATTATTATTATTATTTATTAATTTACATTTGCAGGTCCAATTTACAAACTCAGATTACAACAAATCTCGGAGCCCAGAAAATCAACTTGAATCGGCCCAGACCCTAACAAAGTTCGGATCCGACCCACCAGTCACTAGAGATGCATGTGTGCTTCACTGTTGTTCCCTTCCACGCGTATGAGTCACCGCTAATCAAGCAACCACCAAAGCTTTTGTTATCAATCCAACAACAAACAAAAGCAAAATCAGCAAAAAATTGAGCCAAAGTCAATACCTAATCCTGTCAATATTTCACCAAATAACAAAGAAAAATCAAGAAGATAAAAGGAGATTGGGTGAAGATAATGGAGATAAAATAGGGTGTTCATCAATAAAAAGGGGGAAGGGGAGCAGAAATTTCATCAAGATTCGGGGTGAAAAATTCAGCTTGGGGTCTCGATAAGAAAAAACGGATTCAAATAGAAAAATCTTCACTGTTGTTTAGAGAGGAGCAATAAATACGAAAAAGAGTGTGTAAAAAGGATTCTTCCTTACCCTGTGTTCAAGTGTCGAGATGTATAGCAGGGTCTTCCTATGTTTTTCAAAATCAATATTGATAATTTTATGAGGTATTCCATTTATATTTTTGTGCATTGAGTGTGTGTGTGTGATGCATTTCAAAATACACGAATAAGCTAAAATCATAAAAAAGGCAGAGGAATTCATCCAACAACCATTATTGAATTATTAAATAACCAAAGAAATTAGCTTAAGTGGTTAACCTTGGTAGTTTACCCATTTCACCAGATTTGTAAATTGAGAAAATAATATTGTCTGGTGTTAGTTTTTAGGGTCGTTATATAGAGTATTTTGGGTGTAGAATGGAGAGGAAGGTGTGTTTATGTTTTAGGCTGGCTTAAAGTTCAATCGGCCACCATGAACGGTGACCAAAGAGAACGGATCGTTAATGAATGGTGTTAGGAAGTTTTGAACTTTTAGGTGGCTAGATAGTGGGTTGAGATTAGTTCCAGGAAAACCAAAAATTTTGAAACAAAATAAAGAAAAGAAGGAGAGTGATGAGATTCTGTTACCTTGGTTGTTTGAGATCTGTGGCAGTCGGAGTAAAGGGTATCGCCGAGTGTTGGAAAACAATGATCTCCTTCAAGCATGGCAACCGTTTGTAGGCCTAGGAGAGAGATCTTGAGAGGTAAACAAATAAAAATCAAGGCGGAGATGGAAGCTCTGAGGGTGGTTTTGATTGAAGAAGAAGAGTAGAGAGGGAGATGAGAAACGGCTAAATGTTAGGTTTAGAATAAGTTTAGGGTTAGGCTTTTTATATTAGAATATATATAAAAATTTAAGGGTAAATTATGTTTAGTCCTCACGATTTAGGAGCATTTTACAGAGCAATCCTTTGCATTTTGTTGTGTTATGACTTATTTTTTTTTTAGTTTTCATGTAACTTAAAAAGTTTATAAGATCAATTTACAAACATATAGTGCAATTAGTTTATTTCGTGCTTATTAATTATTGTGTAAATTTACGTTTCATTTGGAAATCTTTCTATATTATATATATAATGTATAATTATAGATACGTATGCCATATATATAATAGTAATAGTCATTCGTACAATGTGTTTATATCTTGTAATTACATTTACCAATTTAATATTTGTAAGTCCATGTGAATTTATTTGATTAAGAACCTGTAGACTTAATTTTTTATATATACTTTTCAATTCGAAAGAAATGTATGAACTTCACGAGCATAACTTGACTCCTAGCACATAATTGAATATTTTTCATCTTTCTAATAAAGATTGGTAATCTTTTTGGTGCATGTGAATATATTTATTATTTTATTATTCAATATATTTTTATTATTTTATGTAAAGTGCAATGGTCAATTTATATTTGATTTGGATTTTTTTAATGAGAGTGAAATTTTCTTTATGAATAAGAAATAAATGAAATAGTTTTTCCGACAAATGATTGCTAATGCCGAGATTTCTTTTCATATTAAAGAATTTTCTCTTTTAATTAATAATTCAAAACAAATTAAACTTCGATAAAAGGATCATATTTTAACTTTATATTCGATTCATATTTTCCATTATTTATGACGATATGTAAGTGACACAGTACAAATTTTGGGCACTGTGGGGTGCTAATCTTTCCCTATGCGTAACCGACTCCCGAACTCATTTTAATCGAATCTTGGTAAACGCATAACAACTTTTGTTTAAAAAATGATTTTTCTTAAAATTATTTTTAAAAGACGTTTTTAGGTATTCAACCTACCTAACCAAAAGGTTGATGGCGAATCCTTTATAATTTAATTCTAATTAATCCAAAATCACCCATTTTCCAAAAATTAAAAATCATAATTGTTTTTTAAACAATAAATGATTGTCCCGCCGAAAAACGGTTACGACATAATCCTTGCCAAATTCTGGTTGAACCAATATCGGAGCTTCTATCAAAATTTGTTTCAACGCTTCAAAACTCTTTTAACATTCAGTGGTGCAAGCAAAAAAACACATTTTTCCGTAACAACTTGGTCAAAGGCAAAGATATCATCGAAAAGTTCTTAACGAACCTTCGATAATAACCTGCAAGACCTAAGAAACTCCAAACTTCTTACACATTCTTTAGAATTTCTCATTCTAATATAACTTTTATCTTTTGAGGGTATACACGAATCCCCTCTTTCGATACTACATGTCCCAAGAATGCCACTTCAGTTAACCAAAATTCACACTTAGACATTTTAGCATAAAGCTTCTTATGTCGAAGAGTTTAAAGAACTACTCTAAGGTTCACATAATGCTCTTATTCGACTTCGAATACACCAAAATATCGTCAATGAAGATGACCACGAACTAATCAAGATAGGGTTGAAACACTCTATTCATGAGGTCCATAAACGCAACAAGTGCATTAGTTAACCCAAACGACATAACTACGAATTCATAATGACCATATCTAGTCTTAAAAGACGTCTTTGGAATGTCCCTTTCTTGAATCTTCAACTGATGATAGCCAAGCACAAATCAATCGTGGAAAACACCGAAGTTCTCTTAAGTTGATCAAACAAATCGCCGATTCTTGGAAGAAGATACTTGTTCTTTATTGTCACCTTGTTAAGTTGTCGATAGTCAATACAGAGACGCATTGAACCATCTTTCTTATTTACAAATAACACTGGGGCACCCCAAGGTGACACACTAGGTCTAATGAATCCTTTATCCAATAACTCTTAGAACTGAATCTTTAACTCACTCAATTCCTTTGGAGCCATTCGATAAGGAGCCATTGAAATCAGTGTCATTCTGGGAATTACCTCAATTTGAAACTTGACCTTTCTTTTCGGAGGTAATCCCGATAATTCAACTGGAAATTTATATGAAAATTCTTTTACCGTCAGAATGTCCTATAGTCCTCTCTCCTTGACTCGAGTGTCAATCACATTGGCAACAAAAGCTAGGCATCCTTGTAACATTAACTTCTTAGCCGACATCACCGATATAATGTTAACTAATAGATTAAATCTTTCACTGATAACAATCACTTCTAATCCATCAGGACTTATCAAAGTTACTCTGTTCAATCTACAGTCTACATTGGCATGATAATGATAAAACCAATCCATTCCCAAAATGACTTCAAACTCATCAAAGGGTAATTTCATCATATTAGCAGGGAATTCAATTCCATGAATCCTTATGAGACACCCTCGACACAACTGATTCACCTGAGCACTATGCCCTAATGAGTTAGTCATTATCATATAGTTACTTATAGCTTTTAATTGGATTTTTAATTATCTCACCAATTTACTACTACTATAAGAATAAGTTGATCCTGGATCAATCAAAACCAAAATAAATTTATCAAATAACTGAAAAGTACCTGCAATGATCTCTGGATCATCGCGATCTTCATTAGTCTTAATATTTTATACTCGAGCTATTGAACGCATTTCAGGTTGAGTAGCTAACTCATAATGATTTCTTCCTCTATCACTTTCTTTACCTCTCTAAGATATTGTAGTTGATTGCTCAGACTGTGCAGTTTCTTCGGTCATCAAAGGATAGTCCTGAATAAAATGTCCAGTGTCCCCACATCTAAAGCATGCTCCGGAGACCACTTGACATACTCCGGTATGATTCTTCCTATAATGTTGACACTGCTTCGATTGACCTTAATTTGATATTCCAGTTCTAGACCCTATATATTAAGTCTATCTCACTCTCATCAGATTTGATCCTCTAACAGAGGATTCAATTGTTTCGGATCTAGTATGAGATCGAAAATTAGAATCTCTACCTCTCTTTGATGGTGCTTAACTCAATGAAACACCAGCTCTCTTAGTCATCTGAGATTTTTACTCTCCAAACCTCTCATTCTGAGCTCTTTCTAGAGCTTTAGCATGATTGACTACTTTTTCAAACGAGGACATATTCAAAACTATTAATAACTCTTTTAATCTGAAATATAAGCCCTCTACAAATCAATCACATGTATCATTTTCACTCGAAACTAGCTCAGCAGTAAATCTACTTAGCTTATTAAACTCGCACTCGTACTCATACAGGGTGCGATTCCATTGCTTCAGACTCATAAATTCTTACTTCATTTGCCTAATAAACTGATCACCAACGTACTTGTTCTTGAACTCTTCTAGAAACAACTACCACGTCACTTGGTCACTTGACATTCTCATGGTGACATTAGTCCACCATACCCGAGCTTGCCCTTGTAGCAACGAGACTGCTCCATCTAACTTCTCTACTTTCAAATTATGGAAACCCTCCAACATGATCTTAACGTCATTCAACCAAAAGTCCACAGCAACAGGACCTTTCTCAACTTTACCCTTGAACTCAGGTGCTCCTAACCCTTTCAACTCTTTCTCTACATTCATCCTAGGAGTTAAGGGATCAAACAGTTGGAAACACGTCAGAATAGCATCCAACGTCCTGAAAAACACTCCCTGATCTTGTACAGGCACTCCTTGAGGCACCTATTCCTCACCTTGCCTGGCCAGGGCAGGTGAATTGCTACTACCTTCATGTCCTTTTTCTCTCGCTATCATAATATAAATCTTTTTTCACTTTTTGTTGGCATGTAAGCTTTTTAAAACACAATTGACTTCGATTTAAGCCTAGAATCGGTTAAACCTTGGCTCTGATATTATTAAATGTATGACCCAACCCGTATTTGACCTGGATATGAATCCGAGGTGTCACATTAACTTTTCAAAACTTTGACTCTTTGAAAACCTGTTGAAAATTTAAACCTCCATTAATATATTAGTGATGAAACCCTTCAATTAAAGTAAATATTAAAAACTTAAACTTAAATTGGAAATAAATACTTAATAATTTACATAAATGAAACAAATAAGTTTACAAAAACCAATCAGAGCATATGTGATTTAAACATCTAACTACATGCCAACAAAATTCATTAAAAAAAATAACATACTATTCAAATCGCTTATGATATGATCTTCAATAGAGATATGTTGTCTTAACTTGTCTTACCTTTGCTCTTTCGACTTCTTGGAACCTACGAGTGAAACACTCACACACTAAGTCTTTGACTTAGTGAGGCATAAAATGCAAATAAAACATTTAAAACATTTAATATTATACTTAACTTTTATAAGGAATCATAGAATAAAGAAACCATAGTACATTTCACAAGACAAAAACATATATTATCATGCACTGTTCATTCATGTCATTCATTTTAATAGCCTATAGTACATCACTGAGAACTCAAGGTATGTGAGTAAGTTGAGGTTGTGCACTGGTTTGCAGTCGAAACTACAACATAGAATTACACCGAAGTGTCACATAGAATATGCACTGAAGTGCCACATAGAAATGTCCCGAAGGACCACATAGAAATGTTCGGAGGACCACATAGAATTATCCCGAAGGACCGCATGGAACCCTCGACTCTTGGCATGACAATTATACCTTTAGCTCTCATATTACATACTTTTGGGCTTTACCATTTATATATTTCACATAGCTTATTTCACATATTCATATAAACACATAGATCAATAACACATAGTATGAAATATAAACAGTGCATGTACAAGTAACAACAAAAAATCAAAATTATTCTTATAATCATGTAAACATGTAATCATATTATTCAATAAACTTTCAAAATATTGTTTTATTCAAAACATTGGAAATAGACTCATCACAAGTCATCTTTCCATATAATAATATATTCTAGTAGTATGCACTCACCTTGCCTTACTTTGTCAAAACAAAACCCTTATCACTCTTGGTCGATCTTATAATGTTGAATCGTTCGGAACTTGCATTCGTTCAATATCTACACAAATAATACGATTGAGATGAATATCGAAGTGCATATTACTATTAATCAATCATCAATAACTTAAGTTAAACGAAACACCTTATTCAAAATTTCAATTTGAATAGTATTGGTACCCTATGCCCAGTACCGATACTTCCTTACTATGGTGTTGATACTATACTTCAGTATTGATACCTATCTACATTCTGGAATTCATTTCTAAAAAAGGTATCGATGTCTTTCCGTTAGTATCGATACCCTCAGTATCGATGCTACTCATTCAATATCGATACTGCTCTACTGATTCATACCATTTCACCTTATGGTATCGATATTGTTCTTCCAGTATCGATACTTAAACCCAAATTTCACCTATTTTTGCTTTGAAGTATCGGTATTGTTCATCCAGTACCGATACCTTTACCCATAATTTACTTATTTCAACTCAAAAATTTACCAAAACTTACTTAAATCTCCCACTTTTAACTTCTTGCAGGCCTTTAAACTCAACTACGCTTATTAAAACCAACTTATATCAATTTAACATTCCTTAACATCCAAAATCCTCCTAAATCCCTTGAAACTAAGAATCTTCCCAAGTAATCAACATATCCCAAATTTATTTCCAACACCTTAAACTTCTTATTCTAACTTATGATAAGTCAAATATAGCTTCAAAATCCATTTACGCATCATTTCTAATAAATTCTCTCAAAAACCCTTTTTACTAAATCACCAATAAGTTATCCATATTTTAGTTTCTACTTCTCTTTAAGCTTTCTCAAGCTTCCCTAATACCCCAAGAATCAAAACCAATCAATAATTACAAGAAATAACTAATTGAAATATTTTTTACCTTAGTTATGAACTCATGGTGGAGAGAAGGAAGAAATGATGAAAAGAGTTCTAGATTTTCTTTTCTTCTTCCATCACGTGTATATAATACACCACTAATGAATTTTAAATCCATTTCTTGTCTAAAGACCATTATGCCCTTCCATCTTTCAATCTTTTCTATTCAAACCTACACCAATAATTTCCAATGAAATCCTTGAACTTTTCAATTTATCAAAATTAATCACTAAGTTATAAAATCTTACACTTTAGTCACTAGCCCGTTGTTTGGGGTGTTACAGGTTACACTATAAAGACTGATATTAGAAATGTCACAATTTATATAGTGAGATATGGTTGATCAACTAGTGATTTATCCCTCATACATAATAGGAGTTGTATAACAGGACAATTGATTGAACGAGACTATAAATGCATGAACATGCTCAAATAATTTGATATGAGATATCATAGGTTATTTGTTTGTAATAATTTTTTCTAAATATTAATAAACAGTAGATGAACTATACAAGTGTGATTGTTCTATGGCTTGTGTTTGATCTATATATAAAGAATAAAATGGTGTAATATAAAAAAAGGAGTTAATCATGAATAGGTTATATTGAATCATGTTTTCAACAATCTATATTAAAATAAATTTTAATCACCTAAGCAATATATATTTAAGCTATACCCATAATTGAAGATGACAATATCTCTTCATATCATAGCAGTACAAGGATTAATGATTAATTAATGAAGAATTAGAAAATATATTAAGCAATTGAAGGTAAATGAGCATAAACCGAAAACATGATTATAGATACGTATTTTCGTCTGGAGTTTTTGTTTGAGCTTTATTCATATAAATACATATATGGGTTAAAATAATATTCTAACTTTTATTATAAATTTTTTTTAGGTCCAACATAAGGTCCACATTTTACAAAGCCGAAGCAAATGGCCCAACTGAAATAGTCCAATCAGTGATGAGCCCACGTATTGGAACCCAATGGAGCTAGGGTTTTGGAAGAGAGCCCCAATGTCGCAAATGAAGTGCAACCGTCAAATCCATTGGTGCGTATGATACACTCGTATTCCCGAATGCTTCACGCACCCGTGGGTCTTATTCGGATAGCTGACGTCGTTCATGCTGTAACAGTCCAAATACCCCTGCTAGGAGCAGTCTGTCAAGGAGCAAAAATCCCTCGACAATGGTAGAACCTCCTCGACGCATGGAAACAAAAACATATAAGAAAAAAATAAAAAATAGGGGACCATTCTCATCGAGCAACAGATATATATCGAGGCCGAGAAAAAAGGGAGGGGAACCCGTCGAACATTTTCCCCACTTTTACAGCAAACAAGCAACAACTCGAGGAAAAAAAGAGATCGAACAACCAAAGAAAAAACCAAAGAGATTTCAAGGGGAAAAACCCAGAGAGAAAGGTAACCAAACCCACAAAAAAAACATTCTCGAAACTAAAAAAGTGATAATCAGAAACCATTCGGGAAAAAAACTGAGAATGAGCGATTTTTCGAATAAAATCCAAAAAAGGGAGAGAGCCATTCGAAATACAAAGAGAGAAGATACATGATTCAGAAGGGAGAGATTCTTCATCTTCTTTATGCAGGGAAGTGGAATCGTTGAACGCCGAAGGTAAGCCTTCACTTTTTCTTTTGTGTTTGGGGTTCGGTATATATGGGGTTCTTTAAGAAAAGGGTTCAAGAGGTGGTTTCATGGGGATTTCTTCACGTTTAGGAAATAGTTGTGTTTGGGATCTAGTTGGCTCTTCATCGAAGTTGGAAAGTATGATGGCCATGGCTTTGGCCCCTGGTTTTGTCAAGTGAGAGAGAGAGGAGCGGCGAAGGAAGATAGCATAAAAGATGGATCCTTTCTTTATTAAACACTAATTTAGTTTATAAATCACCCACTAAACTACCAAAAGCTTAAGTTACCTACGTTTTGGAGTCAAGTGGGGTTAGGTTCACGCACAAATGGATCAGATTATGCTAATGGAGGTCCACGTGCTTTTAAGGGTGAATGAGTTATTTTCTGTAAGGGCTCCGCCCAATTTCATTGCATTGCATCTCAGTCCTCAAATCAAGGTTTTTTATGTTTCTGATTTTGTCTCTAAAGTTTAAGCACGTTTTATTTCGGTCCCAAACGTTAGCTTATTTAAATTATGTGGCTTCTATATTTGACGTAGTGATTTTCTAATTCTCATTTTAGTCCTTTTACATATTTATTTTATTCTTCGGTGGTTTCATACATCTTTCACATGATTTTGGCATATCTAATTTTGGTCCAATATGATAATATTAGCCTTATTGTAACCCCAATACCTATAGATTGCATAATGTTTATACTTTTACCATGATAATTGTTATGTTTGATATTAAGCCTTTAAGTTTCTGTTTCTTATTATTTAGTCCTTACTTTAGTGAGCATGCTTAGTTTCTATTGCTTACCTTAGGATTGCCATATTGGCTCTCTTTGTATTTTTTAGATCCACTGCCCTACTTATGCGTATGTTGCAATAAATATTAACCTATCCTTTTTGGGCCTTGTTTCGAACCTTGAGCTTGTAATATAAAATGTTAAACCTACATGTGCTACGTTAAGTATTGGTGTATTTATATATTGTGTTTAGACTAAAATAAAATAATTAATCACTTTAACATGCATGTAAATAGATAATTTATGAAATACATGGCATCATTTTTGTATAATATGATACCCTCACGAGCATCGCTTGACTCGATCCAAATAATTTGACTAAGGTTAATACCTTTTCATTTTAAAATTGACGTGAGGTGGTTGTCTTAACTTATGAGAAGGCTACTTCCTACAATTTAAAAATGAAAATGTATCTTGTTAAGTGAAACCCTAAAATTTGACTACACCTAAAATTTGGGAACGAGAGAAAAAGAAATGCCCGTCTATTTAAATTCATTGAGAAAAGATCGTTAGAACTTATCTAAGGTCCAATTTCGATGTCTTTAAATAATTGAATATTCTTCTTCTTTCTAAAAAGATCAGTATGTTTTAATTAAATTTGTTTAATTTCGTGCATTTGAATATTGCAATGAAACCGTAATATTTCTTTATTTCGATTGGAGTAAGAATTGATTGTCTCAAGGTACGAGAGGTTGTTTCTTCTCGATATGAAATAATTAAATATTACTTAGTTTCGTTATAACATTCGTAAATGTTTTTTTAGGGATCTTAAATTAAATTAAATTTGAACTTGTAAATTTCATTGCAAAGACAATTAATTAATCGACTACGTATTGTTTTAGGGCGTTGTGAGGGTGTTAATCATTCTCCACGCGTAACCGACTCCCGAACTCAATTTTTTGATACGAAAACCATAAATTTGTTGTTTTAATTAAAATTGATATTTTTATTAAAATGACAAATATGTTTTTGGGTGCCCAATCACACCTTAATCAAATATTGGTGGCGACTTCTTGAATCGTATTTTATTTAATTTAAAGGGAATCCTAATTTTTTTTGAAGTGAGAGATCTTTTAAAATCACATTACTTTTAATTAAAAATTAATCAAAATATAATTAAAAAATGTGTGCTTTTTTTAAAAATTCGAAAAAATCATTTTGGCAGCTTGACGACTTTACTGGGACCTTTTTTTAGAGAGTCAGGCCGATAATCAATTAATTAATTGTCTTTGCAAATGAAAATTACATGTTCGTTCTAATTTGGTTTTTGATCCCTTGTTTGGTTTTAAATACATTTTTGTTTGCCATTTGATTAACCAGTAAATAGTTGTACTAACTTGTTTGCTATTGTTTTCTTATTAATTATGTGTTTTAAAGGAATTTGAGGATTGAGTATTGTGTTATATGATTGTGTATTGTTTTTGCTTTTCCTCACACACTGCACAGTTGCTTTTGCATAACATGAGCTAAAACCCCACTCCGTCTTTTTTAAGTAGGAGTGAGAAACTACTCCCTCGTGTGGTTTTCATCTTCGTATGAGATAGTGGATCGCTCCTGGAGCTCACGCCTTATAGTCCTCGTGATGGTGTTCACCTCCGTATGGACGTAATGAGGTATGTTCCCTCGAGTTGAACTCGATCCAAAAGCTTGTAATAGGCTAGGATTGAGGGTCTGACAGCCCAAGGGGACACCGACAAGGACAATTCGAGAACCTGTCACTTTAGAGCCAAACCCAACATATAATGAACCTGGAACTTGAACCTAGGTAGAGCCCAACCCAAACTTTAAGGGTCCCGTGAGGAGAGTACACAAGGAAAATCTCTTTTGAGTCTTTTAATTTTCAGTAGTATAATTTCACTTTCCTAATAAATGTATGAGAACTAGAAATCACGCGGTTAGGTTTGTTTTTCAAACAAGCATGTGAATTAGATATCATGCGGTTAGGTTTTTATGAATAAAAAGCATGTGGGTAGAAAGCATGTTTAGGTAGGATTTATCGTACCATGTTTGGGTAGTCAACTTGTGAGGGTAGGTTTTATTTGATGCTTATAGTACTTACTATCTTGTTGTTTGTCTTATGTGTACTAACCCATTTTTGTTTTGTGTCTATTTTATTTTTATTTATTGCATTTGCATCTTCATGCCATCCAGAAGTGTTAATTCGCATGTGATTGACTAAATAAGAAGACTGTTCATAATGAGACAAGAAATTCTTAGCCATGTAGTCAAAATCAGGAGATCCAAAGATGCTCTAATGATCCATAAAGAAAGACATCCGATGAATGATGAAGTTTGAAGTTGATTGAAGATTTCCTTTAAAGGAGCAAAGGCCGAGATGTTTCCTCAAGAGATAGATACATTCATACAAAGGACTAGAAGAACCTTTACAAAGACATGAAGACCACTTCGCATTGGAAGTAAAAATGGTGATTTCGAGATTCAACCATAAATAATTTAAGGACATCAGGTGCCATCAAATGTGTATAAACCGACAACTTTAGGTGTAATGTTAGATTCCATGAAGATTACGACTCAAAGAAATGAAGAATCATAATTTTATTTTGACTACTTTGTGTAATGAAATCTTGTTCCCTAAATGAAGGTTGTTCTATGGTTGTCGCTTTTGAAATTAACACCTTTTGCATACACACATTTGCATCCCATTTATTTATTTAAGCATTTTACATGCAATAGTTATAAAACCATGAAAATAATTTATGGAGTATTATGTGACAATAATACTAAGATCATTCATTCATACTACTTCCTCATCATCATGAACAAACAAATGGAAACAATGGAACAATCTCATGAGGAATCAGAAGATTGGTTGCAAGAGCAGTTGACCGAGTTACGACAATATCAAACATCGATTTGTTTACAAGATGTATCAAATCAAATGATCCAGGTGCTGCCAACCAAGGTTGCTAATAGAGAGGAACTAGTTGCTAAAAGATACCAGTGTCATCAGACTAATACGTCGAGATGGTAACCTACCCTGGGGCATCCCACTCAAACCTATGGAAGAGCCTCATTAATCATGAGCATATTGAAGACAAATTCAAGCGGTTGAAGGAAGCAATTGGAGCTATGAAAAGCATTAATGCCTCTCATAAGGAACTAGAAGCAAAATAAGTCAGCCTGGTCCCTGATTTGGTCATCCCACATGAATTTAGGGTGCCTAATTTTGATATATATGATGGCATCAGTTGTCCCCTAATTCATCTAAAAATATTTTGTAGAAAGATGGAAGGGTACTTAAATGATGATAATATGCTGATTCATTACTTCCATGATAGTCTTGCTGGGCTAGTTGTAGTATGGTATAACTATTTGAACAGAGAGCTGATCAAGAGATGGGTCGATCTAACTTATGCTTTTTTTGGGACAATATCGATATGTCAAAGGTTTAGCCCCAAAACGTAAAGACCTTCAAAGAATAAGTATGAAAGCTGCTAAAATCTTTAAAGAATATGTTCTAAGATGGAGGGGAGTGGCAACACAAGTTCAGCCTCCCTTGTTAGAAGGTGAAATATCATATATGTTTCACGATTCTCTTCCAGCTCCTTTCTTTGAGCTAATGTTGGCAAATTCGAGGAAGGACTTCGAGGATCTTGTGACAAATGAGTAGTTAATTGAAAACACAATCAGCAAAGAAAACTTAAAAGTCACTTCCAAAAGCCCAACTGACCAAGAAGCGAAAGCTGATGAGGTGAATGAATGTCATGTTCAGAGCCCCCACAGTCGTAAAAGAAAAGGAGCATCTAGTCACTCGAACCGACCAAAGAAAGTCTCACGATCGAGAAATACTTTGAAGGTGTTACAAACTTCTATATCAGATCTGTACCCCATTTGATTAAAGGCCAATACCTCATACCGAGGACAATGCCACCAAACCCTTCTACCTACAACTATGATCAAGATAGTGTGTGATTTCCACTTTGGGGCATCTGTGCAATCTACGGGGAATTGTAGGCCTCTGTCAAAGGAGATAGAGAGGCTTGTGGAAAATGGAACGTTGACATAAGGATTGGTGGAACAGTGGATGACGAACTCTAGTGGGGCATCAAAGTATAATATGTAGCATTTGATCGAGTCAAGTGACACTGCATTAGATGAACAATATAGGGCATCCTAATTATGAAGAGATCATTTTATCCATCATGAAGCTTTATTCCATTTTGCAACATCTTGTTTGAATTTGTTTTTTTTTCATTTCTTAGCTTTTTTGTAAAGATATTTAAATGAATTTACGCTATTTTAAAGATGGTGAGCATCGATCAAATTTGAAATCTTGAAATTATCTGAATATCAACTGAATTAAAAACTCTTTAAATGATTAGAGTTATAAATCTTTGACAAAGTGACAAGATTGAAAACTTATAAGACAAGGACCCTAGACTTTACCCCAGAAGATACACTCGAACAGATACCCTTATCTTGCTGGAACCAAGCTAGCATTCTCTCTGCATTAAGAGACAATTAAGGGATGGGCATTCAAGCATGTAATGATGTGGGAAAAATGAGGCATCTTGCACATAAGACTGCAAAGTTGATTGGTTTCTACTTTTGTTGATGACGTTCAATGATGATTATGATCTTCACAGATGGAATAGTTGAGTAGGCGAATCTAATCTAGGTCAGTTGCTTGGAAATTGAACTCTAAAGATGAGATTTTTTTACTTTCAACAACACCTAGATTATAATAGGTTCTTCTTGACAAGCTTAAGAAATTGAATTTGTATATGTTGAGTTAATTGATCGACAAAATAACCAAGAGGGGGTGAATTGGCAATTAAAATTTTGGTGGAAGCTTTTGCACAAAATAGAAAATATTTGCACAGCGATTTAGAGTGGTTCGACTTTCTCAACCAAAGTATACGTCAACTACCTTAGCCATCCACACTACGGATTTTTAACCAAATTCACTAATTTGTTCTTTCTTTTGAGGACAAAGAGTAACCTTACAACTACCTCAAGAATTATACCCCAAATTCTTGAGAACACTCTTTCTCAAAGAGAAATACACAAATTTGCAAACTTACAGAAAAACCTCACAAGGCAATATGTTTTCACAATTCTAGAACAAGAAAAGAACACTCAAATATGATTACAAATGAGCACAATATGTGTTCTTGAAAGCAAAATGATCAAATATGATTATAAATGAGCATAATATGTGTTCTTGAAAGCAAAATGAATATTGAAGGAAAATTGGCTTGAATTCCATAAACTTGATGTTTGATGCTTTCTCTCTTGTTTCTCAATGAATTCTTGTTAATCAATGGCTTCAGAACTTGTTTAAATACATCTTGGACTGATTCTAGCCATTGGGAATAATTTGGGTGATGTTAGAGCCGTTGTAGTGTGAAAACCCTCTTGAAAAAGGTTACTAAGAGTGTGGGGTATCGGTACACCTTCAATGGATATCAGTACCTGCAACGTAAAATTCAAATATTTCGACCGTTAAATGACTAGGGGTATCAGTACCCATTGGGCATTCTATTTTTCTTGGAGCCAAAATTGGCATAGGGCTATCGGTACCCTATGAGGGGTATCGGTACCCATTTGTTATTATGTTTTTCTCGTAGCCAAAAATTGGCATAGGGGTATCGGTACCCTATGAGGGGTATTGGTACCCATTTGGTATTCTATTTTTCTCGGAGCCAAAAATTGGCATAGGGTTATATGTACCTCCCTATTTAAAACTTATTTTGGCTTGATTAAGGCTCGAAATACTTTGTAAAATTATTTCAAAAATATTTTAAGATTGAAACAAAATTTTGCACTTAAGTAAGGATTGAAATTGACATTTGAAAAACTTGGAGTAATATTTTGATATTCGAATAATTTAATCGAATGTATAATATAAAATCTTAAAATTCATTAACACTTAATTTGTTATATTGAAACATCAAAATGTTTTCAACAATCTCCCCCTTTTTGATATAACAAAACATTTTAGTAATTGTAAGATTTTCTTTGAAAAATCATTTTTGAAATCAATTTTGAAAAATCATTTTTGAAATCAATTTTGAAAAATTACTCCCCTTACTTTATTCTCCCTTTTTTGTTAAATCAAAAAGACTCTAGAAAATGATTTTAAACAAGAGTTTTAAATTTAAGTCAATTGATATTTAGATAAAGCTTAAGCTGCTAAGATCACAATCAAGAGAAAGATTAGCCATTAGTTCCATAAATCAATATTCATAAATAATGTGCAATGGTGATTGGTCATATATTCTAAATGATGCAAAATGTAATATTTAAAAATTAAATTGAAGCTCAAATAACTAATAATCATTCAAACCAAAATAAACATCTAAACAAACAATTCAAACATCCAAATTAAAACACAAATCCAAAACAATCAAAATGTTTTAAGTTCAATCCAAGAAAACTAAGCAAGGCAAGGTCTAATCATCCATGGGTGGATCGGGAGGAGGAAAATGAGCTCGCATAGTGACCATCTCAAGTATGAGTGTATTGATTCATTCGTTTGTTGTTTCATTGTTCATGCGCATCTCCCACAGAATTTCCAATTGTTGAGCCCCCATAGTGGTTAAATGGGACTCTATGGATGTAAACCTCAGATCCAATAACTCCAAAAATGATCGAAAGTATGGAGGCATTTGATCCTCTTGCTGTGCCGGCTCGTCCTCGGGTACGTGATCATCAATATCTGAATAGATCTTGAAGTTATGGATCATCGTCCACTATCGGTACCAGAGGAGCTTGTGAATAGCTAGCTCTCGGTGTTTTCTCGATGGATCAAACCCATTGGTTCTTTTCCTTTTTTCCATCCCGATTTCTTTCAAGATGTCAAATTGATTTCATTTTTAAGAGGGATGGCTACATCAAGTTGTACCTTAAGCTGGGCTTTGATAAACAAATTACTTAGAAGACAGTCGTAAACTAGAGTTTCACAAAGTTTTTTATTAGGGATAAGGTTTACAGTTTCAACGAGTTCAGCAAAGATAATTTGTGGTAGGTTTATTTTCTTATTTTTCTAGACACAATGTATCCACCAAAGGTCTAAAGCTCTAAGAGTGGAGTATTTTCCTCCAGATGGTCTAAACCACCAAGAGATGATCAGATGAATAAAAAGATTGCGGTGATCTAACACACTCGCACACGTCTTGGCTTTGTAAGGAGTACCTACTACTTCTTTTTCATTATCTAAGCCGTTATTATCTAAACCAAATGCGTTAGCTATGTAGTCTGAGTCAATATAAATGAATTGACCTAGAATATAGGATCGAATTTCTATAGTTTCAGTTTGAGCTTCATTTTGGACACAAACCACATTGGAATATAAAATTCAAACTAGTTATTTGTAAACTATTGGTTCGAGTTGAAAAAGTTTATCAAATTTCCAATCTTGTAGGGTAGGAAGATATCTAAAGTTCATATCTATCATAGCTTGAAGAAAAGGAATACGTTCTTCCCGAATTTTATAAGACTCGAAGAGATAAACAAACCTATAGTAAAGATTATCCCTACGACCAGGTTCGTTAAAGCACTAGTTTTGAATTTTCATTTCGGGGTCATCAAGGTTAGGATTTTATGGTTGAATAGGAGGTGGATTTGGAGGTGGGTTTGAACGACTAGACGATGTCCTAGGGCGTTTTGAATGAGACATGGTTTAAGAAATTGGAATAGGATATATACCTGCAATTTTAAAACATATGTATGCAACAATTATCAATCCCAAAACTCAAATGAGTCCTCAATATTTCAAGGTTCTCTAAAATAATATCCTAATGGGAAAAATTTGAAAACTATTTTGAAAACAATGTTTGAAATATCATAATATGTATAGTTTTCATGAAAACAACCTAATTAAATAAAAAACAACAATTTTAAAACAAAATCATAAAAAAAATTATTTCAAAATATTCAAAAGATTTGAAAAAAACTTGTGTTTTTAATAAATTAGTTGTAGATTCTTGTTCTAAATCAAAATCTAAGCAATTCCCAATATCTAATTCAACCTAGAACTAATTAAAACTAGTCATATGTTCAAAAAATCAATGAAATAAAGGTTTTATAAAATTACCTTGAAATATGAATATTGAGTGGATTTTGATGTTGTTTGCACTAGTTTGATGATTGTAGCATGAATATATGTTGAAAACTAAACTAATTCTGACTTGAATCGTTGAAATTAGTAAGGATGGAGATTTGGGTTTAAGAGAGGGAACAATCGAGTGTTTTAGAGTTTAGGTTTTGGCAAAAATCTAAAATTTTAGGGATTTAAAGCCTAAACCTGACAGAGGGTATCGCTACCCTTATAGAGGTATCGATACACATTCAAAGAGGGTACCGATACACGTTGAAGGGGTATCGATACCTGTTGCACAAAAATGTCAAAATATGTATTTAAACACTCAAAATGCTAAATTAATTTGCTCTAGTGGTATTGGCAACTCATATTACGAAAATTAACTATGATCAATTAAACAAATTTATCCTTAAATTTTATTTGAACATAATATTAATTTTCTCTAAAGATCATAAAATCGCCTAACATATAGCAAAGAATTCAATCAAAAGTGTTATTTTTATAATCATTTTTCAAAAACTAATTTAAAGTGCTAAAAATCATTTTAAACACTAAGTCAAGGTAGGTTAGTTAAACATAATTCTCTCCTAAGTGTCCAAAATCTCTCTTTATCTAAAGGTTTTGTAAAAATATCAGTTAATTGATGCAAAGTGTCAACATATTCTAGAACTATATCTCCTTTTTTGACATGATCTCTAATAAAATGATGTCTAATTTCAATATGCTTAGTTCTAGAGTGTTGGATGGGATTTTTAGTGAGACAAATATCACTAGTATTGTCACACTTGATAGGTGTGGTACTAACTTCAATTCCATAATCTAAAAGTTATTGTTTCATCCATAAAACTTGTGCACAACAACTTCCCGCTGAAATGTATTTTGTTTCAATGCTAGATAATGTAACACAATTTTGTTTCTTTGAAAACCATGAAATCAACATATTTCCTAGGAATTGACAAGTACCGGAGGTGTTTTTCCTATCTATTTTGCATCCTTCATAATCCGCATCAGAGAAAGCATGCAAGCTAAAGCTAGAGTCTCTAGGATACCAAAGTCCTAAACTAGGAGTATCCTTAAGGTATCTAAAGATTCTCTTAACGGCTTGTAAATGTGATTCCTTAGGGCATGATTGAAATCTAGCACATAAGCAAACACTAAACATAATATCCGGTCTACTTGCAGTTAGATAAAGCAAAGAGCCAATAATTAACCTATACAATTTAACATCTACACATTTACCTCCTTTATCTTTGTCAAGCTTTGTAGATGAGCTCATTGGAGTGTCATGGGGTTTGGAATTTTCCAACTCAAACTTTCTGAGCATATCCTTAACGTATTTTGCTTGATTGATGAAGATGACATCTTTTCTTTGCTTGATTTGGAGTCCCAAGAAAAATGAGAGCTCCCCCATCATGCTCATCTCGAATTCACTCTGTATTAGCTTAGAAAATTCTTGGCAAAGAACATCATTAGTAGAACCAAATATTATATCATCAACATAAATTTGAACTACTAATATATCTTTACCTTTTCGCTTTAAAAATAATGTAGTGTCAACCTTCCCTTTTGAAAAACCTTTTTCTATCAAAAAGTTTGACAATATTTCTTACCAAGCTCTAGGAGCTTGCTTTAAACCATAAAGAGTTTTTTTCAATTTAAAAGCATGATCTAGAAATTTTGAATCTTCAAAACCAGGAGGTTGTTCCATATACACTTCTTCTTTTATAAAACCATTTAAAAATGCACTTTTAACATCCATTTGATATAATTTAAATTCATTGAAACATGCAAATGCTAATAACATTCTAATTGCTTCCATCATAGCTACGGGAGCGTATGTTTCATAATAAGCAACAAGTCTAGCCTTGTTCCTCACTATATTACCACTTTCATCGAGTTTATTCCTAAATACCCATCTAGTAACTACAGTATATTTGTTACTAAGCCTTTCAACTAATGTTCATACTTTACTTCTCTCAAATTGATTTAACTCTTCTTGCATAGCCATAATCAAATGTTCATCATTTAATGCTTCTTTAATCACATATATTTCTAAGAAAAGATTGAGTTGTTACCCCTTTGGATCGATCACCTATTATTTCACCATCCTTGACATAGTTGTATTCTCTTGGGTAAGAGACTTCTCTTTCTTCAATGGTTGGATTCTCGAGAACATCGTGAGTTTTCTCATATTTCGTTTCTTCATTTGATGATGGTTCTCCAACGTCATGTCTAACGTTAATTGCTTTTATAATACCTGCGTCATCATAAATACAAAAATCCTTCCTCGGAAGGGGATTATCATCGAAAACAACATGTATAGACTTTTCTACAACTAAAGTTCTTTTATTAAATACCCGACAAGCTTTAGAATTTAAGGAATAACCCATAATTTTTTTTCCATCACTTTTAGCATCAAATTTGCCAAGATTTTCTTTACTGTTGTTTAAAACAAAATATTTACATCCAAAAGAATGAAAATAAATAATGTTAGGCTTTTTATTTTTGAAACGTTCATATAGAGTGTTCTTTAAAATCAGCCTAATCATTACTCGGTTTATAATATAACAAGCGATATTTGTGGCTTCAGCCCAAAAATATTTTGGCAAATTGTTTTCACAAAGCATGGTTCTAACCATTTCTTCTAAAGTTCGATTTTCCTCTCAACAACTCCATTTTTTTAGCGTTTCTTGGTGCTAAAAAATTATGGCTAATACCATTAGAATTAAAAAAATCAGTAAATCCAAGATTTTCAAATTCAGTACCATGATCACTCCTAACACTGGTTATAGAGTAACCTTTTTCATTTTGGATTACTTTTGAAAACATGATGAATTTTTATAATGCTTCATCTTTAGTACTTAAAAATAGAACCCGAGTATATCTAGAATAGTCATCTACCAATACAAAGCAATATTGTTTTCCACCCAAGCTAACAGTTCTAATTGGCCCAAAAAGATCTATATGGATCAATTGTAATACTCTACTAGTTGATACATCATTAATGGAATTAAATGAAGCTCTTTGATGTTTTCCTTTAGCACAATCATCACGGATTTTATCTTTATTAAATTTTAGCTTTGGCAACCCTCTTACTAAATCTCCTTGAATTAGTCTTTGTAAAACACTCATGCTTGTATGTCCTAGTATCCTATGCCATAACCAACTATCATGTTCATCCTTAGCAACTAGGCATAAATTAGTCATATTTATTAAATCAAGATACACCATGTAAATGTTTCCTATTCTATGACCAATAAGCATAATCCGATTAGATGCAATGCCAATTACTTTACAACCATTAGTTTCAAACATGACATTGTATCCTTTATCGCATAATTGACTAATACCCAATAGATTATGCTTTAACCCATTCACATATAACACATTTTTAATTTGTATGGAAGATGTATTATATATAGTACCTATACCTTCAATGTGACCTTTTGAATTATCACCAAAAGTCACCTTTCCACCAGTTTTGTCATTAAGCTCTATAAACTGGCTCTTGTCTCCAGTCATGTGTCTTGAGCATCCACTATCAAGGTACCATGAGTTTGAACTTGTTTCTCGTGCCTCGTAGCAATGCTCATTTCCCTATAAACATAGATTAATTTTTGATTTTTTGTACCCAATTTCTTTTGGGTCCATATTCATTAGTTTCTAAAATTCTAGTCCCATTAGGTATCCACTTGTGTAGGATTTCCTTATCTTTAGTAGTAATGAGTTCTTTAGGAACCCATATACTTCTAACGATTTTTCCATTAGAGGTTCTTCAGGGACCTCTATGATTGTAGTTTTTAAAACTTTTTTCTAACAAAGTTGAATTTTGAAGTTTCTCCATTTTCAAAACATTTTGTTCCAACTTTATCAAAATAAGCTTTAAGATCATCAATTTTATTTTTGATGATCATCGTTGACCTTTGAAAGTAAATTATGCAAATTAGAAATTTTCTTTTCAAACTCATTTAGTTTGATTTGCAATTCATTAATTTTACTTTCAAGATCATTGTTGGTCTTGGATATGAGATTATTTTTGTTTTTCAATTTTGAAATATCATTTTTGTATTTTAAAAATAATTTCTCATAATCCGAAGTCAACCCAATATATTCCTCTAACAGCTCATCAAAAGAATAATCTTTGAAATTAAATGAGCTAGAGGTTACCTGAGAATCCTCCCCTAAAGCCATCAAGCACAAGTTTGCCACTTCTTGTTCTTTTTCATAAGAAGCTTCATCATCGTTCCATGTAGCCACGTGTGCCTTATGCTTCTTATTGGATTGACCCTTTTTTCTTTAATTATGGGCAATCGTATTTAACATGCCCGGGCTTTTTACATTCGTAGAAAATGATAGGGTCATTCTCTTTTGATCCAGTTTTGAAGCCTTCATTTCTTTTGAATTTTCTTCCTCTGTTGGGCTTCATTAGTTTTCTGAATCGTTTGGCAAATAATTCCATTTCCTCGTAATCATCATCTTCATCCGAAACACTCTCATATTTTGTAGATTTGAGAGCAACTCCAATGTTTTTCTTTTTCTCCATCTTTTTTTTTATCTCGTCTCTTTTCTCGAGGTCTTCCTCATTTTGAAGCATCATTTCATGCGTGAGAAGAGAACCGATTAGCTCATCGAGGGTTAAAGATTTTAAATTTTTATCCTCGATAATCGTAGTCTTCTTTGATTGCCAAGCTTTTGGAAGAGAGTGAACTAACTTCCTCACAAGCTTCTCGTTTGGAATAATCTCTCCATATGATTTGAGACCATTGACAATCACGAAAAATCTATCCGGCATAGCTGATGTCTTCATTCGGTTTCATCCTGAATTTTTTTATAGCTATGAGTTAGAAGACTAATTTTAGATTCTTTTACCTCGTTTGTGCCTTCATGAGTGACTTGTAGTTTATCCCATATATCCTTGGTGGTTGTACAATATGAAACTCTTCCATATTCATCTGGTCAAGATCACGAAATATAATATGGATAGCCTTTGAGTTGAGTTGGAACATTCTTATCTCTCTTTCACTCCATAATCTTGAATGAGTGGAAGGTATGATGTATCCGTATTTTATGATATTTCATGCTCTCATGTCACTTTCTTGAATGAAGTACCTTATTCTATTCTTCCAATAAGCATAATTATCTCCATTGAAGAAATGAGGCTTGTTGACAGACATTGAATCAAGACCGAAGTCGACGTTCAAAGTGGAGGCCATTGATGACTTGAATATCGATATAACTCTTCCCGAATTGACTCAAGAGGTGACTAAACCTCCAAATGAGTGAGGCTCTGATACCAATTTTTGAGTTAATCGATCGTCAAAATAGCCAAGAGGGGGTGAATTGGCAATTAAAATTTTGGTGGAAACTTTTGCAGAAAATAGAAAATATTTGCACAACGATTTAGAGTGGTTCGACTTTCTCAACCAAACTATACGTCTACTACCTTAGCTATCCACACTAAGGATTTTCCAACAAATTCACTAATTTGTTATTTCTTTTGAGGACAAAGAGTAACCTTACAACTCCCTCAAACATTATGCCCCAAATTCTTGAGAACACTCTTTCTTAAAGAGAAATACACAAATTTGCAAACTTACAAAAAAACCTCATAAGACAATATGTTACATAATTCTAGAACAAGAAAAGAACACTCAAAGATGATTACAAATGAGCACAATAAGTGGTCTTGAAAGCAAAATGAATATTGAAGTAAAATTGGCTTAAATTGCACAAATTTGATGTTTGATGCTTTCTCTCTTGTTTCTCAATGAATTCTTATTAATCAATGGCTTCATAACTTGTTTAAATATACCTTGGATTGATTCTAGCCGCTGGGAATCATTTGGG
The DNA here is from genome assembly GCF_006381635.1 of Hibiscus syriacus. Taxonomy (NCBI): domain Eukaryota; kingdom Viridiplantae; phylum Streptophyta; class Magnoliopsida; order Malvales; family Malvaceae; genus Hibiscus; species Hibiscus syriacus. Next base: position 193,044 of record NW_024061932.1, on the reverse strand, counting down.
TGATGTTATAGGCGTTGTAGTGTGAAAACCCTCTTGAAAAAGGTTATTGGGAGCGTGAGGTATCGATACACCTTTAATGGGTATCGATACCTGCAGTGTAAAATTTAAATATTTCAACCGTTAAATAACTAGGGGTATCAGTACCTCTAAGGGGGTATCGATACCCATTGGGCATTCTGTTTTTCTCGAAGCCAAAATTGGCATAGGGGTATCGGTACCCTATGAGGGGTATCGGTACCCATTTGGCATTCTGCTTTTCTCGGAGCCAAAAATTGGCATAGGGGTATCAGTACACCCTATGAGGGGTATCAGTACCTCCCTATTTAAAACTTATTTTTGGCTTGATTAAAGCTCGAAATACTTTGTAAAATTGTTTCAAAAATATTTTAAGATTGAAAAAAAATTACACTTAAGTAAGGATTGAAATTTACATTTGAAAAACTTGGAGTAATATTTTGATATTCGAATAATTTAATCGAATATATAAGATAAAATCTTAAAATTCATTAACACTTAATTTTTTATATCGAAACATCAAAATGTTTTCAACAATATACCCAGAATGTAATTATGTATGTATACAATAAAGCTTGAGCTATCACTCTAGAGCAATTGGTTAAACGCCCCAGCTTTATGGATAAGGTTCAACTAGCCTGATAAAGGTGATTATAATATATATCTATACAATAAAGCTAAATTCAGCTAGCCTAACAATGGCAAATTAAATCAAATTTATCTAAATAAGAAGTTTTGCTGAAGATGCACTAAGGGAGTTAAGGAACACCTGTTATAGTCAATTTCACACGAGCACTCAGGAATTTCATTTTTAGAACAATATTTCAACATTGCCTTTGTTAGAGAGTCTACAAAGCTTGAACAAATGAAAGATTTCAGAGAACTGAAATGGAAGTGTTCCAAAAAGTCTAGCAATTAAATATGCTAGTTGCTTCATTTTGTCTGCATCCACTTAATATGCGAAACTGAGAAAGAAGGACATGTCACAAGGTTCATGTAGTCATATAAACAAATGAGGATGTCTCAATAGATGAAACCTTAGAAAATAAGAAAGCGAACCTGAAGCAAACCCATCAATTTTGATACTTGTCAATGATCTATAATTCTGAAAACATTAAAGAGTTGTTGATTATATTGATATTCTGTGAACTCATGTTTATGATTTGATTCGATTATGAGCCTGAATTAAGGGGAAATACTTTACAAAATTCTTATATTCTTTGATTTCTAAAATAAAAGAAAGGAGAAAAACATTTTTGAAACAGGACAATCTCAAATGCGAAAGGTCTTTGAAGCATGTGAGGCTCATTGCCCATTCTGCCTCTATTGGGGAGAAAAAATAAGCGATGCCAGTCAAGAAGGATAGAATTTGTAACGCTTCCTTATAATGTTGGTGGAAACCCGTCAAGAAAAAGATGATCACCTTTTTTTTTAAAGGGGCACATATCCCAGTCCATGGCAAAATGCAAAAGTGATACCATTCAAGATTAATATATTTTGGCACAAAGGGAGCCATGAGTACCCACATTAGGGCATTACCAAACCCAGATCATATTGATATAACAAGGTTCAGACCAAAAAGACGTTGAGAATGAGCCTCACAACTTGGTGTGTCAAGGGCAGACTATGAATTTGAGTAGAGCTTACCTTGTAGAGGAAACCATTCGAGCATCAATTAATTGGAGAGTTCCAGAAAAATAAATCTGATAGCGTAATTGAGTTAATGACAGAAAGAGGCAACAAGGTCATATTATTGACCGTAACAAGAACTCAAGAAACATTTATTCTGAGATTTTATTACATATAAGAGGCAAAAAAAGGTGTAAATACATAAGATGATCATATGACTCTTCAAAAATGCAAGCTTGAGATTATAAGTTGCTACACTGATATTTAAGTAAACCCTAGAGAAGAGTGGTCAAGTGGAAAAAGATCGAGTTCCCCACTTTGGAGTCAAAGAAAATTGAATCACCATTTATGCATTCATGAGAACATTTTTTTCATAAAAGAAAATGCATTACATTGATACATTTAATTGCATTCGTGTTTCATACATAAACACATGTTTTTACAGATCTTTAAGTGAAAAGAGAAAATTCATGATGTTAAGATCCCAACAAGTGAAAGCTAGAATTCAAACCTCAAATACAAGGAATCATGTTTACAAAGGCAGAACCTGAAGAACAGAGGTGCCCAAGTCACAGAAGAAACATCACTTTGAAGTGGAGCATGTTACCCTACCATTAAGTTATTTTGAAAAATAGGAAAGCAATTTTCAAAATTTCCCATTTAATCTTTTCTGAAAATGAAATTTTTGAAAAGTAAGAAAATGATTTCCAAAGTTTCTTACTTAGTAAGTCATTCGGGTCATCAGTAAGTCTTTCGAGGATAATGATTACATCCTTCAGGTCATCTGTAAGTCTTTCGAGCAAGATGATAAGTCATTCTGGCCATTCGTAACACCTTCAGGTAGGATGTTTTCACATGAATTTGAAAAATGGGAAAGCAATTTTCAAAGTTTTCCATTTAATATTATCAGAAAATGAAATTTTTGAAGAGTAAGAAAGCAGTTTCCAAAGTTTCTTACCCAGTAATCATTTTCCAAAATAGGTAAGCCCTTTGGGCCATCAATAAGTCTTCCGAGCATGATAATTAAATCCTTCAGGTCATCTGTCAGTTTTTTAGCAAGATGATAAGTCATTCGGGTCATTTATAAGACATTCGGGCAAGATGTTTACATGATTTTCAAAAAAAAATGAGAAAGCGGTTTTCAAAGTTTCTCATTTAGTATTTTCAGAAAATAAAATTTTTAAGGAGTAAGAAAGTGATTTCCAAAGCTTCTTACTCAGTAAACTATTTCCAAAATTGAGAAGTCCTTCAGTCCATTAGTAAGTCTTTCAAGCATGATGATTAAATCCTTCGGGTCATCTTTGAGTCTTTCGAGCATGATGATAAGTCCTTCGGGCCATCTATAAGACCTTCGGGCATGATGTTTTCACATGATTTAAAAAAATATGAGAAAACGATTTTCAAAGTTTCTCATTTAATCTTTTTAGAAAATGAAATTTTTGAAAAGTAAGAAAGCAATTTCCAAATTTCTTACCAGTAAACTATTTCCAAAATCGAACCATCAGATGTAGGTGGAAAACAAAAATTCTTGAGTATGGAGAAGTAGATCAATCGATTAAAAGGACCTGCATACGTGAGATTGGGGAAAATCAAACGAGGAAAGTTTCAGATTCAGAAAGCAAACCATTCCGTTGAAAAATGATAGAACATATTGAAAGAGGAGTCAATTTTTAGTTTGTCATTCTTGACTTTTTTGTGAAGATGAATCAATATTTAGTGTTGTTATTCTTGATTTTCTCATGAAGAGGATTCAATATTTAGTGATGTCATTCTTGACTTCCTCATGAAGAGGAGTCAATCTTTAGTGTTGTCATTCTTGACTTTTCATGAAGAGCAATCAATCTTTCAGTATTGTCAACTTAACTTTCTCGTGAAGAGGATTCAATCTTTTAGTGTTGTCTTCCTTGACTTTCTCACGAAGATGAGTTAATTTTTTAGTGTTGTCTTCTTAACTTTCTCATAAACAGGAGTTAATCTTTCAATATTGTGATTCTTGACTTTCTCTTAAAGAGAAGTCAATCTTTCAATGTTGTGATTCTTGATTTTCTCAGAAAGAGGAGTCAACCTTTTAGTGATGTCATTCTGTACTTGATTTTCTCACGGAGAGGAGTCAACTTTTCAGTAGTATCCTTTCTCAACTTGACTTTCTCGCGGAGAAGAGTCAACTTTTTACTAGTATCATTCCTCAACTTGACTTTCTCGTATAGAGAAGTCAATCTTTTTGTAATGTTGTCTTCAATCTTGCCTCTCTTAGGACTGGTGTCCTAGAAAGTTTAGTTTAGTCTTCCAAAAGATTGTTCCCCAATGAACCTTATTCTTGATTTTTTAGGCTCGTTTCTCTAGAATCCTCAATTTAGTATTTCTTGAGATCGTTTCCCTGGAAACCTCAACCTTATCTTCCATAAGACTCTAGAAATCAACCTTGTCTATTTTGGATCATTTCTATGAAAGTTCTAATTTTTCCTTTTTAAAGACATTTTTCATTTTCTTAAAAAATTAATGATAAACGAATTGCATTACTGCATTCATTATTCATATACGTTGCACTTTCAAGATGAATATTGTACATGTTTTTCAAGAAAACTAAAAATTTATGGAAAGAAAAAGTCATCAACCAATCCAAAGTCCAATAAGGGAGAGGTTCAAATGGCACTCGAGTCAAGGAAGATCCCCATATCTGGTGGCTGCGAGACAAGTTCCCACAAGAGAGATGTGGATTTTCAAATATTCTCTCAAATTTTGAACCTTCAAGTATGATGTTTTCAAATTCTCAAATGTGTACTATTGATGGATAATGTTTGACTTTCAGATTTGGTCTTCTTAAAGAGCAGCGAAGAAAATCAAGTTTGATTCAATCTTCTCTAAAGAACATCGAAGTGGATCAAAATTTTCTCGAGTCTAATTTCACCTAAAGAGTAATGGAGCAGATTCTTCTTCTTTCAGATTTGATCTTCCTAAAGAGCAGCGAAGCAAATCAAATTCGATTCAATCTTCCCTGAAGATCAGTGAAGTGGATCAAAATCTTCTCGAGTCTGATCCCCTAAAGAGTAGTGGAGTAAATTCTTCTTCTTTCAGATTTGGTCTTCCTGAAGAGCAGCGAAATAAATCAAGTTCGATTCAATCTTCCCTGAAGAACAGCAAAGTGGATAAAAATTTTCTCGTGTTTGATCTCCCCTAAAGAGTAGTGGAGCATATTCTTCTCCTTTCAGATTTAGTCTTCCTGAAAAGTTGTGAAGCAAATCACGTTTGATTCAATCTTCCCTAAAGAGAAACGAAGTGAATTAAAAAATTTTGAAATCTAATTACCTGAAAAATAACGGAGCATATCAAGTCCGACCTACTCTTAAGTTACAATGGAGCAGATTACTTTTTAGAACTGGTCACAACTAAACAAAATTCATATCTATTCGTCTTTACCCTATTTTTTCTTACACAATAATGGGCGAAGAGGGGTAGTTGTAGATACACATTTTTGTCCTAGATTTTTGTTTGAGCTTTATTTATATTAATACATATATGGGTTAAAATAATATTCTAACTTTTATTTTATATTTTTTTTAGGTCCAACATAAAGTCCACATTTTACAAAGCCAAAGCACATAGCCCAACTGAAGCAGGCCCAATCGGTGACAAGCCCACTTATTGGAACCCCATGGAGCTAGGGTTTCGGAAGAGGGCCCCAATGTCGCAAATAAAGTACAACCGTCTAATCCATTGGTGCATATGTACACACTCATATTCCTGAACGCTTCACACGCCCGTGGGTCTTATTCACGTAGCTGTCGTCGTTCGTACCTGCTGTAACAATCCGAATAGCCCTGCTAGAAGCAGTCTGTCGATGAGCAAAAATCCCTCGACAATGATAGAAACTCCTCGATGCATGCAACCAAAAACACATCAGAAAAAATAAAAAAATAGGGGACCATTCTCATCGAACAACAAATATATATCAAGGCCAAAAAGAAGAGGGGGAAACCCATCGAACATTTTCCCCACTTTTACAGCAAACAGGCAACAACTCGAGGAAAAAGCCAGAGAGATTTCAAGGGGAAAACACTGAGAGAGAGGCAACCAAACCCAGAAAAAAAGAACCATTCTCAAAATTAAAAGAGCGATCATCAAAAACCATTAAAAAAACACTAAGATAGAGCGATTTTTCGAATAAAATCCAAAAAAGGGAGAGAGTCATTCGAAATAAAAAGAGAGGATATACCTGATTCAAAAGGGAGATACCTGATTCAGAAGGGAGAAAGCCATTCGAAAGACCAGGAACTCTATTGTGTTTGAAGGAGGGAAGCTAGATCAAGCTAAACTTTTCTTTTTAGCAAGGTTTAGGCTAGCTTCATGGTTTTTAGCAAAAAATAAACAGGTTTCTATCTCCAAGTATTCTCTTATTTTTGATCATTCCTTAGGGGATTCTTAGTTGCCCCTCTTTAACCCAATTATATCTAAGTTTCCTTGGTCCCTTCCTCTAGAGGGCTTCATCAAATTAAATGTGGATGCTGCTATTACTACTGATTGGAATAGAAGTGGTTTAGGTGGTGTTTTGAAAGATGTGTATGGGTGGATCCTAGGCTCTTTCAAGGAGCTTGTTGGTCCAGGGCCTCCTACCTTGATGGAATTGAAAGCTATCCTAAAGAGCTTATATTATTTTGACTCTATTCGACAGAGGTTTAAGAAGAGCTTAATTATTGAGAGTGATAGCAGGGTGGCAGTTGATTGGGTTAAGGATGTTGTTTTATGTCCTGATGTTTATGCTTACATTGTTAAAGATATTATTGAAAAACTTAGAGATTGTGAAGGTGTTATTAGATGGGTTAATAGGACAGCTAATCTAGAGGCAGATGCCCTAGCTAAGGCTGGAATTGGTTGATTTTTATGTTTTTCTTTAGGGATTTTTTTATGGTTTTAGGTTGTTGTTTTACTATGTACTAATCATTATGTTAATGAATTCCTAAGGCACTCTTTTCTTCCTTCCGCTGATTAAGCAATTGTTTTCGAGTTCCATTAATCATAAAGGAGTTTTTAATGAGGCCTAATACTCTTATAAAAAAAGTATCTTGTACTATAGGTGATTGTCTTAGAACAAATTATTTATTTAAAGCCCCCTTTTTTGCATGTTAAAATTCAAATTTTCCATTTTATCTGAAATAGCATTCATGTCACAAACCCGTTGGCATGTAGGTATGAAGATGCTTTCAACAGATTTATTGATGAGATCAACTCAGTTGCAACATATGATTGGTGGGAAGGGTCAGTGCACAGTATACTGTCAATGGTGGCATACCCTTGTATCTGGTCCTGGAAACAGTGGCGACAGAGGAAAAAGGTTCATCGTCTTCATGAATTTGTCAAATCAGAATATGATCATTCATGTTTCCGCTCTTGTAGATCACGAGATCTATACAAGGGGATGAAGGTTTTATTTCTCACATTTTTTCCTTTTGGAGTCATCTTAGAGGCTGATGCCTTAGCTAAAGCATGAATAGGCTAAGTTCAGTGTTGTTGATTACAATTGTTTAGGGTTGTTTTATGGTTTTCTGTTTCTGTAAGGAGTGTTTTTCTTTGTTGTATTTCTTATGTAACTTTCTTGTGATGAATAAAATCTTGAGTCAAATCTATTTATCATGTCAATCCACATATGACCATCATCACTCTAGACTTGACACCAGAATTGAAAATATGTATATAAAGAATCGCATAAATTAAAAGAAGCGAAACATCAAAAACCAACCCAACTTAATTTTTTTATTTAACCAAAGATTAATGGCTCCAAAAAAAAGTAGTATTTCTTTAAAAGAACAAATGGTAGCTCAGATTTCGCCGAGGAGGATATCGATAATGCTAAGTGTGGAATCTTTATTGTATGATAATCAAAGTTAAACCCAACTTTGCTCAGTGATCACACTGTGAGCTGACAAGAATTCAAAAGTACCTTATGAATTATCATTCTCAATATATAGTTGTTAGGGTGATTTTTTTGTTGTTGTAAAAACGCCCCCATACTAGTTATTATTCATCAAATGTTTCCTATAATTTATTTTACATATCCATTTAAATAATTATAAATTTAAACACATTACAATTTAAACTCATCAAATAATTTTAGTAAGTAATGAGATTGTTTTTTTTAAAAAAAAATTTAACTTTGAAACGCTGGCTTTATTTATTTAAACAACTTGAAAACATTTGCCCACATTAAATGGGAGACAACTGGAAACGAGAAAGTAAAAACGAATATTCTGCTGTGGAAGCATTTCCAATACACGAACAGAGCATGAAGAAATAAAAACCCAGATCGACCCCTAACCACAAAAGCACCGAAACCTCTTCAATCATGGAGGATCTAGCCACCTCCTATCCTCCTCCGCCTTAAGCTCTACACAACGGGGTTCGTCCTCTACCCAATACCGGTCTTCCTGCCCCATCTCAGCTCCGGTTGCCAGAACATGTGCCGCCTTATTCGTCGATCTCGGAATGAAAATAAAGGTGCATGCTTGAAACATATTTGCTTTTCTCTTTGTTTCCCAAATCCATGCACTTATTTCAGAGAAATCAGTCTCCTTCAATTCTAACTTCTTGATTACTGATCTGGAATCACCCTCTACAATGACTCGATTGAAGCCGAGATCCGCCGCCAGCTCCACTGCATGTAAAGCAGCCTTCGCTTCTGCCATAAACGCCGAGGTAATATTCGAACTAAACCGTCTGCAAGCACCTAAAATTAAACCTTCACTATCTCTGATTATAACCCCTGACCAGGCCACTTTGTTTTGTTAAACAAACCGAGCATCAAAATTCACTTTCACTTCTGGGGCGATGGCCGGTTTCCAATGAAAGATAGGGGCGTTCATCGGGGCTTGCATGAAGGCAGTGGCTCTGGAATAATCAAGACTTTGAACATGAATAAAGGTAACTAATTCATCAATCTTTGAAATCTTCCCTTGATTAATGAGATTGTTATTCCTTCTATAAATCTTAAGTTCAAATTATTACCTTACAGAGTTTGTATACGTTATTAAGAATTAAAAAATTAAATAAATACTATATTGTAAGCGCCATAAACTATTAAAAAACACACCTATTATCTTTCTTTTAATTAAGGCTCAATGCTATACGAACACATAAAAAATGTGTAAAAGAAAATTAGGAGCTCACTTTAGCATTTCAGTAGGTAAGTATGTCATAACTAGGATGATAATCTTACCTCAAACAATTCTTCACGATAGATATATATTAATGAATTCATAAATATTTTTAAGGACAAATATATATATATTAGTGAAGGCGAAGCAGGACCGGGAGGGAAACCAAAATAAATAATATAATATTTTTAAATAAAAATCAACATAAATAAAATTTAAAATCAGACACATGTTCACTTTTAAACACACCTGGATTTGCCTAGGCCTGGCAAGACCCGATTACCAGATTATCCAAACTGATTTACTCAAATGATGACCCAAATTTGATTTGAACTCCAAAAAAACCAAATTGAACCAAAACGACATGAATTTTAACCAAATCGAAATTAATTTGAACCGAAAGTAACCCGAACCGAATAGAAACCAACCCGAATTTAATTAAACTGAAAGTAACCCGAACCGAAAATAACCTGAACTGAAATTAAACCGAATTTAATTTACCCAAAACCAATCTTTTCTACAAAAAATATATAAATAATTTTATATATACTTGATTTGACTTATACCAAATTCAACTTAAATTGACATGAATATCAAAAGTTTACCCAAACCGAAAATAATAGATCATATATTGACATGACCCAAAAATCAATTGATCCAATTTGTCCCGACCCGAAATCAACCGATTCGATTTGACCCGACCCGAAATCAACCGATCCGATATGACCCGATACCCGAACCGATCCGACTTACTATAGACCAGAATAAAATCAAAACCCGAAATGAATCGACCTGACCTGGACCCAATCCGACTTATTATAGACCCGAATAAAATATAAACCCGTATGACCTGATCCGACCCAAACCGACTTATTATAGACCCAAATAAAATATAAACCCGTATGACCTGATCCGACCCAAACCCTACCCGGATTAAGTCTAAACCGAAATAAATCGAACCGAACACGATCCGAATAACTCGTTTGCCACCTCTAGATTTGCCACTTCAAATATATAAACTAAGGTTTTTTAATCAAAACAAATGTATCGATTTAAGTGTAAATTTTCTAAAAGAAATCGTGTGCAAATTCTTTAACTCAAACATGTCGCCGTCTAAATATATGATATAACGCAGTTGCACGTGTGATAGAATGCTTCCTGCTGCAATGCAACATATGGGGCCATGCCCTGCCCCTGTTAACGTATAATGTGGGCTTCCATTAATGGACCTCGCCAATGCCAATTTCTTCATCTGCCTCCTCTGTTTCCCTCTTAAAACTTTATATTTCCTTGTTTTTCTTTGAATATATTAGTGCTTAGAATTTTACTTTTTTTAAAAAAAAAAATTGGTGTTTGAAATGGGGATGGGAGGCAAATTCTGGAAACTTCTTAACCCTACGCTCGGTTCGAAGGGTTCGATTTCTTGAGAGACAAAAAGGTCGCCATTGATCTCTCATATTGGATAGTGACTACCATGAAAACTAAAGCTTTTGATCTTCATCTCAGGCTTACGTTGTACCATACCATTAACCTTTTCTCTAAGGTACTTCCAAATTCTTTAATTTTCTTTTTTGTTATTTACGTGCATGAGAAATTTATAGTGTTGGTTTCCCCCTTCCTTTGTTTAAATTGTTAAAGTTTAGAATATTTCCTGTCTTTTTTTGGACGGAACTCCATCACCGTTGAAATCTCAAGCGAGGATGGCTCGGTTTTTCCATTTCTCCGGCATTGATACTCCAACTTCGAATGTGGCCAAAGAGGGTGTTTCCAAGGAGAGGAACGATGTATTTACAAAATGTGTTAATGACTGTGTGGTGAGTTCGTATTTCTTCTATTATTTGCGGGTTCGTTAGTAATTATGTTGTTGAGAATTTGCTATTTTTGGTTGTTAGGAGCTTCTTGAACTAATGGCAATGCATATGTTGAAAACAAATGTCGAGGCTAAAGCACTGCGTGCACAGTTAAATAAAGATGGTCATGTTGATGCTTTCCTTACAGCCGACAGTGATGCATTCCTCTTTGGGGCTAATTGTGTTATTAAATGTCTTAGGCCCAATTCAAAAGTTAGTTACTCCTCCAACTTCTCCAGTTATTTATTCTGTTAATGCACCAAACCGGTTACATTTTGTTTCAAGAAATTCAAGTGTGAGGATGTTGTTTCATATGCAGGAACCATTTGAATGCTACAATATATCGGATATTGAAGCTGGTCTTGGACTAAAGAGGAAACACTTGATAGCCATCTCTCTTTTGTTTGGGAATGACCATGACCTAAATGGGGTGCAAGGGATTGGTCTCAATAAAGCACTTCGTTTTGTACGAGAGTTTAGTGAAGATGAGATATTTGATAAGTATGCTTTTACATGTAAACTTGTCGTACTATGTGCTTTCTGTAGTTCTAAATGTTATTTAGTGATATCATTCCCATAACCGTTGTACATGATGTTTGCGCAGATTATATGAAATAGGTAAAGATAATGTATTGCTCTTTCAAGGTGAAATTGAATGTGCCAATGATTTTATACCTGGTTCAGATGAGATCTCACCAAAGCCATAACAGTCTCATTGCACCTTCTGCGGACACCCAGGCAGTAAAAAGACTCATTTTAAGTCTTCTTGTGAGTATTGTATCACTGATAATAATGAAGGTTGCTCGAAAAAGTCTCAGGGGTTTAAGTGCAGCTGTCCATAATGGGAAAAGGTTCATTTTCATAGTTGTCTTACCTGATTTTCTTTTTTGTTACAATTTTTACTATCTCATTTCACACACTGATATGTTGTATTGTTTTTTGAGGCATGTTTTACTATGAACTTTGACTTTAAAAGATGACTCTTAATTCAGGAACTGTGAATTTCATAATTCCTTTGCTGAGTACTTTTTATGTTGTAAGAACTTTAGGTTAGAAAAGACAAGGACAAGAAAATTTATGGGAATTGGCGGATTAAAGTTTGCAGCATGATCTCTAAGGAAACAAATTTCCCAAATGACAAGATCATTGAAATGTACATGTGCATCAATAACGGAGTGTTTACTGGTTTGTTCCGCATATTCTCTTACATTATTTTCTTTGCCTTTGGTAATTAGGCCTTGATTCCTACGAACCTCCAAGTAGTTGTTTAGTGGTGTCAAGGCCTATATATACTTGTATATACATGAGTTTGCATTCCTTTCTTTTGACATTATTTCAATGTCTATGTGACGTTGTTTCTTTCCCCGCTAAACACATGTGTTGTTGAGTTGATTTTCATATTATATTAAGGTATTTACACCCTCCTGTTGTAGAGGAAGGTCCTTTACTGGAATGGGAAGATTAAAAAATTGATCAACTTAACAGTACATGTGTTTAGCAGGGAAAGAAACGACGTCACATAGACATTGAAATAATATCAAAAGAAAGGAATTAAAAACTCATGCATATATAATTATATATAGGCTTTGACACCACTAAACAACTACTTGGAGGTTCACAGGAGTCAGGGCCTAATTACCAAAGGCAAAGAAAATAATGTAAGAGAATATGCGGAACAAACCAGTAAACACTCTGTTATTGTTGCACATGTACATTTCAATGATCTTGTCATTTGGGAAATTTATTTCCTTAGAGATAATGCTGCAAACTTTAATCCGCCAATTCCCATCCTTTTTTTGTCCTTGTCTTTTCTAACCTAAAGTTCATACAATATAAAAAAGTACTAAGCAAAGGAATTATGAAATTCACAGTTCTCGAATTAAGAGTCATCTTTTAAAGTCAAAGTTCATAGTACAACATGCCTCAAAAAGCAATACAACAGATCAGTGTGTGAAATGAGGTAGTAACAATTGTAACAAAAGAGAAAATTAGGTAAGACAACTACGAAAATGAACCTTTTCACAAGATGGGCAGCTGCACTTAAACCCCTGAGACTTTTTCAAGCAATCCTCATTATTATCAATGATACAATACTCGCAAGAAGACTTAAAATGAGTCTTTTTGCTGCCTGGGTGTCCGCAGAAGGTGCAATGAGACTGTTGTGGCTTTGGTGAGCTCTCTCAACCAGGTATAAAATCATTGGCACATTCAATTTCACCTTGAAAGATAAATACATTACCTTTACATATTTCAAATAATCTAGGCAAACATTATGTCCAACAGTTATGAGAATGATATCACTAAATAACATTTAGAACTACAGAAAGCACATAGTACGACAAGTTTACATGTAAAAGCATACTTATCAAATATCTCATCTTCACTAAACTCTCGTACAAAACGAAGTGCTTTATTGAGACCAATCCCTTGCACCCCATTTAGGTCATGGTCATTCCCAAACAAAAGAGAGATGGCTATCAAGTGTTTCCTCTTTAGTCCAAGACCAGCTTCAATATCCGATATATTGTAGCATTCAAATGGTTCCTGCATATGAAACAACATCCTCACACTTGAATTTCTTGAAACAAAATGTAACCGGTTTGGTGCATTAACAGAATAAATAACTGGCGAAGTTGGAGGAGCAACTAACTTTTGAATTGGGCCTAAGACATTTAATAACACAAGTAGCCCCAAAGAGGAATGCATCACTGTCGGCTGTAACGCAAGCATCAACATGACCATCTTTATTTAACTGAGGACACAGTGCTTCAGCCTCGACATTTGTTTTCAACACATACATTCCCATTAGTTCAACAAGCTCCTAACAATCAAAAATAGAAAATTCTCAAAAACATAATTACTAACGAACCCGCAAATAAAAGAAGAAATACGAATTCACCATACAGTCATTAACACATTTTGTTAATACAACGTTCCTCTCCTTGGAAACACCCTCTTTGGCCACATTCGAAGTTGGAGTATCAATGCCGGAGAAACGGAAAAACCGAGCCATCATCGCTTGAGATTTCAACGGTGATGGAGTTCCGTCCAAAACAAAGATAGGAAATACTCCAAACTATAACAATTTAAACAAAGGAAGGGGGAAATCAACACTATAAATTTCTCATGCACGTAAAGAACAAAAAATAAAATTAAAGAAATTGGAAGTACCTTAGAGAAAATGTTAATGGTACGGTAGAAAGTAAGCCTGAGATGAAGATCAAAAGCTTTAGTTTTCATGGCAGTCACTATCTAGTAGGAGAGATCAATGACGACCTTTTTGTCTCTGAAGAAATCGAACCCTTCGAACCGAGCGTAGGGTTTAAGAAGTTCCCAGAATTTGCCTCCCATCCCAATTTCAAACACCATTTTTTTTTAAAAAGTAAAATTCTAAGAACTAATATATTCAAAGAAAAACAAGGAAAATATAAAGTTTTAAGAGGGAAACGGAGGAGGCAGATGAAGAAATTGGCATCCTAGACAGCAAGGAGGGAGGTCACAGAACAAGAATTAAGGGCCCCTGAAATTTACTAAATTATCATTTCAATCTTGGTCAAAGGTATCGTTCCAAGACTTCAAAAAGTCTATTACTATGTTGGAAAGTTCTATCAACTTGCTGAAAGGGAAGCTTCAAAGTGGTGTAGGTGATAGTTCGACAAAAACAGAGCTTTCGAAGCCACGGGGCAAGCTTTGGTTTGAGTTGAGAAATGAGGAGAGGGCATGGTGGCAAAAATCAAGGGTAAAGTGGCTGAATGGGGGAGATAAAAATACTCGTTCTTTCAATTGACTGTTACTAACGGTCGTAACAGAAACACGATCTCATCTTTGAAGACCGGGGATAACAGAATTACTTCGGCTTTGATCGACATTAAATCGAACATATTCGAGCACTTTCGAAATTTTCGGTCGTCAGATTCTGTTCTTTGATTACAAATGAAACCATCGATTATTTAGTAAAATCGAAGACGAGTGGTATAACATTCAAAATTGACTTCCAAAAGGCATACGAAACCATTGATTGGGAGTTCCTACTGAAACTTCTTTCGGCAATGGGTTTTGGTGAACGGTGGTACAAGTGAATTCTATAGTGTATCCCCACAACTCATATCTCAATTCTAGTAAATGGTTCCCCAACTGATTGTTTCCAAAATTCTAGGGGCCTTCGGCAATGGTTCCCGCTATCCCCTTATTGTTCAATACTGTGGGAGAAGCGTTAAGTCAAATGCTTACTAAAGCTCTGAAGTCTGATCTCTACTATGTTTCTATAGTTTCGGGGTCAAACAAAGTGTGTATATCCCAGCTTCAATTTGCTGCTGATCTTTTAATCTTTTGTGGGGCGAATGAATCCGAGTACTCAACATTGAGGGAGTACTCCGTGTTTTATAAAACCAGCGTCTAGTCTTAAAGCCAATTTAAAAAAAGTATAATTTTTTGGATTCATGTGGCGAAGTCTGATCTTTGTAGATGGGTAGTCTCGGCTGGGTGTACGGTAGGAGCTTTACCTTCCGACTATCTGGTTTTACCTCTGGGAGCTAAGAGAAATTCGGGTTCTCTTAGGAAACCAATTATATAAAAATTCCATAAAAGGCTTGCAAGTTGGAAAGCAAAAATTCTATCTTTTGTTGGGCGTCTAACGCTAGTGAAAGTTGTCCTCTCTAGCCTTCTTGTATATTTTCTCTCTATTTTTCGTATTCTTGAAGCCGTCCTCCATCAACTGAACTCCTTGATGTCAAATTTCCTTTGGGTAGCTCTAAAGGTAAAAGAAAGATACATTAGATAAAATAGTCAGAGGTTTTTTCCCGGCTCAAGTTTGGGGGATTAGGTGTCTACGATTTGATTTTGAAGAATAAAAAGCTTCTTGCTAAATGGGTGTGGCATTTTGGGAATGAGAGGGAGAATTTGTGGAGACAGGTTATCATTGTTGAAACGGTCCTTAAGCTCTCTGACTTGCTTAGATCAGGATAAACCAACTTAATTTTGAAAACTAGGGTTTTGGGAAACAAATTATTTGAAGTCTTCATCTATCTTTGGGTTAGGTAGGTCGAATAATTAAAAATATCTTTTAAAATATTTTTTAAGAAAAATTAAGTTAAAAGATGAAACTAATATGCGTTAAATCGAAAAATCATCTCAAAGTGAGTTCGGGAGGCAGTTATGCGTGGGGGAAGGATGAGTACCCCCACGACAGCCAAAATTGATACCTAATTAATTATATGTCATCTTTATATTTGAAAATTATAGCTTAGAATGATATTTAAATTATGATCCTTGTATTTAAAATTAATGCAAAATAGTAAATATTTAAAAAGGTATTCTTTTATACTAGCAATCATCGGAAATACACCCCTTGCCAGCTAAAGCTCATTTCCACGGATTCCCCACATAAAAGAACATTGCCTTAGTTTTGTATTAAATTAAATATACTTAATATGTAAAAAAATATTTGTGTAAATTGGATGTCAGTTCATACAAAGAATCGTCGAAAATACTCTCCTCACTAATTAAGGCATATTTCCCCAAATTCTTCTTACGAAATAACATTGTCTCAATTTTTTTTAGATAAAATACATATATTAAAAATTTATTTGAATAAAAACATATCATTTTATACGAACAATTCTAGGAGAGGCTCTCCTTACCAGTTAAGCCGTATCTCCATAAATTATTCCCACAAAATGATATTTATTTCATATTTATGATTTTATTACTTTTATTGTTATCAATTTTATTACTATAATTATTTTGTTATTGTGTTTTTAAAAAGTGTATTAAGCAACGTACCAGTAATGCCCTATAAAAAAGAACATTTGAAACTCAACTAAAATAAATGAATAAATGAGTACATAAAATAGTAAAATAACTAAAATGAAATGGAACTCATGCTACTTAAAACATGCTAACATATAGCGTGAATAAGCGTTGAACGTTTTAACCATAACTAATACTCAATATTAAAAATATAAAGATTTAATTCAAACTAGGATATACAAATATACGTAAGGTACTATATGCATTTATATTAACTAATGATATATACATATCATCATACATACACGTACGCATATTATGAGCATAAGCAAATAATGGACTAAAATATAAAATACAGGGATGAATATGTACTAATTATAAAATAAAGATAATAGAAAAGTAAATAGACATCCAAAGGCAAAGTAGGATTAAATTGAACTATTTTGAAATATCATGGAAAATGTATAAATAACATAAAACAAGGAACAACACACAATATGGACTAAAGTAAACACGCGAGAAAGTTACGAAACAAAAACAGTAAAAATACGACATCTATTGTGCGGCACCAGACGGTGTTCCATGGTGTATGCTTTTCGCTGACGCATTGTCCTAGTTGCTGATCAAAAACTGAGCTGAATAGTAGACTGGCTACCTGGAAGACTACTTTGGAAGAAAAAGGTGTAAGGATCAATATTGAAAAGACAGAGTATTTATGTTCAAACTTCAGTGTGAACCAAAACGATGAAGATGTAGAAGTTTGCATCGAAGGACACGTTCTCCCCTCAAAAGATTATTTCAAGTACCTAGGGTCTATGATACATAAAGATGGGGGTGTAGATGATGACGTTACACACCGTATAAAGGCGGGATGGCTAAAGTGGAGGGTTGTTACTGGAGTTTTGTGTGACAAGAAGGTGCCTTTAAAACTTAAGGGAAAATTCTATAGAATGGCAATAAGACCAGTGCTGCTGTATGGATCAAAATGTTGGGCAATCAAGAAGGTCACGTAATGAGGATAGAGGCCGCAGAAATGAGAATGCTTCGATGGGCATGTGGTAGGACTCTGTGGGATATGACACCAAACTCTGTAATTAGGATGTCCTTGGGGGTGGTGCCTGTATCCGAAAAATTGAGGGAGAAAAGACTACGGTGGTTTGGGCATGTCCTTAGGCGACAACCGTCGCATGCGATCAGAAGGATAGAGTTGATTACAGCCGACGGTGCCAGAAGGAGAGGACGACCAAGGAGGAAGTGGGTACACTGCTTGAGAGTTGATTTGAAGGATTTAGCACTTACCGAGGACATGACCTCTGATAGGAAAGTATGGAGACTTAAGACCAGGGTAGCCGAGTAGTGTGGGTCACAGCCATAGGGTGTAGCATCTCTGTCTTCTTTTTAATGCCTTTGTAGTAATTTTCCATGACTTTTACTTTTTATACGTTTCTGTCATTGGAAATTATGAAGGCTTAGAACTAGGGTAGCGGAGTAGTGTTTCCTTAGTTTAGTTTTTAACTCATTTGACTTTATTCCTTCTCGTAGCTTGCTATCACTGACTTCTGTGAATGCATCATTCTCTTCATGTTTCCTCTTTTTAAATTTAGTCAGGACTTACGTTTCTGTCTATATGCAGAGATTTTTACGCATGAATTTATTTGTAGGGATTACTTCCCATTACAGACGCGCATATGAAGACTGCATATGAATACTGTTCAACTATGTATTTATTTATTTATACATGCATTGTATTTTATCTTTATTTTTAATTTTCTGACTGCCGGAGGTCTTCCACAGAAGCTGCTCTCAACCTGGCATTGGGGGCAGCCTACTACCCTACCTCCCCCTTACCCCATTGTATATGGGAATAGGGTTTTATTGTTATTGTTGTTGTTGTTGTATTTTATCAAAAAAGTGTGTGAGCTCCTATACAATTAAACCCTCATGATAAAAAGAACCTTAGCTCTTCTATAGAAGCAAAACGACATCGTTTAAGGGTTACCATAAAACCCATGTTAACTCCCCTAAACCAACCCTGACATCATTTTATGTTTGCTCAACCGCTCGTCTCCCCTCCAAATCCTCTCTCCCTGTTTTCTTTCTTTGAAAACCCATCAGCAAAAACAAAAAACAATGGCCACCATGGCCTCCGCCTTCTCACTACTCCGATGAGGAGTCGATGATATTTAAATAGCTCCCTCGCTTACAAAAATCCCAAAAAAATGAATCCCTTAAGCCTAAAGTATACAACCAAAGGTACAAAACATACCCAAAATGAAAGGTTTTTTCGAAGGTACTTTCGATTGGAAGGCCTTTGTCTCTGATGAACGGCAGTTCTCCTCCTCCGGGGAGCGAAGGCTACGTTTTTTGAATGAAAAAAGGGTTAGGTTTTTGGGTTTTTTTCTCTTTCTTTCGATTTCTCCTCTGTCTTTTTTTTTTGTGTTATCATCCCCCTTTCTCTATTTGTCCTTTCTTTTATATAACCCCTCTCACCTCATTTCATTTTTTATTTTCTTATTTTGTGCTTTCGGCCTTGCATGTAATCCTTGGAGGGAAAGGAATTCCCTCCCACCGTCGATCTTGCTACAAATTTATTTGAAGGGTAAAGATTTTCTCAAAACGACCCTCTGAAAATTGTACAAATGGCACTCTTTTCTCTGTCATGGCAAAGATGACATAGATAGGAGCACACGGGTATGAAATGAACATGGGTACGGAGCGTGGTTATGTTTCTTTGGATCTCCATCAACCGACGCGTGGAACGCTTGATGAGATGATTTGACATAACTGACACCCTTTGACTCTAATATTCCCTTTCTAACACCCTTCGACCAATATTTCCTGAAATAACACCCTTTCGGCTGAGTTGGCACAAAGGCGCATCCGTAGGGACGCGTTTTACCTGGGTTTTAGCTGACTGGGATGCCACGAGGGTAAGGCGCGACGCGCTTTACCTGGGTTTTGTTGAATCGGATGTCACGCTGGTTTTATTTTTAATAAAGATTTAATTTTTATTGTTATTATAAATTAGTAATATATTATGTAAAGTGTTTCAGTTATAACTTAAGAATTATCGAATGTATTTTTTAAATATGTGTTAAAGGTTAAAGTATGAATTTAGGTTAAAGTGTTATATGTTTCAGGGACTTTGGCACAATAGAACAATAGATGAAAACCAACTTTGATCGTATTGTAGTTCTAGGAAAAATGTATAAAATTATAATATTACACATATGGTTATTTATCTATTATTTTTTTTTCTATTTTGATCATCGATCTATTAATTTTATCATTTAATTATTTAAATGTTATCAATCAAGTCATCTATTTTTAATATTTAACAAAAATATTGATGCATCAATTAATAAAATTAGTATAATAAACATTTAATCTTCAATACTTACATATTTTATTAATTTAGTCTTAATTTTAATTTAATTTAATAAATTTAATTCCTTAATCAAAACATGAAATGTGTCATCGTATACATAAAGTTTTTTTTCTAACTTTTAATTTGTTTAATTTAATATTTTTCTCTAATTAGAAGGTGGGTTTATTTTAATATTTTAAAATTAATAATAAAATTTTTATAATAAATAATATTAATTATTATATTCAATAATTATAATTAATCATTTAAAAAATTACCAATAAAAAATAATTTATATAATATTAACCAAATATCATAAAATAATTTTTAAAAACTAATTTTAAAAAAATATATAATTTATTTAGGTGTACATACATTGGGAAATTATAGAAAATGAAATTACATTTAAATATTAGAAACAAAAACAATCATTGAAATATAATATTAATTACATAAGGGTTAACGATAATGCGATGATAACAGAGTTTGACATTTTTTTTCTATTGTGCCCGATGTTTCTGCAATGCCCACATCTTTTATGTTCTGTTGACTTCTCCCGAATATCCATATCACAATGTATTCTAGTGGATTTTGGACGACTTGGGTCCCTCAATAGCTACGGATATGGTACAATTGTAAGTCAAGTTTGAATCTCATCTGGGTTTCTTCGTTACCTATGGGAAGAAATTCAAATTCATATACCTTGAATACTTGTGAAAGTTGGTATACGGGATCAACATAATTTTTGTAGTCCAAATGCGAATGTGAACAAGCTGCAATGACATGAGAGCATGGACATTTGAGTGCTTGAAAGAAACCACAATCACACCATATCTCTTGCAGATTAACTCTAAAAGAGTTAGCTTCAATCCCTTACAACGGACGTGGCATTTCGGTTACACGAAACAATTCACAGGTGTGAGAAATATTTGTAACCAACATCCCATTTGATGCAGCCACTTTTTTCTGTAAATCAACTACTAGTTTTGGGTGGTAAATATGGTCGTTCCGCATCCAATTAAGAGCTTGTCCATCGAGCGTTACAAAGAGTTGACCCAAATAAAAATAAGTCGTTTTGACCAACGCCGTGACTGGTAAATGACGCGCCTCCTTTAAGGTTGAATTGATTGCTTCAGCCAAGTTGGTTGTCATATGACCATAGCGATTCCCCCGTCATACGCATTTGTCCATATTTCTTTGCTGATATCCATAATGTACTCGCACTCCTTATTTTTGCCAAACAACTCTTGTAGCATAGACTTAAACCTTTGAGGTAAGAGTTCGTAACCTAAGCCATTATGAATATGTAATAGTTAATATGAAGTATAAATAAGTAATACAAAATGATTGAAAAATTGGAAAAAAGTAACGTACCCATGCGCACGACTAACTAATGTTCATCGTTCTTCTTGTATTTTCCATAATAGTTTGCAGCAATATGACGGACACAATATCGATGTTGAACATGTGGAGGTTTCCACATTAGACCTAAAGAGTCCATTGGTGCTTTTATCCCTGCTCCTCGATCTGAAATAATGCATACTCGTTCGCTTGTGACAACATGTAAACATAAATTTTTAAGGAAAAAAACACAAGACTCAATGTCTTTTCCTTGAACGAGGGCAAACGCAACAGGATAGAATTGGACAACTGGTTTATAGTACTTCATTGCATTAATACACTAAGGGTAAGTCCAAAAGACACGATAGAATTGGCAGCGATCACGAACCACTCGATAATTCACGTAATGATGTTGAGTTTCGAACTCATTAATTGTCTCGGGATTAAGTCTCTGCATAACATGAAACCAACTGGGAAGCTCATTGTAAGAGGAATCCCATTCGTCATGAAGTTTGATAATGTCATTCTGTTTTGCCAACCAAGCTTTTTTGTAGGAGACGGTATACCCATATTGTGAATGTATAGCAGAAATCAACACTGCAACAACTATATGAGAGTTTTGCTTCATAATGGGCATGATTGCTTGGCAAATAATGTTGGAGTCCAAGTTGGGATAATCTTGGTTTATACATTTTGCAGAACATGTATGAGGACAGTTGTATCTGGTTAGTTCCCACAAGTTGTTCTTCCTATCCATTTACATCCATTGTCACGTTGGACGCAGTAACAGACATATTTCTCTGTGGTAGATCGATAAACTCGGGACTGAACTGAGTTACAAATATATTAACTCTTTATTGCCATCATTGCTTCCTTTTTTGATGCAAACTCCATTCCAATATGTAAATCACCGTCATTGATGGATGATTGAACTCCATAATTGCCAACATCAGGGAGATCTGGAAATTCAGGCTCGTACATTGCATCATAATCAGCCACGTACATATGTAAAGGAAGTTCGGCTGGTGTTGTATTTATAAGAACGTCATCCTCATCATCATCAGAGTGTACGTTAAACTGTGGTGAGTCAGGTTCAACGAATAATTCTATTTCAGCACAATCTGCATCTGGCTCCCGAAGAGGTTCTTTTGGTGGAGATGAGGGTTCCTCGGATAATCCAATGTTGAGGTCAAAGAAGTTGCCGCTTGCGTGTCCTCCCATTGAACTTGAGGCTATTGTATCATGTGGGTTGTGAACAGCCTGCCATCTCGATGGCATTTCCATGTGTAAGTCGAAAACAGTGGCAGATGAATGTATGTCCCTTGAAGTAGAAAAAATGTTGCCATATGGATTATTGGTGAAGCCACGTGGGCTGAGATCATAAGCAATTACTGATGAATGCCTTCCTATAGAACTTGATGGCATGGCATCTGGCATTGGATTCGCCATTAATGATGTGAAATCATTACAAATCAGTTGTGTCGGGCTATCAACTTGATCAACTTGATATGCAATGCCAAAGTGAGAGGAATATGAGAGACCACGAGAAGCATGAACCTCAATAAAAGTGGCATACATTTTAATAAGAGATTGTGAACTTCCCATATGAGCATCAACCATCATAGAAACATCATCATCGTTGGAAAGCTGAAATGATGTATATGTGAGTGGAAAAAGTTTAGTAGGAAATCTATACTGAAGTGAAGATAGTCTTTTTCAGCATGCCACATGAATCTTTAACGAAATTTTTGTGATTAACTCAAGAGTGATGTTTCTCTTCAAGTTTAAGGGATATAATGATCTGATTAAAAAACAAGCCCCTCTTCAGCTTCCTTAATTTCTCCATCATATAAAACAATAGCAGAAAGATGACTCATTTTCAGAGAATAGAGGATTGATATTTTTGAGAAATTTAGAGTTTGAGAATTTGAAAGCTTGGGAGCTGAAGTTTGTTTTGAAAATTGATAATATGTTGTATATAATAGTGTCTATAATCGGGGTACTATTCACATAAAGGCGCGTTCCCGTGGGCGCGCCTTCCATTATTTTGTCAGAGAATATGTTATCATTGCCCTATTATATAACCCTAAACCCCTGGGGGCAATTCATACCAGTACCTATTATGTTTGAGGGGACTTGGCAAAGTGGTGAAAGCACGTTCCCGGGGGTGTGCCTTCCATTATTTTGTCAGAGAATATGTTATCATTTCCCTATTATGTAACCCTAAACCTCCGAAGGCACTATTTATGTAAGTACCTATTATGTTTGAGGGGACTTGGAAAAGTGGTGAAAGCGCGTTCCCGGGGGCGCGCCTTCGATTGTTATGTCAGAGAATATGTTATCATTGCCTTATTATGTCACTCATGTCCCCAGGGGAACTATTTATGTCAGTACCTATTATGTTTGAGAGGACTTGGCAAAGTGGTGAAAGCACGTTCCTGGGGGCGCGCCTTCGATTGTTATTTCAAAGAATATGTTATCATTTCCCTATTATGTCACTCATGTCCCCCGGGGAACTATTCATGTCAGTACCTAATATGTTTGAGGGGACTTGGCAAAGTGGTGAAAACGCGTTTCCGGAGGTGCGCCTTCGATTGTTTTGTTAGATAATATGTTATCATTGCCCTATTATGTCACTCATGACCCTCGGGGCACTATTCATGTCAGTACCTATTATGTTTGAGGGGACTTGGCAAAGTGGTGAAAGCGCATTTTTGGGGGACACGCCTTCGATTGATATGTCAGAGAATATGCTATCATTACCTTATTATGTGAGAAATGTTTTTACGAATTATTTTCTATTGTGAGCCTTTGCTAATGGGATTATATTATGTGGGTTTTAATGTATATGTTAAGGATAAAATCATACATATGGATAAATTTAATTTCAATTTAGGTACTGTGAACTATAATTGGATTATAACTTTTAATTTCGAATACAGTTTTAAATTTCAATTGGAATATTAAGTTGAATTTAATGTTAAATTTCGAATACTATAATTTGTATTTTAATGTTAAATTTCAAATACTATAATTTGTATTTTAAAAACATTTAACAAATATTTAATGTTAAATTTGAATAAAAAATAACATTAAAAATATTGTTGTAACAATCATTAAACATTTAAATAAGATAACAAAATTACATAAATTTATGAAATATAACTATTTAAATAACATTAAAATACAACTAGATCACCGATGTCGTCTTCTAGAATGAGTTCCATATGGCAGTGGATGTCTATTTCGCTGAGGATTTCTTCGTAGAACTTGTTCTTCGGTCTCCTCATCTTCACTATCATCATCATCATCGATATTTTCTTCATTTTGCGTAGATGAAGCTGAAGGGCCTGTATAAAATAACAACCCTGGAGGAGTGTTACTAACAACCCCACAGCTCATAGAGAATTGAGAAAACTCTGAAAATATTGGCATCGATGTCTGTGATCTAGATGGAGATTGAGGTGTCTATGGAGAAACACCACCAGCCAAATAAAATGCATATGAACCATATGTTGGATCATTAAACATAGCCATATATGCACCTCCATATGGTGTCATAAAACCTTGCGGGCTAGGCATATAACCTGGCGGGATAGGAATGTAACCCTGCGGGCTAGGAATGTAACACTATGGAGATGGTATATGAACTGGTGGGTTTGGCATATACCTTTGAGGTGATGGCATCTAAATTGGAGGGCTGGGCATGTACCCCTGTGGCATCATCATCGGTGGATAGGGATATTATGGTGGGACTGATGTAGAACCGGTAGCGCATTCTCTCCGTCCACGAGTCGGGGGACGATGATATTGAGACGGTGGACGTCTCTCTCGGCACCTAGGAATGCTGACCCCTCGTGCTTCCGTCGAAAGTAGAAATGACTTTCCATTTTCATTAAACCAATCCATATAGTTATCTGTAACCATATGACCAGTTTCACCGTAAAATTGTCAAAGGGCCAAATGTGCATACCGGTTCTCCCAAATCGCAATCCAATCTCTGTGTCTCACCACTAGTTGACCTCTTTCTTTCCTCGTCTGTCTATATTATGCATGTAGTCTAAATTCCTAGGTGCTCCAGGAATATATTGCGTACAAAAAAACCCAAACCAATGCACAACACAACTTTTGAATTGGTGAATAACTCGTCTCACAATTAATAAACTTTTGACAAGAGTAGTAAATTTCTCTTTACTTCTCAATAAGGTCATGTTTCCCCAATACGCACCTATCAAGTTCTCAAAGATTGACAAACATAAAATCAAAGGTTTTTCAGAGATTGGTGGAATTAAGATCGAAGTATTAGAGAAATACAACTTTGTTACTTGAAAGCCTTTTTGGCAATCATCACCCCAAACACTTGGGTTGTTTTTTCAAAGAATGCGAAAGATAAGATCACATTTCTCAGTCAACTGTGAGATAAACTGAGTAATGTAGTTCAATCTTCCTAGAAATCCATGAACTTCTCTTTTGCATTTACGGAGGTGGAAAATTTTAGATGAATTTCATTTTGTCACAGTGTATTATAATCCATTTTTTTACTAACTACAAAACCCAATAATTTTCCAGATGTTACCCCAAATGTACATTTATTCAGGTTGAGTTTCAACTGACATTTCCTCAACCTTTGGAAGAGTTTTCTCAAGTTTTCGACATGCTCCTCCTCAGTTTTGGCTTTAACGATCATATCATCAACATAGACTTCTATTTATGTATGCCTCATATTGTGAAACTATGACACCATGGCTCTCTGGTACATTGCCCATGCGTTCTTTAGTCCAAACGAGATCACCTTGTAGCAAAACATGTCTCAAATGGTAACATACGTAGTCTTTTCCATATCTTCAGGGTGCATATTTATTTGATTATACTCAGAGAATCCATCCATGAATGAAAACATGGACTTTTCAGCAATATTTTCCACCAGGGTCTCTATATGTGGCAAAGGAAAATTATCCTTCAAACTTGCCCTATTGAGATATTTGTAGTCAACACACATATAGAATTTTCCATCCTTTTTTGGTAATGGGATAATATTTTCTACTCACTCGGGGTATTTAGCTACTCGAAGGAAGCCATCATCAAATTGTTTCTTTACCACTTCTTTGATTTTTAATAGCATTTCGGATCTCATCCTTCTCAACTTTTGTTGCACTAGCTTTCATTCAGGTTTTATTGGTAATTTATGTACCATCAGTTTTGTATCTAATCTTGGCATATCCTCATAGGACCAAGCAAATACATAATTTTATTATTGAAGCAGCCAAATAAAGTTCTGACGTCCTCCAGCTGACAAAGTGGTACCAATTTGTACTTCTTTCTTCTCCTCATCAAACCCTAAATTTAGGATTTCTATCAGCTCCTCGTGACCCAAAATCTTCTTATCCTCCCTTTCCACCATTTTTATTAATTCAAAAGATAAATAAGATTCCTCCTCATTATTACAATTCTCGACTTCCCCTTAACATATGGACAACTCAAAATCAATCTCTGGGTCAGAATCATCACCATCAATGCCATTGACATCCGGGGACCTGAAAAAAATAAAGAGCGAGAATATATATATACATATATACTGATGTGATCATGTTTTGCACCAACTTTCTTCATGACACACTCACATCATTGAAGATTCACCATGCTCAATATAAGGGAGTTATACCTTACTTTATATTATATTTACTCATTTATGCACTAATATTATTATGAGCATACATTTGCATCTTAAACTATGCTTGAATAATCATATGTTATCATTCACTTGCAACTATATGATTTTCATGCATAACATATGTTTTCACATCTTTACTTAGCTTTATATTATGTTTACATATGTTTTAGATTCATTTATTATGTTTGCATTTCATTTAGATATCATGGCAGCATGTATTCATTCATTCATTAACTCATGTCATGTTATTCTAGCTCATGTTATGTTTACATTAGCTCACTAGCTTTAAATCCATGATTCTTTAGCTCATTTGCATGCATGCATCTATTTTCTAGCTCATATATGTTTTCTTAAAGCTCATAAACGTCCTATGCCTTTTATCTAGCTTATATACATGTTATCTTAGCTTCTAGATGATCATTCATAGCTTATATCACTCAAACACCTCACGACAGCATGCATTTTCACACATTGCTTACTTGGTTTGTTTGTTAATTCCTATAGGTGAAACACAAAGCAAGGCATATTATGGTAGCTTGGTTAGCTAAAAGGATAAGCATAGCAGCTCACACTAGCTCTTGAACGTTATGGCAGCTCATTTCATCACTTAAGGAGCTTCAACTTAGCTAGAGGAGCTAGCATGTAGCTGAACCTAGTTGGAGGAGAGCTTTGGACCAAATTGTTGAAAAATGGACTAAAGGTAGCTGGAAGTAGCTAGGAGAGTAGCTGAGGAGCTGAGAATACCAAAGCTAACTAGCTTGAGTTCATCAAGCTATAACTCACCTAGTTAGCTACCAAGACACTCACCTAGCTTACCTTGAAGCTATTTCATCTCTAGGCTGCCCATGGACTTCAAGACATCATCCTATGGTTGCAACCTCACCAAAGCCTTGCAAGAAGACCCATGTGCGTTCAAGTAGGCTGCCATGTGCATCATTCAAGCATGTGCACTCCATGTGACATCAAATTGGCGCCAAAACACCAAGGGATGCTTCCTATTCGGCCAAAGACTCCTTCCTCTCCATTTTGGCGCCCAAATAACTTCCAAATGCATTCAAATCATCCTTAGGGCCGAACCAACACATAACCATTCGGCCAAGAGCATGTATCTTCATTAAAATCATGTATTTTCATCAAAAATCATGTATTTTCAAAGGGGTTTCAACCTTGGCCGAACCATCATGTGTCTATTCGACCTAAACCCTTTGAAAAACTATAAATAGGCTAGTGCATTTCATTTGTAATCATCTCATCCCTTATATAAAATATACTCTTGTGAGTTATTTCTCTTCAAAGTTCTTTGTGAACTTTATTGATTAAACAAGTATAGTTTCTATACTTGTGGCGTCATTCCTTCCATTTTTGATTCCAAAATTCCTAGATTGATAACTAGTGGGTTGAAGACACTATCACCACCCCTCAAGAAAGTTTGTGAAGAACGGGATTGTGCTTCATAGCATAGTTTCCTCTTTGGCAAGTTTGAGATACAACATCACCACCATCTTCATTCCATCATCAACATCCTTCATCAAGACCATCATCAATCCCATAATTCCGCAGCCATCTCTATTCTTATTCTTTCATTCCATTACTTATATTATTATTCATTTCTTAAACCCATTATTAATCATATTTCTTTCTTATTATTTTGCAGCCCAAGCTTATTAATTCAAGGACATCAGTTCTTGTCAATCCTAGATCGGGACACAATAAGGCTATCTACTCTTCCATCAAAGCGTGTAGATTCGCCTTACATCATATACATATGGGGGAATCAATCCCCATACTGAAATATAAATAACTTTAATACATACATAACAAAGAATGAAAGAATGAGTGATTGAATGAGAAAAAATATTTACCACGTGAGATTTTAGAAAATACATCTTTTATTGCAAATTAAAGATATATCTTTTAACCCTTACAGAAAATCACCCATTGTCCCAACTTTGAACAAATGGGGAAAGTTTTCGTGTATTACTCTGAAAAAGTTTTGTAAACTATAGCTAATTCCTATGCATTCCAATTGTTCAGCAAAAATCTTGGCAAAGCGGGGTAAATTCTAACATCACTTTCTTCTTCATCCTCATTCTCCAGTATGGCATTGACGCTCAAATATCCCAGGGCATCTTCAACAACGGGTTTCTTCATTGATCGATCTCCTTGGAACATGTACCCTCTAGACATAAATGTCTTTTGAAGCAGTGGGAAAGTTATTAGCTCCCACTTGAGGTCTTCTCCAACCCACTAAGCTTTTTTCATATCTTAGTTTCTTTGAACCTCATTCATTTCTCTCTCAAAATTGGCTAATATCCTAAGCCAAAATTATTCATCTTGGTGGATAGGTATATAATGTTAATTATACCTGAAGGTATCGACACATACCTTTTCCATCTCTTTCTTCTTTTCCCACGGTTAACGTGACTCTTATCCTGGTGCACTCCCATAGTTTAGGGCTTAACATTTTCCTTCATTCAGCTACAAAGGCAGCATTGATAAATTCTAAAGACATGAATGAGCATTCAAAGGCCTCTTTACTCACATCAATGTATGGGGAACTAATCGAGACAGAAGCAATTATGTCATCTTCAGCATTGATACATATCAGCTTCTGTTTAATCACAAATTTGAGCTTTTGGTGCAACGTTGATGGAAATGCGTCTTCCTGATGGGTCCAAGGCCTTACCAGTAAGTAATTATAGCTAGGCATGATGTCCATGATGAGGAATTCAACATCATAGGTGAATGGGCCAATGGTTAAAGGGATGCCAATCTTTCTCAGCACTTCTCTCTTCATTCCATCTAAGGCTCAAACAATATTCTAACAATTCCTCATGTGTGTTCTATCCATGATTAATTTCTTTAAAGTCACCAGAGGCATCACATTTAGTGTAGAGCCATTTTCGATCAACACCATTGACAACACGTGCCCGTTGTACCTGACAGTAATGTGTAGAGCCATGTGACTACTCATAATCCTTGAGGGGATCTCATCATCAGAAAATGAAATGATATTTTATACTTGGATGTTGGCTACCAATATTTCCAACTTATCTATGGGTAGTTCATTTGGTACAAATGTCTAATTTAGAACCTTTAACAGAGAATCTCTATGTGTCTCAAAATTAAACATGATAGCAAGAACTCAGATACGAGTATGCAACTTATGTAATTGATCAACAATATTAAACTCATTATGTATGAATTTTTTAAATTTAATAGATTCCTTCTCTATCACTGGCTCATTGATGGTTGGTTCGACATCCTTCATTAGCAAATTATCTACCTTCTTCCCTTTATCACCAGTAGATCTTTTCTCAGGATCCTTAGACTAATCCGGAGAGTAACACCAACCACTTCGAGTGAAATGCCCTATTTTATATACCTCCCCTTTTATATCGTGGGTGCCCCAACATTCTCTATCTTGCATTCATATCTCCAATGGACTAGTTGGTTGTTCTTTTAAGATAATGGAGAAGGAGGTGTGATTATCACTTTCGGGATTACTTTCTCTGTCACTCAATTTTTTGATGTGATGACCAAAGGGTGATTGACATTGTAGACTCTCCTAAAAGATTCCTCAGATGCAAAGATATATACTCTTTTTATTTCTTCCTCAGTCTCTTTGTAGAATTCTATTTCATTATCGTCCATCATCTTTTGGACCAGCGCTCGAAATTCAGCATAATTTTGTATGATATGACCACTTTTCTTCTTTCTTCAATGACAACATTGATTCATGTATCTTCATGGTTCAACAAAGGGTTTTGTGGCACATTTGGTTTTGCATCATCACTAAAGTTTATGACATTTTTCTTTCTTAAATTTGGACAATCCTTTGAATGTAGTGCAGTTTTTATTTAAATGTTCGGGTTCCATTCCATGTTATTTGTAGTTAGCATTAACGTTAAACTATTTGGGATACAGTGGCTACAGGGGTGTCACATGATAGGGAAACATTACATGTCTGTCTTACAACTCCTTAAATAGCTCCTTGTAAGTCATAGAGATTGGGTCAATCTACATTTTCTCATTTTCTTTCCTCGGTCCTCACGAGTCTTATATACTAATATTCTGGGAAGATGATCTTGTGCTAGTGTTCGAGACACAATGATGTTGTTGGAGTGTCCTTCCTTTTAGTTGCTCAAATTGTTAACCTCACCATATTTACTCATACCCTATGATTTTTTAGTAGATTTTTCCCCATCAAGGTTTCATTTTTGACAACCATTTCTATTATTTCCCTTGTTGTGACTAAATCAACAAAGTTTTCCAATGAGTTCTCTATCATATTTCTTAGGAAGAGAGCGCTTAAAGTTTTAACAAAGAGCATGTTTGTTTCCTCCTCATCGAGTGGGGGTTGATAATGCAACACACGCCACTTCTCAAACGATGATGGGCTAACTCTTCCACCTGGCCCAATTATAAGAAACCAAGCCAAACTTTTCAAAGGCAATCTTTAGAATGTAGTCCAAGCTTTCATTAGAAAAGGAATCCAAGCCCACATAGAGATGAAAGAATTTAAGGAAGGAAATCCATTCATCCTTCCTCCTCCTACTACTCGAGCCTTTATAACACAAGTTGAAGATAACCCATTACCAAATTGCAAGATTCATGAAGATGGCTCTGAAATTACTTTCAAACCCCTTAAATTACTAAAACCTTTGTATAAAGTATCCATTGCTGAAATATGAAGCATGTATTACTTTTCTTAGTATATTTTAGTTATTTAAGTTGTTTTCTTTTTTTATTAGGATCAGGACCAAAGATTGCAATTGTTTGTAATGATAAAACCTTAGAAAAGCCCATCGTTTCCACCTCACATCAACATGGCCTCCCCTCATTAATCTCCAAGTCATTGTTGTACACATCTCCTTTTAGAAGACTCATTCGGACCGTTCATCAAGCTAGAGGTTTCATCATGTATTTAAAAACGTTGATTTTATCACAACTATTGGATCAAGTACTTCATCAAGGGTCATCATTCATTTCGCCCATCCTAATGCTTTTAGGACATGTTTTTTATTATTTTATTACATACTTGGACTATTACAAGGACTCTTTCTAACCTATATAAAGGAGGCACTCTCTCATTATTTTTCATCATTTTTTCTTTGAATGATAATACAACGTGAGAACATTTTTTCAAAAGTTGATTTTCTTGTGCCTTCGAAGCATATTTTCCTTTAAGTTCTTCCAAGTTCTTGAGAGAGATCTTCATACTCCGATTTTCCTTCTTATTGTGATTATGAGGGTTGGTTAGAGTCGTATTATCGAGTTTGTCTTTTCATTACACCTAGGAGGGTTTGGTAGGGCATATCCAATATATATTCCATATCCATAAACCCATAATTTTCTTTCTACATCGTCACACCATCACCATACATAAA
This sequence comes from Hibiscus syriacus, assembly GCF_006381635.1. NCBI lineage: Eukaryota > Viridiplantae > Streptophyta > Magnoliopsida > Malvales > Malvaceae > Hibiscus > Hibiscus syriacus. The sequence goes on along the minus strand of NW_024061932.1, from coordinate 160,888 downwards.
CCCTAGGGTTTGCGTTATTCTCATACCTACCGAGGGTAAATTTTCAAATCATTTTTTTACAAAGATCCTTATCTTGTTATCTTTCCAACGAGTATTCTTCCATCAAAATCCATCCACAATAGCCCCTTGCCGCCCATCATAAGGGAATATAAGTTTAATTCCTTCATTACATGTTTTTTCTTTTAGTTTATTTCATTACTGTTGTTTTTCCTTTGTCTTAATTTCATTAGAATTCTATTACCCTTGTTTTCATTGTCTAAACATATTCTTCTTCATCTTAAATTCAGCATATCAAAACCCTAATCCAAATGCCTTGTCATCGCCCACATCATCCATTCATCATCTCATTCTTTGATCTATTATAAAGCTTTCTAGGTTTGATTCCTCGATGAAGAGAAATGATCATCATTCGCTGCTACTTCTCTATCAATTGGCATCATATTTAGGACAATTCTTGGAGAGACTCAAGCACTTTTAATTGTTCTTGCAAGCATACAACGCCAAGGCACCAAACAGAGCTAGTTGAGACAAGTTCATTATTTTTAGGTTCTTTTTTTAATCTATTTTTAATTTTTTTCTTTTTACTTTGTTGTTTTTCATCAAAAAAAGAAAAAAATTAGAAAAAGAAAAAGGCACAAAAAAAGAAAAACTAAAAAAAATCTAGAAAATGCAAACAAAGGAATTTGAGACTGCTTTTTTACAGGTACTTGCCTCATCCTAATATAAATCTTCTGTTCAAATTTCAGACCAATCCAACTTCACTTGTCCCTTCTGATCCATCGTTCAAGATTGAGAGACAAATTTGAGCAATGGTTCTTGTTGAAAATTTTCATAATTTTTTCAAGAATAACTTGGTGCTAAAATTTTATAGATTCAAACTAAAGTTTTTATAGGACATCCAAAAAATGTTTTAGAATTTTTGGAGATCGTTAAGCCCCTCAAAGACGTTTCTCAAGCCAATATGCCAATTAGGTTTTTCTAGGTTTAGTTTTTTTCCATTTTTTTCTTTGACTCTTATTGGTTTAGGTTCTTTTGTTTTACCTTTTATTGATGATTTAGATATTCAGAGAAAAAATCTTCCACACAAGATGTCAGATAAAAGATAAAGTTTACTATTTGATTATTGACAATGGAAGTTGTGTTGGTGGATACACTTAACTTGCCTAATCAACAACATCCTAAGCCATACTATTTACAATGGCTTAATGAGAGTTCTGAACTGAAGGTCACAAGATAGTGTCTTATTAATCTGAAGATGGATAAATATTGTGATGATGTTTGGTGTGATTTACTTCTGTGCAAGCATCTCATATTCTTTTGGGAAGACCATGGTAATATGACAACGATGTCATTTACTATGGTAAAGAAAATAAGTATTCTCTAAAGATAAATTGAAAACCATATAGTTTACGGCCAATTCATCCAAAAGACATTATCTAAGATCAAAAATGAATTTGTGAAAAGATTGGGAAATTCAAAAAAAAGGCAAAAGAGGTCAAAATTGATAAAAGCCAAAATAATAACACACGGGAGGTGAGTGAATCTATTTGTGAGAAAAAAGAAGTGTCATAAAATGTTTATGCGAGTTCAAAATACCTGAGAGAAACTTTTCCCCACCATAAGACTTGCATCCTTATTCGATTAAAAAATACCATGTTTTCAATTTTTACTAGCCTCACGAATTTGCCTAGTATTTTGGTTTCTCTTTTGTAGGAATTCATATATATCTTAAGCGATCCACTGGATGGCTTACCACCTAAAACAAGAATATAATATCAAATTGATTTCATCCCAGGATCATCCATTCCAAACCGACCTGCTTACCGATGCAATCCTGAAGAAACCAATGAGTTGGATCGAAAAGTTGAAGCTTTACTACAAAAGCGCCACATTCGTGAAAGCCTTAGTCCATGCGACGTGCCAGTTATTCTCGTACCAAAGAAAGATGTCATATTCCGAATGTGTGTTGATTGTAGACCTATCAACAGAATAACAATCAAATAAGGCACCCTATCACATGCCTTGATGATATGTTGGATGAACTACATGGATTTTGCATCTTCATAAATATAGATTTGAAAAGTGGTTACCACCAAATCCGAATGAAATAATGAGATGAGTGGAAAACAACTTTCAAAGCAAAGTTCAGACTCTATGAATGGCTCATCATTCCCTTTGGCCTTTCTAATGCACCAAGTACATTCATACAATTAATGAACCATGTTCTAAAAGAGTTCGTAGTTAAGTATGTGTTGTTTATTTTGATGATATCCTTATATACTCACCTTCTCTTCATTCTCATGTCATGCATGTTCGTTCTATCCTCCAAGTTCTACGAAAAGAACATCTATTTGCTAACCTGGACAAGTGTTTGTTTTGTGGTGACAAACTAATCTTTTTAGGCTTTATCATAAGTGCATAGGGTATCCATGTAGATGAATAAAAGTTAAAAGCAATCCATGAAATGGCACACATTATCTTCTATCACTGAAGCAAGATCCTTCCACAATTTGGCAAGTTTTTATCGATTATTCATTCTAGACTTCTCCACCATTGTCACACCCCTCTCACTGAAATAATCAAGTAGGGAACTCAACAACAACAAGCCTTCGAATTTTTAATACTCCAAATTTTTTTAGTAACCAAAATATAATTTTTAAAAGTTTAATTGACAAAGTATAAAATTTGGAAAAGTTTAGGGACCTAAGTGGTAATTTTCCTAAATTAATTTGTATTCCATAAATAGATAGTTTACACTTGAGAGTTGGGTTTTATTGAAATCAGATTCTTGATCCGAAATTTATGTTGAAAACTAGAAAGGATTAAAGTCTAGTAAGAAATTGGTAAATCAGATCGAATAGAAATTAGGGAAAATTAAAGGATGATAAATTAGGCTTAAAAATATTATTTACACATGTTAATATGATGAAAAATAATATAAAACATTGGATTTAAGGATTTAGTTCCATGTTAAATTTGGACCGTTGGATTAATGTTGCAAACTTGCAATTTTTGGAAAGTTGCATGGGCAAAATGGTAAAGGGTGAAATAATTAGTTCATATTTGACTTTTGGAAGATGATAAGGTTGAGGTGGCTTGGTTTGATGGTAATTATGAAGTTTCATTAAGGGTAAAATGGTATTTTCCCAATTAAATGGATTTAATATTCATTTAAGCTTAAATAAGGCTAAATAAACATGAAATTAAGTTTAGAAATTTCATGAAACTTAGCCTATTTCAGCTCCAAGCCGTGGACACCATCCTAAAGTAAGACAAAACGTCTTTTTGATTTTTGAGTAATTTTCTTTGGATTTTGGATTATGCCGTGAAATAGAAAATTATTCTACACGAAAAATGCTATCATTTGGTACCAATATTGCATGCTAATCTTGCTTGTGTTCAAAGATCCCAAATTTTACGGTTTATGTTAACATTATGGTTTATGAAATTGATTAAAGAATATGATGTTTTTTGAGGTTGTAGAATCATATACAAGCATGCTTGTTGATTAAAATCACTTGTACATGGCTATATAAGTCTATGTTAAATTCAGCCAAACCCTAGCTTTAGGGGAAAGATGTATTTTAATGAAATTAATTTAGGGGTTTGATTCTAGAGGTCTTAAAATGTTGAATAGAGGCTGGTTTCATGCTTGAATCAAGTGAAAATCATGAGAATTGTAACCTTAAAGCACCCGGCCATGAGGAAATAAGTTGGGAAAATTGTGAAAATTTTCCATGGGTTAGAAATGATATTTGGAAGGTTCTACAAGCCTTAGAAATTTTTGGTCCAATGTGTAATTTTTCAAAAGTTGAGGGACTTATTTGATAATTTTGAAAAGTTATGGGTTGAATGTGTAATTACTTAATAATTGATGTAAATTGCTGGAAATTATTGTTTGAGGGTTGAAATTAAAGTTAGAATATGAAAGTTAGCTATTTTGGAAATTTTGCAAATTTTATTTACAAAATAGCAAGTATTGAAAAAGTTAGTGATTTAAGTGATAAATATGAGATTGTTGTGGTATTGAGCTGAAAATTTTAATTCTGGAAATTTTTTGGGCTTATTTGGGCTTGAATTGAAGAATTTATGACAAGGGTCCATTATGAATAAAAAGGAAAAGTTAAGATGGATTTTAAAAGAATTAGAAAATAATAGTACTTTTGAGTATTATTATTTTGTATAAATGTTAGTAAGGATACTAAAATTGTATTTTATATTTGTATGTGTGAATATGGATGCTTGTGTAGATCGTAATCAAATTCGTGAGACAAGCAAACAAAAAGGCAAGGAAAAAGTTATAGAATAGTCGGACTACGGTAAGGCATAATAGTGAGGCATACCAGGTGAGTGCATTTATTATGTACTTATATGATATAAGGACGACTTGTGATGAGTAAACCTCTAATGTTTTTATAAAAGTATGTTTTTCCTTATTTTAAAATATTTTTATAAAGTTTATGAAAATGATTTTATGAATAATTTTAGGGTATGAACTGCTCTAAAAATAGATGGATGAACTTTTATATTATTTTAACATCTATCGATATTTCCAATTAAATGTTTAATCTACGAATTTGATTTAGAGGCCTATTGTATATGCACTGAGAGTCGTAGGTGCATTTTGACATACTATGTGTGTGATGCTTCAGGCATAGGCATAGGCACAATACTCATGTAGGAAAAACAACCTATCACTTACTTTAGTGAGAAGTTGAAAGGAGCGCAACTCAATTACTCAACCTATGGTAAAGAACTTCTAGCACTTGTTCGTGCACTCGAAGTGTTGTAGCATTATCTTCTTCCTAAAGAGTTTGTCATATATATGGATCACGAATCACTAAAGTGGTTACCTACATGGTCAAGGTAAGTTAAGCAAAAGACGTGCTCGATGGGTTGAATTCATAGAATATTTGCCTTATGTAATTCGATATAAACAAGGGAAAGATAACATAGTAGCTGATGTATTATATCGAAGGTACACACTTATTACTCAAATGCATGCTACTATTATGGAATTTGAACACATTAAAGAACTTTACTCTTCTAACCCAGACTTCTATGATATTTACAATCAATGTTAAAAGGGTGCTTTACTTTTTTGACCCAGACTTCGAGCTCCTTAATCTTAACCTTCAACCCTTGCACTTCACAGGTGAGTTTCTTCTCTCGTCTCTTGTTGAGGGTATGTATTTGTCTTAACCATTTGGCTTCTTCCCTCTTCCCTTTCAATGCACGAGCCTAGGACCTCTTCCATTTTTCATGTTCTTGATCCCTTTTCTACCTCTAGTTCTGTAACTCTATGTTCGCTCTCAGCTTTGACTTCTCTGATTCTGAGCTTTTTTCAGCTTTTAATTCTGACCTCCACTATTCTAAAGTGTTTTCCCAATCCAATAAATTCCCAAGCTCGATTCATATTTTGATAATCCATTTGTAAATATGCAAAATCAGCTTTAATTTTGTCTTTCCTAATTCGTATGAGCTCGAATTTCCTACTATGAAACCAACCTCGAGGTCCAATATGAAATTTTCTTACGAGGCTTTCTTACTCTCCTTTTTATTGATCAATTCAGCTTCAAAATCACTACTGAGTATTTCTACTTCGGATGGCACGTATATGAAATAATCCTCCATATGAATAGCTTGATCTAGGTCAGGTAAGGGAATATTATCGTTCTTCTTTGCATCTCTCCAAACCATATAATTTGGTGTTAACAAAACGTCAGCTTCCACTACACCAATTTAAAAGCTCTTCTTCTAAGCATCTAACAATTCAAGACTTTTCTTCTTCAACTGATATTCTTGGTATGGAAACTCTGATTTGCTTAGGCCTCTGTGACTGGGAAAAACTGTAAGGCATCATATTGCCTTACACAATTAGTGAGGCATAGCCAACTGCTCCCCATATTCCTAGAAAAGTTATCTAATCGGAATCTCCACACTTGTTCAGAATATCAGCGTAAGCTATCGAGGGGACACGCTATACCATGTCATGTGCTGGCTGGTTCCTGAAGAGTGACATCCATTTTTTCTTTGGCAGATGCTCTGGCCATTCTTGTTAACTACGTAAAGGAAAATAAGCACTTGAAAATCAGTGATCCGACCATCCTTTAGATTTCCATAAATGATTATGAATCCAACCTGTAAGTAGCTAAACACATCCAATGAAGCGGCTACACTCTACTCTTCTGCAATTATTCAAAACACTGAAAGTTTTGACTAAGACAACAGGGATGAGATTCACCTTATGCTCCAATCGTTTGAATAAATCAACCACAATTATGTCTATATGGTAAAGAACTTTTGGATAGATCACCAACCTATAGATGCCTAAGGAAAACATTTCCATACTTTTCTTGGTATCAAGGTGGTTAGGAATTAGTCTTTTAATAGTTTTCCAAGGGAAATACTCGGACCATCCTTTGGGTTGAATGCGATCAGCCACCCATTTTTCTCTCATTCCAATCATCTTTGCGAGCTTGGTCTTGAAGGCTGTTGATCTTGTTGCCTTCAAGTAAATTTTATCCAACTTTATCCATTCAAAGCAAAACAAGGAGTTGCATTTTTCTAGAGTGTGCGTCATATCCTTCTTCCAAAAAGCAGTATACACACCAATTTTCTAACTTTCCCAGATTTCACATAGTTTTTGTAGATCAATCACCTTAAGGATGATAAGTGCAACGTTTGGTAGAACTAATATATAATCCTTGGTCAAACTATCTTTTTTCTTCCTCTAGGTTACCTCAGACCGTGAACTCATTTCTACATTCGATATTTCCTTATTGTTAAAACTTTTGTGCATTTTGCGATCACCTGCTACTTGAATAACCACTTTGCGAGCCAACACCTTTCTTTGTGATATGATCATGCAATACAATAAAGCAAAAACATAAAAACAAAACAAAATACAAAAAACATAACGGTGTTAGTACGTAGAATGAATAATCAAATAATGAAGAAAAAAAATCATAAGTTCTACCCACATGATCTCACTACAAGAAAATATACCTTTAATGACGCACGAACGATGACACACGCTAATTTATGACTTGCAAAAAATGTGTGTCATAAAAAAATGTCAAGTTTCTTAAAATCTGAACGATTTATGACTTACAATAATGTGTGTCATATTTAATAGTCATCCAAAAAAATAAAAAAGATAGAGTACACTTTTAATTGTGTGTCATCTGTAAAAGTCATATTTTAATTTCGCCATTATTTTTATCATGTACGCATGCTTTCCCGCTTTAAATGCTTTCAAAAACTTTGGAAACACTTTTTTGGGTTACGCTTTCTTTCCTTCTTTTCCCACTATGTCAATGGACCCTCGAGGCGGTGAACCCCTTCCCGACGCCGAAACCAACCATTTTAGATCCTCCGACTATCCTGAAGACGACAAGTCTACTCCTCACACCGGCGATGGCGCCAGTCCTGGGTAAATATATTCCCCTTTCTTCTGTTTGTTTCTTGAGAAAATTTGGGGATGTCGAGGAAAATCCTGAAATTATCAATTATCCATTGCTTAATTACACGTAAAAAACGTAAATTGAATCGTTATTTGTATACATATATGTATATGTTCCTTTAGATTTACTCTATTTCCTGAGAGAATTATAGAAAAAGTAATGAGAAAATTTGAGCCTTTTTCCTTTACCTTTTAGTTAATGACTTTGAAATTATTCGCAAATTTAAGTGAAATGGAAATACCCATTTTTTATTTTCATTTTTTGTTATAAGTTTGGAATTTATGTCATTTTAAAATAAAAGGAAAATAGGAAAAATTAGGGTTCTTTTTTTCTCTTTTTCTTTAGACTTATGTAGGATTATATTGATATGTTTAGAGGTATTTGTTTCTTTGAAAGGCCCCTTTTATCATGAATACTTTGGAAGTGATTTGTGAATATATTCGATATTTGGAAATTTGCAGCAAAATATTTGTAGGAGGTTTAGCGAGAGAGGCAAGTTTGGGTTAGTTCTTTAGCTTGTTTGTTGGAGATTTTTATTAATCTCCTTGAATATGATTATAGCACAAGTTGCTTTCCCCGTAGTCTGTTCCGATTTGGTTATTTTACGTATCTTCTATAATACAATTTCTTGAGCATTTTGGTAAATATGGTGAAATTAGGGATTCTGTGATAATGAAGGACTAGAAAATAGGACAGCCTCGTGGATTTGGGTTTGTGACTTATGTAGAACCTTCTTTGGTTGATAAAGTCATTGAGGACACTCATGTTATTAATGGGAATCAAATAAGACTCCTCTTTAGTCTCAATGTTTTGTTTATTGTTATGTTTCCTTACCATAGTCCGGTGTATGTTGCTTCGCTTTTGACTTGAATTACTGCTCTTTGGCTCGATTTTTGTTCTTTTAGGTAGACATTAAGAGAACAATACCAAAAGAAGCTTTTGGAAGTAAAGATTTCAAGACTAGGAAGATTTTTGTAGAAGGAATTCCTTTAACTGTATCCGAAGATGATACCAGTATCTTCCTTTCTTTAATGCATATAATATTGAAGCTTCATGCCATTTATCCGGAATGCCTTGATTCATCGTAGATATTTCTAGTAAATGTTAATCTATTTGGTGCAAATTGATAGATGAGTTCAAGGACTACTTTACACAATATGGAGAAGTCAGAGAACATGAATTCATGTGGGATCATGCCACCAATCGTTCCCATGGTTTTGGGTTCATCACTTTTGAAACGGAACAAGAGGTTGATGATCTCTTGGAGAAGGGAAACAAGATTGACTATACTGGATCTCAGGTATGAAGATTGTCCGTTGAATTGATGTTTCATGAAATACCTTATCGTCTTTATGGGCTATCATCTTTTTTCACTTTTAGATGTTACCAAATGATGGCATTTCCATGAACGCGTACCATTTCCATGAACGCGTACCATTTTGCTTTGACGAGATTTTACTTTCAGACCTTAATTATATTAGCTATAGTTCTTTTTACCCTAGCAGAAAATGAGTAAGGTGAATTTAGAGAATCCATTTTGTTATGTTAAATTTTAGAAACAATAAAATGAGTCTCATGATGTCTCCCTTTGCTGGTAGGTGGAGATAAAAAGGGAAATCAAGTAATACATTAGGCAGCCTCAGTTCATGAATGAAATAAAAATTTAAGAGCCATATGTAGTCAAATTTCAAAGCTGAAATGGACATATAGTAAAATAATCAGGATGTAAAGAGACACCTATGCTAAACAGGTTTAAGAGGTTAGTGTGTATTAAAAGTAAAGAATTAAAAGTCTTCACCCACAAGTGGCAAAATATAATGATTGTCATGATTGCTTTTGCAAAAATGGTGTACACATAATCATTCCTCAAGGCAAGTTAGTTGTTAATCACATCAAGTTGTCAAGCAGCATAATTTAGAAGATAAATCAAGTGTCGACTATTATGTACTTGTACTGGTTTTCTTCTCAAAACTTGAAATGCTTCTGCCCTCATTGACAAAAACCTAAGAAACTTTTTAGCTAGGATATTTTCAAGTTCATCAGCCTGTTTTACCTATACAAGAAGAAGAAAGTACATATATTAGAATAAAATGGGAGGAAAAAAATGCAAATCTTGTCCTGATATTAGTTAAGATAAACTTCTTATCTTGAATCCAACAAAGTATAATAGAAGAGAAGACATCATCCTATGAATAGCAGTTCAGATTTTAAAACAACATATTCCCTTTTAACATTAGATGATTAGGAGAAGAAAATAGGAGATATTTTCTCCTGAATAATTCATCTCAGGCCGGAAGAAAGCTTCCCTTTGAAAAATCAAAAACTAGATTTCAAAAGTTGAACCAAGTTCAACTGAAAACAAAGGCAATAAATTATTCCAATTTTTGTTTTGGAGGGCGGAGTGGTCAAGTTGCCTTCTCTGCATAATGAAGTTTCTTAATTAAGCAGGATCCTAATTTGTTGAATTACTTCCATTTGTCTTGCTCTGTGTTTTCATATCTTAATGCCTTGCCATGAAACTGGTTCTGACAGCACTAATTTTTTTTTCTTATACTTTTAATGAAAATTAAATTTTAAATACATTTAAGTTGTTGAGTTACCAAAAGGTTTATGCTATAGGCTGCAAATTGCTTATACGATATGGAGTTTATTATGTACTGGCTGTGCAAAATTTTGACATATTTGTTTTACTTTGCTTACCTTTTGTTGATATTGTTTTTGCATATTCTAAGCATCCTCATTTTTTTTCTCAATACAGGTTTGGCAACACTGCCTATTTGCACATATCTGTGGCTTTTATCCATATGCTCAAAGCTCTAAGTATGTGTAAACAAAGTGCATTATTTGATTACATCTAACGAAATCACTCTATGTGAACTAGGACTATATTGTTGAATTCATAGGCTTTGGTTTCAATTCTTCTTTGTGCAACATAGATAGTACATATGATTACAATATTTTTGATAACTTAATGTGAATATATTGTATACAAATGGATTGCTTATATATAATATGATATATATATATATATATATTAAGTATTATGAGGCATTAAATGTGATTTAGTTTGATTATTTGTAAATCTACAATATATATATATATATATATATAATTTACGAAATACAATCATGACACACGAATGTGTGTCATCTTTTTTAATGACGCGTGCTTCAATGACACGCAATATGAGTCATACATGCATGTCATAAATTTATGACACACAAATGTGTGTCATCTTCATTTATGACGGGGGCTTCAATGACGCTCAATGCGCGTCATAAATGCGCGTCATAAATGTGAGTCATAAATGTGTGTCATCAATACGCGTCATAGATTTATGAAACACAATTGCGCGTCATCTAAAATTCATGTCGGTGGGTTCAACGAAAGGCATTTGTGTGTAATCCGCACCATAGATGACGCGCAATGCGCGTCATTAAAGGGTTTTTTTAGTAGTGTCTCTACCCCTATGCTTTTATTTGGCAAGTAAATCTTAACCGCATGTTTTTCTAGTTCTCATGTTTTTGCAAAAAAAATCTAAGCAGAGGTTAGAGTGAGTTCCCCCTTTGAGACTTCAGACAGAGTTTCGGGCAAACATTTTGGTATAGTTTTGATATAAAATGCACAGAGTTTCGATACTATTAAAGGGGTCATCAAATTGTCCTTTCTGGTGCCCTATTAGGTCTGCCAGACTCTCAATCCTCACCCATTACAGGCTTACATACTAAGTTAAATTAGAGATGATACATTTCCCTATGTCCATACGGGGAAACTCAATTTTTCCCTCATAAACATAGGGAATATATACACATAAGCTAATCGCTAAGGCCCATGTGGAGAAAAATAATTTTTCTCACGTAAGCATAGCGTTCACCTCAAGCAAAATAGACAGAGCTAGTAAGAAGACTCTAAATATTGAATGGTTATAACACACATTAAGGGAAACTCACAATCCTTTTTCTTTGATCCAAACAAAAAAACTCAAACTAACTGAGTAACACTCATTTCCCGTAAACATTTTCGTACACAAGTCACAGATGTCACATGACTTTTAAAATATTTTCGCTTTTGAAAACTAGTAAAATTTTATTTCTATACATAAAACATTTTAATGTAATAATAATAAAAAGGTCATTAACTTTTAGTATGTAAAATAGTCTTAAAGTTCTAACATATTAAATTTTAGAATCATCAGAAGTCAAATACTTTCTAGAGTAATATCATTAATCAAATTACATGCCATCTAATAATATCAAAAGTAGACATAATTGTCATACAGTTACTGATGAGGGAACCTTTGATTTACGATGTCAACTGCACTCCTTACTCCACTCGTACTTATACCTACGCGTGAAACCAACACACACTAAGTATTCACTTAATTAGGCATAATAATATAAATGAGGTGTAACCAAAACATAAGTATATCATAAAATAACAAAATACAAATTAAATCGTATAAATCATAATAATACATAGAACATGCTTGGTAAACCAAGTTTCTTTCACATAAACTACAAAACAATATTTAGTATGCCCAACATACTTATCAATCAATATTTTCGTAAATTATTCTTTTATTTTCCCAATGTACGTTGAATGAGAATGCATGGTACATGAGTTGTACCTAAGTGTCGATATGGTAACTCACAAACTCATTATGAATTTCGTGGTTGTACACATAGTGTCGATATGGTAATTCAAAAACTTATTATGAATTTCATGGTTGCACACATAGTGCCGATATGGTAATTCACAAACTCATTGTGAATTCCATAGTTACACACATAGTGCCGATATGGTAATTCACAAACTCATTATGAATTCCATGGTTGCACACATAATGCCGATATGGTAATTCACAAACTCATTATGAATTCCATGGTTGCACACAAAGTGCTGATAGTACACATAGTACTGATACAAAAATGCAACATATGCATTAAACAAAATTGATTGATAACTATCATACACGAAGTATACCGATATGCACCTATGACTCTCAATGCACATACAATGGGCCTTTAAATCAATTTCACAGAATAAACATTTATTCAGAAATATCAATAGATGTTAAAACAATATAGAAATTCATCCATCTATGTTAGAGCAGTTCCTACTTTAAAATTATTCGTAAAATCATTTTCATAAACTGAAAAAAATGTTTCAAAATACTATAAAACATGTTTTTATAAAAATATTCGAGTTCGACTCATCGCAAGTCATCCTGAGAACATAAAAGTACAAAGTAAATGCACTCACCTGGTATGCCTCACTATTATGCCTTAATGATGTTCGACTATTTTGCTATTTTATCCTTGCCTTTCTGTTTGCTTGACTCAGGAATTTGATTACAGTATAAACAAGTATCCATAATCACACATACAATATAAATGTTAGTATATTGTCTAACATTTATACAAAATAATAATACTCAAAAGTATTATTATTTTCGAATTCTAATAAAATTTATCCTAACTTAAAATTTCAGAATGAATAGTATATGTACTCATCCTACAATATCGATACGTATCTTCTATGGTACCGATACCCACTTTGGTATCGATACCATTCTAGCATTATGGAATTTCATTTTTATTACGGTATTTATACCTTCCTCTTGGTATCGATACCTACACCTTAGTATCTGATACTTCTTTAAATCGGTATCGATATTATTCATCCAAATCCTATATTATCTTTCCATTTTCACCTTATAGTACCGGTACTGTTCTTCCAGTATCGATACCCTTACCCAGATTTTTCCTCTTTTACTTCAAATTTTACCCAAATTTTACCTAAATCTCTTACTCTTATCTCCAACCATACCATCAAACTCATTATCACTTATCCAAACTAACTTACATCCATAGATCTCCTTATAACATCCAAAATCTCTAAAGAACACTCAAAACTAAAAATCACACTAAATTTTCAAACATGTTTTCAATCACTTTATAAGGCTCCAAATCTCTTACTTACATCTTTGACAAGTAAAAAATGCTTTTAAACTCCAATAACTGACCGTATATCATCAAATCACTTAAAAACTCAATTTATTAAATCACTAATCTCTTAGTTTTATCCACTCTTAAGCTTTCCTTAAGTTTATATATCACTTAAGGCTTCAAAACCAACCCAAAAACGAAAGGAAAACCTAACTTGAAGAAATCTTACCTTTGCTATGGAGGTACGGGGATAAGAAGAAGAAGAGTAGAGAACCAAAGTTTTCATCTTATCATTTTCTTCTCTTCATCTTTTAATAAATATCTCTAAAAGAATCAATATTAAATTCATTTCCTTCTAAAAGACCATAATGCCCCTCTATCCATCTATTCTTAATAATAAGACTTAAACACAATTTCCTAAATCAATCCTTATACTTTTTAATTTATTCAAATTAACCCACCAAAATTTAAATCCTTTCACTATAATCATTGACCCGATGTTTGGGGTATTACAATTCTCCCCCTTAAGAAAAAATCAATCTCGAATTTTAAGACGTACCTGATGCGAAGAGGTGTGGATATTGTTTCCTCATGTCCTCATCTCTTTTCCAAGTAGCTTCTTCGACTTTATGATTTTACCAAAGAACTTTGACTATAGGAATCTTCTTGTTACGTAGTTCTTTATTTTCTTGAGCCAAGATTCGTATTGTTCTTCTTCGTAAGTCAAATCTGGTTGGATCTCTATTTCCTCTAGTGTGATAATATATGAAGGATCTGTTAGGTACTTTTTGAGCATCGACACGTGAAAAACATTATGGATCTTGTCCATATCGGGAGGCAAAGCTAACTGATAAGCTACTGGTCTAACTCTTTTTAAAATCTCATAATGTCCAATAAATCTCATACTCAACTTTCCTTTACTCCCAAACCGCAATACTTTCTTCCAATGAGATACTTTCAAAAATACCTTATCTCCCACTTGATATTCAATATATTTTCTATTTAGATCAACATAAGACTTTTGTTGATTGGAAACTATCATAAGATTATCTTGGATAATTTTCACTTTACCTTCCATTTCTTTCAATAAATCAGGGCCGACTAGATCTCAATCTTTTAGCTCAAACCAATTTAATGGTGTTTGAAACTTCCTCCCATACAAGGCTTCATACGGAGCCATCTTAATACTCAATTGATAACTGTTATTATAGGTAAATTTTGCTAAAGACAAATATCTTTCCCATGATCCTTTGAATTCAATCATGCATGCTCTAAGCATATCCTCCAATATCTAAATAGTTCACTCTGACTGACCATCTGTGTGTGGATGAAAAGTCATGCTGAAATTTAGTCGTGCTGAAATTTAGTCGTGCTGAAATTTAGTCGAGTACCAAATGCCTTGTGCAAAGAATTCTAGAATCTTGAAGTAAACCTTGGATCTCAGTCAGATACTATCGAAACAGGTGCTCCATGCAGCCGAGCTATCTTTTTATATACAACTTCGTATATTTATCCATGGAGTAATCCATCCTAACTAGAATAGAGTGAGTTGTCTTGGTCAATCTGTCTATAATTACCCATATTGAGTCTTTTTTAGTGGGTGACAAAGGTAGCCCTGAAACAAAATCCATAGTTACTCTTCCCACTTCCCCTCAGGAATGGATATCAGTTGGAGTAATCCACAAGACACTTGATGTTTAGCTTTCACTTGCTGACACGTCAGACATTTTACAACAAACTCTGATATAGCTATTTTCATGCCAGACCACCAATAACGACTATTTATATTCTGATACATCTTATTCCCGCCTGAATGCATAGTCAAAGGACTATAATGTGCCTCGGAGAGGATATTTTCCTCAGTTCTTCATTATCGGGAATGTAAAGTCTTCCACGATAATATAAACATCTATCAGTCCTGATTTCGAAGTCTTTTTTCTCACCCTTTTCTACTTGTACAATTCATGCCAAACATTTTCCATCTTTTCCTTGCAGCTCTTTTATCCAATATAACAACGTCGACTTTAACTAAAGCTCAACAATCAAGGCGCTATCTTTCTTTAATGATATACATGCATCCATAGGTCGTAAAGTTGCCAAAGTCTTTCGGCTAAGTGCATCAGCTACCGTATTAGCCTTTCCTAGATGATAATCAATGATCACATAATAATTTTTTAAAAGCTCGATCCATCTTCTCTGCCTCAAGTTCAGTTCTTTTTTAGTCAACAAGTACTTTATACTTTTGTGATCTGTATAAATGTGGCACCGCTCACCGTACAGATAATGATGTCAAATCTTCAAAGCAAAATCTACCGCTGCCAATTCTAAGTCATATATCAGGTAATTTCTCTCGCGAGTCTTCGTCTGTCTCGAGGCATAGGCCATAACTTTAATTTCCTACATAAGCATACATCCCAACCCATTATGAGATGCATAACTAAAAACTACATAGTCTTTTCCCGACTTAGGTTGTACAAGTATTGGTGCCTCTGTTACAATCCTCTTCAGCATTTCAAAACTTTCTTGGAATTTCTCCGACCGAACAAAAGGCACATATTACCGTAACAATTTAGTTAGCGTTGAAGCTAACATTGAAAACTTCTTTACAACCTTCGATAATAACCAGCAAGTCCCAAGAAACTCTGAACTTCGAAAATATTCTTTGGGGGTTTCCAATCTACTATAACTTGAATCTTTTTAGTATCTACTCTTATGCCTTCTGCGAAAACTATATGGCCAAGGAAAGCAATCTCTACTAACCATAATTCACATTTGGATAGTTTGACGTATAACTTTTTCACTCGAAGAGTCTAAAGAACAATACGAAGATAAGCATCATACTCCTCTCTTGACTTTGAATACACCAAAATATCATCGATAAATACCACCGCAAATTGATCCAGGTAAGGTTGGAATACTCGATTCATGAAATCCAAAAATGTTGCAAGAGCATTTGTCAAGCTGAATGGCATCACCACAAATCTGAAATGTCCATATTGAGTCCAAAAAGTTGTCTTTTAAATATCATCCTCTTTTATATTTAATTGGTGGTATCCTGACCGAAGGTGTATCTTAGAGAACACTATTGCGCCTTTCATTTGATCAAACAGATCATTAATCCTCGGAAGAGGATACTTATTCTTTATTGTTACCTTATTTAACTGTCAATAATCTATGCATAATCGTATAAACTCATCATTTTTTTCACAAAAAGCACAGGTGCTCCCCAGGGTGAAACACTATGTCTGATAAATCCCTTATCGAGCAGCTCCTACAATTGGGTCTTTAATTCTCTTAAATCAGTTGGAGCCATTTGATATGGAGCCATGGAAACAGGTTCAATACCTGGGTAAACACCAATCTTAAATTCCACTTCACGATCTAGAGGTAAACCCGATAATTCTTCCGTAAAAACATCTAGAAACTCCCTAACTGTTGGAATATCATTTAATCTCGCTTTTGATATTCGAGTGTCTATTACATTAGCAAAAAAGATATACACCCTTTTGACATCATTTTCTTTGCAGTCATTGTTGATATCACATTGGATGGTGATTTCATTTTTTCACTGATTACTATGATTTCTGAGCATTCTACATCCTTCAAAAATAATCACTTTTTACGATAATCAACCCATCCATGATGTGTAGACAACCAATCCATGCCCAAAATATTTTCAAATTCGTCAAAAGGCAATTTCATCAAGTTTACCAGGAACACAACCCCTTGAATCTTTATCGGTTATTTTTTACATACCCAAGTTACCTTTGCACAATGAATTATAGGGTTTCCCACTATCATCTCACTAAAGATTGGTTATAAAGGAATTCCTCTAGCTCTAGTCAACTTTGTACTAATATAAGAGTGCGTAGAACCAAGGTTAACCAAAACAAATACAGGTTCATCAAAAAGATAGAATGTACCTGTTAAAATCTTCGGGTCATCCTAATCCTCATTAGTCTTAATATTATAAATTTGGGTTACACTCTGTGTCTTTTTTTGCGATATTGACTCAGATTTTCCACCGGATCTACCTCTTCATCTGCCTTTATTAGATGATGCTATTTATCTCTCAGTTTGTACTAATATATCCCTGGATCTCTTAGGACAATTTCGAGCATAGTGACCAGTTTCACCACAATAGACACAAGCACCATTGAGCAATCTATATACTCCATGATGAAATTTGCCACACGTCTGACATGGAGTAGTTTGTTCTTCAAATGCTCTACACGAGCTAGCAGTAAAAGACTGTGATTGTTTATTCTTCTGTGAAACTGTAGCAGAACCATCTCTATTATTGTATCGAGAACTCAAACCCTTGTCTCTCTTAGCATGTAAGGAAGTTGAAGATGTTCCAACTCTTTTTCCTATTTGCATACGCTTCTCTATGGCTAAAGTCTCCTCTTGAGCTCTTTCGATGGCCTTAGCCCGGTTTATGACTTCTTGCATGCTAGGCAAGTTTAAAGCCAACATTATCTCTTTCAACTTAGGCTTTAATCCCTCGATGAACCAATCACGTCGAGCCTTATCATTGGGAACTACATCAGTAACAAAACGACTCAGTTTGTAATACTCAGCCTCGTACTCATGCACTGGTTGATCATCTTGTTTCAGATTAAGAAACTTCAGCAGCATCGCCCGCATAAACTGCTCACCGATGTACTTGTTCTTGAATTCATCCTGAAAGAACTGCCAGGTCACTTGCTCAGGTAGTGCATACATCGTAGTATTTTTCCACCACACTTGAGCTAATCCTCAAAGTAAAGATACAGCTTCGTCCAACTTTTCATAATCTGAGCAGTGAAGAATTTAAAGCATCACTTTAACGTTGTTTAACCATAAATCAGCATCTATAGGACCTTCATCCTCTTCTCCCCGGAACTCAGGAGCTTCCAAACTTCTCAGCTCTTTATGGATTAACATTTGTGGTACTGGAGGAGCAAGGGAGGCGGATGAGATTGAAATTGAGTCAAGATTGCATCAAGAGCCTACATAAAAGCTACAAACTCTGGCACTGGCATATCCTGATGTACCGGTGTACTAGCGTTTTCAGACTGGATCAGATGCTCACTATTAGCTTCGTTGCTTTCGCTACCCTTTCCTTATCTAACTTCTTATTCAACCTCTCTCCACAAATTCACAGATTTAGACATCTAATAGTACATACATAATAACTCAAGTTAGTAAGGAATGACATCAATCATATTCTAACAACACCATATTAGTAACCTTGACATCTTAGTGCCGTGTAAACCCTTTTTAAAATAAAATACACTCAATTTTGGCCGAGAATCGGCTAAACCTATAGCTCTGATACCAATAAATGTAACACTCATTTCCTGTATACATTTTCGTACAAAATGCCACAATGTCACATGACTTCTAAAATATTTCCGCTTTTGAAACTAGTAAAATCTTGTTTCTATACATAAAACATTTTAATGTAATAATAATAAAATGTTCATTAACTTTTAGTATGTAAAAAAGTCTTAAAGTTCTAACATATTAAATTTTACAATAATCAGAAGTCAAATACTTTCTAGAGCATTATCATAAGTCTAATTACATGTCATCTAATAATATCAAAAGTAGACATAATTGTCATACAGTTACTGATGAGGCAACCTTTTATTTACGATGTCAACTACACTCCTTACTCCACTCGTACTAATACCTAAGCGTGAAACCAACACACGCTAAGTATTCACTTAGTGAGACATAATAATATAAATGAGGTCTAACCAAAACATAAGAATATCATAAAATATCAAAATACAAATTAAATCGTATAAATCATAATAATATATAAAACTGGCTTGGTAAATCAAGTTTCTTTCACATAACCTGCGAAACAATATTTAGTATACCTAACATACTTATCAATCAGTATTTTTCTAAATTATTCTTTTATTTTCCCAATGTATGTTGAATGAGAATGCATGGTACATGAGTTGCACCTAAGTGTCGATATGTAATTCACAAACTCATTATGAATTCCATGGTTGAACACATAGTGCCAATATGGTAATTCATAAACTCATTATGAATTCCATGGTTGCACACATAGTGCCGATATGGTATTCACAAACTCATTATGAATTCCATGGTTGCACACATAGTGTCGATAGTACACATAGTACTGATACAAAAATGCAACATATGCATTAAACAAAATCGATCGATAACTATCATGCATGAAATATGTCGATATGCACCTATGACTCTCAATGCACATACAATCGGCCTTTAAATCAATTTCGCAGATTAAACATTTATTCAGAAATATCGATAGCTGTTAAAACAATATAGAAGTTCATACATATATGTTAGGGTAATTCATACTATAAAATTATTCGTAAAATCATTTTCATATAAACTTTATGAAAATGTTCCAAAATACGATAAAACATGTTTTTATAAAAACATTCGAGGTTGACTCATCGCAAGTCATTCCAGAACATAAAAGTACATAATAAATGCACTCACCTGGTATGTCTCACTATTATGCCTTAATGATTTCTGACTATTCTGCTATTTTATCCTTGCCTTTCTGTTTGCTTGACTCGGGAGTTTGATTACGATCTACACAAATATCCATAATCACACATACAATATAAATGTTAGTATACTTTCTAACATTTATACAAAATAATAATACTCAAAAGTACCATTATTTTTTAATTCAAATAAAATTCATCCTAACTTAAAATTTCACATTGAATAGTATCGGTACTCATCCTACAGTATCGATACTTCTCTTCTATGGTATCGATACCCACTTCGGAATCGATACCATTCTAGCATTCTGGAATTTCAATTTTTATTACGGTATCGATACCTTCCTCTTGGTATCGATACCTACACCTCAGTATCGATTCTTTTTTAAATCGATATCGATATTGTTTATTCGAATCCTATATTATCTTTCCATTTTCACCTTATAGTATCGGTATTGTTCTTCCAGCACTGATACATTTATCCCATATTTTACCTCTTTTACTTCAAATGTTACCCAAATTTTACCTAAATCTCTTACTCTTATCTCCAACCATACCCTCAAACTCATTATCACTTATCCAAACTAACTTACATCCATAAATCTCCTTATAACATCTAAAATCTCCAAAGAACACTCAAAACTAAAAATCACACCAAATTTTCAAACATGTTTTCAATCACTTTCTAAGGCTCCAAATCTCTTATTTACATCTTTGTCAAGTTAAAAATGCTTTTAAACTCCAATAACTGACCATATTTCATCAAATCACTTAAAAACTCATTTTATTAAATCACTAATCTCTTAGTTTTATCCACTCTTAAGCTTTCCTTAAGTTTCTATATCACTTAAGGCTTCAAAACCAACCCGAAAACGAAAGGAAAAACCAACTTGAAGAAATCTTACCTTTACTATGGAGGTACGGGGATAAGAAGAAGAAGAAGAGTAGAGAACCAAAGTTTTCAACTTGTCCTTTTTCTCCTCTTTAACTTTTAATAAATATCCCTAAAAGAATAAATATTAAATTCATTTCCTTCTAAAAGACCATAATGTCCCTCCATTCAATCATTCTTAATAATAAGTCTTAAACACAATTTCCTAAATCAATCATTGTACTTTTCAATTTATTCAAATTAACCCACCAAAATTTAAATCCTTTCACTATAGTCACTCACCCGATGTTTGGTGTATTATAAAATGTCATAAATATTAAACCATAAGAAATTACACATTAGTACAACTATTTATTGATAATAAATAAATAAAATGATATGACAAGTTGAAATTCAAAATAAAATAAAATGAAATAAAAGGAACACAATTTAAATACCATTCAAATTCAACATCTTCAAAAATAAAAATAGCGTATAATTGATTATAACTTGACTCTTTAACCAGTCACCATTGAAGTTGCCAAGCTATCGAAACAATCCTTAAGCTCTCGGGCTTTCTTAGGTCGGGATTGACCCAACTTAATTTTGAAAACTAGTGTTTGGGAAAACAAAATATTTGGAGTTGTCATCAACCTTTAGGTTAGGTAGGTCGAATACCTAAAAATATCATTTAAAATATTTTTTAAGAATAATTAATTTAAAAGATGAAACTAGTCTGTATTAAACCAGAAAATCATCTCGAAGTGGGCTAGGGAGTTGGTTATATGTGGGGAAGGGTGAGCACCCCTACAGCGTCCAAATTTGGTACCTAATTAACTATATGTCATATTTATATTTGAAATTTATAGCTTCGAATAGTATATAAATTATAATCATTGTCTTTAAAATTAATTAAAAATAAAAATAAATATTTAAAAAGGGTATTTTTTATACGACCGATCCTCATAAAAATACTCCTTCTAGCAGAGTGTTCCGTGTTTTCGAACTAGCGTCTAGTCTTAAAGCCAATCTAAAAAATAGCAGAATTTATGGGATTCATGTGCCAGAGTCTGACCTTTGTAGATGGGTAGTCTTGGTTTGGTGTACAGTGGGAGCTCTACCTTCTGACTATCTAGGTTTACCTTTGGGAGCTAAGAGAAATTTAGGTGCTCTTTGGGAACTAATTATAGATAAATTCCATAGAAGGCTTACGAGTTGGAAAGCAAAAATTGTCTTTTGTTGGGCATCTAACGCTAGTGAAAGTTGTCCTCTATAGCCTTCTGATATATTTTCTCTATATTTTCCATATTCCAGGGGTCGTCCTCCATCAACTGAACTCCTTGATATCAAATTTCCTTTGGGGTAGTTCTAAAGATAAAAGAAGATACATTGGATAAAATGGTCAGAGGTTTTTTCACTGCTCAAGTTTAGGGGATTAGGTGTCTACAATTTGATTTTTAAGAATAAAATGTTTCGTGCTAAATGGGTGTAACATTTTGGGGATGAGAGGGAGAATTTGTGGAGATAGATTATTGTTGTCGGAATGATCCTTAAGCTTTCTAATTTGCTAGCATAAGTATAAACATTTAAAAGGACAACATATAGGTTTAGTGCAGGTTCAAGGACAACATTAGAGAGGAGTAGTAGTTTATTCTTGAAACTTAAATTCGCAACACGAAAACCGTAACTCGAAAATGAAATTTGCAAGTCGAATTTCATTTTCGAGTTGCGAATTTCATTTTTGCGTTGCGAATTTCGTTTTCGAGTTGCGATTCTCGTGTTGCGAATTTCATTTTTGAGTTGCGATTTTCGTGTTGCGATTTTCGTGTTGCAATTTTCGTGTTGTGAATTTAAGTTTTCTGCAAATTGAAGCTTGAATGAAGTGCATTACTTCAACCAAAAAACAAAGACAATTACTAACTTCACAAGGTTAAAGACTAAACTTTTTAGTAGTATTGGCAACAACCGAATGAATTTACTAAGCAATCTAAGTGAAATGGTTAATCTATATATTGAAATTATGAGTAAATTTAACATCAATTTAAATATGAAAATGATTAATTATCTAATAATAATAAAAAATTTTCAAAATAAAAATAATTAAAAAAACTAACCCTCGATGGTTGATTTTTCATTTGTGGCCATGAATGGTTGTGAGAGGGTGGCTATGAGAGATGGAGATGGAGGGGGTCGCCGGATATGGGGACGGATGTCTCCGGAGATGGGGACGGATGTCGCCGGAGATGGGGACGGATGTCGCCGGAGATGGGGACGGATGTCGCCGGAGATGGGGACGGATGTCGTCGGAGAGAGTGAGAGATGGAGATGGGACTGAGTTGCGATTTAGGGGTTTAGGTTATGAGTTACGATTTACGGGATATACTATTTACATTTGTGTTGCGAAATTAAAAGCTGATTTTTGAAATTTACATTCGCCTTGCGAATTCGACGAAAATCGTGTTGCGAAAATAAAATTCGTGTTTCGAATTTGAAACGCGCTTTGCGAATTAGAAAATCTTGTTGCGAAAAGGAAACTTGTGTTGCGAATTTAAAAATCGAGTTGCGAAAAAGAAATTCGTGTTGCGAAATTGTCAAATTCAAGTTGCGAATTTGACTTCTATGTTGCGAATTCCAAATTCTGTGTTGAGAATTCCAAATTCGTATTGCGAATTTGGAAACTGTGTTGCGAAATTGGAGTTCGTGTTGTGAATTCGAAATCGAGTTGCGAATTCATTGGTTATTTTTGCAAATCCAAAAAAAGTTGGTTAAAATCGTATATTATAAGGCATTTTCGGTCACTCAAGTTATTTTCTTCACTTTAACCACTATTATTACTCTCTAAACTCTTTTCATTTAGAAGACGTAATTGATGCATGTTACATGACGTGTGAAACAAACATTTATTGTTTTTATTTAATTATTAACATTGTTATTTGATCCTATTGGATGACATTACAGCCGAATTTATTTTTAAATATCTAAAAAAATATTTTAAAATTAATCATAAATCATTAACATGAACATTAAAACAGTCATATGAACATTTGTTGTTTAAAGAAAAAAAGAGAAGCGTGAAAAGAAGGTGGAAAAAAAATGAAGTCATTATGGACTTGAGAAAACATAGAACCATTGCATGGATCCTTGTTTAAGCCCATAGATCAACTTACTAAGCTTATAGACCATGTCTGTACCTTTGAGATCAGACCGGTAACCAAGGGGTAATTTCATGTACACTTTTTTAGTTTTTTATCCAACACTACGTTTAAAAATGCGTTGTTTATATCCAGTTGCAGTAAATGCCATCCTTGGACTGCTGCAAGAACAAGCAAAATCCTAAACGAAGTCATTTTTGCAATAAGTAAAAACATGTCGATGTAATCAATCCCCTCAACTTGTGTAAATCTATTCGCCACCAACCGGGCTCTGTATCGATCAACCGAACCATCAACTTTATGTTTGATCCGATACACCCATTTACAATATATATCACTCTTTCCTTCAGGTAAAGAAACAATGGACTGAGTATCAAGAGATTTCATGGCTCGAAGCTCATCATCCATGGCATTCCTCCAAGCTGATGAATGAACAACTTGATGATAAAATGACAGTTCAAACTCAGAAGAAACATTGGAAACAAACCCATAATTTTCATATGAAAGTCTCTAGGAAGACAAGAAATCTTCAATAGGATAAGAAACACGGGCACTGTTGCAATAATAACATTAAATATACGATTGTCGCTGAGCAACACGAGAAGACCGTGCTGCTGGATAATGTTTCCAACAGACTGTTGAACCATGCCAAAAATGATATGCTTAGTATTACACATCTCATCATTAACATGGTATTCCATAGCAATCTCGTGACGATTGTGTTGAACTGGCAACGAAACATTCTTCCCATGCTAAGGTTCCAAAACAGACGAATGATCCACCAATTCAAACACAACATTTGGTAAACAAAAATCCTGGAAGACATCAACAGAATGATCAGATAGTTGAATATTGTGAAAGGGGAAAGTATCCTCATAAAATACCACGTTTTGAGAAACCACAAGCTTTTGAGTATGTAGCACAAACACTCGAAATCCCTTGACACCAAGAGGATATCCAAGAAAAACAACTGGTAGAACACGAGCAAAAAATTTATCTTCTTGTGATTTCAACGTGGAAACAAAACCCAGACTTCCAAAAAACCTTCAAACGATCATAATCTGGTAAATGACCATACAATAATTCATAAGGGACTTATTGCTTAGGACATGTTATAGAAGTCGATTAATCAAAAACATTGCAGTGGGCAAGCAATCACCCCAAAATCTGAGTGGCACCTTGGACTGAAAATACAAGGCTCGAGCTACAGATAATAAGTACTGGTGTTTTCGCTCAACCAAAGAATTTTGTTGAGGTATTTCCACACAAGAAAACTGATGAATTATTCCTAAACTAGCGAACAACTCAGTGAACTTCAACTCGGGAGCATTATCAGACCTGAACCTCTTGATATCAAAGCCAAATTATCTTTTCACCATGGCAATAAACGCATGTATGATTGAATGAACATCAGATTTGTGCTGTAGTAAATACACCCAAGTAGATCTCAAAAAATCATCAACTAATGAAGTCTGATTCGAATAAGTATTATGCTTGTAAGGTCCCTATATGTTACAATGTATGAATTCAAAACGTTGTTTAGTGTGTGAACAAGAAATAGGAAAGGACGATCGTTGTTGCTTAGCCAACGGGCAAACTTGACAATAATATTTCTTATTAACAACTTTAAGAGACAAAATGTCCTTAAAAAGATGCATAACATAAGAGATAGGATGACCTAACTTGTTATGCCAAACAGTAAACAAACCACTAGAAACATTATTACAAAAGAAATTAGATCCAAAAAAATCATTTGAAGCAAATAGAGGCCTTGAAACAGCTCACCCTTCCCAATCACTCGATGAATGTCCTGTATCAAACAATTCATTTTGTAAAAGAACACACTAAAGTCAGAATCGATTAATAAAGAACATACTGACATAAGCTTGAACTGAAAATTAGGTACAAATAATACACCATGCAAAATAAAATCGATAGAAAATTTGATTGTTCATGTAAACTTTACTAATATAGTGGACTTGTCTGGTAAAGTAACTGAGTAACCCACGATAGGAACCAATGATTGAAAGAGAGATCTTGAATATCACACATGTTGTGAAGCTCCAGAATCCAAAATCCAACAATCAGTTTTTGCAACATATAAATCTTCCATATGCGACAGATGATTACCTTGCATTGGAGTATTAATGGATGTGGAGGGAGCATCCAAAGAAGAACCAGATTGGAGTTGTGAAGTAAGCATTGCAATTAACTGATGACGTTGCTGAGGAGTGAACGCGTCACCAACCATAGAACTCGAAGATTCTTGATGAGAAATGATAGAAATAGTATGAGCCACCTGAGATCCCTTACCACGAACAACAAAAGATCCATTCTTGAAGCCATATCCTAGTAGAAAACCATGCAATCTATAACATTTATCCCTTGTTTGACCAAGAATGTTACAGTGACTGCATGGTCTATTTATACGAGTACAGATTGGGTCTTGACAGTAAAAATAGGTTCTAAAATAGGAAGGACAAGCTGAACACTTCTTTGATTTTCTTCTTGAAGAATCAAGGAAAAGACTTTAGAAATCGAAGGTAAGGGATCTATTAAAAGAATTTGTCCCCGTACATGAGCAAAAGACTCATTCAATCCCATTAAAAACTTAAAGAATTGCTCCTACTGTTGTTTATTAATCATACGTTGTACACCCTCACAAGTACAATAAAGGAAACTGTACAATTGTTTAAGAGAAAATAATTCATCCCAAATTATCTTTAGCTGCGTATAGTAGGTACTTACTGATAATTGATCTTGCACAAGCTCACACAGACGTTTCTTTAACTGAAACAATTGAGGTCTATTCGATTGTTAAAAACGATCGACCAAATCTTTCCACCTTTCTGCTGTGGAGGTGTGATAAAGCAAGCTCGCAGCGATGTCTTTAGAAACTGAATTCAGGATCCAAGAGATCACCAAGTTGTTGACCCTTGTCCAAGCATGAAACTGGTCTACCATGGACGAATTAGGGGCAGCAATCGAACCATCAATAAAGTCGAGCTTGTTATTGGTAGAGAGAGCAAGCATCATCGATCTTTTACAACTATGAAAATTGTCAGTAGAGAGCAATTGTGTTGCCAAAACAACACTAGGATTATCGGTTTGGTGCAAATAATAGGGATTACTCCCATTATCGAAGTTGTCATTCAATAGTGTAACCATGATGAAACACGAAAGTGTGAAGAAAAATTATAAGAAAACTTGGCTCTGATATCTTATAAAATTCAAGGAAGAAATGAAGAATGACTCAATTTTTCATTTTTCAAAAAAATATAAGGTTGCTACTTATATACAAATATTAAAATCTAATTGCCAAGATTAACAGAAGCTAACCACCCTAACTTACTAACGATTAACTTTAAACGATGAAGTAACCTAATAATGAAAGTTCGAGATAAACAATCAATGATTGAAGGAGAAGGAGAATGAGAAGGAGGGGTAAGGAACTTTCGCTAAGGAGTCAGCAATAAAATTGGCTTCATAGTAGATTGAGCAGAATTCAACTGTCCAGTTTCAAACAACAAATTTAGAAATGACACGCCCAGTGCGATCAGACTTGAACATGCAGAGGGAGAAGTTGTCATTTTGAAGGCTACAGAGTAATCAGTTTGACACTGAATGCGATCAAAACCTTGATTCCAAGCGATCATGAGACTTTCAGAGATGCCACCAAGCTCGGCAAAAAGAGGGGTAGAAGGGTCTAGCAATCTGGTAAAGCCAACGATCCATTTATCAGCATTATTCCGTAAAACACCACCAGTACAACCACGAGGAGGGTTAGTTGAGACCAAAGCATCAGTGTCAAAGTATACCAATCTTGAGAAGATGGAATCCATTGAATAGAAACTGGAGAAAGAGCCGTTAAAGGCCTTAGACGATTAGAAGATCCTTCAATGAAATAAAAGGCCCAGTTCTGACTGATTATACGCAGATCATCATCGTGGATTCAGAAACTTGTGAATATTGTTGAGTTTTTGTGTTTCCAAGCTTAGCAAATTAGAGAACAAAAGAATATACTCCAGGGAATATTGATACATGGGATGATACAATGAGATTTGACATTTCAGTCTTCAAGTTGTAGGTTATCAAAACTAAAGAGATGCTTAGTGGTTGCAATGTTGTGCCAAAGAACCGGATGTCCGAGTAGTCCTGAAGAACGCGGAGAGTCGAATTTTTTAGCTTTTATATAACTTTTGAAGATAGAAAAAAAAAGCTTTAAGAATCAAAGTAGTGAAAGTATGGTAATTAAAGGACTAAAAAAGTATTAAGCCATTTAAAAAAATTAAACCAAGAGAGGGAAATGGAATATAAATCCAGAAAACATTTCCCAGCCAAATCAAAAGATAGAGAAGAAGCAAAAGGTTGAAATGGAACTTCATTTAGAGTGCACAGATATGAGTGTCTGGAAAGAAGCTCTCTCCACGTACAAATATCGAATCGAATCTCTAAACAAGCCAAACTTGGTTTCTCTCGACGAATTTTACAGCGACGAACTTCCATCTCTTCTCCACCAATGAAACCCTAACCCTTTCATTTCCACCTCCGAATTCTCCCGCCTCATGCAATGGAAGCTCACGCGCGGCAAATGGAGGCCCCGTTTGTTAGATTTCGTTTCCTCTTTGGAAGACTCCTCGGTAAAGTCCGCTTCCCAAAAGGCTTTCCGGTTCCTTCCCGACACCTACAAAGCCATTTCAGAGCTCACGGTTTTGAAAGGAGTCGGCCCCGCTAAGGTTGGTGAAAATATTTTGTTTCTTTTGAATGTTTACTGTTATTAATAGGTGATATTTGATCCGTCACTAATCTTGTTTATATTCTTAGCAAATTATTATTTTTTGATGTGGTAACAGCATCATATATCTCAACGAATAAGGCAACTCTATTATTTTGTCGTT
This sequence comes from Hibiscus syriacus, assembly GCF_006381635.1. Taxonomy (NCBI): domain Eukaryota; kingdom Viridiplantae; phylum Streptophyta; class Magnoliopsida; order Malvales; family Malvaceae; genus Hibiscus; species Hibiscus syriacus. Next base: position 132,053 of record NW_024061932.1, on the reverse strand, counting down.
GACAGTATTTGTTGGAAACTTTTCTCCTCTGGATGTCTGATTGAAGTACTTAATTCAATCTGTATAGAAGACACTGAAGATTTGGCTATGCTGTATTTACTAAAAATTGATTAATGAAAGAAGCTGAATTCGTGATGTTTGCATGTTTGACAGCCTTTTTACAATCTTATAGAATCAGTTAGTTGGTTCCTAACTCATATAGTTAGAGGGTCAAAATCCATTTCCTTGAAATTTTCATACTACACACTAACTCGCTACTATCTTCACCAACCTTTTCAACCTTTATTTTCCTTAACCACAAACATCACTCTTCCTACGCTGCTAATCCATTTCAACATATCTTTCATCTTTCCACTTCCATATTTTACTTATCCATTTCTATTTTACTATGTTATTTGCGAATATCAGATTACATTCAATGTAATGTGGAGTTATTACCAGAATCACGATTGGGCGCACTCGTATGACTCAGAACACATAATCGAAATCATATCATAGTCGGTCCCCATTCTAAGCTTATTTGTTGGCTCTATCTGTTCATGGGTCATGATCTATCGCATACTGTCATGGCGGCAGATCAGTTAATTGTCTGTAGGCAATTTTCCTTACGTGCGTGATCCATGGGATGATGGAATACATTTCTAAAGGACGGTCTATGTTTTTATTACAGGAATTAAGTTCAAAAGGTGACTCCTTCACACCTTCAGATGTAGAAAGGTCTCTGTGGAGTTCAGCTGTAGGTGTAAAGTTGCAATCTTCACCGACAGTTCCGGACAATAAGATCAAGGGAAGCAACAAAAGAAAGAGAAAGCATTGATTTAGCACTGTGGTGGATGATGGAAACTTTTGTCAGTTCTAACTTGTTCAACTGTTTACCTGATACTAGCACTTTATAAATGTGATGATGTGCCTTGGTGATATCGGACAATACAAACTTGGAATGTAGGCAAAATATATGGGCACTTGTGCCCAATTTCTTACAAATTAATTTCTTTTATGAGATGGTATGGTCAAGGTTAACCCTTAGATATTAGTTGAAGTATTCAGAGTAACTTTAGTATGAAATTATTCGAGCGAAATGTTGAAGTTAATGATAGGTTTGATATCTTCTTTTTCTTGCCCCTACTTTTGCTGATGGTAAATTTTATTAGAGGGTCAAATTGTGAAGTGCAGGAGCTTTAGCTTTAAACCACAGCATTGCAGAAGGCTAAATTGTGATGAGGGTGGACGCAAGTAATTAAAGAGCAAGCAAGAAGCCACGTCCGACCTCACCATTATAAGGATGTACAGATTGGACATTTAAACCCACAAGCAGACTAGGGTTGGCCGAAGGACAATGTTCTATTTATGGACTCTTTAATGGTTTAGTCTAGCTGTTAGCAAATTGAAAAAGAAAAAAAAAAGGTATCTAAATTTAAAAGTAATTTACACCAAACATGTACCGATGGAATTTTCATTTTCCTTGATAAAACAAAATGCAGTTTAATTTAACAAAAAGTTGCACGAAAAGAGCGGGTGTTTATTCTTCTCGTAACCACGTTGTCGCCGGAGCAGTCCCCATTTGATATTTATTTTCTATAAAAACAAGGCACACCAAAAGGAAATGTCGTCACCGCCCACCCTCACTGGCTAGGCTGAATTGTTACAGAATTTTTTTGGTATTTACACGTGTCCACATTTCATTCGCCGCAACACATCTCGCTTGAAGACCCTTCCAAAAGGTCCCCAGTGTATACTATGCACCGAGAGGGGCCTCGACTGATATCTTCAACTTTCAGGTCTCTTGATTCTTCGACCTCATTCAACGGCTTTAACTACCAAACTGGTTCAGAATGACTATTCTTCCTGTCATAACCATTATTTTTTGAAAAACCATTAAATATTGTTTTAAAAAAACAATTAATGTTTTAAAAAATAATTATGACTTTATTTTAAAAAATTGTTGATTTTGAATTGATTTGAATTAGATTGAAAGGGAGTCGCCATCATCATTTGAGTTAAGTAGGTCGAATACTTAAATATGTCTTTTAAAACAATTTTAAGAAAAAATCGTCTTTAAGACAAAAGTTGGTATGTGTTTACCAAAAATTCGATTTAACGGGTCCAAGAATCGATTACGCGTGGGGAAGGATTAACACCCTCACAGCGCCCAAAATTGATACTCAATCGCTTACACATTGTCGTAGTATTGGAAATTATGAATCGAATATAATGTTAAATTATGATACAAGCATTGAACATTGATTAATTTATTCCGAATTATTAATTTAAAGAAAATCCTTTAACTTGATAAGAAATCTTGAAATTTGCTATCATCCGTCAGGAAAGTTATCTCAACTATTTCTCATTCGTAAAAAGATATTCTATCGCACATCGAATATAAACTGCAAATTAACATTTTGCATACAACAAAATAAATTGCTATTTAGAGAAACATACATTGCATTGTCCAACTTAAGAATAAAAATGAATTAATTAGCAAAATAAAATCAATTTATTTCAAGATCACATTTTGTTTGAATGCCGTATCAGATCGCACTACTTCGATCAAGCAATATTTTTCATGCCCATTCTACAAATCGTTGTTCTTGAAATTATTCGAATGAGTGGCATTTAAAATGTTATTACTTAATAAAACATCTAACGAAAATATAAATACGTACATAAACAAAATATGTAAAATAGATGAACAGATATAAACATTCAAACATAAAAAATTTTAATATGACATACCATGTATAGCGATATTTTCCACGAACATACAAACAGTATTTCTAAAGTACTAATCTACAGTAAATAAATAAACAGAGATCAAAGCAACAAAGTAAAACAAGAACATGGGGTTAACAGGTAAATATCCACAAATTTTTAAGCTAGAACAATGATTAATTTACAAATACTAAAGTACATAGGGACTGATAACCTAAATAAACTAAAATCAAACGAACATTAAACACAAAGGAATAACATGAAATAAAAACAAATTACGGGATTCATCGAAGTATTTAACCAAAACATTAAAGCATATGCATGATGACTAAAACATAAAAATGGAAACATGAAAGGTTTGAATACATAAATATCCCATTTCATTTCAAACCAACATACCATATTACAAAACTCAGGGGACTATAATCACAATTTTCCCCTGAAAATCCAAAAAACAAGGGAATGGTGGTGCAAAACGGCACTGTTTTGATCCATGTACATAAGCCTGAATTTAGGGCTTTTCCCTTTATCCTATTCATTTGCTTCTTTGCTTCAAAAAAGGGATAAATAGTTCCCCAAACTCTCTCAACTCCCCATCGCCGAAAAAGGGGGAGCCGTCCATCACCGGAGGCACTCACGGAGGTAGACGGCAGCTCTCAAGGCGGTTGAATGAAGCAAAAGACCTCACAAGATTCATCTCCTCACTCTTAAACCAAAATCCAACTCCCCTTAACAGAAAACTCACCCTAAATCCATAGATCTAAGCTTTTACCTTTCACAAATTTTGAAAAATCAGTGGCTTTTGGACTCCCGAATTACTTTGAACCAAGGTAGGTGTTTCTTTATTTTTTTTTTCTCTCTTTGTTTGGTTTAGCTTTTTTTATTTTTTCTGTTGATTCCTAATGAGTGTTTAGAATCATTAATATTTGCTCGTTATTTCTTTGATCTTGTGGATTTATTGTTGCTGATTTGGTTGTGTTATGCTTATTTTCGTGCAGGTCCTTACTTTCCAGAACTAGTGGTAAAATGGGTGTATTCTGCATTTTTTATTATTTGGTCACGGTTGGAGACATGGGCACGACTCTAGGCAAGACACGGTCTGATGTGACAGTTTCTAGAAGGTCCAGTCAGCGGCAGTTTCTAGAAGATCTACTCAGCGCGCCTTCTGGAAGATGGACGAGCAGAGTTGCATTAGGAGACTTGTTTAAAGTTTGAATTTAGGAAAAAAATTATCTTTAGGATAAACAATTATCTTTGGGATTATTTTATTTTAATTTCTTTATTTATCTCTAGGTTTTTAGAGGCTATAAATAACCTCTTGGGGTAAGCCTAAACACACAACTCAGATTACAATTCTCTTTTCTTTCTAGTTTTATAAAAGTTCTCTCATTTTATTTTTCAAGTTTTCTATTTTTAATTTATTTTTAAAGCTTTGTTTTTAAATATGCTAAGTATGACTTTTGTCATGCTTAGATAAATTTTTCATAAGTCGAGAGCTGAAGCGATGAATCAATTCCAACGAGAGAATTGAAATAGTCCCTTAACAACTTCGGAATATCTCTCTCAATCTCTGCGCTTATTTTTCAAAATCAAAACAGTTTTCAAAATCAAAGATGGACTTTGGTCAAGAGGTTGTTGCGATTAAATGTGTAGGAGGAAGATTCGGCTTATAGAAAGCACATTTGACTTTCTGGGAACACAGTTGGCGAGATAGTTTCGCCAAGAGGGAATTGAGATCCGAATTGATGGTTATTGAGGCAACAATCCGAGTCGGTCACCACGAACTTAAACGGTAATTGATTTACGACAATTGATGTTGATTAGATCAATTTCCAAAGCCGGAATCAAAGATTGCCTCGGGTATTCATTATACAAAATAGAGTCATGGGGATTGCTCTTGTAGACAAAGTAATCGACGTGAATCCCAAAGGGAAAATCTAATTTGATGATCTGAAGGAAATTGAGTAAAAACGAGGCTTGAGGCTATTTTTACCATATCCATTTTCAACTTTAAAATCTTTTCTTTATTTCAATTTAAATCACTTTTATTATCATTTAAATATCTTTTTACCAAAATCCCCCTCACTTTACTATTTCACGCCTGGTCTAAACAATTCAGACAGAAAGTTATAATTTTTTAAGTCCTTGTGGAATCGACCCTTATTTCTCTTTACTACGTATTTCCTTATTTATTAATTGAGAAAAATAAATTTATTTTGACATCGAATTGAAAGTTGTCAAATTGGCGCCGTTGCCGAGGACTTCACCAAAGTTACTAATTTTTGTTTGCTTTTAATTTATGACCAGGACAAATACGGGCGCATTAGTGGAGTACGACCCAGAAATCGAAGCCAGAGCTAGGAGACTTCACGCACAGATGCTTCGGGAAAGAATGAGACATCAATCAAATCTAGAATCAGAATCAAATTCAGGTGAATTCGTTAATATAGAACCAATTTAGATGGTCGATCCTACCATCATAGAGTTAGCCGCAACACCCACTGAACAAGAGCCTTTGTGAATTAATTTTCCCCAAGGCAAAACTCCATACCAGTTAATAACCGGCCTTATTCATCTCCTCCCTACATTTCGCGGATTGCCAAACGAGAATCCACATAAACATCTCACGAAATTTGACATGGTCTGCTCCAACATGAGACCACAGAGAGTAACTAAGGATCAAATAAAACTTAGAGCTTTTCCTTTTTCCTTAGTCGATTCGGCTAAGGAGTGGTTATTTTATTTACCTCTAATTCTATTACTACACGGGCTCAAATGACTCGTCTATTTCTTGACAGGTTTTTCCTTGCGGCGAAGGTAAGTGAAATACGAAGGAGAATACTTGGAGTCAGGAAACTAGATGGAGAGTCACTTTACGACTACTGGGAGCAGTTTAAAAAGTTATGTGCTAGTTACCCACAACATGGGTTAACAGAACAAACACTCCTTCAATACTTTTATGAAGGATTTAACTCCCCTGGAGATGAAGATGATCGATGCCGCCAGTGGTGGAGACTTGGTGAACATGACCCCTACTGAGTCTAAGGATTTAATTTCCACAATGGCCGTAAATTCTCAACAGTTCCACATAAATAATGAACCTCCTCGAAGGGTTCATAACTAACGTCGTCAACTCTTATGTTGCAGGAAAGATAGGATCAAATAGATAGTGTGGAATATGTGCATTACATGATCATCTAACAGATGGTTGTCCACTGATTCAAGGTGACACAACAGCTCAAGTCAATGCAGTTGAAAACTTTCTAGGACCTCCCCAAAGAGCTTATAATCCCTACGGCAATATTTATAACCCAGGATGAAGGGATCATCTGAATTTCAGTTATGCTCAAAACTCAAGGCCGAGTCAAGGTTATCAAGCGAGACCATCTATACCAGCACAACAGCCGCAGAAGACATCATTAGAGTCAATTTTTGAGAGGTTGGCACTTTCCAAGGAAAAATTTTAGATTCTTACTGAAGCTCACTTATAAGAAATAGACAAGCAAATGAGCCAACTGGCTCAAACCGTAGGCCGTTTGGAGTCACAAGGTAAACTTCCATCTCAAACCGACGTAAACCCAAGGGAGAATATCAGTGCCATCACTCTTCGGAGTGGTATAGTAGTAGCGTCACCTGTTCCATCAGATAAAGCAATCCAAAAAGAGAAGAAGACTGATGATTCATGACCCCATAAAAAGAGTGACGAAGAACAAATGGATCCAACGCCATCTCCCTATGACGTGCCACCACCTTTTTCTATCAAGGTTAGTTAAAAGGGATAAACAAATTGAGGAAAAGGAAATATTAGACGTACTTCAGAAGGTAGAAGTTAACATACCTCTCCTTGAGGTAATCCAAAAAGTTCCAAGATATGACCGGTTTTTGAAGAATCTTTGTACGATAAAAGAAAGCTTACCAGGGTCGAGAAAGTGAATTTGGGAGAACACGTCTCAACCGTCTTCCAACGGAAGTTATCACCAAAACTAAAAGACCAAGGTATGTTCACAATACCCTGTAAAATTGGTAAAGTTGGGATAAAACGAGCCATGTGTGATCTTGGCGCCTCTATTAATGTAATGCCTTTATCTGTTTACAAAATGATTTCTAACGAGCCTTTGAAGGATACAAAGATCTCAATACAGCTTGCCGACAAATCAATGATTTATCTGAAAGGACTCTTAGAGAATGTATTGGTGGAGGTAAACGACTTAATATTTCATGTTGATTTTTATATAATCGACATGGAGAATGATCGCACAAGCACATCCTCTAATATCTTGCTTGGGAATCATTTCCTAAGTACTGCACACAGGAAAATTGATGTAAGAAGTGGAATTTTAACTATGGAATTTGACGGTGAGATTGTTAAATTTGACGTGTATAAGGAAATGAGATATCCTGACAAAGTGGAAAGTATAAATTCTATTGATATAATTGATCCTTTGGCTGTTGAATTTTACGGACTAATTTTTCCATTGATATTGCAGGGAGCTAGAAGATCATCATGAGAACATATATTCTGATTGTGCCGAATTGAATTTGATTTCTTCTAAGACTAAAATTTTACCCTCTGTGTTGCAAGCGCCTGAGGTTGAACTGAAACCGTTGCCTAATCACTTGAAATACGCCTTCCTCGGAGCAAATAACACTTTGCCAGTGATCATATAAAAATGATTATTTGAGCAGGAAGAAAAAGACTTTAATAACAGTTTTGCATACACACAAGGAGGCTATAGAATGGACTATCGGTGACATAAAAGGGTTGAGTCCATTCACTTGTATGCACAAAATTAAAATCGAAGAATGTGTAAAACAGACACGTGAAGGTTAACGCCGGCTAAATCCGCCAATGATGGAAGTGGTAAAAAATTAGATACAAAAACTTCTTGATGCAGATATTATATATCCAATTTCAGACAGTAAATGGGTAAGCCCGATACATGTAGTTCCTAAGAAAATATGAGTTATTGTGATCAAATATTCTGAGGGAGAATTTGTACCAACACGAGTTCAGAATGGATGGAGAGTCTGTATCGATTACAGGAAGTTGAATTATTTAACTCGAAAAGACCATTTCCTCTTCCATTCATAGATCAAATGATATAACGATTAGCTGGTAAAACTCACTATTGTTGTCTTGAAGGATTTTCAGGTTTCTTTCAAATTTCAGTAGCACCTGAAGATCAAGAAAAGATGACATTCATATGCCCCTTCGACACTTTCTCTTACCAACGGATGTCTTTCGGACTTTGCAATGCACCTGCTACATTCTAGAGGTGTATGAGTAGTATTTTTTTCTGATTATATTGAGAAAGGTATTCAAGTCTTCATGGATGAATTTACTGTTTACGATAATTCATTCAATGAGTGTCCATTAAACTTGACAAATATGTTGCGTCGGTGCCTAGAATTTAACCTTGTTTTGAACTATGAAAAATGTCATTTTATGGTCGATAAAGGTTTAATTCTAAGTCATATTGTTTCTTCTAAAGGAATTGCGGTAGACAAGGCAAAAGTCGATATAATACGTTCACTTTCTTACCCCACTACGGTGAGGGAAATTTGTTCTTTCCTTGGTCATGCAGGTTTTTACCGTAGATTCATTAAGGATTTCTCTAAGGTGGCGCAACCATTATGTGAGTTATTACAGAAGGAAAAAGCCTTCAACAACGACTAACAATGCAGAGAATCATTCGACGTTTTAAAGGAAAAGATAGTTTCGACACCCATAGTCCAACCGCCAAATTGGGATTTTCCCTTCGAAGTCATGTGTGATGCTTCGGATGTAAGTGTTGGAGCAGTGCTCGGACAAAGGATTGTCAAAGAGCCTCACGTTATCACCTATGTGTCATGTACCTTAGATTTCGCACAACAAAATTATTCAACAATCGAAAAAGAATTATTTGCTATCATTTTTGCATTAGATAAGTTTAGATCATATCTTCTTGGCACTAAAGTTATTGTTTTTTTATCATGTAACCTTGAAGTACTTAGCAAAAAATAGGTGAAGCCACGACTAATCTGTTGGATCTTACTCCTCCAATAATTTGATTTTGAAATCAAGGATAAGAAAGGATGTGAAAACTTGGTGGTCGATTACTTAAGCTGGCTTTCAATGTCTACAGTTGATCCTCCCATTCGTGAGGAATTCCCAAAGTAAAGCTTGATGATGGCGCAGAAGTCAATGCCTTGGTTCACAGATATTGTTAATTACTTAGCTTCAAGTAAATTACCATCTGATTTGACGAGAGCCGAAGTAAACCGTATTAAAAAAGAATCTCGTTTCTTTATTTGGGATGATCCGTATCTTTGGAAGCATTGTTCAGACAAGATAATTCGACGATGTGTTCCTGAAAGCGAGGTAAGCTCAATTTTAAATTTTTGTCATTCCTATTCATGTGGTGGACATTTCGAATCGAAGTGGACTGCTCATAAAATTTTAGAATGTGGTTTCTTTTGGCCTCATATTTTTCGTGATGCTTACTTATTCTGTAAATCCTGTGATAATTGTCAACGTCCAGGTAATTTGACTCGAAGAAATGAAATACCTCTTAATCCTATTCATATATGTGAAATATTTGATGTTTGGGAACTCGAATATATGGGTCCTTTTGTTTCTTCTTTCAGCAATTGTTATATAATTCTTGCAGTTGATTATGTTTCGAAGTGGTAGAAGCTAAAGCCACTCAAAACAACGATGCCAAAACTACTGTTCAATTTCTAAAGAATTGTATTTTTTCCAAGTTTGGTACACCAAGAGCGATAATAAGCGACTCGGCACACACTTCATCAATCGGGTAATTGATGCGCTTATGAAAAAGCATGGAGTAAATCACAGGATTTCCACAGCTTATCATCCGCAAACGAATGGACAAGCAGAAATTTCAAACTGTGAAGTAAAGACAATTCTTGAGAAAATAGGCAATCCAAATCGCAAGGATTGGAGCTTGAAATTGATTGACGCTTTGTGGGCTTATCAAACTGCATATAAAGGACTTATCGGCATGTCACCATATCGCCTTGTATTCAGTAATCTATGTCATTTACTTGTCGAACTGGAACACAAGGCATATTAGGCTGTAAAGCAATGCAATATGGAGTTAGAAGCGGTTGGCGAAACACGAAAGTTACATATACAGGAGCATGAGGAAATTCAGAGAGATGCCTACGACAACGCCAAGATATATAAGGACAAAACAAAAGAATTCCATGATAGAAAAATTGTTTTTAAATCTTTTTCTAGCAGACAAAAAGTTATTCTTTTTAATTCAAAGTTAAAACTTTTTGCAGGTAAACTTCAATCGAAGTGGAGCGGACCTTATACGGTAGCTAAAAAATTTTCTCATGGCACAGTCGAACTTGAAGATGGTTCGGGTACTCGATTTAAAGTAAATTGACACAGGATTAAATTGTATTATGTGAATAGCCAAGCTTGCCTAATTGAAGATCTCGACTTAAAAGAACTTGTAGTATGAATCAGGTCGTCGAGCTAACGACGTTAAACAAAAGCGCTTCATAGGAGACAACCCATTGTTTTTAATTCCGATACATTTATAATTTCAATTTCAATTTTTATTTTGATTAAGCATGTTTCATTTAAATTTCATTATTATTTTGCAGGAATTTAATGTTTTTCAAACTTAAACAACAAATATTTGTGAAATTATCATCCGAACAGTGCCAAATTCGGACCTAGGAGCAGTATAAGTTGTGCAAAGCAGTGTAGTACAAATACTGTTAAGGCATTATCGATACCATGGAAACATAATCAAAACATGGTACCGATACCTTTACATGGTATCGATACTCTATGTAGCAGTATCGATACTCCCTTGAGAGTATCGGTACCGTTGTTTTCAAACAGTGCATGTTAGCACACTACTATGGAGCCCGACGTACGTTAGCAAATCCCAAATTGTTTTCCCCCTTTTGTTATCTTTCTGTCGCCTATCTCCCCTTATCTCTTCTTCCTTTTACTTTGGTCGTGGACCTCACCATCCCTTTCTATATCTCTTTTTTACTTTTAAACTCCATTTATCCTCATTAAAAAAAACAAAACCAATTGGACTCCAATTCTAAAACCCCATGCACAACAGAAATAAAAAACCCCACACCTCTTCCTCTTCTTCAAAACAATTCCTTCATTCCCAAAAACACCATCATTTTTTTCATCTCCGGCCTACTTTGCTCTTGCTAACGTGTTTTCATGCCATCTGCTCCTCTCTACTCATGATGGTGCACACGCAAAACCAACCGGACAACACCAACGCTCCTTCGTCCACCGTCCTTAGAGGACGTCGTCGCACCAATACGTCGACGTTCATTGTGTTACCCAGCAATTCCGACTCCGTTCCACCGCCACCCCCTGTTCGCCTGACGTAAGGATGTGGCCAAGCTTCAACGTCACTGTATCATTCGACGTTCGTGCCGACCCCCTCCCTACGCCCCGGGCCGAGTACCTCTCGCCATCCGTCACCACATCGCTCTCTATCTTCATCGTTATACTCAATGCCGACAGTAGCAACGTCATAATCTTGTCTGTAACTGACGGGCTTTCTGTCGTATTTGATTCATTCGACAGCGTCAGACGATGCTCTAGAGGTAAACTCTAGTCCTTCTTCGGTTCAACCATTAGTAATGTACCATCCGATTTATGGTTTTATAGAGGACTTTACTACTGGCTTTCCACCCTTGGATCCCTCTTCTATGATGTCGAGCTCTTGCCAGCAACCCGGGCATCATGCTTCGTCAACCCATTCCCATAGCCCAGGTGATGCCCCTGCTTCTGATAGTCCACCGCATGCCCACAAAAATCCCGAGCGCAACCTAAGGGGTCGGTCATACGATGTCCCTGCCGAAGAGACATTGCATAAGCATTTGTAATTTTTGAACGAAAAATTGGTACGTTTTGAGTCGGTAAGACATCGTCCTTTTCGTGTAGGTAAGTATATTCCATCTCAAACTTTACAAACTTTGCATTTACGAGAGTCTGTTGATGCATATTTGATGTTGTTGGTTGGACTTTATATCCGATGATTAACTGTGGAACATTTTATGAACTTGTTTTTGAATTTTACGCCACTTTTAATTTTTTACCGAATCGTCTTCTTAATGTTAGTTCGCCCGATGTTGTTACATTTAGACTATGCAGAAGTTATTTTTCAATGTCTATATCGGAGTTTAATCTTGCTATAGGGTTCATGACAGATGTCACAAATCCTGTGTATTTGACTATTTTACTTGAGATTCCACAGGATTTCGATACCGATATGGCCTATGAGACTCTTATCGAATTGTCTGGCCATACGTTCAATGCTCGCTCTACTCGAGCTCATCTTATCCACGACCCAACTTTGTGCTACATCCATCACTTCCTCGCCTACAATTATTCCGGCCGGAATGACTCGTCTTTCTCCTTGAGCCAAGTTGAACTATTCTTCTTATGGTACATGTCAGTCGACCTGTGGGTGAACTTGGGATTTTGGTTTGCTTGAGCCTTTGAGATTCTTATTCGATCCAATTTCCCACTTATCCTTGGCTCTTACATTACTCATTTAGCTTCTTGCATCGCTAATTTTGACGTTACACGGTTTACTTATGCTTTTTCCACAGATGGTTTGGATGAGCGATGCTTGGATTCTATGGGCCTACTTGCTGGAACCTCGAGCGCACCATACTTTGTCACACCGGTGTCATCACTCCTCACCGCAAGCAAGTCTTCATTTGTCTTAATGCGCCACAACTACCAGCTACAGCACCTCACCCTAATATGCAGTCTCAAATAGATGAAGTCCACAGCCGCCTCCATTCCATTGAGACGAACATTACTGAGATTCTTTCCTATCACCATCCCAGTGCCTCCCACCGTGGTCGAGGCCGTGGTCGACATTAAATCCGAGGAGTACTATATTTCTTATCTTGCACTTTAATTTTACGTTTTGAGGCAAAATGCTTTAAGTGAGGGGGAGTAGAGTGTAGGTTGAATTTCTCTTTTGCTTATCTTTATGTTTTGATGCTAGTATGTGTTGGTGGATTTGCGGAAATTTCATTGAATTTCTTTGTCTAGTTGAAAATTTTTGGAATGCTATGCTTGTTTGGGAACACATGATTGTTTAGGTTACGATGTTCTTGATAGCAAATATCATGAATTATTATCAAGTTGGTATTTTTTGATATTCCATGATTTTGTTTGTTGAAATATGATTAGCTCAATGCATGAAACAACTTGGTGAGACCTGAGCCTTTACGAGCATATCACTTTGCTCCCATTTTGTTTGATTGAGTGTGTCGAATTTCAGATTGGTATTCTAGAACCTACATTTTAAATACTGTCGAGATTACACATGAGCATGATGCTTAAAAATGATTTGAGCACTTTAGGATTAACCATTCCGTTTTCCCACTAAAATTGCCTACCTATACATTTTCCTTAACCACTTTTGAGCTTATTCCCGCTTCTTTGTTTTCACCACATTTATATACTCGAGTTTTTTTTATTTTTCTCTTTTTTCTACCCTTTTCAGGGCAAGTGAACAGTCAATCCGATGTGTGCTCTATAAAAAAAGCAGCAATTCGAAAGAAAAAAAGAAGTTGTTTGAAAAAATGAGAAAAGAAAACATACATGAAAAAAATGAGAAAAGAAAACAACAACAAAGAGGAAAAAATCAAATGCATTTCAAAAAGAAATTTGTTGTTTGATAGGTTATCTTTTTATCTTGTTGTGCTTAATGTTTTGATGGAGTTGAACTTGTTATTTGTTAATTCCTTTCCTTTTTCCCATATTTTATCTTAAAATTCTAGCCATATTAATTAGCCTTTTTCCCACCTTTAACTAAGCCCCGTTACAACCAATAAAAGACCCTTTGATTTATGCATCTTTTTCTTATTAGTAATGGAGATTTGATTTACTTGCAGGCCTATGGTAATATCGTGTCGGTTCTGACATTGAGCGTTTCTATACCCCAAACACATTGAGTGATTTGAGTGAATCCCGGTAAGGTGTTGAGTTATGGGCATTAAGATTAATGAATGAATGGATGTTAAAATTGCATTTAACTTGTTCCAATTAGTGATATTCAATTGATTGATATCTTGACTTGAATAATTCTTGTAGTCTCTACCTTGCTTCCTTGAATGTGAAACTTGACAAAGAACGGTAAATGGAATTTTTGAAAGATTTGATTATATCATACTTGAGGACAAGCATGAGATAAGTGAGGGGGAATTTGATGAGCGTTCAGAATCATTAATATTTTCTCGTTATTTCTTCGATCATGTGGTTTTATTGCTGTTGATTTGGTTGTGTTATGCTTATTTTCATGTAGGCCCTTACTTTCCAGAACTAGTGGTAAAATGGGCATATTCTACATTTTTTTATTATTTGGTCACGGTTGGAGACATGGGCACGACTCTGGGCACGACACGGTCTGACGCGGTAGTTTCTAGAAGGTCCAGTTAGTGGCAGTTTCTAGAAGATCTACTCAACGCGCCTTCTTGAAGATGGATGAGAAGAGTTGCATTATGAGACTTGTTTAAAGTTTGAATTTAGGTAAAAAATTATCTTTAGGATTATTTTATTTTAATTTCTTTATTTATCTCTAGGTTTTTAGAGGCTATAAATGTAACATCCTCAATATCGGGTGAGTGACTAAATTGAAATATTTCTGAATTTGTTGATCAAAGTGGATAAATTGAAAGTTTAGGGGAATCACATGAAAAATGTTGTGTAGGATTTAAATATTAAAGAAGGAAATATGGAAGGAAAAAATGGTCATTTACAAGGAAAATAATTAATTTGGTTAGATATATATATGGGGGCCACGTGTATGAAATGAAGCAAATATCTAAGCTTCTAGACAACTCTTCTTCTCCTTTCTTTTTTGTGCATATGGACCAAAGTAAAGGTAAGAATTCTTAGTAGTTATTTATTAGTTGAGATTTAAGTTTGGTTTTGCTCCTTAGATGCTAATTAAGCTTAAGGAAATCTTAATTTGCTTTAAAACCACAAGATGAAGGGAGTAGGAAGAATTAAAGATTTGAAGTTCTTGAATGAAATTTTGAAATAAAGTTTATAATGAGAATTGGAAGTTCAATTTGACTTGTCACCAACTTGATTAATGGATATGAAGGGTTAGAATCAGATTTAGAACATATGGGAATTTGAGTGAGATTCGTAAATTCTATGTGGAAGAATGGATTTTGAAGTTTAAGAGATATTGAATGTGTATTAATTAGTTTAAATAGGTGTATGAGAGTTAAGGATATAAAAAGAGGGGAAATATAAAGTGTTGAGAAGATTATGAAGAGATTTCCGTGCTAAAATAACATTTATAGGCTATGTGCATCGATGCACATTCAATGTGTATCGATGCATCAATGGTAAAACCCAGAAATTGTTCAATGTGCATCGATGCACCTGAAGTGCATCGATGCACCTGAAGTGTATCGATGCACTCCTTTAAAATAAAAACATCGAATGTCATCAATGTATCGATGCACAAGTGGTGCATCGATGCACCCCCTAAAATACAAACATCGAATGGGATTTATGCACCAATGCATAGATAGTGCATCGATGCACCCGTCAAGGGATACATCAATACATGGTGTAGTGCATCGATGCATACCTCCATTAAAAGATAAAGATAGCTTTCTTTTTAGCCTAAGGAGTGATAGTTTAGAATATATCAATTATAATACTGATATGGATCCATGTATGATTATGTAGATACCGAAATCGAGCAAGCTTTGGAATAATCACCGAGTTAGAATTCGATCGAAAGGAAGGAAGTCATAGGAATAATTAGTAATCAGTGAGGACAAGGTGAGTGCATATTAGACAATGTGTTATGTTTAATGGAAATAAGACTTGCGACAAGTCTATTTCCTATAGTAGAATGCATGAACACATTAATATGAGCATATATTTGACATGATACACATGTGTTATTGGTTATTGCATATGTTAAATGATATGTGTGAATACAGGTTTATATGATACATGATGAATGTATATAGTATATGTGAACACAGGATGATATGAAAAAGGATATAAAAGTATTATGGGATTTATAGAAAACATATGTGAATAATAAATAGCAATGATATACATGTTATAGGAACACAAGAGAAGTGTTATAAGTTACGTGATATATGCATATGAAATCATATGAGTAGTGATAGGAACATGTGAAGATATGAAATAATAAATAATAATATCCATGTTATATGATACGAGAGCTATAGGTATAGTTGGTATGCCAAGAGTCGAGGGTCTACGCGGTCCTTCAAGACATACAGTGATCCTTTGGGATTTCATAGTGGTCCTTCGGGACAAATCTCATAGCCCCTAGTGGGACCCCATACGAGCTGTGGTGACAGCATAGTGCACAACCTCAATAGATTCATATATCTACAGTTCTCACGTGTGTACATGGGCTAATAAATAAATAACATGTGTTGTATATATATTTTTTGATATTAAGTGTATGATTTATCAGATGATATATGTATTGCTCAATTAAATGAATCAGATGTTGACTAAAAAGGTTAGGTACAAGAGGATATAATTACAAGATACAGATGATAGTAAGAATTATGATGGAAACGATGTGTGATATGTATATGTATATCTTACATTATATTTAATGTTATAATTGTTGGTATGGCATTACAAGATTACATGTTCATGCATGTTTAAATAGTTAGAGTTTTCTTCCATATTTGATTATGCCTCACTAAGTCTATGACTTAGCGTGTAAGTGATTTACACATAGGTACCAAGAAACAAGAAGAGCAGGATTAGAAGTGGCAAGGACAACAGCACTACTAATACAACATATCAGAAGTAATTGACAAAGTAGGTATTTAGGGTTATGTATAGAGTGTTGGCATGTAATAAGTTGTTAATTACGAATGCTCTGATCAATTTTGTATTTTGTGGTCTCTTTTATGTAAATTAACGTATTTTGTTTTAATGAAAGTTTAAAATTTCCCTATTTTTCTTTAAGTGTCAAAGTTTGAAAAGTCAATGTGACACTTCAGACTCGTATCTGGGTCAGGTACGGGCTGGGGGTGTTACAATAAATACCCTCTTGGGGTAAGCCTAAACACACAACTCAAATTGACTTTTATAAAAGTTCTTTCATTTTATTTTTCAAGTTTTCGATTTTTACATTTTTAAAGTTTGTTTTTAAATATGCTAAGTATGACTTTTGGCATGCTTAGTTAAATTTTTCATAAGCCGAGAGCTGAAGCGAAGACTCAATTCCAATGGGAGAATTGAAATAGTCCCTTAACAACTTCAGAATATCTCTCTCAATATCTGCGCTTATTTTTCAAAATCAAAATAGTTTTCAAAATCAAAGATTGACTTTGGTCAAGAGGTTGTTTCGATTAAATGTGTGGGAGGAAGATTCGACTTATAGAAAACACATTCGACTTTCTGGGAACACACTTTGCGAGATAGCTTCGCCAAGAGGGAATTGAGATCGGAATTGATGGTTATTGAAGCAACAATCCGAGTCGGTCGCCACGAACTTAAACAGTAATTGATCTACAATAATTGAAGTTGATTAGATCAATTTTTGAAGTCGGAATCAAAGATTGCCTCGGGTATTCGGTATACAAAATAGAGTCACGGGGATTGCCCTTGTAGACAAAGTAACCGACGTGAATCCCGAAGGGAAAATCTAATTTGATGATATGAAGGAAATTGAGTCAAAACGAGTCTTGAGACTATTTTTACCATATCCATTTTCAACTTTAAAATCTTTTCTTTATTTCACTTTAAATCACTTTTATTATAATTTAAATATCTTTTTACCAAAATCCCCCTCACTTTATTGTTTCACGCCTGGTCTAAACAATTCAGACAGAAAGTTAGAATTTTCTAAGTCCCTATGGAATTGACCCTTATTTCTCTTTACTACGTATTTCCTTATTTATTTATTGAGAAAATGGAATTTATTTTGGCATAGAAATGACAGTTTTCAATTCCCTCCATTTTACTTTTCTATTCGAGTTTTTTTTCTTTTTTCCCTTTTTTATGGTTGTATCTTTGTTCTTTCTTTCTCTTCTTTTTCTTTTTCAAAAAATCTTTTTACTTCTCTTTGTTTCCCCCTCTTTTTATAGTGATAGCCTCTCTTTTAATCTGATGGTGTGATAGATCTCCTTGGGAAGATGTTTTTGGATTTGTTCTTAATTGTTTATCGTGTTTTTCCTGATTAATGTTGATTTGCGGTCACTATAGATAAAGCGGTGGCATCAGAAACCCCATCAGTGGTGGGAGCAATCAACGATGGTGACAGAAGCTACCTAGGGTTATGATGAAACCCTAGGTGAAATTGGTCGGGTCAACTAAACAGGGTCAGATATTGGGCCTCGGGTGTGAGCTCTGTTGGGTTGATTTTTGGAACCAGGTGGGCTTGGTCTTGTATTTGCTTTGGGCTTGGGTTAATACTGTAGTTTGGGCTCCATTTTCAAGCCTACAAAATGTAATTAATTTATAATAATAATAATAATAATAATAATAATAATAAAAGTAACTAAAAAACCACCAGATAAAAACGGGTGCCTACAACTACCCCTCATTGCCCATTTTTATGTTCACAAGAATAGGGTAAAGACAAAAAGACAACAAGCTTTTGTCTGGTTCCTTTTTCTCATGGAAATTTGATATGTTTGTTGAATATGATGTTGTTCCTTCTTGTTGAGGAAATCGTGTCAATCTAGAAATTTGTTGCTGAGGACAGCATTGCTCATACGTGATGAAGAGTTTTGGTCATTTTTAGGTAAATTTGGAGATAACACGGTTCCTACATGATGAGGAAATCTGATTATCTAAGGGTGATGCTTCTCATACGTGATGAACAGATCTGGTCGATGGATGACACGGTTCCTACGTGATGAGGATTGTTGAACATCTTTAGGGATAAATGGTGATAATATGGTTCCTACGTGATGAGGACGACTGGTTACCTAAGGTTTACAGGGCTCCTATGTGATAAGGATATATGGTCGGTGGATGACACGGTTCCTACATGATGAAGATGGCTACCCATCTTTAGGGATAAATGGTGATAACACGATTTTTACTTGATGAGGACGGCTGATTATCTAAGGTTGACGTGACTCCTACGTGATGAGGAGATCTGGTCGGTGGATGACACGGTTCCTACGTGATGAGGACGGATGGCCATATTTAGGGATGATGATAACACGGTTCCTATGTGATGAGGACGACTGGTTATCTAAGGTTGATGTGGCTCCTACATGATGAGGAAATCTGGTCAATGGATGACACAATTCCTATGTGATGAGGACGGCTGGTTATTTAAGGTTGGCGCGACTCCTACGTGATGAGGAGATCTGGTCAGTTGATGACACGGTTCCTACGTGATGAGGAAAGCTGGCCATCTTTAGGGATAATTTGTTTCAAGAGAAATGGTCTCAAGCGAGACAAAATATGTTTCAAGGGAAACTATCTCAAGAGAGACAAAATATTTTTCAAGGGAAACTATCTCAAGAGAGACAAAATATTTTTTCAAGGGAAATTGTCTCAAGAGAGACAAAATATAATCTAAAAGTTTATCAATTTTTTTCAAGTGAAACAATTTCCAAATTTTATATTTTGAAGAAAACTGTCTCAAGCGAGACGAATCTGTTTTGAAAGAAACAATCTCAAGTGAGATTAATTTTGTTTCAAGTAAAACAACTTTAAAAATTGTGTTTCAAATGGATCTGTCTCAAGTGAGATGAAATTTTCTTTGAGTAAAAACAATATCAAATGTTCGTGTCTTAAGGAAGACTGTCTCAAGTGAAACAAAGTTTGTTTTAAGAAAAATAATCTCAAGTGAGATCAAATTTGCTTCAAGTGAAACAAATTCAAAATTTGTACCTCAAAGGAAAAATGTCTCAAGCGAGACGAAATTTGTTCTTAGAGAAGACTGTCTCAATCAAGACAAAATTTGTTTTTAATAAAAATTATCTCTAGCGAGACGACACTTTGTTTCAAGAGAAACAATATCAAATGTGACAGACAGTCTACTTGTTCCTGCATGTTGAGGAAATGCCTTAAGAAGATCTGATCGTTCACTGCAGGATGTTGAATCTGTAGATGACATTGTTTCTTTATGTTAAAGACATCTGGTCATTTTTGAACTTTTATTTCCTGAAAGATCAATAAATGATGCGTCTATGAATGATATCTTGGATGTTATGATGGATGCCAAGATAGAGTTTATTTTATGATTTGATAAAATTTTGAATTTGTCTTCATGAGAGGGGAAAATGTCTTTAATAAAGACAAGATTTCAAGTGAAAATTTTAAAAGTATCCTCATGAGAGGGAAAATCAAAATCTTTATTGCGCGTTATGATGAATGTATGATGCAAAGATGCAAACTCATGTAACATGTATGTATGTGTTTATGTATGTTTTCTCGATCTGTTAGGGGAATAGTTACGTGAGCAGTATTCACTCTATCCCTGATTCAATTATCTTCATTTTCCACCAGGGTGTACTCTTGTAAACATCGACCTGCGACAATTTGTTCCTTGCCCCATCAAATTTTGCCCCCAAAAATTCGACTTCCTTTGCCCCAACTTCGATCATGAGCTTCGGAGAGATATTTGTAGAATTCCAAGATATGCTTCCAGAGAGATTATCTTATTTGAAAATTTTTTCATCCTTTGAAAACAACTTAATGAAGAAAAATATGTGAATTTTCTTTGTCAAATAAACTAAAATAATGCCCCATTTTCAGCCTCACAATTAAAGCAAATCACAAAACATGAATTCATTAGATATAAAAAAATAAACTGCTCTTTTAATCTTTGATAACTATGAATCTTTGACAAATATCAAGATTGATAAGTTGGTTTTGAGGTTAACTATCTATATTTTGAGGTTTGTTTCATCGATTCGTCCTTGGTCATTGTGAAAATTATGATATGCCCCTCTTTCTTGGTTTGGCATTTTAATTAGAGGCGGACAAAATGACGCAACTAGCATAGTCAATTGCTAGCCTTTTTAGAATACTTCTGTTTCAGTTCTCTGAAATCTTCTATTTTTTCAAGCTTCGTAGACTCCTCTAGCCAAGGTATTGCAGAAATATTGGTCTAAAAATGAGATTTATGAGTGCTTGTGTGAAATCGACTATAACAAGTGTTCCTCAACTCCCTTAGTCCATATTGACCGAAACTCCTTATTTTGTAAATTTGATTTAATTTGTCATTGTTTGGCTAGCTGAATTCAGCTTTATTTTTCTTTTATCTGGCTAGTTGAAAGATTCATATCATCATAAAGTCTTCGACTTGACAATCATAGTAGAGCAAACTTCGAATTGCAAGTACCTGATCAATGTCATGGTTTGAATGTAATCTATTCATAAAGGCAGGGCTTTCAAGTTTTCTCTGTAACCAATTGCTTTAGCGGAATAAATTAGCTTTATTGTGTATATATATATATATATATATATATATATATATTATGGGTATACAGATTCCATTTCTTAAGCTTGTCAAGAAAAACCTGCTATTGTCCTAGTGTTTGTTGAAGGTCAGAAAATCTCATTGTTAGAGTTCAATTCCTAAACAATTGACCTAAACTAGATTCACCTACTCAATCATTTCATATGTGAAGATCAAGATCATCATTGAACCTCATTAACAAAAGTGAAACCAATTAGCTTTTTAATTGCATGCGTCAGATGCCCCATTTTGTCCGCTCCATACCTGAATGCCAAGCCCTCGATTGACTCTACATACGAGGAGAATGCTAGCTTGGTCCCTGCAAGAGAAGGGTATGTATTCTGGTGTATATTTTAGAGTAGGATTAGGGGTTCTTGTTTTACATTGGTTCAATCTTGTCATTTGTCAAAGATTTACAACCTTAATTATTAAAAAGCTTTTAATTAAGATGATATTCAAGGAATTTCAAGACTAAAATTTGGTCATTGTTTATTTCTTCAGAAGAAAGCATTTTATTTAAAATGTTCTAACGTCAAGTGACTTACAAACATTCAAACTTAAGAAGAAAAACAAGTTCAAATAGGATGAAATGCTTTTAATGAGAATGCAACAAAATTCCTGATGGATGCTCCAGCCTACTCCTAATCAGAATACTCCATTACACATCGAATTTGCATCTTGCGCTTCAATGCCCCACAATTCTCAGTGGTTTGCCTTGTGCTCCCAATATGATAGCTTCATATGGCGTTAACATCATGGTCTTCAAGATATGGGGCTTCTATTGGATTGGATTGAACTGGAGTCACAAGGTTCTTCTCAACTAGCGTTGGGAGAAATTCCTCATATGTCATTGGAATTGGATTGATGTGAGTCTTTTCCCGGAACACCTTATGTGGTTTGGTCCCTTGATTAGCTAGATAAGATCCCACTATGTTAATCTCAGCTCTTTCCTAAATATCAGTATTGCTAGTGCCTCTTATCCTGCCATTCTTGGTAGCTCTTTCAACCATTTCTCCACACATGATGAAATCAGAGAAACTCTTAGTGGCAAATCCTATCATGTAGTTGATATATGGAGATTTTATTGTATCAATGAATAAAGTGATGAACTCTTTTTAATCATTTGTGGATGCACTTGAGATGCAACTCCCTCCATCGTTGATCATATTGTCGGAAGCTCTCATCACACTTCATCTCCATATTTTGCAGGGTTATTTGATCAAGGGTCATACCAGTCATGTGCTTGTATTAGCCCAGAAAGGCACGAGCCAAATCCTTCTAAAAGCGGATTCAAGTATGACTCAGTTGATTATACCACTTAGAAGCGGGTCCAGGCAAACTGTCCTGGAAGCAGTGGATCAACATCTTATCATTTTTGGTGTATCCAGTCATCCTTCAAATAAACATCGTGAGATGGGCAGTAGGGCAACTGGTTCCATTTTACTTCTCAAAATCGGCCATTTTGAATTTGGGCGGGAGCACCAAGTCAGGAACTAAAACTAGTTCTTTTGCATCCATTTCATTATGAGAGCTTTGTTCTCTCATTCCCTTGAATGTCTCTCTACACCACTTCTTTAAGTTCTCCGAGATCTCATTCTTATCTCTTTTCATCTCATCAGGATTCAACATGTTGTGATCAGTAGAATTATCCCAAGGATATAACACAGTTGCATGAGTTTTAGTGGCGTTGAAGCCTATTTGTTGACTTGGAAGCTTATAGGGCGAAGTGAGCATTTATGAATTTGCATGTGCCATCACACATTCATAGGTTTCTCTGGTTGAGTAAATCTTCTTTTTGCCTCTTTCTTGATTGAGCCCAGTCATTTTTGCTATAATTTGCTCAACTAGATAGTCTTGGTTTTGCAAGATGTGATCCACAATGGCGTTTTGTGTTTGCTCCATTTTAGCTTCCCACTTTGCTTGCATCCTTTGCAAACTTTCGTCCAATTATTTCTTCAGTTTCTCAAATTTTTCATCCATTCTCAGTACTATGTGAACGCAATTGCATAATTAGAAATACCTCCTCAGAGTCCCCCACGAGCTATGATTAATTCATGTAAAAATGTTTAAATGAATGTCATGCAGAATGTAAAGATGCAAAGACAGATGCAAAAATATTGATCCCAATGGTGAATATCATAGAATAATTTTCACCTAAAATAAAAGCCTTCACATTACAAGACAATCCATTTTACAGATATGTTTTCGTTTAGATGTTGAATCTAAAGTGAATTACTGCTTCGTCTCGGGTCTTCATCCTTGAAAATGATGCCCCTCAAGAACTATATAACCTAACTCCGTTAATGTCCCGTGCAATACTGAAGTCAGTACGTCGCTCCTTGATGATTAGCAAATAAATTATCATAGATAAGACTCTGCTGTTGGATTACTCCTTGGATCAATGGATCAACTTTTCAGTCTCGAACGTTGCACGATCTTCGAG
The DNA here is from genome assembly GCF_006381635.1 of Hibiscus syriacus. Classification (NCBI taxonomy): domain Eukaryota; kingdom Viridiplantae; phylum Streptophyta; class Magnoliopsida; order Malvales; family Malvaceae; genus Hibiscus; species Hibiscus syriacus. The sequence continues at coordinate 108,431 of NW_024061932.1, read as the reverse complement.
CAAGTCTCATTCTTGTACTGTAAACTTATTTTAGCCCTCAGTGCATGTTTGTGTATGCGAATGTTTGATTGAAAACTTTTATTTCTTCTTGTGAAAATTTTCTCTTGAATATCCCCTTGCGGATCAACACTTTCGCATTATTTTATATTTATGAAATGCAATGCAAAAAGGATGAAAAATGACACAAACAAAAGAAAATGAATAAGTTAGTACAAGAAAAATAATCAATCGAGTTAAAAGATGCTATTTAAAGATAAATATAACACCTACCCGATCATGGTATCTACCCAAGCATGCTTTCATTAGATATCAATCCTACCCGTACATGTTTTATTCCCAAAATGATTTATTTCAAGAAAATAATCCTAACCGCATGGTATCTAGTTCGCATGCTTTTATTCAACAAAATTTAAAGAAAAAGGAAAGTTTCAGAAACACTCTTCCTTTGTGTACACTTATTTTGGGTACGTATTGACGGACAGAGGTTCGGTATGACTATACCTAGGGTGGTCGTCCTATGGTTCACTAATATGCATGGTTTTGGCTCTATGAGGAAAGGGTACTCGAATTGTCCTTGAAGTCGGTACCCCTTGGGTTGCTAAACCTTAAATCCTAACTCATTACAGGCATAAACAAATCGAGTTCAATTTGAGGGGATTCACTTATGTTGAGATTTTCGGAAGCTCGATTCGACAACCGAAACGGTTTGCAAAGAGGGGTCAGAACGGTTTTTGAGTTTAGGGAGTAAGGAGATTGAAATATAGAAAATTGCATAGCGATTTAGAGTGGTTCAACTTTCTAAACCAAAGTCTACGTCCACTACCTTAGCTCCTCACCAAGGATTTTCCAACAAATTCACTAATTTGTTCTTTCTTTTGAGGACAAAGAGTAACCTTACAAACTCTCTAGTTTTTCCGGACTAAACTAAAACATTTCCCTATCTTTTATACGGGATTAGCTAGAACCTTTCCCTTTTACAAAATGATAAAATAAGTAAACAAAAAACCTCTCTAAGGTAGGTGTTTACAAGATTGAGCTCACAAGAACAAAATATTTACAAGAGAAAGATGAAATAAGAATGAAAAACTCTTCTCTTGTGTTTGATTGATTGGATAGTTGTTCTCTCTATTCTTCAAGAGTCCTTAGCTTGTATTTATAGCTTTGAATGTGTTTAATGTTGTATATAGCCGTTGGGGATGTTTTGGAGCCGTTTTGGATGATTTTTCTACTCAAAAAGGCTACCCATAACATGGTGCATCAGTGCACTATCATGGTGCATCGATACCCCTTCATTAAATTCAAATAAAGTAGCCGTTACTAGCCGTTGCAGCCTTCGTCCATGGATACACAGTAGGATGCATCGATGCACAGCAGGATGCATCGATGCACATCAGGATGCATCGATGCACATCAGGATGCATCGATGCACTAAGTGCATTTGAAATCGAGTGCATGGATGCACTGCATGGTGCATCGATGCACTAGTGCATGTGCATGGATGCACTACAGGGGTGCATGGATGCACTACAGGGGTGCAAGGATGCACTTTGACACCCTTTAGTATTTTTGCTCAAATCCGAATTTAATGAACTTTGAATTATTTTTGAAACCTTTTAAAAACTTTGAATAAATTCAATTTAAGTCCAAAAACATTTTTCCTTAAATTTCTTATATCGAAACATAATTCAACAATCTCCCCCTTTTTGATATAACAAAACATTTGAAAAATTGTTTTTGGCAAAACTCCCCCTTAATAAAATGTTTAATGAAAAATATACCAATTGGTAACAAATACCAATTGTTTGAAAATATATGAAAATGTTGCTCCCCCTTTTTCATTAAAAAATTAAATTTTTCAAACCAAAACTTCTCCCCCTTTTTGTTATATAAAAAATAATTCAATATTTGAAGTTCAAAATAACTTTGGAGAGTAAGTAGTAAATTTGGCATTTTAAAACTTATTTAAAAAATCAAAGCTCCCCCTCAATAAATGCATTCCAAACAAAATTAAGCTTTTAGGATCATGACACTTAAACAAAATTGAATTTCAACAAAGAATAAAAAACATGTTAGTAATACATGAAATTCAATATATCCAAGTCTAAAATACTTTTTGCAATATTAATTATTGAAATTAAGTGCATATGCATAAAGTTTTCCAAAAATGTTATGCATTTGAAAATTTTGATATCAATTGTTAGAGAGATATCATTTTCATTTAAATCACATGCATAAACATTTAAATTTAGGTCAAAAAAATTAAATTTTGTAAAATCAAAGTTTTTGAAAAATTGATATCAATTGTTAGAGAGATATCATTTGCATTAAAACCAATTTTGACCAAAATTTTATTATGATGAACTAAAAAAATTATAAAAAATTTAAAATGTTCATCATAACCATTTTTTTAAACATACATGAGATTAAAAATAATGCATAATCATTTAAAATCAAAACTCATGCATGCATAAATCCTATGAGCAACCAAATAACTAAAATTAAAAACATTAAGCTTAGAGGTTACCCATTCCTTTTCATGTGTGGCTAGAGCATCTTAAATATCATCATCTTCATCACCATTACTCCCACACACCTACAAGAGATATTCATTTCGATTTTGGTATCCAAATTGCTTTGGATCCTTGGACGTTAGTTTCAATGCCCCTTGTTCCCTTAGGAACCCATACTTATCTAATTTTAAAATGTTTTCCTTTCTTTAAAGGACAAGTATGTTCCAAATGACCATAAAAATGACAATGTGAGCATTTTGCCATTTTTAAACATAATAGGTTATTTTTAGAAATTAATTCTTTTTCTTTTGTTAAGCCTTCAAGCTTAACTCCTAACTCAAATTTTTCTTTTTCTAAATCATTTATTTTGATTTTTAAAAGCTCTAAATTATTTTTCAAAATTTCATTTTGATTTTCAAAATCAACTTTTGCTTTCAAAATCAAATTATTTTTAATTTTGAGTTTTGAAATTAATTTCGTACATTTGGAATTCATGGTCTCAAATCCCAAATACAACCTATTATAAGCATCTTGTAACTCATCAAAAGTAAATGAATTAAATTCATTTGAGTTAGAAGATACCTCGAATTCTTCTTGAGTGGTCATGAGGCATAGGTTGACTACTTCATCTTCATCATTGGAATCATCTTCATCACTCCAAGATGCAACAAATTCCTTGTTCCCCTTTTTCTTTAAAAAAGGGCATTCATACTTGACATGCCCCTTTCTTTGACAATTGAAACATATCAGGGGACTCTTCTTCTTGGTTTATTCATGTTTCACTTCCTTGGAAATCATGAATCTCTTGAGTTCCTTCAAAAGCTTGACCATCTCTTCTTCTTGTTCATCATTGTCTTCATCCACCTCATAACTTGAATCTTGATAGCTTTCATTGGTGGATTTGAAGATAATGCATACCTCCTTCTTCTTCTTGTTTTTCTTCTCTTCCCTTCCTTCATTTTCCTTCACCATCATCTCATGAGTGAGAAGGGAACCAATTAGCTTGTCGAGAGTGAGAGACTTTAAGTTTCTTACTTCGATAATGGTTTTCTTCTTCGATTGCCACTTTTTTGGAAGAGAGTAAGTCATCTTCCTCACAAGCTTCTCATTAGGGATTACTTATCCATATCCCTTGAGACCGTTGACAATCACAGAAAATCTATCCGTTATAGCTTTGATGTCTTCATCGGGTTTCATCTTGAAGTTCTTGTAGCTATGGTTGAGAAGACTTTTCTTTGATTCACTCACTTCGTCGGTTCCTTCATGAGTGACTTGGAGCTTATCCCAAATCTCTTTGGCACTGGAACAAGATGAGATTCTTCCATATTCATTTAGGCTTAAAGCACATAATAGAATATGTATAGCCTTAGAGTTAAGCTGTAAATTTTTCTGCTCTTCTCTACTCCAATCGTTGTACTTGCCGGGTGGAGAGGAGTAACCGTCCATGATTGAGTTCCAAGCTCCTAGATTATAGGATTGAATAAAGTACATCATCTTATTCTTCCAATGTGCATAATTTGCTCCATTGAAGAATGGTGGCTTGTTGACCGGTTGTGAATCCATAATGGAATATTCTTCAAGATAATAAGCACCAGAGGAAAAAGTCATTTCTTTGTCAGATGTGCCAGAAATTGGTAGAGCTTCTTCGAGGATCTTCTCAAGGTGGTTAAACCTTCTTAACGAGTTAGGCTCTGATGCCAATTGTTGGGATTTTTGGAAGCTCGATTCGATAACCGTAACGGTTTGCAAAGAGGGGTCGGAATAGTTTTTGAGTTTAGGGAGTAAGGAGATTGAAAGATAGAAAATTGCACAGCGATTTAAAGTGGTTCGACTTTCTAAACCAAAGTCTACGTCCATTACCTTAGCTCCTCACCAAGGATTATCCAAAAAATTCACTAATTTGTTCTTTCTTTTGATGATAAAGAGTAACCTTACAAACTCCCTAATTTTTCCGGGCTAAACTAGAATATTTCCCTAGTTTTTACTCGGGATTAGCTAGAACTTTTCCCTTTTACAAAATGATAAAATAAGTAAACAAGAAAACCTCTCTAAGGTAGGTGTTTACAAGATTGAGCTCACAAGAACAAAATATTTACAAGAGAAAGATGAAATAAGAATAAAAAACTCTTCTCTTGTGTTTGATTGCTTGGATAGTTGTTCTCTCTATTCTTCAAGTGTCCTTAGCTTATATTTATAGCTTGGAATGTGTTTGGTGTTGTATATAGCCGTTGGGGATGCTTTGGAGCCGTTTGGGGATGATTTTTCTACTCAAAAAGGCTGCCCATAACATGGTGCATCGGTGCAATATTATGGTGCATCGATACCCCTTCATTAAATTCAAATAAACTAGCCGTTGCAGCCTTCGTGCATGGATGCACAGCAGGATGCATCGATGCACAGCAGGATGCATCGATGCACAGCAGGATGCATCGATGCACAGCAGGATGCATCGATGCACATCAGGATGTATCGATGCACTAAGTACATTCGAAATGGAGTGCATGGATGCACTAGTGCAGGCGCATGGATGCACTGCAGGGGTGCATGGATGCACTGCAGGGGTGAATGGATGCACTTTGACACCCTTTAACATTTTTGCTCAAGTCCAAAAACATTTTGCCTTAAATTTGTTATATCGAAACATAATTCAACAACTTCCTTATACACATACGAGGAATAAATCCCTACGAAGGTATAAGGCATGTATCCCAGGGGTTATTTGCAAAAACTCATAAGAAGAATAAATTCTTACGAGAGTAAAGCATTCACCCTGACTTCCTTGGAATGAAGCTGGGGTCTATAGCTTATGCCATGCGAATGCACGTTATGTGTGTGAGGAGGAACATGCAAATTTTTGACTCGAAAATGAAAAAAAGAAAAACATCTTGATAAAACCTTGACAAAACTGAAAACATAAATTAAACGTTAGTGAGATAAAAATACAGAAAAAGAAGTTTCAATAAATGGATCATAAACTAACAATAGACTCGAACTCATAATTTCTACCACAACGACAATATGTAAGCGACTTACAGTCTGACTCTCTAAAGTGTCTCTGGTGGAGTCGCCAAGCTGTCATAACTATTTTCTTTTGAAAACAATTAAATATTATTTAAAAAACAATTATGACTTTATTTTGAAAAATTGTTGATTTTGAATTGATTTGAATTAAATTGAAAAGGAGTCTCCATCAACATTTGAGTTTGGTAGGTCGAATACCTAAAAACATCTTTTAAAACAATTTTAAGGAAAATCATTTTTTAAGACAAAAGTTGGTATGCGTTTACCAAAATTTTGATTTAACGGGTCCGGGAGTCAATTACGCGTGGGGAAGGATTAACACCCCCACAGCGCCCAAAATTGGTACTCAATCGCTTACACATTGTCGTAGTATTGGAAATTATGAATCAAATAAAAAGTTAAATTATGATACATGCATTGAACATTGATTAATTTATTCCGAATTATTAATTTAAAGAAAATCCTTTAACTTGATAAGAAATCTTGAAATTTGCTATCCTCTGTCGGGAAAGTTATCTCAACTATTTCTCATTCGTAAAAGGATATTCTATCACACATCGAATATAAACTTCAAATCGACACTTTGCATACAATAAAATAAATTGCTATTTAGAGAATCATACATTTCATTGTCCAACTTAAAAATAAAAATGAATTAATTAGCAAAATAAAATCAATTTATTTCAAGTTCACATTTTGTTCGAATGTCGTATCGGATCTCACTACTTCAATTAAGCAATGCTTTCCATGCCTATTCTACAAATCGTTCTTGAAATTATATGAACGCGTGGCATTTAAATTGTTATTACTTAATAAAACATCTAACAAAAATATAAATAGGTACATAAATAAAATATGTAAAATAGATGAACAAATATAAACATTCAAACATAAAAAATTTTAATATGACAAACCATGTATAGCGATATTTTCCACGAACATACAAACAATAATTCTAAAGTACTAATCTGCAGTAAATAAATAAACAGAGATCAAAGCAACAAAGTAAAACAAGAACAAGGGTTAACAAGTAAATATATGCAAATTTTTAAGCTAGAACAATGATTAATTTACAAATACTAAAGTACATAGGGACTGATAACCTAAATAAACCAAAATCAAACAAACATTAAACACAAATGACTATCATGAAATAAAAAAAATTACGGGATTAATCGAAGTATTTAACCAAAACATTAAAGCATATGTACGATGACTAAAACATAAAAATAGAAACATGAAAGGTTCGAATACATAAATATCCCATTTCATTTGAAACTAACATACCAAATTACAAAACTCAGGGGACTATAATCGTAATTTCCCCAAAAATCCAGAAAACACGGGAATAAGAGGGTGTAAAGCGACACTGTTTTGATCCATGTATATAAGCTTGAATTTAGGGTTTTTCCCTTCATCCTCTTCATTTACTTCAGAAAAAAGAGAGAAAGAGTTCCCCAAACTCTCTCAACTCCCCATCGCCGAGAGAGGGGGATCCGCTCATCACCAGAGGCACTCACGGTGGCCCACAGCAGTGCTCACGACAACTCACGGTGGCCGGAGGAAGCATAAGAGCTCAAAAGATTCCTCTTCTCACCCTTAAACTGAAACCCAACTCCCCTTAACACAAAACTCACCCTAAATCCCTAGATCTAAGCTTTTACCTTTTGAAAAACAAACGGCTTTTGGACTCCCGAATTGCTTCGAACTAAGGTAGGTGTTTCTTTCTCTTTGTTTGGTTCAGCTATTTTTATTTTTGCTGTTGATTCCCTCCTTTTTATTTTCTATTCGGGTTTTTTCTTTTTTCTCTTTTCCCTTTTTTTTATGGTTGCCTCTTTGTTCTTTCTTTCTCTTTTTCGAAAATTCTTCTTCATTCTCTTTGTTTTTTCCTCCTCTTTTTATGATGATAGCCTCCTTTTTAATCTGATAGTGTGATGGACTTTTTCCCTTGCTTTGCTTTGCTACCGAGCTAGATCTCCTCGGGATAATGTTTTTGGATTTGTTCTTAATTGTTTAATGGTTTTTTCTTGATTGATGTTGATTTGTGGTCATTGTAGATGAAGCGACAGTGTCATAAATCTCATCGGTGGCAGGAACAATCAACAGCGGTGGCAGCAGTTATCTAGGGTTATGATGAAACCCTAAGTGAATCGAGTCGAGTCAACTAAACAAGGTCGGATCATAGGCCTCGGGTCTGAGCTTTGTTAGGTTGTTTCTGGAACCGGATGGGCTTTGTCTTGTATTTGCTTTAAGCTTGGTTGATACTATAATTTGAACTCCATTTTCAAGCCTACAAAATGTAATTAATTTAATAATAATAAAAAAAATTAATTAAAAAAAACCCGAAAAAAAATTAGTTTCTACACTGCCCACGCTGTCAGACCGTAAATACCGACAGAGTCCCCGAGCGGCTCTCCTCCCACAAAAGCTCGGCTACTGAGAATTCGGGTCTCCGGAAGCCAGGTTCCATGAGGCGTCAATTTGAGGAGTTGTTTTCAACCTCTCGACTACAGTCGTTGGAGCTGGTATCATGGAGCTCCCAGCCATCGTCAATCAATTGGGCTTAATCCCCGGTCTACTGGCAATCATATTCATCTCTATGTTAACGAAATCATCAATCGATAAGATTCTCAGATTCAGTCAAGCCTCCAAGTCCTCCACGTATTCAGGCGTCGCCGCAGACGCTTTCGGTGGGATCGGCCGTATTATACTTCAAGCTTGCATCGTCATCAACAACACGGGCAGGCTCGTGGTTTACATGATTATCATTGGTAAACTTTGAACACATAATAACGCGTTACGGTTCATGGAACGATTAGTACCCGTTTGATCAGACGTAAATTTTGAATTGGTGGCAGGTGATGTGTTATCGGGAACATGGGAGTATGGGTTCCACCACATGGGAGTTTTGGAGGAATGGTTCGGTGAATATTGGTGGACAGCTGTGCTCTTGTTCACCACTCTTTTCGTTTTCGCCCCTCTCATCTCATTCAAACGCGTTGGTACTTCTCAAACTTTTGCCCTCTCCCTGTACCTTGAAGACTTCTGAAAATTTACTTCCTCTGCCCAAAAATGTTGATCCTTCTATTTGTCTGATTGATTTAAAAATTAATATCGAATCATATTGTTAATGGGCTTCTATTAAATTTAAAAGCTCTGCTTTAAACAGTAAAGTTCAATTGATAACATATATAAAAGTGTTGTTGATTGTAGTTTGATTTTTAAATCAGACAGGTAAAGAGACCAAATTCGTAAAATTAAAGCAGAGGGCTATATTTCAAAATTTCAAAGAGTGTTTTTTTCTTATTTTTGATTGAATTTGCTTGGTGATTATAGATTCATTGAGTTATACATCAGCATTATCAGTTGGTTTCGCAGTGGTGTTTGTGGCAATAACAGCAGGAGTTACCATTGTTAAGTTGATGGAAGGAAAAATTGGAAATGCCTCGTTTAATGCCAAAACTTGATAATCAAGCATCGTTTTGGAAGCTTTTCATCACTGTTCCTGTTCTAGTCACTGCTTATATATGCCATCATAATAGTAAGTCATGGAAGATTAATTGTTTCTATATTCTTCTGTACTTCCAACTCCCGAAATCATTTATTATCATAATTTAGTTTTGTTTAATAGTTGGTTTAAGTTAATTTTCATCCAATTTGCATGAAACTGGTTTATGTTTTAATTGATACATAAAACTCCGCGAAGATCAAGTGATCCATTTATGGTTCAACATTACATAAACTAAAATTATGCACTATCATTTAAGAACGTTAGTATTTTGATGTTAGCTATCATATGGTGTATTCTTTGACAAATTTTTTGTTTATGAAAAGAGGAGAGATTCAGTTTATATTATTTAGTACGAGTTCCTTTGAAATAAAGGTTCAGACTTTCAAGTACCCTGCACAGCTCTCATGCTTGAGTAGCAAAAGATTGTTAAATTCTTATTGTATGATTGCTTGCAATAATCCCCCCCTTTTTGTATTGGATACACTTGCAGTACTCCCAATCGAGAATGAACTGAAAGACCCTACACAGATGAAGTTAATTGTTAGAAAGTCCCTCATATTTTGCACTGCTATCTACATTACTACTAGCTTCTTTGGAGTCCTCTTTGGAGATCATATTTTGGATGATGTGCTTGCCAATTTCGATGCTGATCTTGGGATTCCGTATAGTTCATTGCTCGATGATTTGATCAGACTGAGCTATTGCCTTCACTTGATGCTTGTTTTCCCAATTGTGTTTTTCTCCCTTCGTCTCAATGTAGATGGTCTGTTATTTCCGTATGCCGTTCCTATTGCCATTTCTAAAAGGCGTTTAGTCTCAACTACAGTTGCTCTAATGGGTTTCATCTTTACGAAAGCCAACTTTATTCCTAGCATCAGGGATGCTTTCCAGTTCACCGGTGCAACTGCCGCAGTTTGTGTTAGTTATATCTTTCCAGCTGCCATCACCCTTCGGTGAGTAATAGTTTACATAAGCACGTTTTGTTGAATACGGAGTTATCAATGGTAATGCATGCTAAATGGTAGAGGACTGTATGCTTATATCAGAGTAGAATACATGAAATCTAGTAGTGAAGCTCATTGGCCCTAACTAGAGCTTCTTGGGGGAAGATATTGTTATCCATAGGATAGCACGAGTGAAATTAGAACCCAATCGAAGAAAATAACAAAACTTGCATTTAATAAACATGGGTTTTTATCATCAACAACCTATTTTGAAACATGGTAATCAAGTTATTAATGGTTTCTAATATGCATTTTATGCAGGGACACCCATGGAATTGCAACCAAGAATGATAGACTAATATCATGGATGATGATCTTCCTTGCTGTCTCAACAAGCACAGTGGCTGTGATAAGTGACATTTATGCCTTTTTAGTGTTGACAAAGGATTTTTAACCTAATTCTATTCAAGGGACTAGTTTATATCCCATTTTACTCGATCATTGCATTGCCGAAACACGAGCTAAGGTGCAAGCAAATAATCTGGGTTTCTTTCTTGCAGTTTATCCTCTAGGCTGAGTTGAGAAAGGGGATCTGTATATGAGCTTGCCGTGAGAAAGTGGGACATTTCCAACATATCAGTGGGTTTGATATGACCTTTACGATGTAATTCAGGTGATTTAGCTGTTAGTTCTTGATACTTTAGAATAGTGCAAATAGGAACATTCTAAATATTTCATATCACGAAATTATAGTCATACTTCAATGTCTCATTGTTGGTGTCTGAATTTATCAATGGTTGAACCTATGAATCATTGGTGATCTAAATTTAGTCAAACGTACATCAGATTATATACTCAAATGCCTTAACCCAATTTTATTAGTTACTTTCTAAGCTCAAACAATAGGTCTAATGATGTTTTGTTCCTTGAACATTCCAGAGAGTTATTTTAGTCTTTTAATCTTTTAACTTTCAATTTTTTAATACATTGTCGAAGTGAATTAACTGACGAAAAAAAGGTAACTTTCTCATTAAGTTAGCATAAGTTATTTTGATATTAAATTAACATAAGTTTAAACCCTCTATATTAACAATTACTAGATCATGTAATTCTATTAATTTAAACCTGCACTAATTAATTGATAAATTAATAATTTATTAATTTAAAAAGTTTTTTTATTCAACAAACCTATATTATTCTTTATGAATAAAACATATGCATTGTATTGATTAATTGGATGGTGTTCATGTACAATGTGAATAATTAAATATAATATATGCCCCTAAAAAAACAAAGTTCATTATACCTAGTACTAGTTAAACTTAATGCAAGTTAATGAATGGTAAGAAAATCAAGCACTAAATAAACAACATCAAACATTCATAATACGTCAATCCAAATCAAAGTCAATCAATCATGACTTCAAATCTAAAAGGAGTTTGAAAATCAACTATGACAGATCAAATACGTAAAGCACTATGTAAGTATAAGAAAACTCACCCCACATATACTCAAAAATATTTACAACAAGGTTTGATGAAAATTTTCATTTAAAAGTTAGTCAATGTACAATATCAAACACACTCAAACGGTTATCTGAGTACATTTCGACATACATGGAAAAAGGAGGGGATACCAAGCGACACACCTACAAAATATCCAGAGATGAAGGTTTTTTATGAGTTGTTTCTTCAATATCAAGAACGTGTAAACATGTCCTAAGAGCTAATTTTGGAGAAAGTAAGAGAGAAGATGAAAGTTATATACCCTCAACAACCTCCCGAGTTGCACAAATTTTCTAGAATCATAATTTACTAAGTTTTTTTAGTTATATTTGTAATTTTATAAAATTATTAATTTATAATATTGAACGAAACATAAATTTATATAAGGTATTTCAGAAAAATTATTATTTTATTAATTTATTGAAATTATTAATTTAGGCTTTGGGCCCAAGTCGAGAATGAAACAAATATTATTTTAGAGAGATTATTAATTTACGATTTTATATGTTATGTTAATACTATTGTTCTTTTCTGTAAAAAACAAAAAATATTTAAAATTGACAAATATTACAAATTTGTGAAAAAAAATAAAAGAATTAAAAATTGTAGGACTTATATAAGAATATTAAAAATGTTAAATATATTTGGGGGAAAATTAAATAGTTGATGTCAATTTAACAAAAATTATTATATTTTTATTAATCGGTTATTTTTATGATAAAAAGACCATAATAAAATTAAGAGCTAAATATAAATCTTCTGAAAGATTAGAGGGTAAAAAATGTCATTAAACCTAAACAATCCATCAATAAAACTTTTGCTAGATCATTATCCATAAACTCAACCCATACCATTCTTGGACAAGTGATAAACTACAACACGTGATTTTTATTTTCTTTATAGTAATCGATATTTTATCTATTAATCGATTAATATAGATGTATATTATAGAGGTAAAAATAATTCTCCTAACCTAGTTTACTTCATTCACAAATATCAAAATTCAAATCATTAACTTTACTTAAAGGATATAGTGTCTCGTCTCACTGAACTAACTAACTTACAATGGTTTCTATATCCAATATAATATATCAATATAAATGCTAAATCATATATAAAATTTAAATTTAAATTCAATTTTCGTTATTTTTTTTATCATAACTATCAATATAGTTTCGCTTTTACTATTACATATTGCAAATACAAATGTTTATATTTATTTAATATAAATGTATAGATATATTAATTTAATTTATTTAAATTTATTTTTACCTAATTAACAATTATAATAAAAAATATATATTCATATACTATTTTGTATTTAAATTTGTAATGATTTAATTTTATTATTTTTCCAAATTAATAATTAAATAAATTAATAATTTAAAATTATTTTATATTATTCATTAAATTAAACTAAAAATATTATCAAATTTATCATAAAAAATCTTATAAAAGGAAGTCAAATTTAAAGAAAAAACTTGAAAATTTTGGGAGAGGTAAGCATAAAATATATATTAATTATAAAGATTAAATTAGAATTTCAATATTCTTATAAGGGCTAAAGCGAACTTTGTCAAATTGGGGAGGGGGCAAGACCGTCAGGCCCCTTTAAATTTATCCCTGCCAATGAAACTTGGAAATTTCAATTCAATATAACTAGTTACTCCAGTAATAACAGGGGACTTGTTGCTATTTTAAGCCTATCAATGGGGGACATTAATTAACGCTCATTACCCGTTAACCTTTTTCAATTCTCCTCTCAGAAACAACCAACAAAAGGTTTTTACAGGCGGTAAAAAATCTTTGTTTTTACCGCACTGTAAAATCTCATCCCCTTGGTCTTTTTCCTTCAAATTTGAAGTCTTAGGGTTCATATTATTAATTATTGTTATAATTTACAGGCCGTTGCTCAGAATTATCTAAATTTATTGGTGAAAAGAGCAGAAAAATACCAAACAATACAAAATCTGACATTGTCCGAACAACATAAAGTTCTATATTTTTGTTAAGGTTTTCTTTGTAAAATTATGAACGTAATCCTCTGTATGAGTTTGTCAGTGGCAATGGCATCTCTTTTACCAAACTTAGAAGCAGCAATTTAGATTACGATTGTGATTTTGGTTACAATTGTATTATATTTATTGTGAATGCAGACGTATCAGATGTAATAACGATGATAGTGTTATGGTTATATAACAATCGTCATTCGTGTTTAAAAATCTGCTTGGAAGCGCCTCTTTGAAACCCAAAGCTTTTCCCCTCTGCTTTTGCCATGATTGAGAAGGAGTGATGCCCAGGCTTGCTTCTTTAGCTCCTTCGTTTATCATCTCATAAAATTGTTAAAATTTTAGCCTTTTCTAAAATTTTATCCCGCATTTTCGATTTTCAACAATGGCGCCGTGGTGGGGGAAGGGCAGCCATAAAGCAACCTCCGTGGTTGTCAAAATGGAAAACCCGAACTGGTCAATGGTGGAACTCGAAGCTCCTTCGAAAGACGATTTCCTCATCGCCAACTCACCGTCCAGTCCACGAGAAAAAAGGCGCGGAAAAAACGTCAAGCAACTCACTTGGGTCCTCCTCTTAAAAGCGCACCGTGCCGCCAGTTTCTTAACCTCCATTGGCTCCACATTGGTCAGCCACTGTTCAGTTGTCCGTCGCCGTGACGCCTCCGGACGAACTGACGAAAACAGAACCGTTAGAACCGGTTTCTATAACTCCATTAGACTGTTCCTCGGGTTATCACTGTTGCTATTGGGTTTCGAGATTGGCGCGTTTTTCAAAGGTTGGCCGCAACTTCATTTACAATATATCCTGACGTTTCCCCTTGGTGTTAAAGAAATGTTGGATTGGTTGTATGACGGTTGGGTTTTGATTGTGGCCGATTATGTCTCCCCTCCTCTTCAGTTTCTCGCCAATGTTTGCATCGTGCTCTTCCTTGTACAAAGCTTGGACCGGTTAATTCTCTGTTTGGGTTGTTTTTGGATCCGGTTCAAGAAAATCAAACCAATCCCCAAGAATAAAGCTGTTGCAGATCTTGAATTTGGGGCTGACACCTTCTTCCCTATGGTTCTCATTCAGATCCCTATGTGTAATGAAAGAGAGGTAAACCCAACCAAAAGAACCACATTGTTTAATTATGACTTAAAATTTAATATTTTTGAAGCTTCGTTTGCAGGTTTACCAACAATCTCTAGCTGCAATTTGTAATTTGGAGTGGCCAAAGTCGAAAATTTTGATCCAGGTTTTGGATGATTCCGATGATCCAATGGCTCAGTTGCTTATTAAAGAGGAAGTGCATAAATGGCAACAAGTAGGTGCCCAAATTCTGTATCGGCACCGTGTGATTAGAGATGGCTATAAAGCCGGTAATCTTAAGTCTGCCATGAGTTGTAGCTACGTCAAAGACTACGAATATGTCGCCATTTTCGACGCAGATTTCCAGCCCGCTCCCGATTTCCTCAAACGAACCATCCCCCATTTCAAGGTAAGTGAATATAACTGCCTTTGATTGTGATTTGGTTGAAGTGAAATCTTGTTTTTGGTTATGTATGTTGCAGGATAATGAGGAACTAGGATTGGTTCAGGCAAGATGGTCTTTTGTGAATAAGGACGAGAACTTGCTAACAAGATTGCAGAACATAAATTTTTCATTTCATTTTGAGGTAGAACAACAAGTGAATAGCGTTTTCATTAATTTCTTCGGGTTTAATGGGACTGCTGGAGTGTGGAGGATTAAGGCTTTGGAGGAATCCGGTGGTTGGCTGGAGAGGACTACGGTTGAAGACATGGATATCGCTGTCCGAGCCCATCTTCGAGGATGGAAGTTCATCTTCCTCAATGATGTTAAGGTATAACTCTAGTTTAATCTATAACATCGGTCGTTGAACTCATCTGCTGTTTGCTTTCTCGATCAGTAATCGAGGTTTTCAGTCTTTTGTTATCTTTTCAGTGTCCGTGTGAACTTCCTGAATCATATGAAGCTTATAGAAAACAACAGCATAGATGGCACTCTGGACCAATGCAGTTGTTCCGCCTCTGTTTGCCGGATATTATCCATGCCAAGGTGAATGCATTTTTGAACCCCTCTTCGCTTAAACCAACAACGATGGACTTTGATCTTATTCAGTATTTTGATTGGTGCAGATTAGTGTGTGGAAGAAGTTCAATATGATCTTTCTGTTCTTCCTGCTTAGAAAACTGATCCTGCCGTTTTATTCTTTCACTCTTTTCTGCATAATTCTCCCCATGACTATGTTTGTTCCGAAGGCTGAGCTTCCGGCATGGGTTGTCTGTTACGTCCCTGCTATAATGTCATTCCTCAACATCATTCCAGCCCCGAGGTCATTCCCATTCGTTGTCCCATACCTTCTCTTCGAGAATATCATGTCAGTGACCAAGTTCAAGGCCATGATCTCTGGACTTTTCCAACTTGGTAGTGCATATGAATGGATTGTCACGAAAAAATCTGGCCGATCATCGAAAGGTGATCTTGTTTCCCTGGTTGAGGAAGAATCAAAACACCAGCACGGGGGATGCGAATTCAATCTCGATGAAACCAATGCGGATCTTCAGCAAGAACCAATTACCACAAAAATGAAGCATAATAGGATATACACAAAGGAGTTATCCCTTGCATTCCTTCTTCTGGCAGCTTCAGCAAGGAGCCTCCTGTCTGCACAGGGTATCCATTTTTATTTCTTGCTATTTCAAGGGATATCGTTCCTTCTGGTTGGTCTGGACTTGATTGGGGAGTAGGTGTAGGGGTCCGATTAGGAAATGGTGTTGCATTACATGGACGGAAGAATAACTGAAATTTTGACATAGGCACGTGAAAATGGTGATACTGTTCAATACATGTAAGGTTTTGCTGCCTTTTGCTTTTTTGAAAAGAAAGGGGAAAAAAAGGAGGAATTTAGCATCCATTTAGGCAGGGTAGAACACTGATCCCTTTTCCTTCAATCACTAATTTTCATTTGAGCTGATGTTCATTTTTGTAAACTTTAACCATTTTGTGTTGTATTATTTATACAATCTTACCTTTTGCTTCACATTGGTAAGAAAACTGGATTTTGGTAATTCTTGTTTGCCCTTTTCATACTTATCATGTATGTGTTCTATATTAAAATATTTAAGTTAGTATTTTCATATATA
This sequence comes from Hibiscus syriacus, assembly GCF_006381635.1. NCBI lineage: Eukaryota > Viridiplantae > Streptophyta > Magnoliopsida > Malvales > Malvaceae > Hibiscus > Hibiscus syriacus. Next base: position 91,786 of record NW_024061932.1, on the reverse strand, counting down.
TTTAAAAAATGAATAATTCGAATATTATAATGAAATCAAACCCAGGGTTTAAAAGCTAAAATCATGTGATAATTACTTCATGGATAAAATTTCATGAAAAGTGAAATTTGAAATTTAATTGAATAGATTTTCAATATATATATTTTTTAAATTATTAGCAATTTCTTTAAATTTGGTAACTATATTTAAATATATTTAGGGATGCCAGGTTGGAAATAGGAAAAGAATCGCCGTTTTTCTACAAGTGCCTATGCTCGTAGGTTGGGTGAACCGGCCGGGGGAGCGAATGAAATATGGAGAACTGTATCTTCTTTTAACGGTCTACCAAAAGTTAGAATGCTCCTTTGGTTGATCTTCCATAACCGGCTAATGAAAAATGAAGAAATGGATCTGCAACGTTGGGTTCGAACCAACCTTCATATTTACCGATTAATGGCTATAATTCGGATGTTCTCTTTGGGTCGATACTTTGGAAACATTTTCAAGCTTGATTTTGTCGAAACAGAAATTGTTGTTCATCGGGGTAGAAGAATGTGTGAGGAGGCTGCTCAAGTTCAGATAGCTTGTGAATTGCATAAATTTAGACCTTTGAGTTTCTCCCATTACTTTTCTGTTTGGAGGCCACCCGAGCAGGGTTGATTCAAACTCAATGTTGATGGCGCCAGGAACTTATCAACGGGACTGGCAACTTGTAGGGGTGTGGTGAGAGACTCCGGTGGCAACTGGATAAGGGGTTTCTTTCGTGCTCTTGGTTGCTGCTCTGTGATTGACGCTGAACTCTGGGGCATACTCAAAGGTACGTTGCTTGGGAATTGGGTTTAACACAGGTTGTGATCGAAACTGATAACAAAGAGGTTTTCGATCTTCTTGCCAAAGCGATGCTATGGCAAAAATTTCTCACATGGTTCCACACTTGGTAGAAACCCTTTTACGTTAATGGTCTCTGAAGTTTACTTATGTTCTGCGATAAGACAATCGTGTTGCAGACGCTATGGTTAAGCTGTCTTGGTTCATATCCTTTGGTCTACACAGCTCTATTCTCCCGCCTCCTACTGTTCGTCAATCGTCATCTTCTAAGTGAATAGCCTGGCTCTAGTATTGAAATTTAACTGATTTGCCACTCCTTTGTATTCAAAAGAAAAATTGCTATATATAATTTTAAATTTTAATATAAAAAATTTTGATATTTATTTGCTCCATAATCTCGTATTCTAGACAAGTCGTAACATCCTCAAAGTAATATAGCTTATAATCTCGTACTATTATTCTTAAATAATCTTAAATTAAGAGTGTAATATTAAATTTTGGACTAAACGTACTCTTTATTTGGGTAAAGTATACAAATGGTCCCCTAATTATAGGGTATTGATTTATTTATCCCTCGACTATTAAAAGTTATAAAATGGTCATTCGATATAGAATGTTGATTTGTTGAGTCCATTGAGTATTAAAAGTTACAAAACGGTCACCCGACTATTCATTATGTTCCAAACTCATCATTTCCATTAAAAAATTGACGATATTCTGAGTTGAACGTTAACCTGCTGAGTGCGATATAATCCTATATTATCAAGTTATCATATCTTAGTCAGCATGTTAACGTACACCTTAGAAAATTGCCAATTTTTTACGAAAAAAGCCGATTTTGTAACATAATGAATAGTCTGATGACAATTTTGTAATTTTTAATAGTCGAGGGATTTAACAAAGTAATATTCTATAGTCAAAGGATAATTTTATTACTTTTAATAGCCAAGGGACTTAATAAAAAGTACCCTATACTCGGAGGACCATTTGTGTACTTTACACTTATTTTATTTACTTTAATCATTTTTCCAAAATAAAAATTAAATCTAATTAAAAATAAGTCTCATTTATTTTCAAAATTTTAATATATAAAAGATTATCATAGTGTAATATGTGCTTTTTTGGTTTGTATACTATGACTATGTATACTCAAAAATTTGGTTAGTGATTAAAATGAATAAATTGAAAGTTTGGTGACTAAAGTATAAAATTGGGAAGTTCAAGGACTAAAATGGAAAATTTTCCAAAAAGGTATTTTATCTTGTGAATGAATAGTTTTTCCCAAGAATGACATTTTTGTGTTATTCGAATTTTTGGTACGAAATTTATGTTAAAGGCTATAAAGCGTTAAAATTCAAGAAAAAAAAATCAGATAATCAAATCAAATTGAATATTTGGATTATTTTGTTAGATGATAAGACAAGGTTAATAATTTCATTTTCATGCCTTAAAATGATAAGATTTAATACGAAAAATTGGATTTAAGTTGATTTCCATGTAAAGTCTAAGTCGTTTGATGAAAATGACAAGATTGAAATTGTGAGATTTTTCAAGGTAAAGTTGATAACTACTGACTACTTGGATCATTTATAGCCCTTGGATGAATATTTTGACACGTGCCAAGATGATGAGAATTATATTTTTAAGGTGAAATGGTCATTCAGATCAAAATGAATTTGAAATTTATTTTAAGCTTTATAAATCAAAAAGGACTCAAATAAAAAAAATCAAGAAAGTTCTCATATTTTCATGTTATCACCGTGAGTCTCCATGAGTGTCAAGTTGTTGTGTAATTGATGTGTGTGACCATCCAAATTCAATCAATATGAATTTAATAACAAAGGAAAGAAAGAGAACTCTTATAAAGCTTTCGGGAAGACAACATTTTGGTTGATATTTAAAGTATCGAGGTGAGTGCATGTTTATGATATATTTATGTTTAATGTAAACATTGGCTTGTGATGAGTTAATGATTGAGTTACTATGGTAAGAAGTGACTCTTGAATATTATATGACTTTCCTTATCTATGCATTTAGGTTAAATTTGTATTAGAAGACTAATAGAATTATTGAATAAGTTAAAGACGCAAAATAGTGAAATCTATCTATATTTTATTGGCTTAAGGGTCACCTTTGTCCCTATAGTAGACCTAATTTATCATTTTTCGCCCCCATCATATTTTTACATCGATTTATCCCTCAATGTTGTTCAATTGCATCATTCTATATCCTACCCCTAACTTAAACCCTAAATCATATACCTTAAGTTAAAATTTAGAGTTTATGGTTTAAAGGTTATGGGGTTATGGTTATGGTTTAAGGTTTAATATTTATAATTTATAGTTATAAGTTAGTGGTGGGTATAGAATGATGCAATTGAGCAACTTCGAGAGATAAATTGATGCAAAAATATGATATGGATTGGGTGTACTTCAGGGGCAAAAGTTCCCTTTTGCCTATTTTATTATATTGAAAGTAGATTTGGAAACTCATCATAAAATTTTATAAAAATTATTAAAATATGATTCTTATGTCGTTGTATTTTTATGTCAATATAGTTTCGATCGAAGACTTATTTCAAAGTGTATATGAGAAGTTATGAAATTTTTATCGATGATAGGTCAGAAAACAGGGCAGTAGAGCCTGATCAAAACAAATTTTGTAAGTTGGATTAGAAAATTCACTATAAATTGTATAAGTCAAACTATAAAGATTTTTTTATATGATTATATTTGTATTCGAATATAGTCTAATGGAACAAACGAAATTAAATTATAGTGAGTAAATTAATACAAAAAAATATTTCTTTAAAGGTAGCGCAAGGTGCCAAAATAAAAAATGATGAATCATGTGTTTTATGTTTCCTTTGTGTTATATGTCATTTTAAATGTTTGAATTAGCCAACTCTATTATATTAGCATGATAATTATGATATTATCATATGATGGACATGTTGTTTATGACCGTTGTTTACATGGTAATTATGAATCATATGAGTTGCATGATAATTATGAATTATATGAGTTGCTAGCCATTTATGACCATTTGGGATGAGTTATAGTCGTTGGAAGCTTTAAAAATTTTCAATTAAGGCCACATGCACATGAAGTTTTGAAACTTTAGGGATAGTTTTGAAACTTTTATGAAAGTTTCGAAACTATTGTGAAAGCATCAAAACTTCTAAACACACTATTTTTGAAAGTTTCAAACATTGATGTAAGTTTAAAAATCTTACTTAAAAATATGTTTGTTTATGAGTTGAAACAATTTCAAATGGCAAAACTGATAAACTTTATAAAAAAAAATTTAAACTATGAATAGTACCGGTGTGTGAACAATGTCATGAACAATGCCAAATAATGATTAAATATTATTTTTCTTATTTTAAAAGCTTTAAACACTTTTTATACACTTTAAGCATATTTTAATTATGTCATATATATATATATATATATATATCAATTTAGAACACATATTTTTTCAAGTTGTTTTGGACTTTGAATTATTTTTGAAATATTTGATTAAGTCCAAAATCAATTTTACAAATATTTGTTACATCAAAATATAAGTTCAATAATCTCCCCCTTTTTTATATAACAAAACTTCTTTGAAAAATTATTTTTAACAAAAGTTTTCCTTTTAAAAAATATATTTTGAAAAAGAAAATTTATTAAAAAATTAAGCTCCCATTTTTCTCTGAGAAATTTAATTTTTCACTTCTTCTCTTTCTGTTATATAAAAAATAACTCAAACTTTATTGGTTCAAAATAACAATGGAGAGTAAATTAAAGAGAAAATAAAAATTTAAGCACAAAATCATTTGAAAACAAATCTTCTCCTTAATAAGACATTCCATGAATTTTTTTTGCATAAAAACACTTAGGCACTTAAGAAGAATATTGAATTTCAATAAGATGAGAAAAAAAAGTTAGTGACACATAAAACTCAATAAATCAAAGACTCTCATTCTTTATGCAATATAAAGAAAATTCACAATGAATTGCATATACATAAAACACTACATAAAGTCATGCATTGAATATGGATATCAATTGTTAGAGATATACCATTGCTAGTAAGAACAGATGCATGAACAATTCTCATTTAGATTTGCATATCAAGAATGTAAAATATTAGGCACACAAGCAAAAAGACAAAAGAAGACATATGCAATTAAGAAGAGAAATTTTAAGATTTCTTACATATGCACCTTTTTAAAATGATACCAAATAAAATTTTTAAAGCATTATCAAACTTGACATCATAAGTTTAAAGTGATTCCGAATGTTAAAAATATTCAATAAATTAAGAATATCATTTGCTTTGAAAACATTTTTCAATAAAAGCACAAATTAAGGTCAAATTATTTTAAATGAATCATTTAAAACATAAAAACATAACTTCAAAAATATTTTGATGAACTAAAGATTGATAAAACATTTAAATTAAAACATGCGCATCATAACACATTTTTAACATACATGAGATAACAAACAACATGTAATCATTCATGCTCAAAATCTCATGGTAATAAAAAAAATAAAAAAGGGAACTATTGAACATATTTTGATATAAAAAATTAAGGGCAAAATGTTTTTGGACTTGATTGAATTTATTCAAAGATTTCAAAAATGATTCAAAGTCCATTAAACAAGAATGAACACAAGAATAATTTTCTGGTGAAGTAACACTGATACTACTCTTATAGTATGGATGCAACATGAACAGTACCGATACTGTTCTTGCAGTATCGATATCAAAGGCAAGCGAAGTATCGAAACCAATATGGCAATATCGATATTGTCTATTTTTTTTAAAGGTGTTCAGATTCCAGTAAGCATTTTTGGTACCAACGGTCTCTGACGACTAGTTTTATTCAAATTTTATTAGGGCAGTACTGATACTCCTATCCCGAGTGCCAATACTCCCTAGTTTTGGTAGTTTTATTTTGCAACAATTAAATCCCAGTGGCTCCAAAATATCCCCAACGACTGGAAATGGTCACAAACTCATTCCAACATATAAAAACAAGATCTAGGACACTTGAAGAAGGTTACAAAACCTATCCAAGCAATTCACATCAAGAGAAAAGCTCTTTAATCTTAGTTTTCATTTTCTCTTGTAAAGAAAGTATTTTAGTGAGCTTAAATTGTTAACACCTACCTTGTAGAGGTTCTTTGTTTTAGACGAATTTTTATCGTTTGTAAAAAGGGAGTAGTTCTATCTTTACCATTGAAAAGATAGGGAATTTATAAATGTTACTCTTGAGCCTAGAAAAAGAAAGAAAAAATTAGTGAATTTGTTAGAAATCCTTAGTGAGGAGCTAAGGTAGTGGATGTAGACTTCATTAAGGAAGTTGAACCACTATAAATCATTGTGCCAATTTTCATATCCTTCCTCCTCAATTCCCAAAATTTTCAAAAAGCCAATTCACCCCCTCTTGGTCACTTTTTTCTATTGATTTCATATAGCCTCAATTCATAACAATTAGTATCAGAGTATGTCACAATCGATGGTTTAACAACCTTGTATAGATTCTAGAAGCCCTCTATCAATTACTGTAACATCCCAAAATACGAGTTAGTGACCAAAAGTGTAAAATTTCAGAATATGGTGATTAAAGTATAATAGTTTAATAGTTTAATGATTTGTTCGGAAATATTTCCTAAAAGTTTATAGTAATTATCCAAAGAATTAAAGGGCAAAATGGTCATTAGACTTGAAAATTATAATTAAATGATATATATATATATATATGGATAAGGATGGGAGATTTTCCAGAAAAATCTCTTCTCTCTTTTCTTCTTCATTTTCTCTTCTCCACGTGTGAAGCCAAGCAAAGGTGAGTTTTCTTTTGAGCTGATTATGTGCTGAAATTTAAGTTTAGTTTTGATTATTAGATGCTAAGTAAGATTAAGGAAGGATTAATTTGCTTTAAAACAACAAAATGAAGAGTTTATGAGGATTTAAAGATTTGGAGTTTTTGAATGAAATATCGAAATAAAGTTTATATTGAGAATGGAAAGTTGAATTTGACTTGTCATCAAGTTAATTAAGGGATAGGAAGTGTTAGAATAGGAATTTGAACATGTTGCAAAACTAGTATAATTTTTGCAATTACATAGGAATGACTAGATTTGAAGTTAAAGAAGTGATTATGGAATAGAAATAAGTTTAAGTATGTGTATTAAAGTTAGGAGTATTAAAGGAAGTAAATTAGGAAGGTTTGAGTTGAAAATTGATGATTTTTGAGTTTAGAATACATTTTCTGGGTAGAGGGAACCAATACCCTATGAATGGGAATCGATTCCTCCTCTTGAACGAAAAATTCCAGAATGTTCAGGGGGTATCGATTCCCCTGGGGGGGTATCGATTCCCCCTAAATGAAAATATAGAATTTGATTCATTAAACCGGTTTAAGTTATTAACATCAAGTTTAAAGTTTAGGCTTCTGATAGTTGTTTTGAAATGATATATTTATGTAGATATTGAGCCTAAACAAGTTCCGGAATAATCAAAGGATTATAATCGAATCAAAGCAAGGCTAAGGTGAGTGCAATTTAAATTGTACTTATGTGATTGATCAAACATTGGCTTGCGATGAGTCAATGATAGAGTTACTATGGTAAGAGGTAAATTATATAATGTTATGTGATTACTCTGTGTGCATTAGTACATAGAAATGGATGTATGTTTATATGTTACATGATTTACATGTTTACATGAAAATGCAACATATGATATTAGATATGTGCTTACACATACATTTGATATGTGATAGAAGAGAAGGAACATGTGATTATGATATCAAGGATTACACGTACATGTGATACGTGACTGCAAAGAAAAGATATGTGTTTATAAGAGAAAGAATATGAATAAGTAATGTGAACGGTCATAAATGATAATGCCCATGTTATGTGATATGAGAGCTAGGGGTATAGTTGGCATGCCAAGGGTCGAGGGTTACCTATGTTCTTCGGGACATATTGATTGTTTACCTATGTTCTTCGGGACATATGGACTGTTTACCTATGTTCTTCGGGACATATGGACTGTTTACCTATGTTCTTCGGGACATATGGACTGTTTACCTATGTTCTTCGGGACATATGGACTGTTTACCTAGGTTCTTCGGAATCTATGGACTGGTCCCTCGGGACATTGATCGAGCTGTGGTGACAGCGTATGTGTGCACAACCTCAATGTACTCACATACCTTAAGTTCTCAAAAGTATACATGGGCTAATACATGGTCCTTACAGAGAGTAAATAAATAAATTGATTTGCTACTATGTATGTTTTGTTGTGAAGTAGTATATTTGTTTCATGGTATGTAGAGAAAGGTTCGATATATGTATTTATATGATAAAAAGGTAAAAGTATTTGTAACATCCCAAAATACGAGTTAGTGACCAAAAGTGTAAAATTTCAGAATATGGTGATTAAAGTATAATAGTTTAATAGTTTAATGATTTGTTCGGAAATATTTCCTAAAAGTTTATAGTAATTATCCAAAGAATTAAAGGGCAAAATGGTCATTAGACTTGAAAATTATAATTAAATGATATATATATATATGGATAAGGATGGGAGATTTTCCAGAAAAATCTCTTCTCTCTTTTCTTCTTCATTTTCTCTTCTCCACGTGTGAAGCCAAGCAAAGGTGAGTTTTCTTTTGAGCTGATTATGTGCTGAAATTTAAGTTTAGTTTTGATTATTAGATGCTAAGTAAGATTAAGGAAGGATTAATTTGCTTTAAAACAACAAAATGAAGAGTTTATGAGTATTTAAAGATTTGGAGTTTTTGAATGAAATATCGAAATAAAGTTTATATTGAGAATGGAAAGTTGAATTTGACTTGTCATCAAGTTAATTAAGGGATAGGAAGTGTTAGAATAGGAATTTGAACATGTTGCAAAACTAGTATAATTTTTGCAATTACATAGGAATGACTATATTTGAAGTTAAAGAAGTGATTATGGAATAGAAATAAGTTTAAGTATGTGTATTAAAGTTAGGAGTATTAAAGGAAGTAAATTAGGAAGGTTTGAGTTGAAAATTGATGATTTTCGAGTTTAGAATACAATTTCTGGGTAGAGGGAACCGATACCCTATGAATGGGAATCGATTCCCCCTCTTGAACGAAAAATTCCAGAATGTTCAGGGGTATCGATTCCCCTGGGGGGTATCGATTCCCCCCTAAATGAAAATATAGAATTTGATTCATTAAACCGGTTTAAGTTATTAACATCAAGTTTAAAGTTTAGGCTTCTGATAGTTGTTTTGAAATGATATATTTATGTAGATATTGAGCCTAAACAAGTTCCGGAATAATCAAAGGATTATAATCGAATCAAAGCAAGGCTAAGGTGAGTGCAATTTAAATTGTACTTATGTGATTGATCAAACATTGGCTTGCGATGAGTCAATGATAGAGTTACTATGGTAAGAGGTAAATTATATAATGTTATGTGATTACTCTGTGTGCATTAGTACATAGAAATGGATGTATGTTTATATGTTACATGATTTACATGTTTACATGAAAATGCAACATATGATATTAGATATGTGCTTACACATACATTTGATATGTGATAGAAGAGAAGGAACATGTGATTATGATATCAAGGATTACACGTACATGTGATACGTGACTGCAAAGAAAAGATATGTGTTTATAAGAGAAAGAATATGAATAAGTAATGTGAACGGTCATAAATGATAATGCCCATGTTATGTGATATGAGAGCTAGGGGTATAGTTGGCATGCCAAGGGTCGAGGGTTACCTATGTTCTTCGGGACATATGGACTGTTTACCTATGTTCTTCGGGACATATGGACTGTTTACCTATGTTCTTCGGGACATATGGACTGTTTACCTAGGTTCTTCGGAATCTATGGACTGGTCCTTCGGGACATTGATCGAGCTATGGTGACAGCATATGTGTGCACAACCTCAATGTACTCACATACCTTAAGTTCTCAAAAGTATACATGGGCTAATACATGGTCCTTACAGAGAGTAAATAAATAAATTGATTTGCTACTATGTATGTTTTGTTGTGAAGTAGTATATGTGTTTCATGGTATGTAGAGAAAGGTTCGATATATGTATTTATATGATAAAAAGGTACTAAAAGTACTTGTATTATCTCATGTCATCATGTATACTGAATTATATGCGACTCGATTGAATGTTATATTTATGAGAAATGCATTATTATTATGTTTTTGCTTCACTAAGTCTATGACTTAGCGTGTAAGTGATTTACACGTAGGTACTGAGAAGCAGAAGGATCAAAGCTAAGTTCATAGTAACAACATATCTCTTCTCAAAGACCAGATCAGAAGTAAATTACACAGTATGTATTATTATGTGATAAATAGGTTGGCATGTAAATAAAGTAGGTAAATTAGGTATTTATGCTCTGATCGAGTTTTGTAATATTTTAAACATATTTATATAAGTACAAATGCAAAGAAATGAACTGTTAAATTTTTACGAGTGTTATGTACAATTTACGAAAATCACGGTAGCAGGTTACTGTATTACTGTTCATATCGTATTTCACCGTTCATAAACACGTTTTTATCTCAAAATTTTATACCAAACATAATTGAATAATACATGATTGTATTTTCTTAATATAAATTCAAATGTTCAGTTATTTTACAAGAATAAAGGTTTTGAAAATGTCAATGTGACATCTCGGACTCGTATCCAGGTCGGGTACGGGTTGGGGTGTTACAATTACTGTCTTAACCAAGTGGATGACTTCGACTTTCGGCTCTTACTACCTGGAGGACTCTCACTCCATCACGAGGCATCCTTACTTCAATGGCGCTAACTTCTCTATTGGAAGAATAGGATGCGTTTGTTCATTCAAGCCACTGATCTTGATGTTTGGGATACAATCATTGACGGTTCTCCTAACCCTCCAAGAAACCGATCGGAGTGGACCAAGAAAGATAAGAAGCTCGCCCAACTCAACGCTAAATCCATATACATTATCTTTTTTGCACTTCGCCCAGATGAATATTGTAGAATATCTTCATGCTCTAATGCTAAAAAGATATGAAATAAGTTAGAGGTGACCCAGAATGAACAAGCCAAATCGAGAATTCTAAGATCACTCTCAGCTACAAGAACTTCAAGATGAAGCCCAGTGAAGACAAAAAGACGATTTCTGATCGATTCACTTCAACCATCAATGAGTAGAAGAAATTTAGGAAGGTCTATCCTAATGAAGAAGTAGTGAGAAAAATGCTTGCATCACTATCTGTAATACCCCAAATATCAGGTCAGAGACTTTATTGAAAAGATTTGAAAATTTAAAATTTATTTGAATAATTGGTAAAAGATGAGAAAATGATTTGGAATAGTGTTTAGACTAAATTGAAACAATAGATACATTAAGAGGGTACTTTGGTCTTTTAAGAGGGAAAATGAATTTAAAATATATCCCTTACTAGGGATTGTAAAGGGGAAAAGAGGAAAGTAAACTCTCTATATCCTTCTTCTTCACTCACGTGAGATAGTGCTCTCCTCTCTAGCATAAGATATTGGTTACTTTTTCCTTTAAATTTTGGGTTTCTCTTGTAACATTAAGGGATATGTAAGCTTAAGAAAGGATTAAAGAAGATTAAAACTAAGTGGTGGATGTTTTATATGAGATTTAAGGAAATGTGTTTTTGAATGATATGTTGATATATGAGTTTTTATTGAGGTTTATTAGTAGGATTGACTTATCAAAGGATTGAATAAGAGATTAGAAGCATGAGATATGATTAAAAACAAGTTTATAAAAATAATACGAATCTTGATTTGAAGTGTTATATGAATAATCTAAATGTTATAAGAGGTTAAATGAAGGAATGTTAGTGGGGTTAAGTAAAGAAAAGTTTAATAGTATTGTTGGAGGTAAAAGTAAGAGATTAGAGGGGGGAAATTTAGTAAAAAATGAGTTAAAAAATGGTAAATCTGGTTAAGGGTATCGGTACTGATAGAACAATATCGATACTATTGGTGTAAATAGATAGAAATGTGACGAACGTTATCGATACTGATGCAAGTGGCATCGATACTGATGGGGAATCAATACTAACAAAGGGAAGTATCGATACAAAAGATCCAGAATGTCAAAATGGTATCGATACTGAAAGGGGGTATCGATACCATAATATAGTAGTATTGATACTGAGAGAAAGGTATCGATACCATGCAAACACAGAATATAGAAATGGTATCGATACTGAAAAGGGACATCGATACCATAGTATAGAAGTATCGATACCATAGTAGTAGTACTGATACTATTGAGTTTGGAACTACAAGATAGTTTGAAATTGTTATATAAATTGAAATAATAATACTTTTGAATATTATTAAAGTATAATGTGAAGGAGTATACTAACATTGGTATTGTCATAACAATTGTTTTGAAAAATAATTAAATATTATTTTAAAAAATGATTATGACTTTAATTTAGAAAAATTGGGTGATTTTGGATTAATTGGAATTAAATTGAAAGGAGTCGCCATCGACCTTTGGGTTAGGTAGACCGAATACCTAAAATACATATTTTAAAAGCAATTTTAAGAAAAAAACGTTTTTAAAACAAAAATGGTATGCATTGACCGAAAATTCGATTTGATGGGTTCGGGAGTCAATTACGCGTGGGGAAGAATTAACACCCCACAACGCCCAAAATTGGTGCTATGTCGCTTACACGTTGTCGTAAATTATGGAAAATATGATTTGAATATAAAATCAAAATATGATCCATTTATTGAAATATAATTAATTTGCTTCAAATTAATTAATGTTAGGGAAAATTCTTAAACTCGAAAAGAAACTTCGAAATTGGCAATCCTCTGTCGAAAAAGCTATTTCGACTATTTCTTATCCATAAAGAATATTCATTCTTTGATAAAATGTGAATTGAATATAAATTGAATATTGACATTTGACAAATAAATCATTATTTAGTAATATGCATCACGTTATTCAACATAAAGTAAAATGAATTAATTAACTAAAATAAAATCCATTTATTTCAAGCCTCATTTTTTTCGAACGTCGTATTGGATTGTAACACTTCAATCAAGTGATACTTTCCACATCCGCTCTACAAATATGTGTTCTTGAAAATATTCGGATAACATTAATAGTTAAGGAAATGGAAATAAATACGATTGGAGACATGCGAAATGTAATATTTAAAATAAATAGAATTAAGCGTATTTACTTACATATTATACAAATGAATATATAACAATATAAAATATGTACATACATAAAGGATTTAAATAAATACAAACGAATATTACAAACCTAAATATAATGACTAAAAAGTAAGTATTTGAAATCATAAGGACCAAAATGAAAAAAATAGAAACTTAAAAGAACAAAATAGTACAAACAAGAATTTTTAGGACTAAAATAATAAAAACAAAAACTTAAAGGGTTAAAACAAAAACTACAAAGACTAAACAGCAAAAAATAAAAACCTAAAGGACTAAACTGATATTAATAGAAACTTAAGGGACTAAAATGGTATTAATAGAAACCGAAAGGGCTGAACAAGAAATTACAAATAAACCAGAACCAGATCACAAAAGTTAAATAATATAGGTACTGGAAATGAAGTAAATCCATAACTAAAATAAGGACTAAAATACAATGAAAGTAAAACATACATGCATAATTTAATATTTAACCCAAAGCACATAGCAGTGACTAAAACAAAAGTTTTATAAATGCTGAGTACAATGTATAAATTTACAAAATAGTAATAATAAATAGCCCAGTGACCAAGATGAAAATTTTACAAATTCTAGGTATAAAATAGAAAATGAATAAAATACAACCAATGCCCATACTCAAAATTTACAAAACACGGAGGCCCCCAAATGTATTTTACCCAAGCCCCAAAATTACACCCCAGATCCCTACCCAAATGACACCGTTTGGGACCTCGTACATAAGGCCAACTGAAAGGCCTTGGCTCGGTGAGATTTCTCACTTCTTCATTTCCCTCATTCTCTCTAAAAACAGAGAGCCAGAAGGCCCTCAAACCCCTCTCTCTTCAGCCCTTCTTCCTCATTCCTCCGTCTAAGTCAGAAGGCTCAACTCCCTGACCACCGTAGATCGGTGGCCACATAGAGCAACCCACCCAGAAAAGGTTCTCTCTTCCCTCTTGTTTCCTTTCCCTACAACCCGAGAGAAAGAGAGAAGGAAAATCTCTCAAAAACTCTCCCACTTCCTACCTTGCTACCCATCGTCGAAGAGAAAACAACACCTCTGGCCACTATGAATCGGTGGCTCCAATGGAGGATAAAAGACCAAAGCCCCTCATCTCGACCCCTATGACTCTAAATAAACCCTAAATCCCTACTACAAAGAAAAAAACAAAGGTTTTTACCTTTGTTGGGTGAAATCTTTGACCATGATAAAGCCCCAAATATGACTCCCAAAAGGTAAATATTCTTCTCCTCTCTCAGTTCTTTCTTTTTCTTTCGAATGCTTTCTCTTCTTCTTCTTCTTCTTCTTCTTTATTCTAATCCTCTCTCTGTTCCCTTGTGCTCTATTTTTTTCGGTTTATCCCCCCTCTTTTTTTCTTCTCTGAATGAATCCCATTATTCTCTTTTCTCTCTTTTATGTTAATATATGTTATTGATATGTGTCTCTGCCCTAGGATATTGATTGATTTTTTTATTTGCTTTGGGATATCCTTATGATTTTTCTCTACTTTTCACTGTGGATGAAACAACGACGTCAGAGTCTATCGGAGGGAGGCTCGGCTTGAGCGGTGGCTGAATCAGAGAAGTCGACACGTGAAGCTCAAGTGCATGAGGGAGTTGAAACGTCAGTGCTGAGCTGATGAAATACCCTAGGGTTAAGGTTTAGTTGGGTTGGTTTGGGTCTCATTCGGGTAGGGCTGAGATCTGTTACTAAATCGGGTCAGGCTTGATTATAAACAGGTTGGGCTGTTAGGTTGGAGAGTGGGCCTCGGCTGTAGTTGGGCTTGAGGTTGCTTGATCAACAGCTGGGTTGATGCTGTATTTGGGATGTTGATTGAGGCCTACAAAATATAATAAACAATATAATAATAATAATAATAATAATTATAATAATAACATAACAATAAAATATTAAAAAACGAGAATCCGAACAAAAAAGGGTGTCTACGGATGCCTCTCTTTGCACATTCTTGTGTTAACAAGAATAGGGCAAAGACGAAAAGACAACAAGTTTTTGTCCGGTTCTCTTTGGTTTTTAATTGGATATGTTGGATTTGGGGACGATACTGTTCATATATGATGAAGAGTTCCGGTCGTCTAAGGGTGACACAGTTCCTACGTGATGAGGAGGTATGGTCGGTGGATGACACGACTCATACATGACGAAGAGTTTTAGCCATCTTTAAGAATGGTGATAACTCGGTTCCTACGTGATGAGAAAGGCTGGTTATCTAGGGGTAACATGGCTCCTACGCGATGAGGAGGTCGGGTCGGTGGATGACACAGTTTTTAAGTGATGAGGATGACTGGCCATCTATAGGGATTATGGTTTCAAGAGAAACCGACTCAAAGATTTGTTTCATGAAAAAACAAACTCAAAGATGATGTGTTTCAAAAGGAACTGTCTCGAAAGAGACAAAATTCGTTTCAAGGGAAGCGACTCAAAGATGACGTTTAAAGGAAACTGTCTCAAGCGAGAAAAAAATTGTTTTTAAGGGAAACATTCTCAATAATCAGTGTTTCATGGGAAACTATCTCAAATGAGACAAAATTCATTTCAAGGGAAACTATCTCAAATGAGACAAAATTCATTTCAAGGGAAACAATTTCAAAGATGTTTGTTTTGTTTCAAGGGAAACAGACTCAAAGATGGTAAATTTTGTTTCCAAAGAAACAGACTCAAAGATTTTTCTCAAAAGAAACTGTCTCAAGGGAGACAAAATTTTGTTTCCAAAGAAACAAACTCAAAGATGGGTTACGTCTTAAGTAAGACGAAATTTGTTGCAAAGGAAATAACCTTCAAGGTTGGTTTTTCATTAGAAACTGTATCAAGAGAGACAAAATTTGTTTTTAAAGAAATAAACTCAAAAATGTTTTTGTTAAGAGAAACAAACTCAAAGATTTTTTTTTTCAAAAGGAACAGACTCGAAGATTAGTTTCAAGAGAAACTATCTCAAGAGAGACAAAATTCATTTTAAGAGAAAAAGATTAAAAGATTGTCGATTTTTGTTTCTAGGGAAACAATCTTAAAGGTGTTTGTTTTGTTTCAAATGAAACAATTTCAGGATTTGTGTTTAAAGGAGAAACTGTCTCACGCGAGACGAATCTGTTTTGAAAATCTCAAGTGAGATTAATTTTGTTTCAAGTACAACAAATTTAAATCTGTATATCAGAGAAAAATGGCTCAAGTGAGACGAAATTTGTTTTGAGGAAATTGTCTCAAGAGAGACAATTTTGTTTAAATTCTCAAAATTTGTGGAAAAATGTCTCAAGCGAGATAGAATTTTGTTTCAAGAAAAACACCCTCAAAGGTGATAGAAAGTCTTCTTGTTCCTGCATGTTAAGGAAATGTATTGATCATTGATTTTAGGAAGTCAAATCATTGCTTCTTTCAGTTAGAGACATCTAGTCATTTCTGAGCTTTGATTTCCTGAGGGATCAAAATAATGCATTTTTGACTGACTATCTTGGATGTTATGATGAATGTCAAGATGAAATTTATTGAATTTGTCCTCAAGTGAGGAGAAAAATGTCTTTAACACACATGATGATAAATGTTTGATGTATGTATGTGTATATATGTATACAGTCTTCACTCTATCATTGATTCAGTTTGTCTTCATTTCTACCAGGGTGTACTCTTGCAAACCTCAACCAGACAATTTGTTTTCCTTGCCTCATCAAATTTTGCCCCAAAAATTTGTCTTCTCTTGCCCCAGCTTCAATATTGAACTTCAAAAAGATATTGAACTTCAAAAAGATATTAGTTGAATTCCAAGATATCCCTCCATAGAGATTATCTTGTTTGAAAATGTTTTTCTTCCTTGGATTTTTAAAATTTTGAAAAATATCAAAAGGAATTTTGAAAAATATTAGCTCATTCTAGGTTTCACAATTGAAGCAAATCATAAAATAGGAGTTCATTGAATATCAAAAGAATCAATTGTTCTTCTTAATCTTTGATAGTTACAAATCTTTGACAAATATAAAGATTGACAGGTTGGTTTTGAGGTTGGCTACCCAAATTCTAAGGTTTGTTTCATCGATTTGTCCTCGTGAAGATCATGGCATGCCCCTCTTTCTTGGTTTAGCATTTTAATTAGAGGTTGACAAAATGTCACAACTAGAATAGATAATTTCTAGTCTATTTACAACACTTTTGTTTCAGTTCTCTGAAATCTCTCATTTGTTCAAGCTTCGTAGACTCATCTAGTCAAGGTAGTGCAAAAATATCGATCTAAAAATGAGATTTCTAAGTTCTCGTATGAGTTAGAATATAACAGGTGTTCCTCAACTCCCTTAGTCTATATTCACCGAAACTCTTTATTTAGTAAATTTGATTTATTTTTCCATTGTTGGCTAGCTGAATTCAGCTTTATTGTACGTATATCTTGTAATTTTCTTTATTTGACTTGCTGAAGGATTCATGTCATCACAAAGTCTTCGACTTGACAACCATAGTGGAGCAAACACCAGATTTCCAAGTACCCGATTAATGTCATGGTTTGAATATAATCTATTCATAAAGCCAGGGCGTTCGAGTTTCCTCTATACCCAATTTCTTTAGCGGAATAGCTCAACTTTATTGTATATACATATATATATATATATTTATATTATGGGTAAACAGATTCCATTTCTTAAGATCGCTGAGGAGAACTTGTTATAGTCCCGGTGCTTGTTGAAGGCCAGAAATCTCATCGTTAGAATTCAATTTCCAAACAACTGACCTAAACTAGATTCATTTATTTGACCATTCCATCTAATAAGATCATGATCATCATTGAACGTCATTAACAGAGGTAGAACCAATTAGTTTTGTAATTTCATGTGCTAGTTGCCCAATTTTGTCTGCTCCTAACACTTACCTGAATGCCAAAACTTTTGATGGACTCTTCATGAGAAGATAAAATTAGCTAGGTCCCTACAAGAGAATGGTATATAGTATGGTATAACTTTGGATTAGGATCAAGGGGCCATTGTTTTGCTAGGGTTCAATCTTGTCATTTTGTCAAAGTTTTACAACCTCAATTATTAAAAATCTTTTAATTAATATGATATTCAAAGAATTTGAAATTAGAATTTGTTTATTTCTCATTTCCTAAGAAGGAAGCATTTTATTGAAAATGTTCGAAAGTCAAGTGATTTACAAACATTTAAGCAAGAAGTACACAAGAAAAACAAGTTCAAACAAGATAACATGCATGAGAATGCAAAAAAACTCCTGATGGATACCCCAGCCAACTCCCGATCAGAATGCCCCACTATACATTGAAAGTAAATGTCCCTGAATCAATCAGATCTTGAACCTTGTGTTTCAATGCCCTACAGTTCTAGTGGTGTGCCCTGAGCTCCCAATATGGTAGCTGCATATGGCATTAATATCATGGCCTTCATGATATGGACCTCTCTTGGGTTGGAATGAACTGGAGTCACAAGGTTCTTCTCAACTAGTGTTGGGAGTAATTTCTCACATGTCATTGGAATAAGATTGATGCGACGGAATGCCTTATGAGGTTTGATCCCAAGATTAGCTAGATAAGATCCTGCTATGTTGATCTCAACTCTTTCCTCAATGTCAATACTAGTAATGACTCCAATCTGGTCATTCTTGATAGCTCTCTCGATCATTTCTCCACACATGACGATGTCAGAGAAACTCTTGGTGGAAACTCCTATCATGTAGTCAAAATATGGAGACTTCAATGTATCGATGAATAGAGTAATGAATTCTCTTTTAGTCATTAGTGGATGCACTTGAGATGCGATATCCCTCTATCGCTGAGCATATTGTCGGAAGCTCTCACCACTCTTCATCTCCATATTTTGTATCGTTGTTCGATCAGGGGCCATATCAATCATGTGCTTGTATTGGCGCAGAAAAGCACTAACCAAATCCCTCCAGGAGCAAACTTGAGTATGACTCAGTTGATTATACCACCTAGAAGCAGGTCCAATCAAACTATCTTGGAAGCAGTGGATCAATATCTGATCATTATTGATGTACCCAATCATCCTTCAAATAAACATCGTGAGATGGGCATTAGGACAACTTGTTCCATTGTATTTTTCAAAATCGGGCATCTTGAATTTGGGTGGAAGCACTAAGTCAGGAACTAAGACTAGTTTGGTTGCATCCATTTCATTATGAAAGATCTATCCTCTCATTCCCTGGAATGTCTCTCTGCACTACTTTTTCGAAGTCCCCGGGATCTCATTGTTGGCTCTCTTCATCTTATCAGGAATTAACATGATGTGGGTAGTAGAATGATTCCGATGACCTAACACAGTTGCACGAGTTCTAGTGGCAGAGAAGCCTACTTGGTGGCTAGGAATCCTATTGGGCAAGATAAGTGGTTGTGAACTAGCCTGTGCCTTCACACATTCAACTGTTTTATAGGTCAAGGAAATCTTCTCTTTGCCTTTTCCTTGGTTGAGCTCAGTCATTTTTGCTACCTTTTAGCCAACTAGGTCTTTTTGGTTTTTCAAGATACGATCCACGATGGTCTTTTTCATCTGCTCCATTTTAACCTCCCACTCTGCTTGCATCTTTTGCAAACTCTCTTCTAGCTCTTTCTTCAGTTCCTCAAATTTTGCATCCATTCTCAGTACTGTGTGAATGCTGTTGCACAGTTAGAGGCGATTCTTCAAAGTTCCCAACGATTTAATGTATGTAAAAATGTTTAAATGAATGTTATATAGAATGCAAAGATGCAAATGCAAAAATATTGATCCTAACGAGGAATATCGCAGAATAATTTTCACCAGAGATAAAAGCATTCACATTACAAGACATTCCACTTTACATACATGCCTTCGCCTAGATGTTGAGTTTGGATAAGAACAATTCTTCTTCTCAGATCTTCATCCTCGAAAATGATGCCCCTCAATCTTTCTGTAATCTGACTCCATTAATGCCCCGGCGGTGCTGAAGTCAGTGCGTTGCTGCTTGACGATTAGTGATGTAATGATCGTAAATAAGAATCTAGTACTGGTTTACTCCTCTGATCAATGGATCATCATATCAGTCTCGAATGTTGCACGATCTTCAAGCAAGTCTCAGTCTGGTATTCTGAACTTCTTTTAGCCTCCGTGCATGTTTGTGTATGCGACTGTTTGATTGAAAACTTTTACCTCTTGTTGTGAAAATTTTCTCTCAAATATCCCCTTGCAAATCAACACTTTTGCATTATATTATGACGATGCAATGCAATACAAAGAAGAACAAAAATGACACAAACAAAAGAAAAGAAATAAGTTAGTGTACACAAACAAAAGAACGAAAATTAGTTAGTACAAGTAAGATAATTGATGCAGATAAAAATGTTATTCAGAGATGAATATAACACCTACCCTGATATGACATCTACCAGAGCATGCTTTCAATAGATAGCAATTCTACCCGGACATGCTTTCTACCCAAAATGATTAATTTCAAGAAAATAATCCTAACCACATAGTATCTAGTTCACATGCTTTTACTCGAAAAGAAAATATAAAACAAAATGAAATGTTCAGAAATGCTCATTCTTTGTGTACACTTAGTTTGAGTACCTACTGATGGATAGAGGTTCGGTATGTCTATACCTAGGGCAACCGTTCTACGGTTCACTATATGCATGGTTCCAGCTTTAATAGGAAAAGGGTACTCGAATTATCCTTGATGTCGGTGCCCCCTTAGGTTTCTAGACCCTCGATCCTCACCCATTACAGGTTTCGAATGGAATGAGTTCAATTCAAGGGGATTCATTGCCTTATAACCATACGAGGAATAAATCCCATGAAGGTATAAGGTATGTATCCCATGGGTTATTTGTTAAAACTTATACGAAGAATAAATTCTTACGAGAGTAAAGCAATCACCTTGACTAATTTGGATCGAAGCTCGTTTCCAGATCTCATGTTATGCAAATGCACGTGATATGTGTGAGGAGGAATGTACCTACATTTGACTCAAAAACATAAAAGAGAAAAAAACACGACAAAAACTTGGACAAAGCTGAAAAGCAAAACTTAAAGTGTTAGTATAACAATTAAAAATGAAGCAATTAAAAACTTCAATAAACGAATCATAAGTTAACTAAGTACTAGAACTCATAATTTCAACCAAATGACAATGTGTAAGAGACTTACAACCTAACTCACTAAAAAAATCCCCAGTGGAGTCGCCAAGCTGCCATAACCATTTTTTCAAAAAACAATGAAATATTATTTTAAAAAATGATTATGACTTTAATTTAGAAATTTTGGGTGAATTTTGGATTAATTGGAATTAAATTGAAAAGATTCGCCATCGATCATTAGGTTAGGTAGATCGAATACCTAAAAAACATCTTTTAAAACAACTGTAAGAAAAAATCGCTTTTAAAACAAAATGGTTTGCGTTTACCAGAAATTTGATTTGATGGGTCTGGGAGTCAGTTAACGTAGGGAAGAGTTAGCACCCCATAGCACCCAAAATTGGTAATGTGTCGCTTACACGTTGTCGTAAATTATGTAAAATATGATTCGAATATAAAATCAAAATATGATACATTTATTGAAATATAATTAATTTGCTTCGAATTAATTAATATTAGGGAAAATTCTTTAACTCGAAAGGAAACTTCAAAATTAGCAATCCTCTGTCGGAAAAGCTATTTCGACTATTTCTTTTCCATAAAGAATATTCTTTCTTTGATAAAATGTGAATTGAATATAAATTGAATATTGACATTTGCCAAATAAATCATTATTTAGTAACATGCATCACATTATTCAACATAAAATAAAATGAATTAATTAACTAAAATAAAATCCATTTATTTCAAGCCTCATTTTGTTCGAACGTCGTATTGGATTATAACACTTCGATCAAGTGAAACTTTCCACGTCCGCTCTACAAATACTCATTCTTGAAAATATTCGAATAACATTAATAGTTAAGGAAATGGAAATAACTACGATTGGAGATATGCGAAATATAATATTTACAATAAATAGAATTAAGCGTGTTTACTTACATATTATACAAATGAATATATAATAATATAAAATATGTACATACATAAAGGATTTAAATAAATACAAACGAATATTACAAACCTAAATATAATGACTAAGAAGTAAGTATTTGAAATCATAAGGACCAAAATGAAAAAAAATAAAAACTTAAAAGAACAAAATAGTACAAACAAGAATTTTTAGGACTAAAATAATAAAAACAAAAACTTAAAGGGTTGAAACAGTAAAAATAGGAACTATAAGACTAAACAACAAAAAATAGAAACCTAAAGAACTATACTGATATTAGTAGAAACTTGAGGGACTAAAATGATATTAACAAAAACTAAAAGGGCTAAACAAGTAATTACAAATAAACCATAACCATATCACAAAGGTTAAATAATATAGCTACTGGAAATGAGATAAATCCATAACTAAAATAAGGACTAAAATACAATGAAAGTAAAACATACATGCAAAATTTAATATTTAACCCAAAGAACATACCAGTGACTAAAACAAAAGTTTTATAAATACGGAGTACAATGTATAAATTTACAAAATAGTAATAATAAATAGCCCAGTGACCAAAATGAAAACTTTACAAATGTGGGGTATAAAATACAAAAATGAATAAAATACAACCAGTGCCCATACACAAAATTTACAAAACACGGAGGCCCTCCCAAACGTATTTCACACAAGACCCGAAATTACACCTTAGATCCCTACCCAAACGACACTGTTTGGGACCTCGTACATAAAGCCAACTGAAAGGCCTTGGCGCGGTGAGATTGCTCTCTTCTTTATTTCCCTCATTCTCTCTAAAAACAGAGAGCTAAAAGGTTTTCAAACCCCTCTCTTCAACCCTCCTTCCTCCTTCATCCGCCTAAGTCAGAAGCCTCAACTCCCCGACCACCATAGATAGGTAGCCACGAGGAGTAACCCACCTAAAAAAGGTTATCTCTTCCCTCTTGTTTCCTTTTCCCTACAACCCAAGAGAAAAAGAGAAGAAAATCTCTCAAAAACTCTCCCACTTCCTAACTTGCTACCCCTTGTCGAAGAGAAAACCAACACCTCCGGCCACCGCAAATCGGTGGCTCCGATGGAGCATAAAAGACAAAAGCCCCTCATCTCGACCCCCTAGGCCTCTAAATAAACCCTAAATCCCTACTATGAAGGAAAAACAAAGGTTTTTACCTTTGTTGGGTGAAATCTTTGCCCACGATGAAGCCCAAATATGACCCCCAAAAGGTAAATATTCTTCTCCTCTCTCTGTTTTTTCTTTTTTTTCAAATGCTTTCTCTTCTTTTTTTGATTTGAATCCTCTCTCTGTTACGTTGTGTTTTATTTTTTCAGTTTAACTCCCCTCTTTTTTCTTCTTCGAATAAAACCCCCTATTCTCTCTTCTCTCTTTTATTTTAATGTTTGTGATTGATCTATTTCTCTGCCCTAGGATATTGATTCATTTTTTTATTTGCTTTGGGATATCCTTATGATTTTTCTCTACTTTTTACTATTTGATTTGGTATTTGATGGGCGTTGTCATTGTGGATAAAACAACGACGTCAGATTCTGTTGGAGGGAGGCTCGGCTTGAGTGGCAATTGGATCTGAGAAGTCAGCGTGTGAAGCTCTCGCGCCTGAGGGAGCTAAAACGTCGGCGCTGAACTGATGAGAAACCCTAGGCTTAGGGTTTAGTTGGGTTGGTTTGGCTCTTATTCGGGTAGGGTTGAGATCTGTTCCTGAACCGGGTCAGCCTTGATTGCAATTAGGTTGGGATGTTAGGTTAGAGAGTGGGCCTCGGTTGTAGTTGGGCTTGAGGTTGCTGGAATAAAAGTTGGGTTGATGTTGTATCTGGGCTATTGGTTGAGGCCTGCAAAATGTAAACAATATAATAATAATAATAATAACATAATAATAAAATATTAAAAACGAGAACCCGAACATAAACAGGTTTCTACAGGTATGTTATATGTACGTACTAAATGCTTGTGTAGATCATAATAAAGCTCCTAAATCTAGTAAGACAAAGGGGAAAGATAAAGTTGTTGATTAGCCAGACATCTCTACACCTTATTAGCGGGGATTATCAGGTGAGTACATTTATTGTAATTATTTGAGATGAATAAGATTCTCAATTATTCAAATTAGAATGTTGATGTTAATGTATGCTTTATAGTAATTAATATGTTATCATTATATGTATGGAAAGGATATTATGAATGAGCTTTTGAGTATGAACTGCTCCAAAATGAATTCATAACTAAAATGCATAAAATGATGCCTTAAGGCATGAAATGATACCATAACTAAAATGCAAGAAAGGATGCATTAAGGCATGAAAGGATGCATTAAGGCATGAAAGGATGCCATAACTAAAATGCATGAAAGGATGCATTAAGGCATGAAAGGAGGCCATAACTAAAATACACGAAAGGATGCATTAAGGCATGAAAGAATGTCGTAACTAAAATACACGAAATGATGCATTAAGGCATGAAAGGATGCCATAACTAAAATGCATGAAAGGATACATTAAGGCATGAAAGGATGTCATAACTAAAATGTATGAAAGAATGCATTAAGGCATGAAAGGATGCCATAAATAAAATTAATGAATAATTACTAAAGAAGAAAAGAAATGGGAAAATGTACATAAAGAAAAGTATGTTGGATATACTAAGGATGTTTCTGATAATATTATTAAAGAAGTTTGGTTTCAATAATAGGGATTTATCTAATCCTTATGGATGATACAAATTTATTCGAAATCAAATAACCATAATATGCTTAAGTATACATTATTGTTTCCTTACAATATTAGGTCTCACTAAATACCTATTTAACATGTGTTGATTTCACGTGTAGGTAAAGGAAAAGATTAGCTGAGTAGGGAGAGCAGTCGTAGCAGCGGTGATCATCAATTAAGGTTGACTCATAAGTGACAATAGGAAAATCCCTTGTATTTTGAAAAACTTATTTGGCATGTAATTAAAGTACTATGAATCTTTGAAGTTTTAATTAAGTAGAACTTTGTAACAGATTAAAATCAATGTTTTATTGTATCTTAAAATATGTTATGTTTTAAGAAATCGAAAAACAAAATTTTATGGGTTTTCAGATAAGGAAATGTTTTAAAAGTGATGTGACATATGTATCTCATCTACGAAAATGTATATGGGAGATGGATATTACATTTATTAGTATCAGAGCTACAAGTTTAGCCGATTCTTGGCCGAAACCATTTTTATTTTCAAAATAGAAAGTGATTACATGCCATAAAGATTGTCAATGTTACTGGTATGGTGTCATTAGAGTGAAATTGATGACACTCCTTACTAATTGTAATGTTGTTATTATGTATGTCATAATAGATGTTAGAATCTTTGAATTCACAAAGTGCTGGGGAACAAGAGAGGCAAGAAGGAACTAGTAGTGAGAGTTATGAGGCTAACAGTGAACATCCTTTCCCTTCTGAAAATGCTCGTGCACCTGCACCTTAGGGGATTCCGGTGCTTGAGTTTGGAACTTTCATGCAAGCCCTTGACGCTATACTGACTCGATTTCAACCTCCCTCTGTTCCTCCATCACTGAGAATGTTAATCCCAAAAGAGCTAAAGAGTTTGGGAGCTCCAGGGTTTTGGGGAGAAGAGAGGGAGGGTCCCATGGAGGTCGACTTATGGTTAAATGATGTTATAATAATGCTCGAAAGTCTTCAACGCTCGGATCTGGAAAAGTTGGGTGGAGTTGTATCTTTACTTAGAGGATCTTCTCGGGAATGGTGGTCAAATACTATAATGTATGCACCACTGGAGTAAGTGACTTGACAATTCTTCCTGGAAGAATTCAAGAACAAGTATGTGTGAATAGATCAGGCGGACAATGCTGTTAAAGTTCCTTAATCTAAAGCAAGGCGATCGAGCTTTATAAGAGTTTAAGGATGAGTACAACAAGTTGAGCCATTTTTCTATTGAAGTAGTTCCAGATCATAAAGCAAGACGTGATTGGTTTATAGAGGGTTTAAAAATAAAGCTGAAAGAGAAGATGTTGGCTTTGAACTTGTCGAGTCTACAAGAAGTTATCAATAAAGCCAAAGATATTGAAAGAGCTCAGGAGGAGATGTTAGCTGTGGAGCAGAGTTTACATACGGGGAAAAGAGTAAAAATGCCTTCGACTCCTCATTATGTTAAAAGAGGCAAGGGTTCGAGTTCCAAATATACTGATAGAGATAGTTCTGCAGTAGCTTCACAGAAAATAGATAATCTCAATCTTTTATTGCTAGCTCGGGTAGAGCATATGGGGAAAGAATTCCATGTCACACATGTGGGAAATTGCACAGTGGAGCATGCAGACTTCTCAGTGGAGCTTGCTTTTAATGTGGTGAGACTGGTCACTTTGCTTGAAACTTACCTAAGAAATTTAGGGATAATTTGACGCAATCTGAAAGATCGATGATAGCCTCAAATAGAAACAGAGGTAGATCCAGGGGGTAATCAGATTTAATACAGAGACTAGAGACTCATAGAGTCACTAGAATTTACAATATTAAGACTAATGAGGATTGGGATGACCCTAAAATCACAACATGTATTTTCCATCTTTTTGAGGAACCTGTATTTGTTTTAGTTGATCCTGGTTCTACACACTCATACATAAGACAAAATTGTTTAGAGCTATAGGAATTTTTTAGAACCAATTGTTAGTGGGATGATAGCAGTAAACCCTATGGGTCACAGTACGAGAGTAACTCGAATATGTAGAAAATGCCCTATAAAGATCCAAGGGATTGTGTTCCTGGCAAACTTAATAGAGTTACCCTTAAATGAATTTGAAATCATTTTAGGCATGGATTGGCATTATGGATGGGTCGATTGTCGTAAGAAACGCTTTTTTTTAAAAGATACATAAGGTTTAGAAATCGTAGTGATCGGTGAAAAAGCAAAATCACCATCAAATGTGATATCAACTATGACTGCAAGGAAAATGATGGCAAATTGATGTATAGCTTTTCTAGACAATATGATAGATACTCGTATACTAGAAGTTAGAGTAAACGATATTCCAATAGTTAGAGATTTCCAGACGTTTTTCCTGAGGAGTTACCGGGATTGCCTCCAGATCATGAGGTATAATTCAGGATTGAGGTTTACCTGGGTATCAAACTTATTTCTATGGCTCCATATAGGATGGTCCGACTGAATTGAGAGAATTAAAAGCCCAACTGTAAGAGTTACTCGATAGGGGATTTGTAAGACCTAGTGTTTCTCCTTGGGGAGCACCTATGTTGTTTGTGAAAAAGAGGTCTATGCGATTATGTATCGATTACTGCCAGTTAAATAAAGTAACAATAAAGAATAAATATCCTCTTCTGAGAATTTATGATTTGTTTGATCAATTGAAAGGAGTAGCTGTGTTTTCTAAGATAGATCTAAGGTTGGGGTACCATCAGCTAAAGATCAAAGAGGATTATATTTCAAAGACAACTTTTCGGACTCGATATGGGCAATATGAATTTGTTGTGATGCTTTTTGGTTTGACTAATGCATCTGCATCATTCATGGACTTGATGAACCGAGTGTTTCAACCTTACTTGGATCAATTTGTGGTGGTATTTATATATGATATTTTGGTATATTCCAAGTCAAGAGGGGAACATGATTTTCATCTTCAAGTAGTTCTTCAGACACTTTGTGAGAAGAAGTTGTATGCCAAATTGTCAAAATGTGAATTTTGGTTAGCCGAAGTTGCTTTCCTTGGTCACATAGTCTCCACAGAAGGCATAAGAGTAGATCCAAGAAAGATCCAAGCTATAGTGGACTGACAACCCTCAAAGAATGTTTATAAAGTTCAGAGTTTCTTGAGACTTGCTGGTTATTATAGACGGTTTGTGAATGACTTCTCAATGTTTGCATTATTGCTAACTAAGTTGTTACGAAAGGATGTGCCATTTGTTTGGACGGAGAAAGGTTAACAAAATTTTGAAAGGCTCAAGAGGATAGTAACAGAGGCCCTCGTGTTGGTACAACCTGAGACAGGTAAAGACCATGTTGTTTTCAGTGATACATCCCATAATGGACTGGGGGTATGTTGATGCAATATGGAAAAGTGGTGGTTTATGCCTCGAGACGGTTGAATAATCATGAGAAAAATTATCCGACGAACGATTTAGAATTGGCAGCAGTGGTGTTTGCATTGAAAATATGGCATCATTAACTGTATGGTGAGTGGTGCCATATTTATACGGATCACAAGAGTCTAAAGTACTTGTTGACTCAGAAAGAACTGAACTTGAGTCAAAGAAGATGGATCGATCTTTTAAAGGATTATGATCTAATTATCGATTATCATCCCGGAAAGGTGAATGTGGTAGTGGATAAGCCGAAAGATTTTTGCCTCTCTACGGGCTTTGGCTGCGCATATGTCATTAAAGGAAGATGATGCCTTGATTGCTGAGCTTAAGTTAAAGCCAATGTTTTTGGATCGGATAAAAGAGCTACAAGGTCAAGATGAGAAATACTTGTCGAGAATGGAAAAAGTCGAAAAGAAAGAGACCAAACACTTTGAAATAAGATACGATGGATGTTTATATCATCGAGGAACACTTTGCATTCTCGATAATGATGAATTGAGGAAAGATATTCTTTATGAGGCACATTATAAACCTTTGACGATGCATCTAGGAGGGAATAAGTTGTATCAAGATTTAAAAAGTCGTTATTGGTGGCATGGTATGAAAAGAGCTGTATCGAAATTAGTGACAAAATGTTTAACCTGTCAGTAAGTGAAAGTTGAGCATCAAGTACCCTCTGGATTGATTCAATCGATATCCATTCCTGAATGGAAGTGGAAGTGAGTTTCCATGGATTTTGTTTCAGGGCTACCTTTATCACCAGGTAAAAAGGACTATTTGGGTAATTGTAGATCGATTGACAAGAAAACTCATTTTATTCCAGTTCGAGTAGATTACTCGATGGATAAGTATGCGGAGTTGTATATAAAATAAATAGTCAGACAGCATGGAGTGCCTATATCAATAGTGTACAATCGAGCCCTAGGTTCACTTCAAGATTATGAAAGTCGTTGCATGAGGCATTAGGTACTCGATTGAACTTTAGCACAACTTTTTATCCGCAGACAGATGGGTAGTCAGAGCGAGCTATCCAGATACTTGAGGATATGTTAAGGGCATGTGTGATTGAGTTTAAAGGATCATGGGAAAGATATTTTCCTTTAGAGGAATTTGAGTATAATAATAGTTACCAATCGAGTATTAAGATGACCCGTATGAAGCTTTGTATGGGAGAAAGTAACGAATACCATTAAATTGGTTTGAACTAAAAGACTAATACCTAGTTGGGCCGAAGTTGATTAAAGAAATGGAGGAGAAAGTAAAGATTATCCAGGGCAATCTAAAGATAGCCTCCGATCGGCAGAAATCTTATGCTAATTTGAAAAGAAAAAGAAATCAAATTTAAAGTGGGATATAAAGTATTTCTGAAGATGTCTCCTTAAAAGAAAGTTTTGAGATTTGGGCGCAAAGGAAAGCTGCGCCTGAGATTCATTGGACCTTATGAGATTTTGAAAAGGGCCCGACCATTAGCGTATCAATTAGCTTTTCCTCCTGATTGAATAAGATCCATAATGTTTTTCACATATTGATTTTCAAAAGATACCGATCAGATATGTCCTACATGGGAAAGAGATGAAGACATGAGAATACAATTTCAATACCTCTTCATTATAGATATTTATTTAAATTTGAATATGAATTTTCTTAAGGGGGAGAATTGTAATGCCCCAAATATCATACCAGGGACTTTATTGAAAATATTTGAAAATTTAAAATTTATTTGAATAAGTGGTAAAAGATGAAGAAATGATTTAAAATGGTGTTTAGACTAAATTGTAACAATAGATAAATAAAGAGGGCGCTTTGATCTTTTAAGAGGGAAAATGAATTTAAAATATATCTCTTATTAGGGATTATAAAGGGGGAAAAGAGGAAAGTAAGCTCTTTCTATTCTTCTTCTTCATTAACGTGGGTAGTGCTCTTATCTTTAGCATAAGGTAAACTACCATTGGTTTGTTTTTCCTTTAAATTTTGGGTTGCTCTTTTAACATTAAGTGATATGTAAGCTTAAGGAAGGATTAAAGAAGATTAAAACTAAGTGGTGGATGTTTTATATGAGATTTAAGGAAATGGGTTTTTGAATAATATGTTGATATATGAGTTTTTATTGAGGTTTATTAGTAGAATTGACTTGTCAAAGGATTGAATAAGAGATTAGAAGCATGCGATATGATTAAAAACATGTTTAGAAAAATGATATGATTATTGAGTTGAAGTGTTCTATGAATATTCTAAATGTTATAAGAGTTTAAATGAAGGAATGTTAGTGGGGTTAAGTAAAGAAAAGTTTAATAGTATTGTTGGAGGTAAAAGTAATAGATTAGAGGGGGAAATTTAGTTAAAATCAGGCTGAAAAATGGTAAATCTGGGTAAGGGTATCAGTACTGATAGAATAATGCAGATACTATAGGTGTAAATAGGTAGAAATGTGATGAATAGTATCGATACCGATGTAAGTGATATCGATACTGATGGGGTATCGATACTAACAAAGGGAAGTATCAATACCATGGATCCAGAATGTCAAAATGGTATCAATACTGAAAGGGGTATCGATACCATAGTATAGTAGTATCGATACTGAGACAAAGGTATCGATACCATGCAAACACAAAATATAGAAATGGTATCGATACTGAAAAGGGGTATCGGTACCATAGTATAGAATTATCAATACCAGGGTAGTAGCACCGATACTATTGAGTTTGGAAC
Source organism: Hibiscus syriacus (assembly GCF_006381635.1). Lineage (NCBI taxonomy): Eukaryota > Viridiplantae > Streptophyta > Magnoliopsida > Malvales > Malvaceae > Hibiscus > Hibiscus syriacus. The sequence continues at coordinate 60,899 of NW_024061932.1, read as the reverse complement.
TACAAGATAGTTTGAAATTGTTATAGAAATTGAAATAATGGTACTTTTGAATATTATTAAAGTATAATGTTAAGTAGTATACTAACATTGGTATGTTATGTGTACGTAATGGATGTTTGTGTTGATCGTAATCAAGCTCCTGAATCTAGTAAGACAAAGGGGAAATATAAAGTTGTTGATTAGCCAGACATCTCACACCTTATTAGCGGGGATTATTAGGTGAGTACATTTATTATAATTATTTGAGATAATAAGATTCTCTATTATTAAAATTAGAACGTTTAAGTTAATATATGCTTTATAGTAATTAATATGTTATCATTATATGTATGGAAAGGATATTATGAATGAGTTTTTGAGTATGGATTTCTCTAAAATGAATTCATAAGTAAAATGCATGAAAGGATGCCTTAAGGCATGAAAGGATGCCAAAACTAAAATGCATGAAAGGATGCATTAAGGCATGAAAGGGTACCATAACTAAAATACATGAAAGGATGCATTAAGGCATAAAAGGATGCCATAACTGAAATGCATGAAAGGATGCATTAAAGCATGAAAGGATGCTATAACTAAAATGCATGAAACGATGCATTAACGTATGAAAGGATGCCATAACTAAAATGTATGAAAGAATGCATTAAGGCATGAAAAGTTGCCATAAATGAAATTAATGAATAATTACTAAAGGAAAAAAAGAAATAGGAAAAAGTACAGAAAGAAAACTAAGGATGTTTATGATAATATTATGAAAGAAGTTTGGTTTCAACAATAGGGATTTATCTAATCCTTATGGATGATACATATTTGTTCGAAATCAAATAACAATAATATGCTTAAGTATACATTATCGTTTCCTTACAATATTATGTCTCACTAAATACCTATTTAATGTTTGTTGATTTCACGCGTAGTTAAAGGCAAAGATTAGCTGAGGAGGGAGTGCAGCCGTAGCAGCGATAATCATCAATTAAGGTTGATTCATCAGTGACAATATGACAATCCCTTGTATTTTGAAAAACTTATTTGGCATGTAATTAAAGTACTAAGAATGCTCTGAAGTTTTAATTAAGTATAACTTTGTAACAAATTAAAATCAATGTTTTTTTGTATCTTAAAAAATGTTATGTCTTAAGAAATCGATTTTTTATGGGTTTTCAAATGAGGAAATATTTTAAAAGTGATGTGACATCCGCATCTCGTGTACGTAAAGGTATACGAGAGATAGATGTTACATTGCCTACATCCTGGGAGGACAAAGCAATCACCATCTATAACACCCATTTCACGTATACGTTTCCGTACACAAGTCACGGATGTCACATGACTTTTAGAACATTTATGCTTTTTGAAAACCAGTAAAATTTTGTTTCTTTAGATAAAACAATTTAATAATATAGTTTATAAGACATTCTTCAATTATATATTTAATAAACAAGTTTACTAAAATTTGTAATACTAGTTCATATTATCCATATTTAAAATTTAACATAAAACGATTCAGTTAATCTATTACAAACCAGTTTCCAAAATAGTTAAATAGAGCTAATAGTACTTTCATAAATGCATTCCACTAAACTGAGACGAAAGTTTCATCATAGGACGTCTTAGTGATATTGTAGTATATTTCATGATGCTTGGAGTTGCTCTGTACTATTTACTTCAATTCTTGTCTTTTTCCTACATGTGAAAATCATCACACGCTAAATATATACTTAGTGAGGCATAATAATAAGAATGAGGTGCAACCAAAACATAAGCATGCCATAAAAATATTAAAATATGAATTTAAATCGTATAAATAATAGTAGTACTTAATAATAGCTTGGTAAACCAAGTTTCTTCCATATAACATGCGAAACAATATTCAGTATGCCTAACATAATTATGAATTAGTATTTTTTCCAAATTATCCTTTTATTTTCCCAATGTATGTTAAATGAGAATCCATGGTACATGAATTCCACCTAAGTACCGATATAGAAATTCACAAACTCATTATGAATCCCATGGGTTGCACACATAGTGCCGATACTGTCATTCATAAACTCATTATAAATTATGTGGGTTGCACACAGAGTGCTGATACGGTCATTCATAAACTCATTATAAAATACGTGGGTTGCACACATAGTTTCGATATGGTCATTCATAAACTCATTATGAATTCCGTGGGTTGCACACATAGTGTTCATACGGTCATTCATAAACTCATTATGAATTCCATGGGTTGCACACTTAGTGCCAATACAGTCATTCATAAACTCATTATGAATTCCGTGGGTTGCACACATAGTGTCGACATGGTCATTCATAAACTCATTATTAATTCTATAGGTTGCACATATAGTGTCGATACGGTCATTCATAAACTCATTATGAATTCCATGGGTTGCAATTAGTGTCAATACGGTAGTTCATAAACTTATTATGATTTCCATGGGTTGCAATTAGTGTCAATACAGTCGTTTATAAACTTATTATGAATTTAGTGGGTTGCACACTTAGTGCCGATACGATCGTTCATAAACTTATTATGAATTCCGTGGGTTGCACATTTAGTGCCGATACGGTCGTTCATAAACTTATTATGAATTCTGTGGGTTGCACACTTACTATCGATACGGTCATTCATAAACTTATGATGTCCACTATTTGACAACTTTATGCTTGCCCTTTTTCTTGCTTGAATCTGGAGCTTAGTTACGATCTACACAAGCATCCATTAATTACACATACCATACAAATGTTAGTATACTTTCTAACATTTATACTTTTAATAATACTCAAAATTACTATTATTTTCAATTTTATTAAAATTCATCCAATCTTAAAAATTCCAGGCTTAATAGTATCGGCACTCCTACTATGGTATTGATACTTCTATACTGTGGTACAAATACTTCATTCAGTATCGATACCATTTTTGTATTTTGGCATATTTCATCGAATTTAGCCCTATAGTATCGGTATTGTTCTTCCAGTACCGATACCCTTACCCAAATTTTTCATTTTTCATTTTGATTTTACCCAAAATTTCGTTTAAATCCCTTAATTTTATCATCAACCATACCATTAAACTCATAATTACTTAACTCAACTAACTTTCCTCCATAAATCTTCTTATAACATCTAAAATCTCCAAATAACACCCCAAACTAAGAATCACCCTAATTTTTCATACATGTTTTTAATCACTTCCAAGGCTTCTAATCTCTTATTCACTTCTTGGACAAGTTAAATTTACTTGTACACTTCAATAAAAACTCATATTTCATCATATCACTCAAAAACTCATTTTTATAAATCTCAAATAATTCACTAATCACTTAGTTTTAATATCCTTGAACTATCCTTAAGCCTCTATATCACTTAAGATTTCAAAAACTAGCCCATAAACTAAAGGAAAAACCAACTTGAAGAAATCTTACCTTTGGCTATTGGGGAGAACACTGGACGAGAAGAAGGAGAAGAAGAAGATAACTTAACTTATCCAAATTTCCCCTTTTTAACTCTTAAATATCCCTAATAAAATGAATTTTAAATCCATTTCCCTCTAAAGGACCAAAATGCCCTTTTATTTTTTCATTCTTATTAAATAGTCTTAAACACAATTTCTTAAACCATTTCTTATACTTTACCATTTATTTAATTTAATCCTCCAAATTTTTAAATCCTTTCATTATAGTCACTAACCCGATGTTTGAGGTATTACAATTCTCCCCTTAATAAAATTCGTTCTCGAATTTTATGAAGTACCTGATGCGAAGAGGTATGGAAACTTCTTTCTCATGTCCTCCTCTCTTTCCCAAGTAGATTCTTCTATTTTGTGGTTTTGCCAAATCACTTTAACAAGAGGTATCTTCTTATTACACAGTTCTTTGCTTTCTCGAGCCAATATCCGCATTGGTTCTTCTTCGAACGTCAAATCTGGTCGGGTCTTTATTTCCTCTGTTATGATAATATATGATGGATCTGATCGGTACTTTATGAACATCGACATGTGAAGAACATTGTGGATCTTATCCATATCAGGAGGAAAATCTAACTAATATGTTACTGGTCTGACCCTTTTTAAAATCTCATAAGGTCCAATGAATCTCGGACTCAGCTTTCCTTTGAGCCCAAACCGTAATACTTTCTTCCAGGGCGATACTTTTATAAATACCTTATCTATTACCTAATATTCAATCTCTTTTCTCTTTAGATCAACATAAGATTTCTGTTGATCAGAGGATATCTTTAGATTATCTTAATAATTTTCACCTTCTCCTCTATTTCTTTCATCAAATCTAGGCCAACTAAATTTCGATCTTATAGCTCAAACCAATTTAAGGGTGTTATGCACTTTGTACCATATAAGCTTCATACGGAGCCATCTTAATACTCGACTGGTAACTGTTATTATAAGAAAATTCCGCTAAAGAGAAATACATTTCCCATAATCTTTGAACTCAATCACACATGCCCTTAGCATATCTTCCAATACTTGAATAATTCTCTCTGACTGCCCATCTCTTTGCGGATGAAAAGTTGTGTTGAAATTCAATCGAGTACCCAATGCCTCATGCAAAACTTCCAGAATCTTGAAGTAAACCTTGGGTGTCGATCGGACACTATCGATATGGGCACTCTATGCAACCAAATATCTCCTTTATATACAATTCTGCATATTTATCGATCGAGTAATCTGCTCAAACTGGAATGAAGTGAGTTGCCTTGGTCAATTTGTCTATAATTACCCATATTGAGACCTTTTTACCGGATGACAAAGGTAACCCTGAAATAGAATCCATTATAATTCACCCCCTCTTCCATTCAGGAATGGATATCAGATGTAGCAATCTGGAAGGCACTTGATACTCAGCTTTCACTTGCTGACATGTCACGCATTTTCCAACAAACTCCGATACAACTCTTTTCATGCCAGGCTACCAATAACGTCTCTTTATATCTTGATACATCTTATTCCCTCCTGGGTGCATCATAAAAGGACCATAATGTGACTTGGAGAGAATATCTTTCCTCAATTCTTCATTATCTAGAATGTAAAGTCTTCCACGATAATATAAACATCCATCAGTTCTGATTTTAAAGTCTTTGGCCTCATCTTTTTCTACTTTTGAAATTTTAGTCAAACATTTTCCATCTTTTCCTTGCAGCTCTTTTACCCGATCCAAAAGCATCGATTTTAACTTAAGCTCAACAATCAGGGCACCATCTTCTTTAAAAGACATACATACATCCAAAGCTAGTATAGCTTCAAAAGTCTTTTGACTAAGTGCATCTGCTACCACATTAGCCTTTCTTAGATGATAATCAATCATCACATCATAATATTTTAAAAGCTCGATCCATCTTCTCTGCCTCAAGTTTAATTCTTTTTTTTTTTTGAGTTAGCAAATACTTTAGACTCTTGTGATCCGTATAAATATGGCACCGCTCACCGTATAGATAATGACGCCAAATTTTCAAAGCAAACACGACCGCTGCCAATTCCAAGTTATGTGTCGGGTAAATTCTTTCGTGATTCTTCAGCTTTCTTGAGGCATAAGCCACAACTTTTTCATCTTACATAAGTATACATCCCATCCCATTAGGAGATGCATCACTAAAAACTACATAGTATTTACCCAATTCAGGTTGTACGAGCACTGATGCCTCTATTACAATTCTCTTTAGCATTTCAAAACTTTCTTGGCATTTCTCCGACCAAACAAAAGGCACATCTTTCAGTAACAACTTAGTTAGCGGCGAGACATTCAACCAGAATTCATGGCACATCTTTGAACTTCAGGAGCATTCTTTGGGAGTTTCCAACCTACTATAGTATGAATTTTCTTGGGATCTACTCTTATACCTTATACCAAGACAACTTGGCACAAGGAAAGAAACCTCTTCTAACCAGAATTCATATTTGGATAGTTTGACATACAACTTATTCTCTCGAAGTGTGTGTAGAACAATATAAAGATGATCATCAAGCTCCTATCTTGACTTTTAATACTCAAAAATATCATCAATACTCAGAAAAGAATAATTGTTCTTTTATTGCTACCATATTTAACTGTTAATAATCTATATATGACCACATAGATTCATCTTTCTTTTCGCTGATAACACAAACACTCCCCAAAATGAAACACTCGGTCTGATGAAACCTTGATCAATCAACTCTAGTAATCGATCCTTTAATTCTCTTAACTTGCTTAAGTGATTTGATACGAAATCATAGAAACATGCTCAATACCTTGATAATCATCAACCTTGAATTCTACCTCTCGATCTGGACGTAACCTATATAATTCATCTAAAAGGTCATCTATAAATTCCCGAATTGTGGAAATATCATACAATTTTACTTTAATTATTTAAGTATCTATCACATTAGCCAAAAAAGCTATACTTCTTTTTGACGTTATTTTCTTCACAATCACTGTCGATATCAACTTGGGCTATGATTTTGTTTTCTCTCCAATAACTATAATTTCCAAATCATCTGTATCTTTATGAAATAATTACTTCTTGAGACAACCTATACCCGATATAATCTTAACTCATCAAATGATAATTCCATCAGATTCATCGGGAACATAGCCCCTGGAATCATTATTTAATATTTACTACTTATGCAACTCATACTTGCACCATGACCCATAGGGTTTACCGCTATCGTCTCACTCGCGATCATGTTGAATAGAATTCTTTTATTTTAATATTTCTTATTTCCTTCTTGAGGTAATCCGTGTAATTTTTTCGGATCCATTGAAAATATGCTCGAGCATTTGAAACATTTTCCATCTCAACTATGAAAGTCTAAATATCCACATCATTTAATAAGAAGACTTGACAACTTCGTAGCAATAACTTCATAGTAGTTAATGCTAAAATTACACTAATAAACAAATATACTCATTTTTTCATTACGAACTTGACACTTTTCAAGTCCTCGAGAGTCAATCTCAATCTAAGCATTAATTCATTGAAGCATATAATGAGTAGGCAATCCACTTTCGCAAATTTACCTTCAAAAGGTAACTCTATCATTTGATTCACTAATAACTCAGCTTTCTTTAAGCTTTTGGCAAACAACATATTTACCGCTCACTCATTTCCTCTTACTCAACTCAAAAATGTTTTAAACAATTTAATGCTTAACTTAAATATTTCTCAATTATTTAAGCTTACCTAAAGAAATCTCAGAGTCATCACTAGATTCAGAAATCTCCTCTAGATCCTCATCCGATTAAACTTTTCCTTTAAATTGTTCAAACTTTTTAATGGATTCCTCAAATACAGAAACATTGTTAAACGATGGGGCATTTCTTCCACAGAATGGAGGAAAATCCCTAGTAGCTTCTACTCTTCTAAGGCGTGATACTAAAGTTATGTCGGATTCTTTTGGGTCTATTTCAATCTCGTCCTTCTTTTCAACATTATCAACTTTATCACTTTTATCTTTAGTTTCTGACATCTAAACATAGTTAAAATCATCATACATTAGTAAAGAGTAACTTTACTCCCTAATAAGCATCATAATATATATATATATATCAATAAACTTTTGACATCCTAGTGGCATGTATACATTCTTAACAAAATTAATACTCATTTTAGGTCCAGAAACGACTAAAACTATAGCTTTGATAACACCATTTCTCGTATACGTTTCCGTACACAAGTCACAAATGTCACATGGCTTTTAAAACATTTCCGCTTTTGAAAACCAGTAAAATTTTGTTTATTTATTTATAAACACAATTTAATTTACTAGTATAACAAACATCTTCAAATATATATTTATTACAAACTAGTTAATCTATTACAAACCAGTTTCCAAAATAGTAAAATAGAGCGGACTTTCATAAATACATGCCACTAAATTGAGTTAAAAGTTTCATCATAGGGTCTTTTACTGATAATGTTGTAGTATATTTCTTGATGCTTGGAGTTGCTTTCTACTCTTTACTTTAATTCTTGTCTCTTTCATACAAGCAAAAAGCATCACACGCTAAGTATATACTTAGTGAGGCATATATGAATCATAAACATAGTATAAATTTTATACTACTTTATGTTTGTTAAACCAAGTTTCTTTCACATAACCTGTGAAACAATGTTCAGTATGCCTACCATACTTATCAATTAATATTTTTCTCAAATTATCCTTTTATTTTCCCAATGTATATTAAATGAGAAAGTGTGGTACATGAATTGCACCTAAGTTCCGATATGGAAATTCACAAACTCATTATGAATTCCATGGGTTGCACACACAGTGTCGATACAGTCATTTATAAACTCATTGTAAATTTCGTGGGTTGCACACATAGTGTCGATACTGTCATTCATAAACTCATTATGAATTCCGTGGGTTGCACACATAGTGCCGATACGGTTATTCATAAACTCATTATGAATTCATTGGGTTGCACACATTGTGCCGATACGATCATTCATAAACTCATTATGAATTTCGCGAGTTGCACACATAGTACCGATACGGTCATTCATAAACTCATTATGAATTATGTGGGTTGCACACTTAGTGTCAATACGATCATTCATAAACTTATTATGAATTCCGTGGGTTGCACACATAGTGCCGATACGATCGTTCATAAACTCATTATGAATTCCATGGGTTGCACACATAGTGCCTACACAGTCATTCATAAACTCATTATGAATTCTGTGGGTTGCACACTTAGTGCCGATACGGTTATTCATAAACTTATTATGAATTCCGTGGGTTACATACTTAGTTTCGATACGGTCATTCGTAAACTTATAATAAATTATGTGTTGCACACTTAGTATCGATACATTCGTTCATAAACTTATTATGAATTATATGGGTTGTACACTTAGTACCGATACGATTGTTCATAAACTTATTATGAATTCTGTGGGTTGCACACTTAGTGTCGATTCAGTAAATGCAATACATACATTAAGCAAAATGCATCTATGACTATCGTAACATATAAGTACATAATAATTGCACTCACTTGATATGCCTCACTAGTATGTTGTAATGATGTCCGACTATTCGACATCTTTATCCTTGCCTTTTTTCTTTCTTGACTCTGGAACTTGGTTATGATCTACACAAGCATTCATTAATTACACATACCATACAAATGTTAGTATATTTTCTAACATTTATACTTTTAATAATACTCAAAAGTATTATTATTTTCAATTTTATTATTTTCAATTTTATTAAATTCATCATATCTTAAAAATTCTAGGTTTAATAGTATCGGTACCACTACTATGGTATCAATACTTCTATACTATGGTACCGATACTCCATTCAGTATCGATACCATTTTTGCATTCTGGAATCCATAATATTTTCCTCTTACTATTGATACCCACATAAGTATTGATACTACTTGCATCAGTATTGATATTGCTCATCATTTTTCCTCGAATATAACCCTATAATATCAGTATTGTTCTTCCAATACCAATTACCTTACCCAAATTTTTCATTTTTCATTTTGATTTACCCAAAATTTCATTTAAATATCTTCCTTTTATCACCAGCCTACCATTAAACTAATTATTACTTAACCCAACTAACTTTCCTCCATAATCTTCTTATAACATTTAAGATCTCCAAAGAACACTCTAAACTAAGAATCACCCTAAATTTTCATACATGTTATTAATTACTTCCAAGGCTTCTAATCTCTTATTCACTTCTTAGACAAGTCAAATTTACTTGTACACTTCAATAAAAACTCATATTTCATCATATCACTCAAAAACTCATTTTTCTAAATCTCAAATAATTCACTAATCATTTAGTTTTAATCATCCTTGAACTATCTTTAAGCCTCTATATCACTTAAGGTTTCAAGACTAGCCCATAAACTAAAGGAAAAACCAACTTGAAGAAATCTTACCTTTGGCTATGGGGGAGAGCATGGGACGAGAAGAATGAGAAGAAGATAACTTAACTTATCAAACTTTCCCCTTTTTAACTCTTAAATATCCCTGATAAAATGAATTTGAAATCCACTTCCATCTAAAGGGCTAAAATGCCCTTCTATTTTTCCATTCTTATTAAATAGTCTTAAACATAATTTCCTAAACCATTTCTTATATATTACCATTTATTCAATTTAATCCTCTACATTTTTAAATCATTTCATTACAGTCACTGACCCGATGTTTGGGGTATAACACCATCGAAGAATCCAAGGATTTGGAGTTGTACACCCGCGATGAGCTCATAAGTTCATCTGTCATTCATGAGGTAAAACTCAAAAAGAAGAAGGAAGAAGAAGAGAAGAACAAGAAAAAGAATAAGGTAGGAATCGCCTTCAAATACACCAATAAGAGTAATCAAGACTCAAGTGAAGATACGGATGAAGATGAAGAGATGGCTAAGATCTTTAAAAGATTCATAGGATTCACTTTGAAAGAAGATATGAAGCATGGATCAGTTAGAAGAAAAGCCCCCTGGTGTGCTTTGAGTGACAAAGAACGAGACATTTTAAATAGGAATGTCCCCTCATAAAGAAAAAGGGATCAAGCAAAAAAAAGCATATGTGGTGGCTTGGAATGATAAAAAAAAACTCCAATGATGAAGATCAAATTGCCAACCTATGTCTTATGGCCATCGAAGAAGATTCAAGGGTAACTTCTAACTCTAGTGATTTAAGTTCCTATTTATTTAAAAAGTTACAAGAAGCCTATGATGAATTGTATTTAGAATTTGAGACCATGAATTCAAAATATAAGAAATTAATTTCTAAATTTAAAATTGAAAATAGTTTGGTTTAAAAGCTAAATTAGACTTTGAAAAACAAAACAAAATTTTGAAAATTGATTTTGAGCTTTAAAAAATCAAAATTGAAGATTTAGAAAAAGAAATTTGAAATTTAAGCTTGAATGCTTAACAAAAGAAAGGAGATTATTTCACATAACAATTCATTTATTTTAAAAATGGAAAAATGCTCACATTGTCATTTTCATGGTCACATGGAACATACTTGTACTTTAAAACTTAAAAAAATATTTTAAAATTAGACAATTATGTGTTATTAAATAAACTAGAGACATTTACACTAACCATCAAGGATCCAAAGCAATTTGGATACCAAAATCCAAATAAATGTCTCTTGTAGGTGTGTAAGAGTAATGGTGACAAAAGTGAAGAAATTCAAATGCTCTAGCCACACAAGAAAATGAATGGATAACCTTTAAATTTAATGTTTTTGTTTCTATATATTGGTTGCCTATTTTATTTTATGCATGCATGAGTTTTTGAGAATAAATTATTAATCTATCTCATGTATGTTAAAATATATTATGGTGAACATTTTAAAGTTTCAATATTTTTTATTAATTATTTTGGTCATCATAATATTTTTTTTGTCAAGTTTGCTTGTAATGTTTTGTCTTTATAAACTTTTATTTTTGTCATTAAATTTAAATGTCAATGCATGTGCTTTTTTATTGTAAATGATATCTCTCTAACAATTGATATCATTTTTTTTCAAATGCACAAAATTTTTAGAAAAGCTTTATGTATATGAACTTTAATGCCTCATGTTAATATTGCATCAAGTATAATAGACTTGGATATATTGAATTTTATGTATTACTAACATGTTTGTTTATTTTTTTTAAAAAAAATCAATAGTTTTTTTAGTGTCAAATTTTTAGAGTCAAAATTTTTTTGAATGCTTTTATTGAGGGTGAGCTTTAATTTTTCAAAAAGATTTTATGTTAAAATTTCTACTTGCTCTCCATTGTTGCTTTGAACTTAAAAAAATTGAATTATTTTTTATATAACAAAAAAGGGGAGAAGTATAGGTTTGAAAAAAAATCAACTTCAAGAATGAAAAACGGGGAGCTTAAATATTTTCCAAAATACTTCTCTTTTTCATTAAATGTTTTATTAAGGGGGAGTTTTTACCAATGCCAATTTTTAAATGTTTTGTTATATTAAAAAGGGGGAGATTGTTGAACTATTTTGATATATCAAGTTAAGGGTAAAATCTTTTTGGACTTGATTGAATTTATTCAAAGCTTTAAAAAAATTCAAAGTCCATTAAATAAATATTTGAACGCAAGAATAATTTTTGGCATAGTAGTATTGATATGTGCTTACAGTATCGATATCGCATGAACAATATCGATATTGTTCTTACAATATTGATACCAAAGGAAAGTAAAGTATTGATACTCATATGGCAATATTGATAATGTCTATTGTTTTTAAAGGCATTCAAATTCCATTAGGCATTTTTGTTACTGATACTCAAAAGAGTATCGATACTACTTTGTATAGTAGTACCGATACTGATGTGCCCCAACGGTCTTTAACGGCTAGTTTTATTCAAAAGTTATTAGGGTAGTATCGATTATCCCGAGTACGATACTCCCTGGTCTAGGTAGTTTTATTTTGTAGCGATTAAGTCCCAATAGTTCCAAAACATCTTTAACGAATAAAAATGATCACAAACTCATTCTAACACTTGAAGAAGGTTACAACACCTATCCAAGCAATCCACATCAAGAGAAAAGCTCTTTCAATCTTATTTTTTTTCCTTTTCTCTTGTAAATAGAGTGTTTTAGTGAGCTTAAATTTTAAACATCTATATTGTAGAGGTTATTGTGTATACATAAAATTTTTCCTTTGTAAAAGGTGAGTGATTCTATCTTAGCCATTGAAAAGATAGAGAATTTGTAAAGGTTACTCTTGATCCTATAAAAAGAAAGAACAAATTAGTGAATTTGTTATAAATCCTTAGCGATGAGCTAAGGTAGTGGATGTAGACTTCATTAAGGAAGTTTAATCACTATAAATCATTGTGCCAACTTTCCTATCTTTTCTCCTTAATTCGTAAAATTTTAAAAAAGCCAATTTTACTCCCTCTTGGTCACTTTTTTGGTTGATTTCATAGAGCCTCAATTCCTAATTGCAATCAATATACAAAATCAATAAACATTAAGTTTAGAGGTTACCCATCATTCTTTTGTGTGACTAGAGCATTCAAATGTATTGACATTTCTCTTCACTACTTCAACACACCTGCAAGAGACATTTACTTGATTTTTGGTACCCAAAATACTTTGGGTCCTTGAACATTAGTTTCAAGGCCTCTAGTTCCCTTAGAAACCCATAATTGCCTAATTTTAAAAGCTTTTATTTTTTTATAGGACAAGTATGTAGGCCATGACCATGAAAATGACAATTGAGCATTTTACCATTTTTAAAATAAATGAATTGTCCTGAGAATAATTTCTTTTTCTTTTGTTAAGAATTCAAGGTTAATTTTCAAATTAAAATTTTCTCTTTTTTCCTAAATTTTCAATTTTTATTTTTGAAAGCTCTAAATCATTTTTCAAAATTTTATTTTTTTCAAAATCCAATTTTGCTTTCAAAACCAAATTATTTTCATTTTTAAATTTAAAAATCAATTTCTTATATTTGGAATTCATGGTCTTAAATTCCTAATACAATTCATCATATACATATGGTAACTCTTTAAAATAATAAGAATTTAATTCACTACAGTTAGAAGTTACCATTGAATCTTCTTCGATGGCCAAGAGACATAGGTTGGCTACTTAATCTTCATTATTGGAGATGTCTTCATCACTCCTAAAAGCCACGAAAGTCTTCTTTATAATGTCTTCAATCCTGGTTTAGTAGTTTTGGGTAACCCGAGTGAGTTTAAATAAACCCATTAGTATTGTAGGATTTCTTGGACTAAATGAGTTTTGGTTTGGGCTTGGTTTAAGCCCAACATATAAGTTAAAAGGGGTGTTTTTAATTGGTGACTAAAACTTGGAGGACTAAGAGAGCAATTCACCCATTTTATTTATGAAAGAATGAAATCTTTAAATGTTTGTGAGTCCACCCGTTGATTTCTCTTTTTCATCTCCATCATTTTTTCATCTTTTTCTCATCCTTCTCTCCTTTTGAAATCTTCAAAGGTGATAACTTAGAATCCTTTCAACCTTGGTTGAGTTGAAGGAGCTTCTAGCAACTCAGAGACTCAAGGTACCACACTCATAACTCAACACTACTGCATGTGAGACACTAGCCGTGTTTGGCTAGCTTGCATGAGTTATGAAGCATGTTCATGGTAGATTCAACATTTGAGTGATTCTCCAGAATGTTTATGGCCTTATTATGACCCCTATTATCATACATAACACTCTAATAACATTTGGGAACCTTAATAAGGTTTTTAGGGTAAAATGAGAGGTCATTTTCGTGCCCAAACAGAGCATTTCTGGGTTCAACTATCAATATTGGAGGAACTATACTGATAATGTTCATCAATTAACATAAAACAAGAGAGTTTTAAGAGGGAAATATTAGTACTCACCAATAGAGTATCGTTATTGTTGACCTAGTTTTGATACTAGCATAGTAGTATCGATACCAAGCACACTTAGTGTAATACCCCTAATTTTGGTCAGTGACTAAAATATAAGTTTTGAACGATCATTAGCTAAAGTATAAATTTGGAAAAGTTCAAGGACCAAAAATGTAATTCTTGAAAGTTATATTTTTTGTCCATAAATAAATAGTTTAACTCTAAAATAACATTTTCGTGAGAATCATAATTTTGATTTGGGATTTGTATTAAAAACTATAAAGCAATAAAGTTCGATAAAGAATCGGATAATCAGATTGAACCAAAATTCTAAGAAAATCTGAAGGATGGTAGATGAAGGATGGAAATATTATTTCCATATTTTAGAATAATGAAATTTATTTTGGATTGGTGGAATTAAAGTTAATTTCCCTATTTAGTCAAAATTGGAAAAATTTAGTGACTAAATTACAATTTTCAAAAATTGCATGCTTAAAGTAGAAAGTCACTTCAATTTGGTTCATCTTTGACTATGAGATATTTTGATGGAAGATATTTTCAATGGAAAATGGTAATTATCATGATTCATTAATGGAAAAGTTGGAATTTCTTATTAAATGAATTTTAAATTTAGTTGGTTTATATTAAGCTATATGTATTAAGAGCTAAGTTGGGGGGAAATCATCAAAATTTCATCTTTTTCTTCCTTAACTAGCCATGACTTCCATTGAAGGTAAGGGGAGCTTTTTAATTTGATTTTCAAGCTTCCATGGTTGATTTTTGTATTAAGCTATTAGATAGAAAATTAATCCTCTGGAAATTCTCTATCGTTTGGTATAAAATTTTTATGGTGAACATGATTTTATGATGAGATTATAAATTTGGGATTATGAATGGTTTGTTGATTTTGAATATTTAATGAAGGATTATTATGTTTTTGATGTTGTAGATTAATTTTCAAGTATGGGTGATGATTAAAATCAAGTGTATAAGTATCTATAGTATTCGACCATAGGAAAGAAAATTTAGAAAAAATGTTGAAAATTTTCCTATGGTCTAGAATTGATATTAGAAGTATTCTAAATGCTTTGGAGATTGATTTGGATCAAATTGGAAGCGTGAAATAGAAAAATAGATATCTTGTAAGTTTTGATAATTATGAGATATTGATGTATAAATGTGTAAATTGGGATATTCAATGTTGAATATTAATTGTGGAATGTTGAATTTTAAGTTAGCATATGATTTGGGAACAAAGTGTAAACTTAGTGAATTTTGAAGGTGAAATTTGAATAGTCTTAATATCTAGGGAATTGAATGCAATTTTATTAAATGTGAAAGCATCATGTGGGTATAATACTACAATGTTGGAAATTTAATTACTTAGATGTTAAATTTCAATTTAAGTGTTTGTTTAGGATTAATTTGTAAGAATTGTTAAGATAGTGATTCAAATAAATAATAGTAATAAATAAGGAAGAAATTACAAGTTTTTAAATGTTGAAGTATTGGTTTGAGTATATTATTAAGGTGCTGGAACTTTTAGTAATTAATGTGAAGTGATCATAATGGTGAAGGATCATTATGAATCAAATAGAAAAAGTTGATATGAATTCTAAAAAGAATTCATAAATGGTGTTTTGAATATAAAGTTGGTAAAGGTTGAAGAGTTGATGATGAAAAATAAATATTTATGGAATTGAAGGATTATTTTTGGGAAGCTTAAATTTGGGATGAAAATGTGATTTAGTTTGATATCGATTTAAGTATCGATTTTATTTTATATACTTTTATATTTTAAGTTTATATTATGTTAGTATAATACTAACATATAGTTTGAATATTTGTGTTATTATGATGATGTTCAAACCACAATAAATCTAGCAATCTGAATGACTCAAAAGAAAAGGTAAAATACGTGAGTAAAGGAAAATTATATAAAGGTTCAGTAATAAGGTAAATGTGAGTGTAATTAATTTATTTAATTATTTTGATTGAGGAAGACTTGCGATAAGTCAACCTCATATGATTGTTTTAAGTATGGTTTAATTCTTATTCTGAAATATTTCCATAATGTTTATATAAAGGTTTTATGAATAATTTTAGGGTATGAATGGCCCACAATATTTTATTTGATGTTATATTTTAAATTATGGATGATTTCGGGTATGAATTGCCCAAATTATGAATTATATATTGGTGAGATGAAAATGATTTTAATTTTAGATGCTTGATTAATAAATGGACATGGTATTATCTAAAAACTCATTGTATGTTGCATGGAGAGTCATAGGTATACTTGGAATGTCATGAAATTGAGTAATTCTAATTCTGATTTCGATTTGGTACATTCATGTACATTATGAATGGCATTATTGGTGCAAATGATAAGATTGTACTTGTAGTGCATATTCTGATTCTTTTGATAGCACTGTGAAGTGCTTAGTGTGCATATATATCTGACTCATGTAGCTTATATTCTCTCTTACACATATACATTGGGCTATGAAAATAAATGTGAAAGTTCTGAAAGAAAAGAATATGATGATGAAATATGGAAGTTCTGAAATGTGTATGGAAAAGCATATGTAATTATTATATTATTTGATGATGTTCATCATAATTTTTAATAAAATCATGAGATGATGATTTTTCAGGTTTCTGATGAAGAAAAATGGCTAGAATATTCGGTTTGAAAGTTTTGAGATTTTATTTGAGTTAATTTTAATGCTTTATCATAATTATGATTATTTTAATTGTTTTATATCGCCTTGAGATATTACTGCCTCACTAAGTTTTACTTAGCGTTAGATGATTTTCTTGCGTAGGTTCAGTTAAGAAATATGACATGAAGTAAAGAGCCTCCTGAGCATTTTTTTTTGGAGATCATACTTACTACATGTATCTAAGACATCTCTGATGTTACTTTTAATTGTTAGTGACATGTATATTTATGTATGTTAGTTGTTTTATCTAATTTGTTTAAAAAGGTATGTAATAGTAAACTAGGACCATTTATTTTGGTTATTTAGTTATGTTCATATATATGAATGAATATATATATATATATATATTATGTTTTTAAAATGGTTCATAAATTAAACAATGTTTACGTAGTTTTATATAGTTTATGAAATAGCACTAAACTACATAATTATTGCCTAATAACCAGATTCGTTTTGAATTAATAAATATTATTTTATAATTTTACATTGTTAATGAAATAATTTTAAAGTAAAAAAAAAGAAATGTTTTACAATGAACAAAATTTTAAGCATTTATGTTCAACGAATTTTTGTAATGTTTGTGCAGCATCCTTAACTCATATTTTGATACATATACGGGTTGTAGGTGTTACACTTAGCAGATTCTAGCAGGTAAATTTGGTATCGGTACTCATGTGAGCATCGATACTAGAGCTAGAGTATAGATACTCCCAATAAGGATATTGATACTTAGGTATTTTCCAAAACATCAAAGCCAAAATTGTTATCGATACTCAGGATAATATCGATACCACAAACCAAAAGTATCAATACTAGCCCTTTTTTGTCAATCTCCAATAAGTCAATAGTATCGATACAAGACGTTAGTATTAATACTCAGATGCAAGTACCGATATTGAGAGACTTAGTGCCAATACCCACAAATAGATTTAGGTAAGAAATCCAAGGGTTTTAAGGGACAGTTTTGAGGGACCCAATAATACCAGAATACCATGAAATAAAACTACAAGCGAGAACAATAATAAACTCATAACAACTGGAAACAATAATAGTTAGGTTGACATAAAACTAACCTTGTTTGATGCTCGAGAAACAGTCAAGACACCCGAGTCACTTTAGAAGACAAAGATCGTTCAGTTCGGACATCACAATCAATTCTAAGGCACTTCAGCTTCCAGTTGAGTGTAGATGCCCCAATACTCGATGGAGTAAGTTGACAGGGTTTATGTTTCTGATGCAGTTCTAGATCTCACCATAGATACCTGAGGGTATTTTAGGAAGGCTAGAGGGGTGTGAGCTACTAGATGTATAACCTTCAGCCACCCCATGATTCATACCTCATTATTTCATGTTAGTATCCTCATGTCTTCATACCTATACCACTAGCATGCACATTTAGTGAATGCATGTAATATAGTATAGTTATTAGTGCGACATTGAGATTGTAAGCTAAACATTCAAAATATGTTTCCATGCGCAGGTGCTTAGGAGATCGTCTGTGGAGAGTTGTCATCATCAGATATTCCAGCTCAGTAGAGACTTCAAAGTATGTCTTGATTTGTATTAGAGAACAAGTACTATTGTATACCATTTTGTATTTAGTTGTAACTCTATTTTGATTTGAACTTAGTGTATTATTTGGATGATTTGGGGCTCCATCGTATTTTGTAAACTTTTATTATTACATTTTTATTTACATTACCTTGGATGGATTTTATATAATGTTTTATAATTGATTTAAAGAATATTTTTTGGTTAATCACCTCGTGGTCCCATGTGACACTTTAGTCCTCCAGTCTTCTGGTCAAACTGGATTAAGGTATTATATTTAGTGGTATTAGAGCGTTAGGTTTAGTTGTTCCTAGGACACATGAGTTAGAGTCAGTCAACGTCTATACATGTACATATTTCTAGAGAGCCAAGAGTGCTATAAAGATTGAAATGAATATATAACAACATCACTTTCCTTCCAATTTCAAAGAAAACATATAACCGATGATCCAACATTTAGTCAGGATGGTAGGGACGAGAGTCATGCCTCCTTAACAGATTACACCAGTGATGAGTTCATCTAGGATACGGACTAGCAGGAGGTACCTATAGACACGGGGGTCAAGAAGGCGACTTTCTTTAGGGACCTCACCTCAGTCCTTAGGTACATCGTTAAGGCCATACCCAGTGCTCAGCTACACCACATCCTCTACTATCACCATCAACCCAGCCCACAGTAGTGCATCAATAGTCCCTAGTAGAAAGACTTTGTAGATACAAGACCACCGATTTTCGTGGTTAAGGGATAACGATCCCATAGCAGCATACCAGAGGCTGAGGGAGACCTTCTACACTCTTCAACAATTGCACCTTACCCATGAGGGTAAGCTCGAGTGCATCATCGGCCTACTCAAGTGTAACCCCCACAGACAGATGCGGGTAGCCCGATCTGATTTGGGAAGTCACATTAGGGCCACAGAAGCGACCCACTGTAAAAATAGCGGAAATTTTAAAACTTTTTATCAGAACATGTAAACTTATAAAATCATTTATCACTATTTAAAAAATAAAACAGATTTCCAAACTCGTATATAAATCAAAATACAATTACATGCCCCCTAATCACAAGTACCATACTCTGCAACCACGCCGGAAGAACTCCCTTACTGAAGTCGATAGATGCACTGGTACAATTGTTTTAACCTGAAAAGGTGAGTAATAGAGTGAGCTTTGGAAAGCTCAGTAATACAGAACTACCAGATGATGCTACATGACATATAGATAAATGGAAAGCCATATAATTTCCTTATTGAATCATACGTATACTAGCTTGCAGAATAATTTGGGGTTCCCTTAGAAGTTCATCGAGTAGAAGCCATGAATCTCAGTTCATAAGAAACCTTTCAAAGTATGACATTTTCAGGAGATCGAATAGGATGTCTAGTGTGTTCCAACAGTATAATAAAAATCATAATAGGTACAAATCATAGTCCAGTAAATCTCACAATTTCATAAAAGAGTTTAACTTTTGAAAATCATAGTTTAAACCCTTTTCTGGTACACCATCAGTAGTTCCCAAAATTATTTTCCATATAGCTTACTTTATGCACATAGCAAAAAGAAAGCCGACTTAAGGATAGGCTATGAAGCTTGTATCCTTAAGCCCAAGTCAATAAGTCCATATAGCTTACCCTAAGCACACAGCAAAGGAAAGTCGACCTAATGAAACATCTTGGGGCCCTCAAGAGTCACATTAGGCCCATTTAGCTTGATCAGAGCTATTCCATCGTAATTCAATTCCAAAATTCAATTGCACCGTGACATAAATTCCATAATCCAAAAACATGGTAATCATATACCATTTCAAAACAAAAATTAGATAGCAGCCATATTCCATAAATTGTCACATTAAATTGGTGCATCCATAAACAATAACCAATGAATTCGGTGTACCATATATTAAAACCAATAAAACAGTTCAGTAATAAGTAGTAGGGAACACACTAGAGAATCCAAGTATTTCCAGAGGCCATTGTAGTTATCATTTGGATAACATGAAACTTATGAAATTTGATCGAATTCCTGGAATAAGGTCCTATTGAGGAGAATCGATTACTAACCGATCTAGCCAGACATTTAATGTTGATACATTAGAATCCCACTATATTTTCGTGTGCTTTAGGAAAACGTTCAGGAACCTTTATACATAATAATTCTAAATTCAGATTTACTGCGAGTGATTCTATTACCCAAACAATCAGGGGTATTCAGGAATATACTTTAAATTCATAGGATTTCAGCCCAATTGAACCAAATGAGATATTCAGAATCTTTTTCATCTGCGTTACTTGTTTTTTTTTCAAACATGACCGAAGTGATTTTAGATGAAATATAGAATCGAAGATTCAAGTCATTTACAATCTACGACTATCGATCATATTATCAAACAACTCGAGTTACACAACTCTCAAACTGATGCATGTCAACAAGTCAATTCATTATCCTTCCAGTGTATTCACTCTTTAATACCATAGTACAGATCCATAGATCATCCCCATAATCATCACTGAATAAATCTTCCAACGGTCTTTATTTCATTTCCACGTTTCAACAATATCAGGAAATACTGACGTACTTGATCCATGGCTCATAACCCATAATGACAATTCATCATGTAAGTTCAACAGTTTCCAAACTCATCAAATCACCTATTTAATCCTTAGTCATTGATGTTACTTAGTTCGTTTGGTAAGCAAGTCTATCACGATTACTTTAAAGTTTTCCAGAATAATTCAGACGTTTCTGAATTTCAAATACACGTTGTACTTCATTTCATTTCAATTTATTCATATAATAAAGTCATTCTGGTATTCGTGGTTGATTTGACTAACGACTACCCACTTATTAGTACTGTATGCGCTCTAGAGTTGAGCTGCGCCAAGTACTTCCAGAATTATCATCGATCCAAATTTGAGAAGATGAACAAACATTCAAGTGATACTTATATCATTCAGGTAATGATAGTACTAACGTTGGTTCACTTAAGTTGCGTTCCACAACTTTTACTGGTTGCACAACATCCATGTTTATTTGGATTTCTTAATTAATCCAAGACATTTACTTATTCTAGGTCATAAGGGCATTTTGGTCATTTTGGTGCTTAACATTTTTTCTATTCATTTCAAAGCTTGAGTATATCCATTCATTCCTGAGCTTGGTGACATTCTTGAGTCATTTCCATTCCAGGGGTAATTTGGTCATTTTATAATTCTAGAATATTTCAATCATTTCCTTCCATCTGGTCTTATTATTTGATTCAATCTTATCATTTACTTCAGTCCTTTCGAACAATTCTGTCAGTAGAATACCTTCGATAAATTACTCTTCAAGTATTTACTCCTTATTCGAATATTTTCGGGTCAAGTGACTTCTCAGATTTTACAAACGGAATATTATAAATTTTTCTGTACAAAGACAGGATCTTAACAATTAAATTCGTACTTAATCGAATTAAGTACAAATCCTCAAAGTACTCTCTCATGCAGGGTCAATTCAGACTATTTTATCTCTCAAGGGCATTTTCGTAATTTCTTAACCAGATAATTTCAATATTAGCACTTAACGAAAATAATTATAATTTAGAGATCCTATGATCAATTGCTTTCCCGAACATTCTTTGATTTTGAAATGATTCATTCACAAACTGTCATAGGATTAAAACCGGTTATCCATAATTTCCAAATAAAACTAATATTTCTTATGCACATCAGTAGTTATATCGGATCAATATGTCTTTTCAGAGTTATTAACCAACTTCCATGGCAATTCTTATCATTTTCCAACATAAGGGTAATTTCGTAATTTTACCATATCGGAGTATTCTCATAATTTTTCATCCAAGTATCTTTAACATTTAACCCTTGATGATATAAAATATAAGTTACAAATCCAGAGCTGATTTCTTTATCACCTATCATAAACTTGTAATGTAATTCTAACAATTATCAATCTCTTATCTTAGTCATTCGATCCGTATTCAGTTACAGAATTTCTACCACATTCATATCGAGTGAATAAATTATTCAACTCCACAAAAGTGACCAACATTATCTTATTCATGCATTTACCAATATCAACATGTTCCATAAAGCATAAAGAGGTAGTAAGTATTACCTCGATTTCCGTGCAATACCGATCGACCATAAAAATTCCATTCGAATGCCTTTGATCTTCAATTCAACTTCAAATAATTCCTCATATACATATCAACATAAATTATATCAGAAACGGAGCTTAATTGCGATAAACGGATCAAATCGGTTGATAAATCAATGAAAGACAGCTTACCGGGTTCGAATTTGGCAAAACGGACTTCGGATTCGGATTCAGGACGTCGAAAAGCATAAAATGTGACTTTTCGGAAATTTGGAATTTCCGGTCAAAATCAAAGTCAACGGGTTTGACTGGATATTTCGAGGCCTTCGGGTTCGAATTTCAAAAAACGGACAGCGGAATCAGATTTGGAACGTCGAAAAATGTCAGGATAGGTATACTCGGTCGAAGTCAAAGGTCATTTAATGCCCGGTCAAAGCCAGTCAAAGTTTTGGTCAACAGTGGTCAACGACGGTCAACGGGCCAACGGTCAACGGGTCAACGGGTCGAGTCAACAGGTCGGGTCGGGTCAACGGGGTCGGGTAAATGGGTCGAATCGGGTCAACGGGTCAGGTCGGGTTGTGACCGGTCAAACCGGTCAACTATGCACCAAAACCGGTCAAACCGGTCATTTTTTTCTTCCCCACGCGCAGTGGCGGCGCGTAGGGGCGCGTGAACAGTGCTAAAATCCCGGAAAAATTTCTAAAATTTTTTTTGAGCGATTTCGAGATACTTACAAAGCTCGGTTCACAATTTTGAACGGCGGAGAGCTCGGTTTCAACAAATCGGAAACTTTGACCGCTTCACCTCCTCACGCGCCGCCGTCGACAGAGACCAAGGATGACACCGGCAAACTCGGAACAATGCAACGAACACGATGGTGCGGGAGGTGTCGTAAACAGATGACCCGATCGTCGTGAATCGATGAAAAACCTACTAAAATCGAGTTATTACCGACGATACCTCCGACTGAAATTCACGACGAACGGCGATGATTCACGACGAAAGGTTTGAGGGGTTTTGTTCCTCGATTGACAACGAACATGATGGTGGTTTTGGCTCGTCGTTTGGAGGTCGAACGGCGAGTAGATCAGAGTTGGAAGTTGGGTTGTTGGAGAAGGGAAATCTGGAAAATATGAAACCTGCGCACGGGGAGGAGCTTATAATTCATCATATATAAGAAATGGTTAAATCATGGGTTTAGCCACTGAATTTCCTGCACTTTATAAAACGGTCTGCCAACTTTAAAACTTTACAATTTAATCCCCAATGTTTCTTTCAAAATATCAATTAAATCCGCCACTTTATAATTTCTTAATTTTAGCCCCTAAATTGGGGTGTTACAATTCTCCCCTCCTTAAAAGAATTTCGTCCTCGAAATTCATTCATGTCACATAATTGTAGAAATGAAACTTTCATCAACTCTTCCATATCTTCGAGTAGCTTTTTATAGAAATACGGATTCTCCACTAATCCTTAACCAATTGAGTATACATTCTTATCAGAACTCTTCCTCATTTCAATAAAAGAATCTGAACGAAAATTTCTCGAGTAATCAATCTTCAGAATTCTCCCTCAATCCAAGTAAGTAATCAAAACAACTTATCCTTGTGAAATCAATTCATCCTTGGTTACGTGAATAGGCTCGTAGAGCAGCAACATATCTCAATTTTATTTCTGGAGTCGAGTCAGAATTTCTCAGATGAATAACTCTCACATGGCTAAGGTACTTACTGCGTTAAGACAGATGTTACTGATATTTCTTTTTGTACAAGTATAGCCTTAACGGATAGAAACTTCAGTTTATTCGTTACAGATAGGGACTCAGCCCTGGAGTTTCGGCTCAGAGAGGTATGATTGCAGTCTAGGGGCATGTACTGATCAGACATATTTTGATATTCGACCGGCCGGTTTATCTTGAAAAATTTTGACTTAAACCATAGCTCTGATACCAAAAATGTAACCCCCACAGACCGATGCGGGTAGCCCGATCTGATTCGGGAAGTCACATTAGGCCACCGAAGCGACCCACTGTAAAAATAGCGGAAATTTTAAAACTTTTTATCAGAACATGTAAACTTATAAAATCATTTATCACTATTTAAAAATAAAACAGATTTCCAAACTCGTATATAAATCAAAATACAATTACATGCCCCCTAATCACAAGTACCATACTCTGCAACCACGCCGGAAGAACTCCCTTACTGAAGTCGATAGATGCACTGGTACAATTGTTTTAACCTGAAAAGGTGAGTAATAGAGTGAGCTTTGGAAAGCTCAGTAATACAGAACTACCAGATGATGCTACATGACATATAGATAAATGGAAAGCCATATAATTTCCTTATTGAATCATACGTATACGCTTGCAGAATAATTTGGGGTTCCCTTAGAAGGTCATCGAGTAGAAGCCATGAATCTCAGTTCATAAGAAACCTTTCAAAGTATGACATTTTCAGGAGATCGAATAGGATGTCTAGTGTGTTCCAACAGTATAATAAAATCATAATAGGTACAAATCATAGTCCAGTAAATCTCATAATTTCGTAAAAGAGTTTAACTTTTGAAAATCATAGTTTAAACCCTTTTCTGGTACACCATCAGTAGTTCCCAAAATTATTTTCCATATAGCTTACTTTATGCACATAGCAAAAAGAAAGCCGACTTAAGGATAGGCTATGAAGCTTGTATCCTTAAGCCCAAGTCAATAAGTCCATATAGCTTACCCTAAGCACACAGCAAAGGAAAGCCGACCTAATGAAACATCTTGGGGCCCTCAAGAGTCACATTAGGCCCATTTAGCTTGATCAGAGCTATTCCATCGTAATTCAATTCCAAAATTCAATTGCACCGTGACATAAATTCCATAAATCCAAAAACATGGTAATCATATACCATTTCAAAACAAAAATTAGATAGCAGCCATATTCCATAAATTATCACATTAAATTGGTGCATCCATAAAATAACCAATGAATTCGGTGTACCACATATTAAACCAATAAACAGTTCAGTAATAAGTAGGGAACACACTAGAGAATCCAAGTATTCCAGAGGCCATTGTAGTTATCATTTTGGATAACATGAAACTTATGAATTTGATCGAATTCCTGGAATAAGGTCATATTGAGGAGAATCGATTACTAACCGATCTAGCCAGACATTTAATGTTGATACATTAGAATCCCACTATATTTTCGTGTGCTTTAGGAAAACGTTCAGGAACCTTTATACATAATAATTCTAAATTCAGATTTACTGCGAGTGATTCCATTACCCAAACAATCAGGGGTATTCAGGAATATACTTTAAATTCATAGGATTTCAGCCCAATTGAACCAAATGAGATATTCAGAATCTTTTTCATCTGCGTTACTTGTTTTTTTTTTCAAACATGACCGAAGTGATTTTAGATGAAATATAGAATCGAAGATTCAAGTCATTTACAATCTACGACTATCGACGAAATTCAACATTATATAACCGAAAACATCATTTGCAATTCGTATGGTGTCTTACCTTGTCACACTCTGTGAATTTCATATAGTCATCCAATATGGAACCCCAAAAGCTCACAAAACCAATAACAATTACGTTGCCGTTGGCATCCAATGCCTGTTGCTGCATTTACACGACAATCATTATTAATTTACCGTCTATAACATGACTTTGGGAACATTTATTAATTTAACTCACCGCTAAGTGGTATGGAAGGTAGCCGCTTATGGTTTCCAAGCATGGAATATGCCCAATCTTCCCGAGTAACTTTTTCGAGTCGTAAACTAATGTCCAGCCGACCAAATCAATAACCTAAGAAAAACAATTAAACAATCAGAACATATTCACTCACTAGGTTTTAACATTTCTTACTTTCTACTTACCGCACCGCCAACCCATTCCATAGGCTTCAACGTTGCAACGTCAGATACATCAGTGAATTGATTTCCCATTGAGATTACAACATGTCTGTATGAAGCATTAGGATTAATATTTTGCAATGAAATATTAAAATATCATTCACAAAGTAATATATTTCACTTATGACGATTCTAACCTACTATTCTATAAATAATCACACATTGTAGCCTCGTAACCACTAATTCCGCTAGGAATTTCTGCTTTTTCAACCTACAATTTTGCATACAAATTTTTGTCACAACAATATAATAAAAATCAAATTATGTTTTTCTTTTATTTAACTTACCTTCTGCTACTTCTTCTTTGGTGCATGACATTTTGAATCCAAATATGCATCAATAACACTCTCCAGTATATAAATCACATCCACATACTTCCTCCTCACTTCCTCCATCTTTTCTTCTTCCTCCATAATTTTTTCTTCATATTTTTCAATTCATCGTATTTCTCTTCTACA
This sequence comes from Hibiscus syriacus, assembly GCF_006381635.1. Classification (NCBI taxonomy): domain Eukaryota; kingdom Viridiplantae; phylum Streptophyta; class Magnoliopsida; order Malvales; family Malvaceae; genus Hibiscus; species Hibiscus syriacus. Next base: position 33,798 of record NW_024061932.1, on the reverse strand, counting down.
TAACTCTTCATCACTTTTATTTCACCCTTCATTTTTCCCCTTCATCCACGTTTTTCTCAATCACTCCCTTCACCCCCGTAAGTTCACCCCTCAAATCCACAACTTCATTCATCACTCTATTTTTCCACCGATCGCCATCTTAACTTTACCCCTCAACTCCACAACTTCTTTCACCACTCCATCTATTTTTCCACCCACTTCCCCCCTTAAGCCTCTCAATTTCCTCTTCGACTCTTGATTGTCTTTACGAAATATCAAAATGAATTTTTTTTTACATCCTCCAATTCAGACATCAAAATGTCAATTTTACTATGTTTTCCTTCACCGTCACCCCCTCACCGTCATCCCCCCACTACCATCTATTCTTCCTCCTCCACTGTCTCCTTGTCAATAACCTTCAAAATTAAATTACAATATTAAGACATTGATTATATACTTAATATTATTTAATTACATTTATTACCCTTTCTTGCTTCCTCGGTCTATCCAACTTCAACTTCGCCATCACTCTAACCACCTATTCCTTCCCCCATGCACGGATGCGTGCCACTTTGGTTCTTTCATATGCCGACACACTATTAAGGTCTGACCAAAAATCAAACAGTGCAAACTGCATTTATAATTAAATTTATTATTTTATATAATAACTATACTATCATTTTATATATAAAACAAAAATGTTCTTCAACTCATTTACCTCTAAGATTGTTATACACCCTTTCAGGTATCTCTGAGAGCCCTTTTAAAAGCTGATTATTGATTCAATCATCTCGAATGGACATATTCAGCCCAATTGAATTCACCTTTCAAGCCTTCATCGCAAATCAACTTCATATTGTCCTTGCTTGTTGATGTATCACCCATTGGACAAAAAAAGATGCCGACAAGGTACAATAGAACTTGGGCCTTCAGGTCATCCCCTCGTAAGATCCACTTTTTATTTCCTTTTAAAGTTCAGCATATGTCACCTTGTTCTTCAAATCATATTTGGAGGCAAGTGATTTCCAGCTCTTATTCTTACTGACTTCTACAACACTTTTGCCTTTATTTGAAACCCCCAATATGGTTGCAGCACGTGTGATCCCTAGAGGAAATGAATCACCATATTTAACCATACATTATTGGACATCAAATTGCTCCATCAACGATCGACACAATTCCCTCCGAATTGGTCGATCCCTCACTCCTATCAAGGATCCAAACCTCATTTCTTTCAGCACATTCAATTGCTCATTCTATTTAAGGTGTTCAATTAATGAATTAACTCTTTTTAAGTTGCACCTTGACGACACTTCCTACATTTTTTAACAATATATAATGTTATTGTTCTATATATCTTGTATCAAAGTATTTACAAGTTTAATGAATACCTTCTTTTCATGTGCTTTCCTCCAAGCTTTGTATTATTGTCTATCCATCATTGACTGTGTGATGTAAGGTTCCTTCTCAGCATCACTCATCGACTTCTATTTCTCCAACACATCATCTCTCGCCTAAAATTAAGCATAAACTTTTCTTAATCAATACATTAACGCTAAATAAAACTCAATGTCAATTTCATTTTACATACCGAACCGATGTGATTGTCAGCTTCCTTCATCCTTTAGCATTCGGTCATACTGTCAACATTTAATTTTTTTTATCAATTTAAAGTTCTTAAATACTTTAATCCAATTATCATTTCAAAAATAATAACAGAAATACATTGATACTTACTAGAGTACATATATCCACCCTTTGGTTGCTTTCGACTCTTGGCCTCAATTCCAAAGTCATCTTTGCCACCAACAATTTCAAGATCTGTTGATTTCATTTTTCCTTCATATATCAGTTTACTCAAATCAAAATCAAATACTAGTTACATACACTTTATTCAATATACAAATATCGATAACTACTCTTGTAGTAAAACGATTTCCTTTAAAAGAATTTAAATAGCCACTATTATAAGTATCGGTACATTTATACAACCTACAATATCATTCTACCTATAATATTATATACAAGTATCCATATTTATTTTCTACCTATAATATTTTATAATCGGTCCCAAATCCTTCCTGGCTTCGATACGAAATCCCTAAACCAAACCCAAAAACCCTAATCCCTATTTCCTTCAAACAAATGAGAACACTCAATACTCCAAGTATCGTCACATTTATACAACCTATAATATCATTTTCTACATATAATATTTAATAAAAGTATCGATATTTATCATCTACCTAGAATATCACTTTCTACCTGTAATCGGTCTCAAATGCTTCTTTACTTCCAAAACCCCAAACAACACATAATACCCCTATTTCCGATTTCTGTAATAATAAAAAACTAGGGATTCGACAATATACTTTTCGATTCGACTGCAGTAACAACAACAAACTTCGCTTTAGAAACGCCTTCTGAAATGCAACAACAATTACGCTTCGATTTTCTCAAAAACTCAGTCGTATTCTATCTATTTTCAGAGAAAATTTAGCTATGCCCTTTATATTTTAACCAGATATGTTATTTATATTTAATCGATACAACTACCAAAGTGTCTATACTTTTATGTCAGGTGTCGATACTTTCGATAGGATAAAACCCTATTTCTTTAAAAATTATCGATAATATTTTACGCGTACTTATTAAAGTATCGACACTTTCAACATATCCGGTAGCGCTTTACCGGTTTTGTCATTTCGAGACCGGTTTTGTTATATTTTTTACCTGTTATATTGTTATGGATCTATACATTTTTATAAAGTATAGACACTTTATATGTACTATTACTGCTTCTCTTTTAAATTCCAAAAGTGTCGATACATATTAAAGTATCGACACTTTCAACATATCTGTAGCGCTTTACCGGTTTTATCATTTCGAGACCGGTTTTGTCATATTTTTACTTGTTATATTTTTGGATTGATACATTTTTATAAAGTATCGACATTTTATAGGCGCTATACTGCTGCTTCTCTTTTAAATTCTAAAAGTGTCGATACTTATATTAAAGTATTAACACTTTAACATATATGGTAGTGATTTACCGGTTTTTTCATTTCGAGACCGGTTTTGTCATATTTTTACCTGTTATATTATTATGGATCAAAACATTTTTATAAAGTATCGACACTTTATAGGCGTATTACTGCTTATCTTTTAAATTCCAAAAGTGTTGATGCTTATATTAAAGTATCGACACTTTCAACATATCCGATAGCGCTTTACCAATTTTGTCATATTTTTACCTGTTATATTGTAATGGATCGATATATTTTTGTAAAGTATCGACACTTTATAGGCGCTATTACTGTTTCTCTTTTAAATTCCAAAAGTGTCGATACTTATTTCAATAGAATCGATACTTTAAACATATTAGGTAGCGCTTTACCGGTTTTATCATAATGAAATCGGTTTGATAATATTTTTACCTGTTATACTGTTATGGATCGATACATTTTTATTTGTATCGATACAAGCCGACAAGCTATGTTTGCCGATTGTCAATTTTTTTAATATTTCTTCATGATTTCCACCTACAACATTATTATTACTCAACATTTCCGGTAGCACTAAACCGAATTTGTTAAATATCTTTTAATATATCTGTTAACGTCGTATATTAGCAGTATATTAGTCCGCTTTTCCTGAGACAATTACATATTTTCTATATTTATAATAAATTTATTATTTAATTTTAAGATAAACTATATCAATCATCATTTAATTATTCTTTTTTATTTTGACTATTATTTAACAAATTATCAAGATTATTCAACTATTTAAATACATTCAATCAAGCCATTTGTTAACATTTAATAAAATATTGACGTTTCTTATGTGCTTTCTCTCTCTAGGCTTATAGCTCAGTTGCATTTCTTAGGATGTAAAAAAAAGGGTTGAAATTTGATGCTTTTTTTAGGTGACGTTTGGTTGGATGGAATCTATTGGAATTTGTGGGAATTGGAATCCAATTCCACCACTTTTCCATGTTTGGTTCAAGTTTTTCAAGGGAATTAGAATCCATGATGGAATTCAATTCCATCAAATGAGGGAAAGTGAATTCCATCCAAAAATGAATTGAATTCAATTCCCTTGTTGGAGGGAATTGAAATTTGAACATACTACCCTCATCAATCATTTGGTAACTTATTCATATATTGAATAAAAATATTTTTTTACTATTTCGGGTCGGGTCGGGTCGGGTTTCTAATTCATATATTCGGGTCGGATCGGGTCGGGTCGGGTGAAACTTTATTTTGGTCGGGTTGGATCAGGTTTTTTTGTGTGATATTCGGGTAGGGTCGGGTCGGGTCGAGTTTGGGTTTAGGGTGAAAAAAATCGGACCGACCCGAAAAATATAGAATTTAGGTCGGTTCGGATTTAAGTCACTGGTTTTATTAAATAAAAATAATTTTTATTATTTCGGGTCGGGTCGGGTTGGATTTCTAATTCATATTCGGGTCGGGTCGGATGAAACTTTATTTTGTTCGGGTTGGGTCGGGTTTTTTAAGTGTGATATTCGGGTCGAGTTGGGTCAGGTTTTTTTAAGTGTGATATTCGGGTCGGGTCGAGTTTGGGTTTAGAGTGAAAAAATGAACCGACCCGAAATATATAATTCGGGTCGGATTAAGTCACTATTTTTTATTAAATAAGAATATTTTTTTATTATTTCGGGTCGGGTCGGATTTCTAATTCATATATTTGGGTCGGGTCGGATGAAACTTTATTTTGTTCGAGTTGGGTCGGGTTTTTTAAGTGTGATATTCGGGTCGAGTCGGGTCGGTTCGGGTTTAGGTGAAAAAAATTAGACCGACCCGAATATATATATAATTCGGGTCGGGTCGAATTAAGTTAATGTTTTATTAAATAAAAATACTTTTTTATTATTTCGGGTTGGGTCGGATTTCTAATTCATATATTCGGGTCGGTCGGATGAAACTTTATTTTGTTCGGGTCGGGTCAGGTTTTTTAAGTGTGATATTCGGGTCGAGTTTTTTAAGTGTGATATTCGGGTCGGGTTCGGGTTTAGGGTGAAAAAAACCAAACCGACCCGAAAAAATATAATTTTACCTTATATATTTAGGAATAATAACAATAATACCCCACTATATATATTTTTTTCAATTAAGTCAATGTTTTTATTGAATAAAAATAATTTTTTTTTTATTTTAAGTCGTGTCGGGTCGAGTTTCTGATTCATATATTGAATAAAAATAGTTTTTTGTATATTTTTGTAACTAATTAACATACTCTGATTGGAATGTATCGAAATATTGCTCTATCTTTTGGTAACTTATTAACATATTTTGATTGCGATGATTTTAACTTATAATGTTTATTAGCATGATTTTTATAATTTATTGAAATAAATAATCAATCAATAAAATAAAAATTTAATTATTTTTAAATTTTTTATAATATATTACTACATGTAAGTTGTAAAATAAACTAATTAAAGCATAAAAAGAAAGATAATTATGTCATTTTACATTACTAAAATGAAATTTATCTGACATGTCTGTGAACCAAACAGAATATGAAATTAGATTTTAATTATATTTCCTACCAACCAAACTGAATATGGAATTAGATTCTAATTCCTACAGATTCTAATTCTTTCACAGATTCTAATTCCTTCATAAATTCTAATTTTTTCACAAATTTTAATTCTCTCATAAATATTCCATCGAACCAAACGTCACCTTATTATTTTTGTGCTAGTTCCAAATTGGTGACTTTGGTTTCTTGTTACGCAACTTAAAAAAAAAGTTTTAGCATTTGATGCTTTTGGAGGTACTATCAAACATCCAATTGAGGGGACTGTGACTGACACTATGCTTCATTTCAGTTCTTGCATAATTCAAGTTAGAATTTAATGCTTTTTTGTCGTTCTTTGGAACACCCATTTCTCAAAATTCCTTTTCTGGGTAATTCAAAACTTACAAAATATTTGATTGCTTTCTTTGCTAGAGATTTCTTTTCATTCTATATGAATTGATCCTGAAAAAAATTATTGTTCTTCTCTAAGCTAGAAGGATACAAAAGGAATTTGCTTTCTTTTTTTGTTACACTGATTAGGTGTAACTTAGCTAATGCCATTGTTTGTCAATGTTCCACTTTATGCTCTGAAAGGTACTTTATTATCATGTGGAAAGAATTTCCTTTTTTCCCCCTAACAGAGTAGATTTGATCCTAGGGTTTATTGGAACAAGAGTAAATATCGGTCTTTATGAAGAAAAAAAATTGTGACAGATGCATTGGGTTTCCACTTTTCACTTTTTTTTTCTCCAAGACGATGCAATGAGAGGTTTTTTACTTTAACATTCTCTCAGTTCTATAAAGCTGTCATTGTTATTTGTTCTTGTCAGCAAGATATCCCCAAACTAAATGTGGTCAAACCATCTTGAGTTTCCTTAGAATTTGAGTTTTCTTTTTGGCTTTGGAGTCTTGGGAAATGGCTAGTGAAAATGGTGATGATATTGGATTGGCAATGAGTTCAATATCCATTTTCAACAAGATTTCAAATACATTGGGTCCTTTCTTAGGTTCTGGTTGGGATCCAAATGTTTCACAGAGTGAAAGCCTTGGAGGTTCTTCAGTGGCTTCCCATTACTATCTTGTGATGGAACGTCAGGGAATTAGTGGGACTTCCCATGTTTCCCAGTATCAATCTCATCCGAGCTTTGTTGAGCTGGTGCCGAAGCTTAGTGGCTTTGATGGTGGAAATTTGTCTCAAATGGTTGGTCCCTTTGGCCTACCGCAATGCAACCAAATCGCCAACAGCAGGTGCCCCTCGAATTATGCTCTAAACGCCGAGGGTGGCAATGGAAGGTTTAACAAACAGTTTGCGATCACTTGATGAGTACCGAGTCTTAGAAGAAGCGCTTGTGGGCTCTTCTCCTAATGGAAACATCCGAAAACGATCTCCTGAATCCAACTCTCCGTTAAGATCATGCAAGGTATATATGCTTCTATGAATCTGTTTACAATAATGTCAAATAAATGAAGCAATATGATGAACTATGACACCGCAGACATGGTAATTCAGCTTTGTTATTTGCATTAGAATGGTTATGAGGAGCCTCGAATGGATCTGTCTAGCGACAGCTGCGATGGTCCAAAAGAACAGAATGGGAAGAAAAGAAAACAGGTGGTGATTCACGTGGTAAGCAAGCTTCTAAACAACATAAAGACGGATCACAATCCGGAGAAGCTCCTAAAGAGATTTATATCAATGTGAGAGCCAGAAGGGGTCAGGCTACAAATAGTCATAGCCTGGCAGAAAGGGTAACTTCCTGTTTCGATATCGAAGAAACAATATTGTGTTACTTGCATTGTAGACGAATCTGGGAATTTTCGTGTTTGCAGGTGAGAAGGGAAAAGATAAGAGAGAATGAGATTGCTTCAAGAACTCGTACCGGGATGCAATAAGGTAAGCAGAGGTTGCATTATCTCTATGTAGCTTTTGACACATTCATACAAGTGTATGCGAATATTTTCTAAATATTATCCTGGTTCCCGAGTAACGTTGCATAGCATTAAGATCTTTCAAAATGAAATGGAATCTTGTTTATTTGTATTGGCGTCATTGTTAGATTACAAGGAAAGCTGTAATGCTTGATGAGATTATCAACTATGTCCAGTCATTGCAACAGCAGGTTGAGGTATGATACTAAGATTGGAGCTAAGTATTTATCCTTTAGATTGAAAATTATCATTCACTTGAGCTCCCATTGATTTTTTTTTTAGGTATAGTTCTTAGTCTTCACTAATGCAACCAAGTAGCTAAACGAGAACTTTGAATCAAAATCTCTTGCAAACTTTTCTTCATTCGGAAAATCTGCTTAACTTTTCTGTTTCTGAATAAGAAATGGAAATTTATATCTCATCCTTGACTGCAATTTTTATGAGATGATCACATCTTTCATATGGAAACTTTATCTTGCATTCAACTTGTAACGAAATACGAACTCCTTCAGGACTTAACAGTGCAGCTTTTGCAGTATCATACATATGTTTACTTTGAGAACTATCCCATATTTACAAACGTGAATGGATTTCAATGATGTATTTGAATCAGTGCTTGTGACATTGTTACTTGGATCATAATATACTAAATTTCAATTGTGTATTTAACTTCTTATTGCAATGCAGTTTTTATCGATGAAACTTGCCATTGTCAACCCAGAGCTAAACCTTGATTTAGACAGAATTTTATCCAAAGATGTAAGTTATGCTTCCATATGTATCCAAGATATTGTACAATCAATTATGATTTGATATATAGGACGCAACATGAATCCCTTCCCTCCTGTACAGATTCTTCATACACGAAGTGGAAGTGCTGCAGCTCTCGGATTTGGTCCGGGGATGAACCCCAGTCACGCATTCTCCCGACATCTTTCCCGGAACAACTTCAGGCATCCCGAATACAAAGCCGCAATTCCCTCCCTTACCACATGTATTAAAAGGGATGTCGAAGCATCCTTTCCTAATCTCTTCCTCATCAGAATACAGATTCTAACACATTCCGTTTATCAATGGACCGTGCTAGACAATGAGCTGCAAAATCTTTTTCAAATGGGATTTTATTCCGGTTCAAACATGGACGGTTTCGAACCAAATGATTTTCGTCAAAGTGAATATAGTTACATTTTCTATCTCGGTTTTCCATCGTTTAACCTTAAGCCTCTCGACATTGTTCCACTGGTCGTTTAAAACCAGAGATTTGATATGTGGAAGAAAATAAGATAAGAAAAAAAAAGCTTAGTTCCTCCTATCCAAACATTTCAAATGTTTCAAGTAGAAGCAGATAAGCTCTCATATAGAAAAGAAAATAGAATTGCAAGGATAACCCAGAATTATTTCAGCTGTACAGGTGTTTTTTTAAACTGTTTGTTGTTAGAATTACAAGTCATGTATATTTAGAATAGGAAGCAAGAGCTTGGTTGATGGAATTTTATTTTTTGGTATTTTTGTGTGAAAGATTGGAACATTGTGTTAAGAAGATTAGATCAACTTTCTAAATTTTATATAATTATGCTTGCTATTGTCTGTATCTATCAATAATATATATATATATATATATATATGTATGTGTGTATGTATGTAAATGAATAGTTCCATTTGTAGTACATTCATCGTAAAATAAATACTCAAATTTTATTCAATTTGGGACATTATTTCGTTAGTTTTCCAAATAACATTATCTTATTATTTAAAGGTAATCAAAACAATATTCGATTATTACATGCTAAGAATGCAACATAAATAAATGAGATGTGTGCGATATGAAATTATTATATAATTTTAACAAAAATTAAATTAAATTAATTTCTTTTTAAATATATTTATACAATAACTCAATTCATTTTAAAATTGATGTGGATATTTGTTCATTCATACGAATTATAAAATACTCTAACAATTTAAGAGATTATTCTATAAATCGCCCTTCGTTTAATGATTCTGTCTCATAAATATAAAATATAATTTTTAGTATATTATATTATGCAAATACTTTCATTTATTAAAAATCATTCAAATATAAAATAATACTTATCGGTTTGAACAATCATTAACATCATACTAACAATTTAAGAGACGATTCTATTAAAAAAAAACTTGGCTTCAATTTAATAAAACATAAACAATAATATAAAAAACTATCTAAAGTCATGCGAATATATACTAGTACTTTTTATAAATTACATCAAATATTTAAACCCAGTTTAAAATTATTTTTAATTTTTTTTTAAATATATTTTTATATCTCAGTTCATACTTGTATTTAAAATAATCTTCCATATTATAAAAACATATCAGCCTTAAATGATATGTAACACTCCCTTCTCATATCCGTCATCGAACACGAGTTAGAGATGTCACATAAAACTTACAAAACTTCCCTTATTAAAAATCAATAAAAAAATATTCTTTAAAACTATTATTGCTAATAATAAACCATAATTCATTTAATCACAAAAAATATCTTTCTATTTGTCGGATATTCAAACTAAGTCCATTTTTATCCACTAACCTAGCAGTTCATAACTACAAAGTGTAACCAATATAACAGTCTAAAAACTGCTTATAACTTATTCCAAATATGTCTAAGCAAAGTTTATACCAAATACTTATAACATATATGCCAACTAGAAAAATCAAATAGATCATATAGATGTCATTACTGATATTGTAGTCGTGCTTCTCGATAGATAAGATGTCAAGCGCTCCTTACTCTGATATTTTCTCTTTACATACGTGTGAAAATAATCACTCTCTAAGTATACACTTAGTGAGACATAATCAATAATACAAAATAAACATAATAATAATAATAATACAAAACATATCATATGAGAGTATATGAACATATAAAACAAATTTGTACCAAGTTATTTTAATTTCAGAGATACCTGAAATCATCAAATCACATATAAATAATTTTATGCTAAATCACTTATAAATGGAAAGTTTAACTTTCTCACTTTTCTGACATAATTTGCATTTTTCAAAATTTCTTTATGTCATAGCTCAATGTATATAAATGAGAATGTATGGTATGAGTAAAATGCACTTTAAGTGTCACATAGATATGCATATATGTACCGATAATTGGGATAATCGTTTTATCAATATCACATGATTATGTATCCAATGCAACTACGTACAATAATACTAAAATCACATTACTATGTACATAATGCAGCTAGTAGTACTCCACCTCTTGGCATGCCAACTATACCAAGGACTCTCAATGTACATACAATGAGTATTTTCGTAAATTATCACTAATTTTTAATAATAAAAGAAACAATATATTGAACATTTCACATAACGGCACAATGGACAATTCATACCCTAAATATTTCATTTTCACATAGCATGAATATATCATGAAAATCATTGATCACTTACCTTTTTAACATGTAAACAACATGTCCATCATATGATAAATAGCATAATTATCATGCCAATATAATAGAGTTTCTCATTTCAAACATTTAAAATGACATATAATACAAAGGTAACATAAAATGCATGATTCATCACCTTTTTTTTATTAAGACAATTTGCATTACCTTTAAAGAATTATTTTTTTTGTATTAATACACATTGGAATTTTGTTATGTTTATCCCACTAGAAACAATATTGAATTAAAATTTAACCATATAAAGTGTTTTTCTAGTTTGAGTTGTACAATTTATGATGAATTTTCTAATCCAATTTACAAAATCTATTTTGAGCAGAATCTGATGCCCTATTTTCTTACATATCATCCATAAAAAAAATCATATATTCTAGTATATACTTCGAAATCAGTCTCCGTTTGTTTTAAACAAAAGATTAGCATATGAATACAAATGTATAAGAATAACTACCTAATAATTTTTATAAAATTATGATGATATCCTGAATCTACTGTCAAGATCATAAAGTCAAGGTAAATTTCATTATTTTTCATCATTTGCTTATTCACTAATTCTATTAATCTTCTAAATACAAATTTAACCTAAATGCATGAATCAAAAAGCCATATAATATTCAAGAGTCACTTCTTACAATAGTAAATCAATCACTGGCTCATCGCAAGGCAATGTTTCCTTAGTAACAATAAAAACCATAAACATACACTCACCTAGAAACTTTAAACATCAACCAAAATATAGTCTTCCCGAAACTTTTATCAGAGTTCTCTTCTTTTCATTTGTTATTCACTTCATCTCAATTAAACTTGGATGGTTCACACACATCAATTACACAACAACTTGGCACTCATTGAGACTCACGAAAACAACAAGAAAATATGAGAACTTTCTTGATTTTTCTCCTTTAAATTTTAGTCCTTTTTGAATTATAAAGCTTAAAATGAATTTAAAATTCATTTTAATCCAAATGGCCAATTTACCCTTAAAATCCAATGCTCATCATCTTTTCATATGTCAAAATCTTCATCTAAGGGCTATTAATCCAACTAGTTAGTAGTTACCAACTTTGCCTTTGAAAAATCTCAAAACTACAATCTTGCTATTTTCATCAAACGACTTAGATTTAACATGAAAAATCAACTTAAATTCAATGGTCAATATTAAATCTGATCATTTTAAGGCATGAAAAACATCATTAACCTTACCTTATAATCTAACAAAATATCCCAAATATTCAATTTGTTCCGATTATTTGAATTTATTTCTCAAACTTTAACGTTCTATAGCCTTTAACACAAATTTCGTACCAAAAATCTAAGTAACACAAAAATTTCATTCTTGGGGGTAAACTATTCATTAAGGGATAAATACCATTTTGGAAAAATTATCATTTTAATCCCTAAACTTTCTAAATTTTTACTTTGGTTACCAAACTTTCAATTTATTCATTTTGGTCACTAACCAAAATTTTAGGGTATTACAATTCTCGCCCTAAGAAAAATTTTCCCTCAAATTTTTTCATATTCCTGATTCAAATAGACGAGGATACATCTCTCTCATTACTTTCTCATTTTTCTCAAGTAGGTTCCTCTACGTTATTATTCCTCTAAAAAACTTTGAAAAGTGAGATTGTCTTATTTCACAATTCTCTAATTCCATAAATTAAAATATTTACCAATTCTTCTTCATAAATTAGATTATATTGTATTTCAATTTCTTCCAGAGTGACGTAAGAAGAATCAGAACCATGTCTTCTAAGCATCGACCCATAGAAAATAATATAAACTTTATCCATTTTTGGGGTAATGCTAGTTAATATACCACGAGACTAACTCTTTTCAAAATAATAAGGATCAGTAAATATCAGACTCAGTTTTCACTTTTTGTCCAAAGTGTAGCACCTCCTTTCAAGGTGGTACTTTAAGAAATACTTTTTTACCAAGTTGATATTCAATGTTTTTCCTTTTTAGATCTGAATAAGACTTTTATCGATCAACAACACTTTTAAGATTATCTTGAATAACCTTCACTTTATCTTTGACCTCTTTAATCTAGTCGCAACCAATAATATCATGTTCCTTAAGCTCAACCCAATTTAAGGAGTTTGACACTTTCTTTTATAAAGTGCTTCATAAGGAGTTATCTTAATACTCTGTTGATAACTATTGTAATAAGATAACTCAATTGAAGGAAAATATTTTTCCCATGAACCTTGAAGTTAATTACACATGCCCTAAGAATTTCCATCCATTTAAGGATGAAAAACATTGCTAATATTTAAACTGAGTTCCCAAAGCTTTATGCAAGGACTTCCAAATCTCTAAGTAATATCGAATATATATCAAACACAATTGATATTGGTATCCTATGAAGTTGAACTATCTCTCAAATATACTACTCAATGTACTTATCCATAGAATTCTTGGTTCGAACTGAATGAAATGTGTTGACTTAGTCAATCTATCCATATTTTCCTATCAAATATTTTTTACTTGGTTTCAGTGGTAAGCCCGATACAAAATCATTATAAATTTTCCCACTTCCATCGAGGAATAGAAATTGGTTGTATCAATCCTGAAGGCACCTGAGGATCTATTTTGAATTGGTGGCAGGTTAAACATTTAGAAATAAATTCTATTATAGCTCTTTTCATGTTAATCTACTAATATAAACTCTTTAAGTCTTGATACATCTTATTCTCTCGGATGCTTTGTCAAAGGACTACAATGTGCCTCTTTATTAAGCTCTCACTTCAATTCATTGTAATCTAGTATACAACTCTCTCTGATAAAATAAGCATCCATCAAACTTAAATTCTAAGTCTTTAGTTTTCTTTTTCTCAACTTGTTATACTATTGATAAACATTTTTCATCTTTTGACCGAAGATCTTTGATTTGATCTAACAAAGTAGGTTAAAATTTAATTTGACAACTAATGCACCATTATTTCTTATAGACAATTACACATTCAAGGCTCCAAAAGCAAATAATATCTTCCGACTTAGTGCATCGACCAAAACATTAGTTTTCCTTGAATTGTAATCGATAACAACATCATACTCTTTAAGATGTTCTATCCATCTTCTCTACCCCAGATTAAGCTCCTTTTGAGTTAATAAATATTTCTAACTTTTATGATCAGTATAAATATAACATTTTCACTATATAAATACTAACATTGTATTTCAAAGCGAACACAATCGTGCCAATTCGATCATGAGTCGAATAATTTCTCATTAGTTTTGAGTTGCCTTGAAATAGATGCCACCATTTTTCGTCTTTCATTAAAATATATATCCCAAACCATTATGAGATGCATCACTATAAATTGTATAATATTTTCCCGATTCGAATTATACTAACATAAGGGCTTTTGCAATATCTTCTTTAATCTTTTAGAACTTTCTTAACACTTTTTAGTCCAAACCCCATACATCCTTCTTTTTCATAGATAATATCGAGGCACTGGATCTTATGAATCCCAAATCTAATAGTTCTTGTAACTTTTCTTTTAACTCCATGAGTTCTATAAGGGACACTTTATACGAAACCATAAATTGACGTATTACTTGGTAAAACTTTCATTCCAAATTCTACTTCTCTATTTGTACTAAACTAAGTGATTCATCCAAAAACACATTCAGATACTCACGAATAGTTGGAATACTTTCCAACTTTACCCTTTTTAGGTTTGAATCCATTACACAAGCTAGATAAGCTTAATATCCTTGTAGCATAAAGTCTTAGCAGTTACTGTCGAGATATCCATTACATAAATGATTTGCTAAACAACAAACCATAATTTTAATCGCATAAAATACCTTTCTATTTGTTCTATATTCAAACTAAGTCTGTTTTCAGGAAGTATCCTAACAGTTCATAACTATAAAGTGTAACCAATATAATTGCCTAAAAATTCTTAAAAAATTTTCCAACTATTTAAGAAAAGTTTATACCAATACTTATAACATATACATGCCAACTAGAAAAATCAAATAGATCAGATGGATGACATTATTGATACTGTAGGCGTTCTTCTCGATAGATAAGATGCTAAACGCTCCTTACTTTGATATTTTCTCTATACCTATATGTAAAAATTATCACCTGCTAATTATACACTTAGTGAGGCATAATAATAATAATAATAATAATATAATAATAATAATAATAATAATAATAATAATAATAATAATAATAATAATAATAATAATATAATACAAAGCATATCAAATGAGAGTGAACATATAAAACAAATTTACCAAGTTTATTTCCAATTCAGAGATGCATGTGTTAGAATCAAATCATAAATATGAAAATTAACCAGGATCTAATCATGCCATATCATTAAAAAAATACTAGATGCGAAAGCGTGGCTAAATTAATTGATAGGTCGAAATCTTTGAATCTTTCTTCGGTTGTGTTCTTCCAAGCAAACAAAATTCGCTTGAGTATAAACTATTTGACGAGGATAAGAAAAAAATAAAAGATGATCTATTTCTTGGGCACCATAACCCTTTTATATAGTTGATTTAAGAATCAATTATTGTTTGTACTTATAACTCTACCCCTTATCAAATTATAAATACAACTTTAATAGTATCTACATTTTATTTCTATGATACTTCTAATACCTTATGACTTTATAACAGAATTGATCACTTAAATTATGTCATATTTTATTAAAATAATATACATTATAAATATGTGCCCATAACTAAGGATTTTAATCCAATAATCTCCCACTTGGCAACATATATTTCCTAATAAATGTATAACCTTATGAGCTCAAATTTTTTTTATCATACAATAGGTATTCTATAACAATCTTGTCCATCAACTATATCCATATTGAATCGAAGAAGTCTTCACTGAATCAATCATGACTAGACCCATCTATGGTCACATATACAAACACATTCAAATGACATTGATCAATCATGAAGTGTAGCATGAAAATTAAATGTAATGTGAACCACACATGTCTATTTCCAATTGTTCATCTTTAAACATTAGTGGGATCAAATTTTACCAAAACCAGAGTGTGTATAAATAAAAAAAAACTTTATTTCTACAAAAAATAACCATAAACAAATATCCTTAAACTGAAGTAACTGAAATTATGTTTAAATCAAACAAGCATTTTTAAAGTTATAATCTTTTTATAAAATTGAATATCCTTAAGTGTATTACATCCACATCATTAGTGTGCTCATGAAACACCTAGGGTGACAACTCTTTAGTAAGCGCGTAATAATGAGTTTATACCAACATGCTCTATAAACACATAACCACTCTAAATTTTTTAACAACAAAAAATATAATGTTTACATGTTTAGAATTTAAGGTGTTTCTATTGTATATGGAATAAAGGATTTCAAATTTATTGTCACAAAATAACTGAAGTGATATTTCTTTATCAATCTAGAATTAATAGTTCATATGACAAAATTTTGCATCCATATTCTAATAAGTCGGAGTCCATAAACCTGATGATCTCTCACTTACTAGACCTAGCATGTAACATTTTGTTCTTAAATGTATCGTATTAATCAATTTAACTACTATCCAACGATCCATACTCAAATTACTTAATATATGCTTAATATCCTAAAATTATACGATATACCCAAACGCATAAACCTAAGTATACATTAAACTCCCCATTTACTTTTTAAGCATAATGAACCTTTAATATGTCCTTAGTTTCAAAATATTCTTAGGGCACTGATCAAGATTAAACTTGTTTCCTTTAGCAATAAAGGATATCATTTGGTTAACTCTCACTAAACTTATAGTATTTGCAATTTTCAATCAAATTCTCTGAAAACTAAATGAGATAATCACTTGATGAAATTCACTATACAATTAATGGGAGTCATACTTAAACTCATAATGATTTTTCATAATTTGCATATCAATAATTTTGTATCATCAGACACAATTTTCTAATTGCACCATATAAAATATTTCATCAATTTACTATTGAGAAACACAATTTTAAATCTAACTTATGTAACTCAAGATTAAATATAGCAACAAGTATCATTATTATCTTGAAAGAGTCTTTCAAT
Source organism: Hibiscus syriacus (assembly GCF_006381635.1). Taxonomy (NCBI): domain Eukaryota; kingdom Viridiplantae; phylum Streptophyta; class Magnoliopsida; order Malvales; family Malvaceae; genus Hibiscus; species Hibiscus syriacus. Next base: position 16,804 of record NW_024061932.1, on the reverse strand, counting down.
AAAATCAAAGAGAAAGTCTACACAAAAACAATGCCTTCTTTATGAGTATATCCTTTAGATACAAGACATGCCTTATACATGTCAATATCTTGGTTTTAAATATCCATTTGCAACCAATTAGCTTTGCACCTTCAGGTGATGAGACAAGTCCTGAAAGTTTATTATCTTGTATAAAACTTATACTATTCTTACATGACATTAATCCACTTTTTAGAGTCAAAACTTTTATGAAATGATAAAGTTGACCAGATCATCCTTCATCATTCCACTATCATCCTTATTTTTTTGTGTAGAAACATAATAATCTAAATAATATTTCTCTCATCTTATTGATATTAATGACACTTGTTCTTTGAGATTGTTGAGTTTGTTCTTCCGTAACAATTTCTCATCTTAAACGGAGAATTGTTTAATATTATCTTGTTGAGGTTCTAGATTAACTTCTTGATTAACGATATGTATGAACACATGAATATCATCAAAATTGCTAATAGGAATTAAGTTATAATTCAATTCCTCCTCAAAAGAAATTCCTTAAACCTTATTTCTCCCTCCAACTCAACTTCCTCAACAATAATGTTATAGATCTAATCTTAAAAATATTTTAATTATGAGATCATAAAACTTATAACCCTTGAATTACTCAGAATAATCAAAGTATTTTCTTATTGTTTTATAATTCAATTTCCCCTCACATATTATAATTTATTGCAAAAAAGAACAACCCTTTTATAACATATTATTGTCTCTTTTGAGTTAGACCTTTAATAATTACATTATGGTTTATTTTGCCCTTATCTTTATATGCAGTTTTTAAATGAGTACTTTAAAACTTGTTGAAGCAAACTTGTTATGCTTCAACCTTTCTTCCTCTTGCTCATAATGAAAATTAACTAATTTAGAGTTCATTTCTCAATATTTGTATGTGAGTTACATGAGTATGCGTAAATTGCAATTTTATTGCCACGTAGATGTATATATGTTTCAATAATCAGAATTACCATAGTACCAATATCACATTACTATGTATCTAATGCAACTAAGTACAACATTACCAAAATCATATTACTATGTACATAATGCAACTTCTAGTACTTCACCTCTTGGCATGCCAAGTATACCAAACTCTCTCAATTTACACTGGGCATTTCCATTAATTTTGACTTGTTTTTCAAGTATAAAAGATAGCAATATATTGAACATTTCATATAACATAATGGGCAGCTCATGCCCTAAATATTTCATTTTTACATAATATGAATATATCATAAAATATCATTGATCACTTACGTTTTTGACATGTTAAACTTATATTTTATAAACAATATTTGTAAAATTGATTTTGTACTTAATCAAATATTTCAAAATAATTCAAATTCCAAATAACTTTAAAATATGTGTTCTAAATTGTTTTATATCAATGAAATATTTTGAGTTAATTAAAATATGTTTAAAGTACTTAAATGTATTTAAAGCTTTCAAATTATGAAAAACACTATTCAATCACTATTTGACACTTTTCATGACACTATTCATACATGGGTATTGTTCATAGTTTTGAGACTTTTGATAAAGTTTTGAAACTTTGCCCTCTAAAATTGTTTCAATGGCTCGATTTTATTCAACGGTCATATTATTAAGTAAAAGTATCGAAATTTCATCGAAGTTTCGAAACTTCATGTGTAGGTGGCCTTGATTGCATATTTTTAAAGATTCCAACGTATTCATCCCAAACAGTCATAAATGACTAGCAACTCATTCCACATAATAAAATCACTCCAAGGACACTTGAAGAAGGTTACTACACCTATCCAAGCTTAGAGATCAAGATAAAAAGTTTTGATTCATATTTCATTCATTTTCTCTTTTACATAAGTGTATTGAGCTTATTGCATATCTTTTAATTCATTCTTTAAGATCTTAAATCTTTATAAACACCTACCTAGTGAGGCATTCTTGTTTATCCAAATCAAACCTAGTAAAAAGGAAGTGGTTCTAGTTTAAACTTAGAAAAACTAGAGTAGTTCTATCTTAACCATTGAAAAGATAGAGTTGTAAGGTTACACCTTATCCTTAAAGCTAAGAACAAATTAGTGAATTTGTTGAAATCCTTAGTGGTGGAAAACTAAGATAGTGGATGTAGACTTTAGTTAAGAAAGTTGAACCACTATAAATCGATTTATGCCAAAAGTTTTAATTATTTCTTTAAGTTTCCACCAAGCTCTATCAAAGCCAATTCACCCCTCTTGGTGGATTTTGATGATTGATTCAAGGCTAACAATTGGTATCAGAGCAGGTCACAATCAGCGGTTTAACAATCTTGTAAGATCCTAGAAGTACTTTATAATTTTCCAACTCAACCGAGAAAATGACTTTTTCCTTTGGTGTTACTACATCAAAGATTCTCATCTGGAAATAAGTCACCTTATTTTAATGGAGCAAATATGCTTTTTGAAATAATACGATGATGATATTCATTTTAAGCAAATGATCGGGGAGCATGAACTCTATCATGAACGATCACTCTACTCCAAGCAATGATATAAAAGATTGGAGTGAAAAAAAAAATTTCGAACAAAATGTCAAGGCTATGCAAGTTCTATTTTGTGCATTAGGGTGGATGAATATGGTAGAGTCTCTTCTTGTTCAAATTCTAAGGAGATTATAGACAAGCTCCAAGTCACTCATGAATGAACATATGAAATGGGAGAAACAAAAATTGGTCTTCTCAACCATAGATATGAAAATTCAAGATGAAACTGGATAAAGATATCAAAGCTATGATGGATATATTTTCCATGAGTGTTAACGGTCTCAAGGAATAGAGAAATCATCCCAAAAAAGAAGCTTGTTACAAAGATGGTCTATTATCTTCCAAATTATTGGCAATCGAAGAAGACGAAAATCATCGAAGTGAATAAACTAAAGTTTCTCACTTTTGATGAGCTTATTGGATACTTTCTCACTCATGAGTTGATGGTGTTTCCTTGAAATCCTTTACAAAAATGAGAGCACCTCAATTGAAGAAGAGGATGAAGAAGAAAAGATGGTCAAGCTCTTCAAAAGATTCAAGCAATTTATGACATCAAAGGAGAAATATGTGAAACATGAGTCAAGCAAAAAAAAAAGGTCCCCCGGTGTGCTTTCAATTTCAAAGAATTGGACATATCAAGTATGATTGTCCCCTCCTAAAGAAGAATGGATCAAGTAAAAATAATGTAACACTCTAATCCAGTTTGACCCTAAGAATGAAGGATTAAAATGTCACATGGGACCACCGAGGTGGCTAACCCAAAAATTTTATTTTAAATCAAATGTAAAACATTATATAAATCCATCCAAGGTAATGGAAATAAAAACATAATAATCAAAGTTAATAAAATATGGAGGAGCTCCCAAATCACCCAAAATAATACACTAAGTCTAAATGAAAATAGAGTTACCACTGAATACAAAAGAGTCTACAATAGTACATGCCCTCTAATACAAATCAAGACGTACTCTGAAGTCTCTACTAAGCTGAAATATTTGTGATGATAACGCTCCATGGATGGTCTCCTAAGAACCTACGCACATAAACACATTCTGAACACTGAGCTTACGAGCTTAGTGCCACACTAATAACTACTATACTACAAGCCTTCACTAAATGCATGCTAGTGGCATAGATATGAAGACATGAGGATAATTACATGAAATGTTGTGGTAGGAATCATGGTGTGGATGAGGGTTTTGCATCTCGAAGCTTATAACCCTTTAGCCTTCCTAAAATACCATCGAGTATAGGGTGAGATCTGAAACTGCATCAAAACGTACACTTGTCCAACTTACTCCATCAAGTCTTGGGGCATCTGCGCCACTTTGGCAACTGAAGTGCCTTAGCACTAACTGGGATATCCAGACTGAACGATTCATTGTTTACTAAGACTCAGGTGTCTTGACTGTTTCCTGAGTATCAAACAAGGCTAATTTTATGGCAATCTAGTTATTATTTTCTAGTTGTTTGAGTTATTAATGTTCTCACTTATAGTTTTATTTCATGGTATTATGGTATTATTGGGTCCCTCAAAGCAATCCCTTAAAACCCTTATGTTTCTTACCTAAAACATGTATCACCCTAATCCTGTATACGTACTTGAATACAAGTTAGAGATGTTACATTAACCATATAAAATTTTTCTACTTGATAACCTGTAAAATTTTGTTTCTTTTAAAATTTAAAAAATTAATTCTTATTGCTAAAATCAGTTAATCACGTAATATCCATACAAAATGTTTTAACCTCCATTTTAAGTTCTATTCTAGCCAACTAGGTCATTCAATACTGTTATATCATAATAAAGCTGTCTAAAAATTACCTAATTTAAAAATCCTTTCAAAGGCAAATAAAATATAATTTAATAACTGTTATTCTTTTAAAACTACTAATTATACCTAGTATTATCCATATTAATATAGTATTAATTTATTACTACAAACCAAATCATATATCTATATAACTAACACATTAGAGCCAACAATACATATAATATACATGCCAACTAGATAATATCAAAAACATCAGTAGATGTCTTACTTATATTGGATTTAGGTCAAATTTTCCCAAAAAGTGATGCTTGCTAAGATCCTTACTCCTCAATTTTTTTCATTTCTTTTACCTACATGTAAAACAGTCACAAACTAAGTATAAACTTAGTGAGGCATATGCAAATTAAAGTAAGTCATTTCAATATAAAAATATCATCATAAACCAAAATACGATAAATTATCATATAAAAATAGAAATATATATAATTGAATTATTAAAGTCATCTCCATGTAAAAATGACATGTAATCAACTTTTCATGTAATACCCCAAACATCGAGTCAATGACTAAAAGGTAAGAATTTAAAATTTAATGGTTTAATTAGAATATGTAGAAAAGTTCAAGGACTAATTTTTTATATTTGTGTTTGGGACTTATTAACAAATATGGAACAATGGAAGGGCAAAGAGGTTTTTTAGGTGGAAATAAATTTAAAATTCATTTTAAGAGATATTTAAAATGTGGTAAAGAGAGAATGAAAGGAAAAATATGGAATTTTTGGGTTATCATCTATCTTCTTCTTCTCTTCCACCGTAACCTATATGCTAAGGTGAGATATGCTTATAGTTGGTTATTTCTTTAATTTATGGGTTAGTTGTGAAACTTTAAGGAGTATATAAGATTAAATAAGTTAAAAGTTGAAGAGAAACTAAGTGATTAAGGAATTAATGGTAAAATTAGTTTTTAAGTGAAGTTATGAAATATGGTTAGTAATTGGATTCTAAATACATATTTGACATGTTTGAAGAATAGGTATGGTTTTTAGTTTTATGTGTTCTATGGAGAAATTAGATGTTATAAAAGGGATTAATGAAGACAAATTAGCTAGGATATAATGAGTTTGAGAGTATGAATGGAGTTAAAATCATTAGATTTAGGTGAAGTGTGGGTAAAATTTGAAGTAAAATAAGGGAAATCTGGGTAAGTGTATCGATATTGGACGAACAACACCGATACTATAAGGGTAAATTGAAGGAAAAATGTATGAATTTGATCAACAATATCGATACTAATTGAAGAAGTATCGATACTGATGTGGAGGTATCGATACCAAGAGGAAGGTATCGATACTATAATTGAAATGAAATTCCAAAATTCCAAAATGGTATCGATACCATAGAAGAGAAGTATCGATACTATAGGGGGTACCGATACTATTCATACTGAAATTTAAATTAAGAGTTGTTGTTCCATTTACATAATTACTAGCTGGTAATCATTAATGGAATTCGTTATTGATCTTGGACATATTGATATGTAGATTTGGATCAAACGAGTATAGAAAGAATTGAAATAGTACGAGATTGATCGAAAGGAAAAAGGATTTCCATTTTGAGACTTACGTGAGGCAAATATGAGTGCAACTCATTTGTTTTATATTAGATTTGAGGGTTGCTTGCGATAACCCAACCTTAGAGTTTTTGATTGAAAACTGTTTTATTTCTTTTAAGCAATATTTTTACAATGCTTTATTCAAGTTACATTTCTTAAGATAGGTTTTGATTGTTACATGTACATGACACTGAACATGTGATATGTTAATATGCTTATAAGAAAATGCTTGATATGAAAGTGCCTATGTGAATAAGACACATCTTCAATAATGAAATGAAAAATAATTATATGGTTAAAGCCCAAAGTATATGTATGAGAATTAGATGTATAGTTGGCATTCCAAGAGTCGAGGGTTCTATGTGGTCCTTCGAGACAACCTATGTTATCCTTGGAGACAAACCTATGTTGATTTCGGGACAAACTATGTGGTTCTATGGGACAAATCTGTGTCATTTTGGTGTAAATTATGTGAGCAGTGGTGACTGTATTAATGCACAACCTCAATGTACTCAAATACCTAGAGTTCTCAATAGTATGCACTAGTCTATTAAAAACAAAGTGATATAAACCGAATAATGAATAAAAGTATACATTCTTATTATGAAATATAAATTGAATCTTTTATAAAATGTTTTCTACGAAATGAATAAGAAATTAATTTATAATGTTTTTTACTCGTAGTTGCCTCACTAAGTCAATGGCTTAGCGTGTGATTGTTTCACACGTAGGTTCGAAGAAAACAGAGGGTTAAAGCTAGACGAGGACAACATACTCCCGCAAAAGATCATATCAGAACAATTTAAATCATATGATTCTCGTTATTTTGTAAACTTTTGGCATGTATTACTCGTTTTAAATTGTAATGTTCTGGTCTATTTTGTAATCATACACTTTTTATTTATGTAAATTATTGATGATATTTTCATTTTGAACTTTTAGTAGAAACTTTATTATAAGGTTTTAGCACTAAAATACAATTTATAGTTTAATTTTTATATACATTTATCAAGAGTAAAAGTTTTGAAAAGTTGATGTGACACCTCAGATTTGTATCCAGGTTGGGTACGGGTTGGGGGTGTTATATTTATTGGTATCAGAGCTAAGAGTTAATTGATTTTATGTTCGAAATGAAATAATTTTAAAAAAATGTACATGCCAACTAAAAGTTAAATCTCTCTGATATGATAAGGTAATTTGTATGTTGTCCTTACTAATAAAATAGTGATTTGATCTCAATTGATGTTTGACTATGAGAGCTCCTGAAGTGAAGCGGGAGATAGAAATGTGGGTAGCAGTAATTCACCTGCCCCAAGTCGGCAATGTGAAGAACATACTCGTTTCCAACCATCTGTTGCCTCAGCTCCTAAGATGAATGTGGCTAAGGAGTTAAGAAGTTTAGGGGAACCTAAATTTAGAGGAGAAGCTGAAGAAGGTCCCATTGCTTCAGATTTGTGGGTAAACAACATTAAGATTATACTTGAGGGTCTTTATTGTTCTGAAATGGTGAAATTAGATGGTGTAGTCTCATTGTTACGAAGACAAACACGAATATGATGGACCAATGTGACGATGAGAGAATCTAGAGATCAAGTTACGTGTCCATTTTTTTGGAAGAATTTAAGAACAAATATATAGATGACCAATTTATTCGTCAAATGAAACAAGAACTTATGAGTATGGAACAAGGGAATCACACTGTGTATGAGTACGAGTGTGAGTTAAACAAGCTGAGAAGATTTGCAGCGGAGTTGGTCCTTATGGAAAATGATTATTGTGACTGGTTCATAGAGGGTTTACACCCCAGATTGAAGAAGTTATTGCTAGCATTGAATCTTTCCATATTTCAAGAAGTATTGAATCGAGCTAAAGCCTTAGACTAAGCTCAAAATGAAAGGTTTAGGGAGCAGAAGATCTAGTAATAAGAGAGCGGGTACATCAACAAGTGCATCACTATCGAAGAAAAATTAAGGTTTGAGTTTTCAATCTCAGACTAGATCGGAGTCAGCTGTATCCTTAGGAAGAGGATCCAATCTTATAAGAGCTAGGCAAACTCAATCCATTGAATCAGGAGCGAAAACGTCAACTCAATGTCAGAATTGTGGGAAACAACATAGACATATGTCAAAGCATTTTCGGAGCATATTTTAAATGTGGAGAGATAGGACATTTTATCTTGGATTACCCATTGATGATTGGAAAGCCTGCACAAACAGAGATATGCTACTGTACCTCAGAGAGGTAGAGGACGAGGAAGGAATCGGTCTAAGTCGACCACTCAATCTGAAGTTCGCTCAACTGCTCGAGTGTACAACCTTAAGACTAATAAAGATCACGATGATCTAGAGATCATTGCAAATACTTTCCAGTTGTTTGATTAACCTGTTTTTTTTGATTGACATGAGATCAACTTATTCTTATGTTAGTAGCAAATTAGTGAAATATTTGAGAATTCTGTTAGAATCTATCAGTAGTGAGGTGATTGTGACTAATCTACTAGGGCGTAGTGTTGGGTAAATCAAATTTATTGAGGGTGTCCTATAAGGATTCAGGGAATTGAATTCCCTGCTAATCTAATCAAATTACCCTTTGATGAGTTCGAGGTTATATTAGAAATGGATTGGTTGTATCTTTACCATGCCAATGTTAATTGCCGATTAAAGTGAGTAGTGTTGAAAAGTTTTGATGGATCAGAAGTAAGTGTGATTAACGAGAGACTCAATCCTTTAGCTAATGTAATATCGGTAATGTCAGCTAAGAAGCTAATGTTACAAGGGTGTCAAGCTTTCATTGCCAATTGATCGATACTAGAACCAAAGAGAGAAGATTGGAAGATATTCCTAATGTTCGGGAGTTCCCAGAAGTATTATCTGAGAAATTACCAAGATTACCTCTAGATAGGGAGGTTGATTTTCAAATTGTGGTTATGCTGAGAACAACATCAATTTCTATGGCTCATTACCGTATGACCCCGAAAGAATTGAGTGAGCTAAAGACTCAGTTGAAAGAGCTATTGGATATAGGATTTATTAAACCCAATGTATCACCATGGGCATCGCTAGTATTATTTGTAAAGAAAAAATATGGTTTGATGCGTCTCTGCATTGATTATCGACAGCTCAATAAGTTAACCATCAAGAATAAGTATCCTCTCCCAAGAATCGACGATTTATTTGATCAACTTAAAAGAGCTTCGGTATTTTCCAAGATTGATTTGCGTTTTGGTTATCACCAGTTGAATATTTAAGAGAAAGACATTTCAAAGACGGCTTTCAGGACTTGGTATGGCCATTATGACTTCGTAGTTATGTCATTTGGTTTAACCAATGTTCCAGCTGCATTTATGGATATGAATAGAGTGTTTCATCCCTATCTAGATCAGTTTATGTTCATTTTTATTAACGATATTTTGGTTAATTCAAAGACAAATGAGGCATGACACCTTCTGTGGGTGATTCTTCAAGCACTTCGAGAAGAGAAGCTTTATGATAAGCTGTCTAAATACGAGTTTTGGCTATCAGAAGTAACGTTTCATGGACATGTGGTTTATGCAGGTGGGATTCATGTGGATTCTCAAACAATTCAAGATATATTAGATTGGGAAGTTATAAGAATGTTTCAAAAGTATGGAGTTTCTTGGGTTTGGCTGGATATTATCGAAGGTTCGTAAATGACTTTTTGATGATTTCCTCCCCATTGGAAAAGCTGTTGAAGAAAGATGTGCCCTTCAATTGTATGGGTAAATGCCAAGAAAGTTTTAAATCCTTAAAGAAGGTATTAACGGAAGCTACAGTGTTAGTGCAACCAGAATCGGGCAAGGCTTATACAATTTTTAGTGATGCTTCCCATAATGGTATGTGATGTGTCTTGATGCAAGATGGAAAAGTAGTAGTCTATGCTTTGAGATAACTTAAGCCACACGAGAGAATTATCCAACGCATGATCTTGAGTTAGCAGCAGTAGTGTTTGGACTAAAGATATGACACCATTATTTATATGGTGAGCGTTGTTACATTTATACGGATCACAAACGTTTGAAATATTTGCTGACTCAAAAGGAGATAAATCTAAGACAAAGAAGATGGATCGAGCTGATTAAACATTACGATGCAATCATTGACTATTATCCCGGGAAGGCTAAGGTGGTAGTTGATTCTCTTAGCCGAAAGACTTTTGCAGCTTTACAAATGTTAGATTCTCGACTTACATTAAAGGAAAACGATGCTTTGATGGCTGAATTAAATTTAAAACGCTATTATTGGAGCGAATAAAGGAGTTACAAAGGATGGATGATAAGTGCTTAACAAGGATAGAACAGTTGAAAAAGGGTGAAATTAAATACTTCAAGGAAAATTCAGGATGTTTATTATTAGAGATAACGTTTGTATTCCAAATGATGAAGAGCTGCAGAAATTTATATTGTTAGAAGCTCATTGTAGTCCATTGACCAAGCATTCTAGATGGAACAAAATGTATCAAGATTTGAAAGAGCTTTTCTGGTGGCCAGACATGAAAAGAGAAATATCAGAGTTTGTTACAAAGTGTCTTACATGTCAACAAGTGAAAGCTGAACATCAAGTGCCTTCAGGACTATTGTAACCGATCTCTATTCCTAAATTGAAATGGGAAAGAGTTACGATGGATTTTGTAATTGGATTACCTTTGACACCGAACAAAAAAGATTCAATTTGGGTTATTGTGAACAAATTGACTAAGAGTGCGCACTTCATTCCTGTTCGAACGAATTATTCAATGGATAAGTATGCATATCTATCATCAAGGAGATAGTTCAATTACATGGAGTGCCAATTTCAATAGTATCTAATAGAGATCCAAGGTTCACTTTGAGGTTTTTGAAGTCTTTACATGGAGCTTTGGGCACTCAATTGAATTTTAGCACTGCTTTTCACCCTCAAACCGATGGTCAATTAGAGCGAACGATTCAGGTTCTAGAAGATATGTTAAAATATGTGATTGATTTTCATGGATCGTGGGAAAAGTATCTGCCGCTTGCAGAATTTTCATATAATAACAATTATCAATCAAGCATTAAATGTCATCGTATGAAGAGTTGTATGGAATGCAGAGCGTCACTTAATTGGTATGAATTAAAAGATTGAGATAGTCATGGTCCTGATCTAATTAAAGAAGTAGAAGAAACGGTTCAGGTGATTCAACATAACCTTAAAGTGGCATCAGACAGACAAAAGGCTTACGCGAGTTTGAAAAGAAAGGAAATTGTGTTCCAAGTAGGCGACAAAGTGTTTCTCAAAGTATATCACCTTGGAAGAAGATTCTTCAATTTGGACATAAAGGAAAGCTCAGTTCTAGGTTCATTGGACATTATGAAATCTTAAAATGAGTTGAACCAGTGGCATATCAGTTAGCATTGCCATCGGAAATGGAAAAAGATCCACAATGTTTTTCATGTCTCTATGCTCAGGAGATATCGATCAGATCCTTCACAAATTATAGCACCGAAAAAAATAGAAGTTCAACCTGACCTGACTTATTAGGAAGAACCAGTGCAAATTTTAGCATGTGAAGTCAAACAACTAAGGAACAAGGTGATTCGATTAGTTAAAGTTCTCTGGAGAAATCACACGGTAGAAGAGACAACATGGGAACGTAAAGAGGACATGAGAAGACAATTTCCTCATCTCTTTCTACAGTTAAAATTTGAGGACGAATTTTCTTAAGGGGGAGAATTTGACTTTTGGGGCTCTCGATCACCGGGGTTTATTTTTCACTAACTAGAAAAAATGGGTTAATTCAAGATTGGGTCCCTCAATTATCTTAAAGCTTGCATAACAACCATTATATTTCAAAATAAGCATTTTAGTACCTGAATTTTCTGAAACTTTCTAAAACTGTCTATAATTTCAAAAACTTATAATTTGATCCCTAAATTCGGGGTGTGACAATTCTCCCCTCCTTAAAAGAAATTTCGTCCATAAAATTTACTCAAGTCATAGAAATGTAGGAACTGAGCTTCCATCCAATCTTTATTCTCTTGGGTATCCTTTACATGCATATGATTTTTCTACTGGACTTTAACCTACTACTATGCACATATCTCTTCTTTGTCAAAATCCTAGAATCTAAAATAATTCTCATCGTAGAACAAAACATACCTTAAATACCAATCTTTATTCAGCATAATACTTGCTTACTTTCAGTAAAACATGCATGCATAAATGTTTTCTTTCAGACTTAGTGGAATCACCTCAAGATCTACACTTTTACCATTAACACTTCTCATTCCTTTTAATCTCATATTGCTCAAATCGTTGAGGAAAAAGGCTCAACACTTATTGGGTGTCAAACTCGTAAAATTGGAATGAGCATGCTTCCAAAATTCTTTAATTCAGTACATCATTATAGAACCTTTTAAGGAATAACACCTTATTTAGGTTTGGACTAATACATTGTTCTGTAATCTACTTGGATAGTAGTTATTAACCTCAAATATTTACTTATAAAGGTTGGTTATGAGTTTATCATCATAGAGCGTTTGGGGGTAATTACTCAAATTCAAGTCGGGAGTCAGGTCAAAATTCTCAACTAAATAATCCCCCTAGTTACCTGCAGGGTAAATTCCAAAATTGGGACAAATACTGCACTATTCCCTTTTTGTACAGTTCAAGTCATAGTAGATAAAATACCTTGGTATACTTATTAAAAGATGATTTCTTAAAATCAGAGTTCCAACTCAGAGAGTACGACTGTAATCTAGGGGCATGTACAGACCAATCATCCTATGATATTTGACCAACCGATCTACCCAAAAGACTTGTCTCAACCTAAGCTCTGATACCACTAAATGTAACACCCATATGCCGATGCGGGTGACCTGATCCGATCTGAAGTGTCACATTAGGGCCACCAGAGCAACCCATAATAAAAATTCAGGAAAATTTAATTTTTTTGTTAAAACATGTAAAATCGTAAAACAATTTATATTTAAAAATACAAGTTAAAGACTCATTATGAAAATCAAATGTGACCTACATGCACCCTAATTATACTTGTATCGTACTGTACTAACGAAGCCGAAAGGAACTCCCAATACCAAAGATTATAGTTGCACTGGATTAATTCATTTAACCTGAAAAGAAAAGTAAATGAGTGAGCTTTGGGAAGCTTAGTAATATAGAACTACCAAGTGATGCTGAAGGACATACAGAAAATAGACAAGCATAAAAATATCTTTATCTATTTATAAGTTTACAGTTTTTCAGGATGAGCTGAGGTTCTACTAATATGACTTAGAGTAAAAGCCATAAAGATTTCAATTCATATGAAACATTCAAAGGATCGAGTTTTCAGGAGATTAGAATAGGATGTCGAGTTTGTTCCAACCATAAACTAGTGAAAAGGGTCCATATCTTTTTAAAATAATAATAGTTTAAAACACATTTTTAAAACCATACTAAAACCCTCCAACCGAACACCTTTATGCAATTTCCTGATAACTATATCCATAAGGACTTACCATAAGCACACAACAAATGAGCCACTTAATGGAGTGCCTTGGCGCCTGAGAGCTACCTAAAAAAGTTTCTTGGGGCCTTGGAGCATACCCAAGGGTCACCTTAGGTCTGTAAGGAATTACCAGCTCAATCAGTTTGAACATATGTAAGGAATTACCAGTTTGACCGAGCTGAACCTGCTACTCTAGCCTACCCATATAGTACCAGTAGAAATCAGATTGAGCAATAACTTTAATATCAAAATAATGATTCAGTAATATATAGTAAAAATGATCATGTAGTTATTTCAATAACATAAATACCATCCACCCATACACCATATGTAGTCCCATTGTAACAACCCGAATAATTGGAAAAAAAAATTAATTTAATTGTGTAAATTGGTGAAAATTTGGGACTAAATTGAAAGTTTTTAAAATTTGTAGCATGTTCTAAAGTTGAAGAAAATTCAGGGACCAAGCCCTGAATTAACCCAAAAAGTGTCGGCAGGCTTTTCTATTAAAGGAAACGAATTGGTTATACGTGAAAACACAGAAACCAATTCATAAAATCCCCTCCCATACGCCTAACTTCCAAACCAAATTCTGACGCCGTCCAACCTCTGATCGTCTTTTTGAAACCACCATCATGTTCATCGTCGAGCGAGGAACAAACCCCTTAAATTAATTAAAGTTAAACGCTGCCAAAAGTCGTGAATTTCAAGTCAAAGCCTCGACATGTTTTAGCACCATTGCTGAGAAAATCTTAAATTCATCGCCGATCGTTGCTCCGTTTTCGACACCTCCCGCAGCACCGTGTTCCTTGTGCCATTTCGAGTCCGCCGATATCATCCTTGGTCTCCGTCGACTGCGACGCGTGAGGAGGTGAGACGGTCAAAGTTTCTGATTTGTTGAAATCGAGCTCTCTACCGGTCAAAAATTTGACCGGTTCCAACCCGACCCGACCCGTTTACGTGACCCTACCCATTGACCCGACCCGACTCGTTGACCAGGAGGTATTTTTGTAATTATTTTGAAATTGGTGGTATTTTGGTAATTATTTTGAAAATGGTGCTATTTTTGTAATTTTTTAAAATGATAATTTCGTAATTATTTTTAAAAAAGTGATATTTTCGTAATTATTTTAAAAATGTGATAGTTTTGTAATTATTTTTAAAAGGGTAACATTTTCATAAATATTTCTTAAAAGGGTGCTAATTGTGTAAAATGGTTGATCATCTGTTGACCACCTTTGACCAGAACTTTGACCAGCTTTGATCGGCCATTAAACGGCCGTTAATCTTTTCTGAGTATACCTATCCTGATATTTTTTGAAGTCTCGAATCCATTTTTGGGGCCCGTTTTGCCAAATTCAAACCCAAAAGTCTCCAAATTGTCAGTCAAACCCGTTGACTTTGATTTTGACCAAGAATTCAAATTTCCGGAAGGTCATACTTTATGTTTTTCGACGTCCTGAATCTAATTCCAAAGTCTGTTTTTCCAAATTCTGACCCAAAATTCACGAATCGAGCATTTGAACCCAAAAGGCTTAGTATTTTAGTATTTTGATTATGAGAAAATAACCTATGTGACCAAAAATGCCTTATAATATACGATTCTAACCAACTTTTTTTGGATTTGCCAAAATGACCAACTAAATCGCAATGCGATCGATAATTCACAACGCGATCTCTGGTATCGCAAATCACTTTCCAGATTCGCAACGCGATTCTGACTATCGCATTGCGATTTTCCAAATTCGCGTTGCGATTTTCCTAATTCGCAATGCGAATACGTAAATCGCAACGCGAATTTGGAAAATCGCAATGAGATTACGTAAATCGCAATGCGAATACGTAAATCGCAATGTGAATACGTAAATCGTAATACAAATACGTAAATCGCAATGCGAATACGTAAATCGCAATGCGAATACGTTAATCGCAACGCAAATCTGACTATCGCAATGCGATTTACATAGCGCCATTCGTATCCAACGCGTATTTTTTTTTCAAATTTCAAACACGAATATATTAATATATCGGAACACTGAACCGTCCACAGTATATCCTGTAATTGTAACTCATAACCTAAAACCCTAAATCATAACTCAGTCTCATCTCCATCTCTCACTCTCTTAGGCGACAACCGTCCCCATTTCCGACGAAATCAGTCCCCATCTTCTAGGATATCAGTCTTCATCTCCGGTGAAATCATTCACGGTCAGAAATGGAAAATCAACCAAATCAACCACCGAGGGTTAGTTTTTTTAATTATTTTTATTTTTAAATTTTTACATTATTATTAGATTTTTCATATTGAAATTGATGATAAGTTTACTGGTGATTTCAATAATAGATTAACCATTTCACTTAGATTGCTTATTATATTCATTCGATTGCTGCCAATACTGCTAAACTGTTTAGTCTTTAACCCTGTGAAGTTAGTATTTGTCTTTGTTTTGTCATTTGGTTGAAGTAATGCAATCCATTCAAGTTTCTTTCAATTTTAGTATTTGAAACCGAGAATGACTATCGCAATGCGATTCTGTCGTTGCGATTTTCATTTCGCGTTGCGATTCTTGCGTTGCGATAGTCAAATTCGCGTTGTGATAGTCATTTTCGTGTTGCGATTTAAAGTTTCAGAAACTATTCTTCTTCTGCAAATTGAAACTTGAATGAATTGCATTACTTCAACCAAAAAACAAAAGCAAATACTAAATTCACAGTGTTGCAAATTTAAGTTTGAAGAATAAACTACTACTCTTTATGTTTATTGTTCTTGTTATATCTTCATAGTGTAGTTTTTGGTATATCTAAATTGGTATGCTTATTGTTTTTGCAGAACTTTTATTCAGCTCAATTGACCTTAAGAAATAAAGTAAGCCTGGCCAAAACAATTGCGTCGAAGCTTTCACCTGTACAAAGAAAAATATTTGAGGATACTTGCTTCGGGCCATGGCTGAAAGTACAACATCCGAGTGGAGATGCTATGTTGACCCATATGTTTCTTCAAACCATGACTAGAGATCTACCAGAGACTATACAACGTCGTGATGAAGAGATATGGTTTGATTTTCCACCGGCGTATACGTGTTTTGGGCGGGAGGAGTTTTGCTTAATCACCGGTCTACGCTTCGGACACGATGATGTAGATCGGTACACTAGACATATTACCCGCCTATCATGGTTTTCCCGGGTTTTTCCTAAGCTGTCAACGGAGAAGTCGAATTTACACGTGGAAGACTTGACAAGATTATTGAAT
Source organism: Hibiscus syriacus (assembly GCF_006381635.1). NCBI lineage: Eukaryota > Viridiplantae > Streptophyta > Magnoliopsida > Malvales > Malvaceae > Hibiscus > Hibiscus syriacus. The sequence goes on along the minus strand of NW_024061932.1, from coordinate 150 downwards.
AAGAAAGATGGTTTTTCTCGGATGGATGACGTTGATGTTGTCCGAGTATGCCTTCTAATACTTTTACAAGATGACTTTTTAGGCAGAGAGGCCCGACAACCTATTCCTAATGATCTAATTAAATTGGTAGAGGACCTAAATGCATGGAAC